>NC_134234.1:98263227-98888227 GCF_965152275.1 Natator depressus
GTATCACAAATGTAGGGGCTGCCATATGGCCCACGAGTTGCAAACAAGCCTGTGCTGTGGTTTGCAGGCTGTGGTGTATTGCTGAAATGAGGCTGGACATTTGGCAACCTACCATGTGTAAGTATTCTCCAGCAGTGGAGAAGTCCAGAGTGGTGCCGATGACGTCTAGCTGTTGAGTGGGTGTGAGTACAGACTTTTTTGCGTTGAGCCAGAGGCCCAAGGAGTCAAACAAGGACGGGGCCTTGGTAGTTGCTATCTGTACCCTGAGAAATTAGCCGCCTTTCAGGAGCCAATTGACCAGGTATGGAAATTTGATTATTCCCAACTGGAGAAGATGGGCTGTGATAGCCAAAATAACTTCAGTAAAGACCCTTCGGGGGGGGGTGTGTGTGTGGAAAGGCCGAAGGGTAATATGCAATAATGGTAGTGTTCCCTGCTGTCATAAACATACAGCTAAGGGTATCATAAAATCCCTCCTTACCTGTAAAGGGTTAAGAAGCTCAGGTAACCTGGTTGGCACCTGACCAAAAGGACCAATAAGGGGAGAAGATACTTTCAAATCTGTGGGGGAAGGTTTTTGCTTTGTTCTCTTTGTTGGTTCTCTCCAGGTCAGCGAGGAATCAGGACAGGGAAAATATATCTCTCAAAGCCCTACTTGAACTGAGCATCTAGATTACAAAAATTGTAAGTAAAGCAAGGAAATGCGTTAATTTATCTTTAGTTTTAGCTTGTGAATTTTCCTTGTGCTAGAGGAAAGTTTATCCCTGGTTTTTTGTAACTTAAGTTTTGCCTAGAGGGAAATCCTCTGTGTTTTGAATCTGATTGTCTGTAAAATCAGGATGGAAGATAATTTTACAGGAGGTGCTTCTTTTACTTTTTTTTTCTTCTTTATAATAAAGTTCTGTTTTTTAAGAATCTGATTGGGTTTTTAGTGTCCTACGAACCCAAGGGTCTGGTTTGTGCTCACCTTGTTTATTTTCAAGCCTCCCAGGAAAAGGGGTGTAGGCTTGGGGGGATATTTTGTGGGAATAGGAACTCCAAGTGGTCCTTTCCCTGATTCTTTGTCTAAATCATTTGGTGGTGGCAACATACCTCAGTCCAAGGACAAATAGAAATTTGTGCCTTAGGGAAGTTTTTAACCTACGCTGGTAGAAATAAGCTTATGGCGTCTTTCATGCGGGTCCCCACATCTGTACCCTAGAATTCAGAGTGGAGAGGGAATCCTGACACCTGCCCACTAGGAAAAACAAGAAATACCTGTGTGAGGGGCGCATGGATATATGAAAACAAGCATCCTGAAAGTCAAGGGAGACAAACTAATCTTCTGGATCCAGCAATGGAATTATCACTGCTAGAGTTACCATTTTGAACCACTGAGAGTGGAAGAAGGTTTTTTAAGTGCTGAGGTCCAAAATTGGTCTCCAGCCTCAGCTTTTCTTGGGGATCAGAAAGTACCAAGAATAGAACCCTCTCTTGAAGAAGTCTAGTGGAAGAGCTTTGATTACCCCTACTGTTAGAAGAGATTGTACCTCCTGCCACTAGAAACCCTCATTAGAAGGGTCCCTGAATAGGGATGGTGAACAGGGTTGGAGTAAGGAAGGAGCTAAACTGGATGAAATCAGCTACAGGATCTATCTGTCTGAGGTGATTAGCTACATGGAAGGCAGAAAATGGGAGAGGCAATCCCCATAACAGTGGAGGGAGGAATAGTGCAGTGTAGAATCTGGAGAGGGAGATAGTTAGGACCCTTGACCAACAGGTCAAAACGGTCGTTTTGAAGACATTGCCAACTTGAAAGTGATTGTAGAAGAAGGTCCTTTCCTAGCGAATATGGACTTTTCTTGGACGTTCAGCTGGTCTCACTGGCTGGTAGTGGACTGGGCAAGACCACTGAGCCATCTGCCATCTACTGTACATTCTCTGTCACAGATGTATAGATCCTCAGAGATTGTAGTGTTGCTCAATAGTCTTCAAGTGTATGATGGGGCCTGTCTGTGGCATCACTGACTACGATTCCTTAAAAGGGAGGTCCCTTTGGTGTTTTGTGCCTTTTGGGGGAGGCCAGAGGACTGCAGCCAAGAAGCTTGATGCATTACTACTGCCATAGCCATAGGACATACAACTGTACTGGCAGCATCCAGTGAGAACTGGAGAGATGCTTTGGCAATTGTCTGGCCTTCCATTATGAGAGCTTGAAATTGTTCCATCTCGTCCTGTGGTAGGTGTTCAATAAAAGATTAAAACTTTAGATAACTTGTAAAATCATATTTTGCAACCAGGACTTGGTAATAGTCTACTCTGAACTGTAAAGAGGCAGAGGAGTAGCTTTTGTGCCCAAGAAGCGCCAGCTATTTCAGTTCCTTTTCAGATGGTGTCAATTGGGACAAATGTTGCATGTTTCATTTGTTGATGACCTCTATAACCAAGGAGTTAGGTTAGGAGAAAAAAATGCTCTGAGCACTGGGTGGAATATAGTATTTTTTGTCAGCCCAGTCACATGTAGGCGACATGGTAGCTGGAGTTTGCCATACTCTATGAGATAAGACCATTAGAGCATCATTGATAGGGATGGCAAATTTTGCCCATAGGAGATGTATGGAAAATGTCCAACAGGGAATGTTGGGGCTCTTATAGCTCCTCTAATAGAATCTGTAAGGTTTCTGCTATTCATAGTATAAGGCTTAAAAGGCCTTGAAATCATCAGCGTAAGATGGTGGGGAAAGCATAAGAGGCTCATCTGGCGAGGAAGAAAATTGTGGGAATGTAGGGTTTCTTTTTCCCCAGCTGGCTCTTGCTCTTCTGTAAGTTCCTCCTGTGGAGCAGGGTCCGAGGAGGCAGGTGTTGCTTTTGGCATGTCCTCTTATGAAACCTGTAGAGCTGGTTACAATATGTGAACCATGACTTCCACTAAGCCCAATCAGGTGGGGCATAAGGGAACAGGGCTGGAATCCAGGGTTACCCTTCCCAGGTTTGCTGGGTGTATCTCCAGCAGGGGGTTTCTTCCTCAGGATGCACCTCAAGGAAGGGAGTCACTGTTGTACATCATAGATCCAGAGGTAAGTTGATACCGGGGCAGTATCTCTTGGTATCTCTAAGCCAGCGGTTCCCCAACTTGTTCCGCCACTTGTTCAGGGAAAGTCCCTGCCGGGCCAGGGCGGTTTGTTTACCTGCCGCATCCGCAGGTTCGGCCGATCGCGGCTCCCAGTGGCCGCGGTTTGCTGCTCCAGGCCAATGGGAGCTGCTGGAAGCGGTGCGGACTGAGTCAACACAGCTCCAAGTCCCTCCTGTCAGCAAGCGATGGAGGGTGGGTATGGGAAGCCAAATAGGGTCCACACATCTTAAAGAACCTTCAGTTACAGTAAGTAACCGCCTCTTCTTCTTCAAGTGATAGTCTCTATATGGATTCCAGACGTGGGAGAGAAGCTCAGAAGAAGTCACAGTCTGTAGGATAGTACGTCCAACTGCCACAGGGGCGATGGTATAGTGAGTAGAAAAGGCATGGACGGAGGACCACATGGCCACCCTACAAATGTCCTGCCACGGAACGCTCGCAAGGAAGGCTGAAGTGGAAGCATGTGCCCGCCTGGACTGGACCGTGACTCCCAGAGGAAAGGGGGGAAAAACGTGAGAGAGAATACAGTATTCCTCAATGCAATGGGAGATCCTTTTGGAGGTGTTGCGAGCTGGGGACGTGGCCCTGGCAGCGCTCTGCAATGGTGAGGAAGAGCTGGGGTGCAGCATGGAAGGCGTGGGTGCTTTGGAGATAAAAGGTCGGTGCCCGACAGACATTGAGAAAGTGTAATGTGCATGCCCTGGGAAAGGTGTGCGGTTTAGCGTAGAAGACCAGTAGGTGTATATACTGGTTGAGGTGGAACAGGGAGGCCACCCTGGGTAGAAATTTGGGGTGAAGGCACAGGGAGACCTTGTCCTTGCAGAAGACAGTAAAGGGTGGGTCAGCCATCATGACCACCAGCTCGCTAACCTATCGTGCTGAGGTGATCGCCACCAAAAGCAGTACTTTAATGGAGAAATGGGTGAGAAAACAGGTCGTGAGGACTTCAAATGGTGGCTCAGTGAGGGCGGAGAGGATGAGATTAAGGTCCCAAAAGGGGGAAGGCTTCCATTTGTATGGGAGAGTGTTGAGAAGGCCGCGAAGGAATCAGGCAATAGAGTCAGATGAGCGAAGACAGAAAGCCCATCCACAGGGGGAAGGCAGGCACTGAGTGCCACCAGGTGGATGCAGACAGAGGAGTGGGCGAGGCCAGACTGTCGAAGGTGAAAAAGGTAGTCCAGAAGGATGGGAATGGAGACAGAGTCCAGAGAACAAAGGTGGCGATGTGCCCAAGTGCTGAAGCGTCACCATTTAGCTTGGTAGCAGGCTCTAGTTGACGGCCATCTGCTGTGAATGAGGATGTTGTGCATGGCGGCGAAGCACACCCTGTCTACAAGCAAGCCCCATCCAAATACCAGGCTGTGGAGTGGGGTGCTGCAGGTGGCCGTGCACCTGTGTGAAGAGATTCGTGAGGCAGGGAAGGGGGATGAGGAGGTAAGCGAAGAGATGGAGGAGATTGGTGAACCAATATTGGTGAGTCCAGGAGGGAGCTATGAGAATTACTGTCATGTGATTTCACCACACGTTGCGTAGGACTTGCAGGAGCAGGGGAATGGGCGGGAAGGTATAAGTTGTCCCCAAATCTGAAATGGTTGTGGGTGAGGACAAAGTCACAAAGCTCAGCCACCAGGTGTGCCGTGGTCTCATCAGGGATACTGTTCCTGATAGCTTGTAGTCCATCCTTGTGTGGAATATTGGTGTAAAGAGCTTCTACATCCATGGTGGCCAGGTTGGTGTTTTCAGGAAGATCACCAATGCATTGTAATTTCCTCAGGAAGTCGGTGGTGTCTCGAAGATAGCTAGGAGTGCTGGTAGCGTAGGGTCTGAGGAGAGAGTCCAAATAGCCAGATAATCCTGCTGTAAGAGTGCCAATGCCTGAGATGATGGGACATCCAGGCTTATAGAATACCCCTGGTCAGGGCTTGAATAGGGACTGGGAGTGGTTGGCTCACTACTAAAGCAATTTTTCCCTCTCTTGGTATTGACACCTCATCAGTTATTGGGAGTGGACCACATCCACCCTCACTGAATTGGCCTTGTCAACGCTGGTTCTCCACTTGTAAGGTAACCCCCTTCTCTTCATGTGCCAGTACATTTATGCCTGTATCTGTAATTTTCACTCTATGCAGCTGAAGTAGGTTTTTTACCCACGAAAGTTTATGCTCAAATAAATCTGCTAGTCTTTAATGTTCCACCGGACTCCTCGTTGTTTTTGTGGATACAGACTAACACGGCTACCGCTCTGATACTTGGCACCACCAGGTGAGGGAAGCCAGGATGGAGGCGGGGATCAGGACTGGCTTGCACAAGCGGTCCAACTGTAGGTTGCAGCCTTACCAGAGCCACAGCTGGAGGCAGCGCATATGAGGGTGGGTACATGGTATGACTGAGGTGAAGACCGCCACATGGCCAAGAAGGGAGAGGAACTGCCGGATGTGTGTACATGAACGGTGATGTAGTAGCATAATGAGCACAGTGAGGGAGGTGAATTGGCCCAATGGGAGAAAGGCGCAAGCCGTGACTGAGCCCCTATGAAGGTGAGTGTACAGGCAGGGTCGAGAACCAACTTGTCCTCATTGATGCAGATCCCCAGGCTAGTGAGAAGGACGCAGAGGGTCTGGATAAGTGGCAAGGAGGCAGTTGAGAGACGGTGCAACAAGGTGCCAGTTGTCCAACTAAGTGAACATGGAATGGCCTAGACGGCACATTTAGGCCACAACGACTGCAAAGACCTTCATGAAGACATGGAGAGGGGTGGCAATCCCAAAAGGGAAGACCCAAAACTGATAGCTGAAGTATCCCAATGTGAAGCGGAGGAACTTACGATGAGTGGGGTGGATGTCTATATGAAAATACACATCCTCCATAACGAGAGCTGCAAGCCACACACCATGGGGAAGGGATGGGATAACGAGGGGGAGTGTGACCATCCAGAAGCAGAACTTGCATATGAATTTGTTCAATGACCGGAGATCCTGAATGGGGCGGTGGCCACTCCCCACCCTCCCCCCTCCTCTGCACGTGCACACACACACCCCACTACCTACCTTCTATTGGACAAGGAAATAAGAAAAGTAGAAACCACGGCCATGGTACCAGCACGGGATGTGTTCTATGGCACTCTTCTGGAGAAAGGTATCCACTTCCTCTCAGAGGAGACTGCACTGGGAAGGATCCCCAGGGTTCCATGGGGCGGGCGACAAGGAAGAAAGGAGAAGAACCCTATCAGGTACCCCTGGTGAAAAACATCCAGCACACAGCGTTCGGCGGCGATCTTTCCCCAGTGGTGAGAAAACAGGGCAAGACACTCCCCAAAAACGATCTGAGGAGCCATGGAAGGGGTTGAGAGGGGTTCGCGGATCTCAGGGAAAGAGTCAAAAAGACTGCTTGGATGGATGCTGTTGGAAGGTGGAGGTGGCAGAGGTAGAATAGTGAGGTCGCTGTGCGTGCAGACGGTGGAGAGACGGCTCTTGCAAGCATTGAGGGTAGGGCTGGTCTCGGGACGAGGCAGCTCTGGTAGGGACCCGCGGTGCAGCAATGTCCTGGGGTCTGTTGTAGACGGGAGCAGGAGCAGTGCAAGTAGGGGATGGCTGGTGATTTGGCAGCGGCAGTACACTGCAGTCTTGGTAAGGATACCAAGTGCGCCAGTAGGGCCAGGCATATGGGTCACTGGGCATCAACAGCCCCTCAGGGGTAATGGAACCATGCCTTGGGGGAAGGGCCGTACACTGGCAGGTAGGGCTGGTTCTGGGGGTCCAGGCTACAGGAGCGTGCAGGAGAGAATGGGGAGTCCGGCTCAGGAGACCACTCAGAACTGGAGGACGGGTCCGGCAGAGGCCAGGCCGTCGGTGCTGCCAGCGCAAGACAAAGCAGAACAGGGCAGTCCTGGAGCAGGAGAGGTTCAGCCACCGGCAATACCAGTGGTGAGAGGTGGTGCAGAGCAAGATGCTGCCAGAGAAGGCAAGACTCATCCGAAGGAGATGGAAGCCTCAAGGCGACTGGAGACCCAGAGCGCTGAGGGGAGCCCATGCATAGCAGCATGAGATTGGCCATAAGTATCACAGGGAACAAGCGTCCCAGCGTGGGCGGAACTGGGCATGAAAGTCTGGATGGTCATGGAGGTGTTGACAGTGCCGGAGATGAAGGCGGCGAACTCGGTACCAATACTGGAGACAGTGCTGGCGGGTCACAGCAGTCCTTGGACTTTTCTCTATATGAGATTTCTTAGGAGAAGGAGCAGCTGAGTCAACACGCAACTTCTCACCTGACCTGGCGCAGCTTGGGATGGCAACACTGTGTTTAGAGATGGTCCCCGTCAGGGAGCCGCCCTTACGCCTGTGTGTTTCTTATGTGCATGGTGGGGTTTTGGCAGTTGTGTCAATACCGCTGGAAGGGCCCACGGAGGCACTCACCATCAGTGACAGGCATCACTCTGGCAGATCTGTCACTGCCAGATCCGATTATGTCTCCTCCACCAGGCGTTTGCAGGGGCGAAGTTCCCTAGCTTCCCGAGTTTGAGGTAGGAATGAGCAGCAGATGGAGCAGCTGGCACCAGCGTGGGCTTCACCAAGACAACAGAGAAAGCATTGGTGCTTGTCACTCACAGAGAAGGAGCAGGAGCACACAGCACACCTTTTGAAGCCGGCTTGCCAGAGCATAGGCCCCAGGATGCGGGAGTGTTCCACAAGGGGAAAAAAATCCAGCAGGGGAGATCTAAATGACTAAAAACTGTTAGACAACTATATACAACTAGAAAAACTATTTACAGAAGGAACGGACAAGAGCTCTCTTAGCAAGCTACGAGCACCGAGGAACAGGGGTTCTGATTCTAGCCATGCAGGAGAAAGAGGGAACTGGAGAAGCGTTGACCCCCACAGACTCAAAGGACACATCACACGGCTGATACATGTAACACGTGCCGGTCAACAGACACTACTACAAGCAGTTCCAGCTCTGGCACATGGCACGCATACACACCCACATTTGGAATCCACATAAAAAAGAAGATCTACGTTTATATTGACCGGGCTAAGTGGGATTGGAAGGACCCTATATTTGATGGAATTGGTTTATTGGGATTATAAGGACCCTGTATTTGACAAAATTGGTTTTCAGTAACCACTCATCATAAAGTCTAGTGTCTGAGTGGTGAGCCAAGAGTGCCTAAGGAGACTGCATTTTTGGCTTCTTTTTAACCAGTGTGGTGAGACAAGTTCCCTTTTTGTTACTGGCTTGGTTATAATCTAATAATAGAGTAACCACCAGTTTGTGATGAGTCTGACTGATTTCTCAGGTGTCTGTCCTGAATTTGGTAGTCTTAGCAGTGACCTACTGAGGCATAGTGACCCCAAATTTAATTGTACCTTCAGAACTTCAAGATCCAGACCTTTATTACTTCTATTTTACAAGCTCAAATCAGTGTGGTACCTAAAAGTCAAGTTCTGGTCTTTTCTTGTCGTACATTACTGTTAGTAATTAACATTTTGCAATCCAAAATCTCAAGTGCCTTCAGTTACATCTACCCAATTGTACGGTCTTCAGAGATGCAGCACAAGTGTGACTGATGGCAGAATCTGCTTAATTAACAGTTATGTTAATATATCAGCCAGAACAAAATTCACTTAACTTTCTCATAGCTGTGCTAGCTCTAAAAAGTTAACAGTAAAAACTTCATTTCTGTTATGAAAGTAAATAGATACAACCCCAGATAAACAGAGGCAGCAGCTCTTGTTGACTAACATGCTACCATTTTTTAAAAAGTCACTTTCTCGACAATGACCACAGTTTATGGCCAAATCCTATCCTATCCTGAGCTTTGCAGGTCACCAGGATATGAGTGAAGGAGAATAAAAATATATAAGCAGCTTTTTCCTCCCTCTTTACCAAGGATGGGGGAAGGATGCTGGGGTTCAGAGCCAGTACAAATACACAGCGCCTCCCTATAGATAACCCCTTCCCTCCTGCAAGATGCCCTAGAATATGCCACATTTCCGGATGTGTTCTTTTGGTCTGTTTTGTGGCAAGCATTGGGAGGGGAGGGGAAGAGACAGAGTGAAACAATTTGGGAGGCACTCTGAGGGGATCTTTGTAATGATTTCAGACACCTCTCAGTGGTTTTTAATCAGAGGGAATGACCTGGGCCTTAGTTTGCAGGGCATTAACCTAAGAGACTAAAAACAACTGACTCATTTGGGTTAGATTATTGGTATGTTTATTTAAGTGGTTAAACTGCATATACTATATGGGCCTACAGTCCATTTACTGCACAATTCACCGATCAACGTTATATATGTACTAAAGGAATATTTCATCTCTATTCGCAACATTTTTATACAGTAAATTGAAAAAACATAGCAGCATGGGCTCACCAAGGTTTTTCTCATTAATTCAACATAAGGTTAAAGCAGTTGAAATGTGCTCCTTACAAACTTCATAAATAAAGCAAACTTGGTTTTGATTATTTTAAGTTTGTTGGGTGTGCAACTCAACATTTTTAAAATTTGTGTTTTGGTTGCATCCCAAAGGCCATATTCAGGATTGGGGGTCCACTGTGGAAAGCACTGTACAAACACACAGAAGGATCCAGTCCTTGCTACAAAGAATATCTGATTTGAAACAAGTACTTTGTGCCCCTAAACTACAAAGACTCGGGCATGTGCTTAACTTTACACTCTGAGTATTCCTATTAATTTCAATGGGACTACTCACAGTGCATTAAGTTAAACATACAAAGGCATCTTTGCAGGATTTGGGGCCTTAATAGATATGTTCTTTGAGTTATGGACTGTCTTTTCAGTATATGAGCATACAGTTCCTATTGAACTGAGGCCATGTTCCCCAATTGGGCCTCTAGACAATACTGCAATACAAATACTAAAATACAACAAGTGCATACAGCAAATTATTGTGGGCAACAAGGGAGACAGGACAAGATTAATGGTAATAAAACCGTGCATCTACACAGGGTCACTGTGCACAACCTCATGGTCCAAAATAATATGAAAGGTTTTTTTTCCTCCAGCTCCCAAAACTGCTTTTTAACTGAGCTATTATTAATTGGTTGATTTCTTCCTGGCTTCTCAGCAAAAGTGAGTTTTGAGGAGAGATTTCATGTTTTTGATATTTTACTGATCGTTTGGAGCAGAAATTAGTGGTCTTTAAATCCAAAGTGCCAAGACAAATTAACATGGATGAATGGCTTGTGCAATTTAATTGATTATAAAGTTGTATGAGTCAAAAGTGCAAATCTTAAACTGATGAATATATATTTTAGTCTCCCAATAGCAAGACAATAGTTAAAGTTGTGTCAGAATTTTCTATTTTACAGGGTCTATACCTCTGTTTCACCTTTTTACAGGACCCTTTTTTGTAAACATGCCATGGGGAATTTCCAAATTTCAGCCACTAATTATTTTTATGTCATTGTCTCCATGTGTGTTTTGTCTGAAGGCTGCTTTCAGGAAATTTGGGGAAACTGGAACACCAGAAAAGCCTGATTTTGCCTCCCTCCCACACACACACTATGCACAATTACTGTCTTCTGCCGCTTCCTGAGCGGCAATACTGAGAGGTCACAGATTATCAGTCACGCACTCACTCCAGTTCACTGGCATTCTGGGAAGTGTCACTAGGGCCCAGGTTGTCATGGCAACAGCTGACTGTGATAACTGATTTACATCAGATGACACTAACGTTATTACAAAGAAAGGTCACAGTAGAACTGACATAAAAGCACATTGTGTTTTCAGAACCTCCCACTGTACTCCTTTAGTTTGTACTGTAGTAAATTACATGATTTCTTTTAAAAGGGTAATTATTTGCTACTTTCCTCAAAAAGGGTTACATGAAAATAAGATAAAATTACAGCTCCTTTTCATATATATTATTTATATGCTTCTTACAAACTGGGGGCTATATCTTCAATATTTACATTAAAAAACCAGGAAATTATAAAAGTGAGTCCCTATTCAGTCTTGTTACATAATTTAAAATAAGTATTATTTAGAATTTGCAGTAAAAAATCATGTTTTGTTTATTAATATAGTTTACTTTCAAAACATTGGTCAGCATGACACAGTGGTAAAATAAGGAGCATCACAAAGACCATGATGATAAAACATACACTGAAGACAAAAAATTTGCAAGTGCCTTATTAAACAGTACATATAGAAAATATTTTCAATTTATAAACTAAGAACACTCACAAATATGTTGTTTAACATTAATTAAGTTTGCTTTTATTAATAAACTAAACCATAAATATCAGGAAATTAAAAGGTTACAAGAAACACTTGTTAAGAAATGCCAGAATGAATGTTGCCATGCAACTTTAATTCAGCCCCCTTGTGAGTATGCATTATGGTAATTTTTAAATACATTCTCTCTTTTTTTTTTTTAAATACACACAAGACCCCTGGTTCATTCAGCATACAGGATGGATCTACTCTGAGGATCAACTGGAGCTTTGGAGTGAAGGAGTATGTTGTCTGTAGGACCCCTGCCCCTTTTTTGCTTCAGAAGCTGGAAGGTTTGTAGTGAATGAGGCAGGAGACTGCAGAAAGAGAAAGGACAGCCTCATGGTTAGGGCAGTTAAATGCTGCTCTGGAGACTTGGATTATATCCCTGCTTCTGCTATCGAGTTCTTATGTGATGCTGGGCAAATCACTTACACCAAACTTTTCATAGATAATCACTTCTGGGTGTAATTAAAAACTATATCAGAATGCATACACACAAGGTGGAAAATTAAGGTTGCATGGGCAACGTTCATTCTGGCATTTCCTAACTTCAGAGTGCTCATCTTTTCATATTTTTAATCCTTAACTTTGTATTTCCTAATTTATTATTTAGTTTATTGCTGAGAGCAACCTTAACTAAGTCTTTTGTTTGTGAGACAAGGTGGATGAGGTAATATCTTTTATTGGACCAACTTCTGTTGGTGAAAGAGACAAGCTTTCAAGCTTACACAGGGCTCTTCTTCAGGTCCGGGAAAAGTATTCAGAGTGTCACAGCTAAATACAAGGTGGAACACACTGTTAAATATACGGGGTTAACACATGTTGCAAGAGACCACTCAAAGTGAAGTGGGCTGTTAACATCTCTGCAGTCATAGATGAAAGGTGGGCTAATGGGTTGCAGACCGTTATAATGAGCCATAAAATCCAGTGTCTTTACTGAGTTTATGATTTTTAGTGTCTATAAAAGTTTTGTTTCCCCTTATGCTAGTATAACTTATAAAAAGAGTACAGGCTCACAACCTTAGGTGCAACAGGGAAATGGGAAAATAAAGGCAGTAAGAATATGAGAGTACCCTCTGGACAAAAGTGCATAAGCACTCCACAAGGAACTCCTATCCTCAAGGCTCCTGAACTTCAGAGATCAGACCCTGGGACAGGATTTCAAGGGAAGATACTTTAGAATGGGCAAAAGTAGAGTTCCTCAGTCATTCACAAAACACACAGTGAGGACCTTTGTTGGAAAAGTTCAGGCGGGAGAAGAGGCAGAAGAGAATAATTTGCTGCAGGTCAAATTTCAGCTTAGTTTGATTTTATGTTTGTTTTTAATGGTCAAAAACTTTATAATGGTAAATACTAACGAACTTGACTAAAGCAGGAAGAAAAACTCTGCTCTCATATTTATGAGCTATTTCTGTCCTTTGGAATTTGAAGATTAGGATGCTGAGATTAAAAAAAACCCACTAACTGGGGGGCAGGACAATGCACTCAGATTTCAGTTTAAGTCACTGGAGCCAAAGAGTGAGGAACGACAGAGTTTGGTTGAGAGGGAGGAGAAACCTGTCACTTGGTGGGCAACCTTTCCTTCCCTATATTGCGTCTGCTCTTTGTCACTTCCCTCTGCACAATATACATTCATAGTGAAAAATTCAAGCCCATCTGTTCCTAGTGGGCCCATGTGCCTCGTCCCTGCCAGCTGCTTCCTACCGAGTCTTAGTGCTCCACCATGCTATGAATGATGGAATATTCTAGACTGCACCCCGTCATCTATATCACAGTACCATAAGGAGAATCAGTGAAAGGGACTTCTTGTTTATGGGGACAGTATGTGCTTCAGGCCCAGCACTGGCACAACTGAGCTAGCATTTAACATCATCTCAGTCAGGGGTGACAAAGAGATAGGGAAGGGCAGGGAAAGAGTGAATAAGAGGTACATGGCAGATAGACTTCTGGTCACGATGCCCTTTTATTGCTCTTTGCTGTGTTCTATTTAAATTTGAACCAAACTACAGTTTCAGTGGGTTTAGCCAGGACTAACTTTCTAAACCAAGATAATATCGGTAAAATCACTACATCTGATCAACTTGATGCATAAGTAATTGTGTTACAAATGCAAGGCTTTTACAGCCAAGTTTACATTATCGATTTATTCAAGTATTTTTGTGCTATTTAGAAAATAATTTTGGGTGGAACTTTTTAAGCCTCTATACAAGTTCATGCAAGGAAGAAAGGAAATACATATACAAAATAATTTATACATGTATTCTTTCCACAAAGGTTACTATGTCCAGATTCAGGAATTAATGCTAAGAGCTAAAAACCCAGTTGTCTCCAGGTCTGCTCTGCCTAACAAAACAGATACATGCTGTACTATAAACATATAACACAACTCCACGAAACCAATCCTCTGGCTCTTGCTACGAGCAAAACTTTTGGGCCAAAGAGTTGTATCTTTTGCTTCAAACATTTATTTTTAAAAAGTAAAAAGGTCAAGTGAAAACATCTGGAAGGGTGGCTGTGAATATGATGCCACTCCCACAACTAAAATCCCACACAAGAAGCTATGCAAAATATTTTACAGCCCATATAACTACACAAAATGTAATAGAACTTAATTTTATGCTTTCATTAATTTTCCATGCTTTCTTCATTTATTTGTCTTGCTACTTGCCTCCATGTGTTTCTTATAAACACATCACATAAATCAGTGACTTTGTCCATTTTCAGAAACAACCACTTTGAAATTTAAAACACAACCTACAAAATCCAACTACTTTTCTTCCTAACATGTAGCGCACCTGCCTGTTTATGTGACTATTTAAAAAGTATGCAGTATGTGTTTAATTATATCCCAGGATAATTATGTAGATTTTGAAAAATTCTGGTCTAATAAATTCATCATCTACACGCACAATATATAAAAAACAGCCAGTACAATTATATTTACCTGAACCACCCCCATACAAGAATCCAAAAATATTGATCCTTTTGGCTCTTTAGATATTTTCTCATCTTTGTAGAAATTGAGATTATATGATCCATCACCAAGTTGGATTAAGTGGAAAAATCTTCTCTTAAATGACTAGTTTAAAAAAAAAAAAACATTGTTAACAGCAGTACTATTAATTTCATATTTCAAAATCCATACAGTAACTCCCTCACTTAACATCCTAGCTATGTTCTAGAAAAATACAACTTTAAGCAAAACGATGTTAAGCAAATCCAATTTCCCCGTAAGAATTAATGTAAATAGGTGGGGTGGCTAGGTTCCAGGGAAATTTTTTTCACCAGACAAAAGACATTATATATACATATACAGTATAAGTTTTAAATAATTTTAAACAAACAATTTAATACTGTACTCACCAATAATTATTATGAAGCTTGGTTGAGGCAGGGGTATAGTGGGGGAGCATGGCGGGGGCTTGCCCCATTCCACCCACCTGGAATGCCAGCTGGGAAGCAGGGTCACTGCCCGCTCCCCAGCAGGAGCCCCACGCAGGCAGAACAGGACACGCCCCCACACCACCACCACCCTCCCTGCCAGGAGCCCCGGACAGGTAGAATGGGGAAAGCTCCTGCGCCCCAACGCAGAAGCCCTGGGCGGGCGGAATGGGACAAGCCCCACACCCCTATCCCGCTCCCCGGCAGGAGCACCGGGCAGAATAGGGCAAGCCCTTGCGCCCCCAACCCACTCCCCGGCTGGAACACTTCGTGGGCAGAGCGGGACAAGCCCCCATGTCCTGACCCAGTCCCTGCCAGGAGCACCAGGTGGGCGGAGGAGCGGGAGCTAAAGAACATTGTAAGGCAGGGGTCAGCAACCTTTGGCACGCAGCCCATCAGGATAATCCGCTGGCGGGCCGTGAGACATTTTGTTTATGTTGACTGTCCGCAGGCACAGCCCCCCCCCCCAGCTCCCACTGGCCGTAGTTCACCATTCCCAGCCAATGGAAGCTGCGGGAAGTGGGGGCAGGGGGGCCGCAGGGACATGCTGGCCGCTGCTGCCCACAGCTCCCATTGGCTGGGAACGGTGAACTGCGGCCACTGGGAGCTGACAGTCAACGTAAACAAAAAGTCTTGCAGCCCGCCAGGGGACTACCCTGATGGGCTGCATGCTGAAGGTTGCCGACCGCTGTTATATGGGAACATTGCAGGACTTTAAAGGAGTATGTTCTCTAATAGGTCAGCGTCCTAATAGCGAAACAATGTTAACGGGGAGGATGTTAAGTGGGGAGTTACTGTACTGGCTTTAATTATGTATTACGCCATCAGTGCACATAGCTTAAAGACAGAACTTTTTTCTGTTTAACCTAATACACGCGCACGCGCACACACACAAACACACAAATAAAATTACATCCATTTAATTTTCCAACGGCGAAAGTTTCATTATACTGATAAAATAGGGATGGGAGGGAGCAATTTATGAATCATATCATGATATTGGCTGTAAGTTTAAAGTCAGCCCCAGCACTTAAAAACTAAACATGTATAAAACATACATTATATAAATAATAATATGAATGGCAATGGATTTTAAGGTTATACTCTGAAGTTACTATAGAAAGTGCATCATAGAGTTCCATGTTTCTCTCAATGGATCTGTAAAATGCGCAAATTTTGTATAAATGAAATGTTTCACAAATTATGTTAGCTGCCAGTCCTGCATGGGATCAGAAAGTCAAGTTGAGTATCCATTTCTCTCAATTACGCCAGTAAGATTTTATAACCAGATCTTAGTTAACTCTCCATATCTGTATGGCGGTACTGTGGTGCTAATAAAAGCAATTAGAAATTATCTAATTTTGAAAATAAAGCAAGCAAAACAGACTCAACATACAAAAGGGAGGTGATCAGAATAAGAAGGTTCCATATTACATGGTCACTTTTCTGATCACAATTACACCTTTCAGTACAGTTTTAATCTGAAAGTGACTGTAAAAACAACACCTACTTTCTTAAGAGACCTGGTCTGAGAGTGTGTCTTCAGGAGTCTTCTCTGTTTAATTTTATATTTTGCTACTATAAGGTAAGCAGAAGCTTCTCCTTCTTAACCCTATGTTCTTTTTAACAAAAGCAAAGTATACATATCTACTTTTCAGAGAAGAATCATACTGAAATATTAAATATCTATAAACAGTCATCTTTTAGTGTGGCACAGTAAACTTACCCTCATAGTTACACTGATTGCACTATTCATATTGCCTTTGTACAGCCATCCTTGTTTGGTTATCCCACCCTTCTGAGATCCTAGAGATGCTGCATCCTAAAACAAAATTGCACAAACTGAAACTGCTTTCCATCAACAATTGTTGTGATAGATTATTGTAACATTTTATGAACTTTCATATACTTTTTACAATTGAACTTACAATTAGGTAGTCCAATTATCATAACAATCTTCAAAACTCTATTTTAGGATTTTATACTGTTGCTCATTACCATTGTATCTGAGCACCTTTCACATAAAATCCGTTAGCAATAGTTAAGTCCTCAGTGCATTTCATGAATCCTCTGTTTTCCATTTTCAGGGTATAGAACAAGGGTGGGCAAACTACAGCCTGTGGGCCAGATCTGGCCTCTCAGGCTTTGGATCCGGCCTGTGGGATTGCCACCCCTGTGGCGCTGCGGCCTTACGCTACTCCCAGAAGTGGCTGGCACCACATCCCTGCAGCTCCGTCCACTGCCCTCGCCTCCAGGCACTGCCCCCCACAGCTCCCATTGGCCAGGAACGGGTAACCGCAGCCAATGAGATATTCGGGGGAGGTACCCACAGGCAAGGGCAGTGCGCGGAGCCCTCTGCCGCCCTCCCCCCACCCCCGGAACTGGTGCCAGCCACTTTCAGCAGTGGCACGGCCTGGCCCTGGTGTGTGCCGCTGCCACCCCAGGTAAGCAGCACTGGGCCGAAGCCCCAACCCCTCCTGCACCCCTCGCCCCAACCCCCTGCTGTACCCTGCACCCCCTCCCACACTCCACACCCCTCTCTGCACCCCTGGCCTGAGCCCCCTCCTGCACCCCCTTCCCTGAGCCCCCTCATACACCCCACACCCCTCTTCTGCCCCAACCCCTTGCTCTGAGCCCCCTCCTGCACCCCAACCCCCTGCCCCAGCCCTGCATGCAATTTCCCCACCCAGATGTGGCCCTCGGGACAAAAAGTTTGCCCACCCCCGTATAGAAAGTCTGCTTGGGTAGGGATTTTTTTTTAATTTTAATTTCGGGTCCAATTTTGTTGTTGTTTTGGGAGGAGGGAGTGTATGTCAGTGTTGTGAATGTCATTCTTGTTATGGTGGAAAGGTTTTGTCAAAGAGGAAGAAGGTTTTGCAGCATTTCCTAAAGATGGTCAAACCACGGATTCATTTACTTCCTCTGGAAATTCATGCCATAGGTGGATCCCCTCCACCAACAACGATTTGTCCCCAGGTTTCATACACTTTGGAAAAATGCATATCAAAGTCCAGGACAGAGGAGCATAGGATTCAAGGATTCATTGATGAAAATACAGTTGTAAATGTAAATAGGTCTTGATCCATTAATTGCTTGGAAGATTATGACCCAGGACTTAAACGAATACCAGAAGAAGACTTGAAGCCTGTGGAGCCACAGGAGCATGGGCCTGATTTGTTTTCACAGTAGCCCAAACCAGGGAGGATGTATGAGAGAATGCCTGGCAAATTCTTCAGATATACAAAGCTTTAGGGACTGCAAACTTGAGTGTCCCAGATTATGTCAGTTGTCCCGGTGTAACATGAGAGATGAGGTACCTCAGATAAACAGAACCCAAGCTATCAAGGGCTTTTGGGTTTAAAACCAAACCTTTAATTGCACCCAAAAATTAATTTTAAAACAGAACATTTTAAGGAGCACAAATGTAACAAGCCCCATACAAGAAGCACTGTTAAATAAGTCACTACTAGCTGAAGCTTGAGTGGTCTTCAAGTGTAGCACCACATATCAAGCTGAGGTAACCCATTCTGTTAGGACAAAATGAATGAATGAATGAGGACTAGAAGGGGTAGTTTCAGCCCTCTAGAGAAGCACAGAGAGGAGGAAAATAGTCTCTAACATATGTGGATATCAAGAAGTAACAAACCAGTTATCAAGTGGGCATGGGATGGAACTTTGTATATCTACAGGGGACTGTTTCAAATTAACATTGTTTAGTACCACAGACTAAAACAGAACAACAACAATTCTTTTAAAAGCTCCATTAATGTGCATATTTATTCTGGCTAGCAGCACCCTATACATGTGTGCTAGGAGCCAGAAAAATGTGCAGAGGGCTGCACAATTAAATCTTAAATCTATATATTCATAAATGCCAGTCAACATGGTTTTATGGTGGTGGCAGTCCAACAGTCCCCCACAGGACTACTATTATCTCTGAGTAGGCCTCAATTCTTTCCTTGTCTCACTAAGGAGCTTGCTTGCTCCTGGTCAGGCCCCTAGTCCCAGTCACCCCTAGCCTGTTGGGCCATAGGAGACCTACCATCAAATGTTAACATTCACTAGCCCGACTCAAAATCTCGCAAATCCCTGCCCACTGCTTTGAAAAGTACTCGGGTATCTCAGCACTAGTATATTATAAATACCTCAGTAAGTCATCTGAGGAACACTGTTTCCAACTACAAGCTCCCTCTTTTCTCTGGCACAAATTAAAAAAGAAGGGGTATCTAAGGGCTTGCCTACATTTGAAAGGATACAGCAGTGTAGCTGCATCACTGTAGCACAGCGGTTCTCAAACTTTTGTACTGTTGACCCCTTTCACGTAGCAAGCCTCTGAGTGTGACCCCCCCTTCTAAATTAAAAACACTTTAAAATATATTTAACACCATTATAAATGCTGGAGGCAAAGCAGGGTTTGGAGTGGAGGCTGACAGCTCGCGACCCCCCATGTAATAACCTCATGACCCCTGGAGGGGTCCCGACTCCCAGTTTGAGAACCCCTGCTGTAGCACTTCAGGGTAGATACTACCTATGCCAAGCGGAGGGATTCTCCCATCAGCAGAGGTAATCCACCTCCCCGAGATTCAGAATTCTTCCATCAACCTAGCACTGTCTACACCAGGGGTTAGGTCAGTTTAACTACGGCACTCAGGGGTGTGGATTTTTCACACCCTCAGCAACATAGCTGGGTTGACCTAACTTTTCAGTGCAGACCAGGCCTAAATTCTGACTTAACACAACTTTGTTTTTCTAGTTCCAGGCCTCTGTTGACCTGAGTTTGCCAATTCTGCTGAACTGTGTAATGTTTTTGTGGTAGAAACTGAATTAGTGTGTTCTCACCTATTCCACCATTTGAAAATAAGAAAGTTTGAACTCAAGTCTCCAGAGGTGAAAAGCTAATGCACTTTTACACTGCTCCATCTGTTAATTCAAAGGAAGGCACAGTCCCTGGCCAACAGCACAATGCTTTTGCATTGAAAATTCGCTTCCTGTTTCCTACAGATTATAGGCTCATTTCCCCGTTTGTATTGTTGTTGCATGCTAGGTTTATGTTTTCAATGATTTTTCCACAATAAGATCCAAACCCTACTTCTGAACAGATTATTGTTCCAACAATCACCTACACCCTAGCTTCATTCCTCACTCTCAGGCTGATTTTAAAATTCACCTACATCAAACAGCATTTGCCATCTGCTGACCCAATAGCTTGAATTATCCAAATCCTTTTATTAGTACATTTGCATTTCTTTTCAATTTGATATCACTGTTCCTTATTTGCTCTTCATTAATTTTTTCCATTATCTGCAAACTTAATAACTTTGTTTTCTACATGCTTTGTGTCTAAAAATCATTTTACAAAGGAACTTTTTTTACCCACAAAAAAGCCTATCTTACAGTCCAAAAGAAGAAAAACCTTTTGCTCTATTTGGTCAGTTTTATCCATGAAGCTGTGTATTGTTTGGCACTTTTTTTAAGTGCCCAATGAAGTCATTTTTTCTGGATTTCTTTTCCTGTTATTATTGTTTGCAGAGGCATTTATGTATAAACAGACATCTTCTAGAGCGACTGCCATTCAAAATTTTATTACACTGCAGTATTTGAGTTGTGGTATTTTTCCTACACCTGTTTAACTTTATTAGGAAATACTGTAACTATTGCAGCAAAGTTGATTTTTTGTTATTCACACTCAGGCTCCTTTGCCACCTGATTCATTTAATGGTATCTAAACAGCTTTTGTGGTGATGAACTGTGATATCAGAAATGCTAGACTTCAGAAATAATAATATTTAGGTCTTATCTCACCTCAAAGAACTCTAAAAATATTATTCCCATTTTACAGATGGGGAAACTTGGGCACAGACAAGTGAAGTGACTTGCCCTAGGTCACCAAGCACATCAGTGCCAAAGCAGGAATGGAATTCAAATCTTCTGACTTCTCATTCAGCGTCCTATCGACCGAACCACTAGGCTTGGATTATTGCACCACTGAGTCAATCAAAGACTAGTTCTATTTTACACACAATTAATTAATGATTATGAGTATTTTGAAGATTAAAAAGCACTATGTAAGTCGTGAGTATTACTATCAGCAGTACTTATCTGATAAGAAATACAAAATTGAGTTAGCTTACTTGAAGGCTTTCGCAGTGCTATAAGGGAGTTGAAATATTTATGAGATAAGAAGGCACCAGCCTCAACATTCAATCCCTTTGTTCTAAAATATAGCACGGTAAAAACTATGTAATGTATACCGTCAACAGAAAGAGGTTTTTTTGCTGAAAAACATATTTTGAAGTTCGAAACCTTCTTTAAACCAGTTGGCACTACTGAAATCACTGTTCTCAGGAAGCAGAGGATTGGAAGGAAAATAATTAAAAAGGTTTCAGCCATTTTTGATTAGTTCCTGCTTTCTCTGACATTCTCAGAACCAATCTACATACAGACTTACACCAAAGTAACTAAATATTTTTAATCTTTTCTTTTTTGGTTATTCAGGTGCAAGTGTGTGTGTGTGTGTGTGTGTGTGTGTGTGTGTGTGTGTGTGTGTGTGTGTGTGTGTGTGTGTGTGTGTGTGTGTGTGTCTACACGTATGTACACGGACTTTCTTGTTTTGGGATAAAACTGTTCTAATCCCACTTTGCTTCAGTTGTAAGTTACACTGAAAGGGAACATTTATTTCAAAACGAGTGTCCACACAGACTTGCATGAAAGCAAATTTTGTTATTTTGGTGCAACTTGTGTGTAAACCAGCCCTCACCAATTATAATCCCCTCACCTCCAATACAAACCCATTCTCTCAATCAGAATTTCTCCTCTATGCATATGACAGACATTGGGAACACAAGACTGGTTAAAAACCAGCATCCAGTGCACTTATAGATTTCCCACTTTGAAACCTTTTTTGAAGTCTAAAATGACTATCCAATTAAACCTCTATTTTTACTTGATATAAACATTTAAAAGACTATTTCTAATGAAATAATCTTACAGAATAGAAAGAAATAGATTATTATCTGCTCACCTCATCTTTATCTGCTTCTTCATCAACTTCATATACATGAACTGGAAGTTTCTCTGATTTGGTCCCTTTGCTAAAGAAAGAAAATACTCAGATATTTTGTGATCACTTACATGATCATTCAGTAGCCAACCTTTTACAATTATTCTGAAAGGAAAATATAAATCTCACTATTAATAGGCAGTAATATGTGTTCCTTGGTGGAACAGAATTCACCTAAGCCATTTTCCACAGTTGCATCTTCTGCCCAGGCTTCTTATTGGCTTGGGGAGAGCTGCCTTAGACTGAGTAAGTGCTCTCCTGCTGCTGCACCATAATTTTCCCTTCTATTCCCCTCTGGACTGGAAACAGGATTTAGGACAAGCAGTCAAATCCTTAACTTTGAGAGACTGTATTTGCATTTAATTTCTGAACGTATGTTATACTGATTAATCATTGGGTTTTTAGTTTGGGTCAATCAAGAACCACATTTGAGTCTCCACAAGTTCCACTATGTTGTGTTGCAACTTTGAGGGCAGTCATAGTCTTTAGTGGGTGGAGGTAGAATATATTTAGTCAGTTGTTAGGGTCAGGACTGCAGGTAGGGAGGAGCATACTGTGACAGATATGCACGCAGTACTTTTAGGGACCATATTGTATTAAGTTTATGAATGTTTTATGTACCGTTGTGGGCCAGGGACTGTATACAACTCAATAAGGGGAGGGTTACTACAGCTCCTCAGGTAAAATCAGGGGGGGGTGATTACTACAATCCCCAAGATTGTGAAGAGCGCTAGGGAAGTACCAGTCCCCAGGGTGATTTACATATACTGGTTTGCATATACTGGTTTAAAGCAATACCAGAGGAGAGGCAAGAGACAAAGAGTGAACTTCAGTTATAAAGACTGAGTTTAAACAGACTCAGATTTAGGCAGACTGGCTTTTGGGTGCATCACAATGAAGGGTCCGGGAGGAACTGCTGCCAAAAAGTCCAGTCTGGAGAGAAAGGACACAGGTCCTTGCCCAGAGAGGGGTGAAGGCTAAAGGCTTGAAACCTGAACAGCATTCCTAGAACAATGGTGGGGGGGGGGGGGTGTCCAAGGTGCAGTTACCCCCAAACTGGCACATATTTTCCAGAATAGTGAGATTCCATGTGTAACTGGAACTAAGACTGCTGCAGACTGCCTAAGTCTGTCTCAGTGACAGCTCGAACCCTCTCTGAGGGCGTAGAACAGTTTGGTCCAAACCACATGTCCAAGGTTTGGTGGGTCGCATGGTTTCTCCAGCTGGGCAGAAGTTTTGACCTGGGGATCTGCCAATCAGGAGAACAGAATGATGGCCAGGCCAAGCAGCTACAGTCACCCTTTGCTGCCAAGATTAAATTCATTCTCATTTTTCATTTATTTATTTAATAAAAAAAGAATATAATGTTGTAGCCATTGCACCATAAATTATCCTGGGTTTGAGTTGCCTTTTGGGAATCCCCAAGGGAACCAGGCAAGAAACATTCACCAATTTTCATACAGAAGCACTTAATTTATTCATCCTTTTTAAATTATCTGTCATTTGACAATTCAGTTTGTTACAGTAAAAATAAAAGTCCTGAACACAGATTTAAAAGGTTGGAGGCCTTCAAACTGAAATTATTAATCAACATTAGAGATTAAAAAGACCAATGACATATCAAATATTGTGAAGGTGATTATACTGATCACATTTAATTAACCTGAGATCAAGTATTTGGAAATGTAATTAAAACAACATCTCAAAAAAGACAATGCTAGAAGGAAAAGTTATGGGAAGAGAACTAAAAAAAGGCAGCAGAAAAGCTACCTAGGTACATGAAGGGGTGGCTGAAGTCATACAAGTAGGAAAAAAACCATGATGAATAAAATGAATTTGCAGGACAAAAGGGACCTAGAGTTGGGGAGGAGAAGGATAATTCAGATACAATATCATTTGTCCAAAGGCATTAATTTTCAAATTATTTCCTAAATTAAAAAAGGACGCAGAATTTCTAGCTCAATTATGAATTAAGCTCTTTTCTCCTTAAAAAAATTACATAAAAAAAGGTTAATCCTCGCATTTGCAAAGAAAACATTCAACATTTGAGACAATGTAGTACTTAGTGAAACATTTAGTAGACCCTTCTTACCAACAAATCAAAAAGCATCTGCTAGCAAACTGAATCCCTTTATTCACCACAACATGTTAACTCTGAGGTCTAATAGCAAAATTTTAACTGTAAAAATATTCAGCAATTTCACTGATAATTTTAGAGGGAACATTCAGCTCACATGCTTTTGCCCTGTTTTCATCTGCAGCAATAAATAGTAGGACAGAACTGGGATAGGGAAAAGGTGGCAGTTGGTAAATGTCAAGGGTTGCAGAGGTAGAAGAACTAGCAGTTCAAGCCACACAAAATACAAAAATAAATAAAAATAAAAAACTTTCAAGCCACATCCACCTGTGCCCAAATATGAAAAGAAGGAAGATTCTTTCACCAATGCCAACAGTACCTCTTGGGTGACAAAAACCTGAATCACCTCCTGTATCTTCCCATTTGTTAAAAGCTTTCCTCTGAAAACTTCTGCAGCTTAGTTGTGGTGTTGTCAATACAAAAAAATTGTGTGACATGCTGAAAATATTGGGTCAGCAAAAAAAGTATGTAACAAAAGAAATACTGTACAAGTTGTATTATTCATTTTCATAGTTAATTCAATAAAAAAACCTCCATTTTCATCTACTTAGACACGTTTCTCAAATAATTCAGCACCGGACCACTTCAGAAAAGGAGATACTTGCTGCAGAATTTAGGTCCAGTAGTTGAAATATATATCTCACTAATGGCCTTGTCATAATCCTTCTTCTCCTCTTTACTTTCCTTACAATGCATTTCTTTTGCTGGCTTTTTATTCCTTTCATAGAATATCAGGGTTGGAAGGGACCTCAGGAGATCACCTAGTACAACCCCCTGCTCAAAGCAGGACCTATCCCCAATTTTTGCCCCAGATCCCTAAATGGCCCCTTCAAGGACTGAACTCACAACCCTGGGTTTAGCAGGCCAATGCTCAAACCACTGAGCTATAGTTGACATAGGCACATGACCTCATCAGTTACCTGCTTTTAAATGGTTTAGGACCTGTAAGGCATGCAACATCCATGACCCTCTCCACAGGCAATTTCAGGAAGAGGAACTAATCTCTTTGCTTTAAACCTCCATCCTAGAAAATGTGTGTCTCCACCACAAAGATGGAAAGAGACAAAATCCTAGTTTCAGAAAAGCAATGCCTGTCTTTCATTAATACTCCTTTCCATGCAGACTCCAAACATCTTTTGTCTGTGTTTTTAAATGCTATGTATTCTTACAATGCTCTACAAACATAAAAAAATTGCATTCATTCTCTGTTAAGAGTGTGTGTGAGAGAGAGAGAGAGAAATATAAAGGTTCTGTGCCAAACGTGTGAAAAGTTGTTGAAGCTGCCATCAATGCTGAAAAGACTGTATATTGGCACAGTAGCGTAAAACAACTCTCACCATATTTTAATGATCAGTTTTATGTTTACATTATCAGTAACCCAAGTTCTTCTTCTTCTTATCCCACAATTGCCAAGGCAGCTTTATTATGATCGTTTTCCAGATAACATTTCAACAGCTTTTTATATCTTCAAAAGGCTAAAAAAAATTAACCAATATGAATTCCACCCTGAAAACCTCAGGGTACAGTACAGAGTATTAACACTGGTAGGCTAGATCTGAGGTTCTATATTACATGAAATGACCTTTTTATGACCCAATATGTCATAAAAATATGTATAAAGTTTTTCTGCAACTTCAAAATCTGTAACAGTATCAGATAATTTACTCACTTTGGAAGCTGTCGAAACTCTCCTGAGTAGTCTTCATATTTATAATTAACAATATGCCAGTCTGAGTTGTAGGTTTTGATGCACTATTTCAATGGAAACAAATGCCACAATACATCAAATTAAGTAAGTTTAGCTCAAAGCATTCCTTAAATACATGTAACGGCTCTCTTACATTACAGTTGTTTGTGAACTATTATAGTTACCTGGAAAGCACTGCAAGTTCAAATGCATTATAAATGTTTATTCTGTGCATGTCACATTTTGTTTCTTTTGTTAAACATTAAATTTATCTTACCAGTATGGTGACTGTTCAGATTCAGAAGCTGAACAAACTAAAGTGTGTTTATGTCAAATGAACTAGTTGCTGGAAACAAATGCTAAAAGCATAAGGAACTTATAAATTCAGAAAATAATAGACTAGTCATCTGAAATAAAAACATCACCTCCAAGTTCCTGAGAAGCAAAGAAGCTAAATGTAGGTGGAAACAACATGATAAAACATCTTTAGTATATTTAGCCTAAAAATACAGATGTACTATCAAAATAGCAGGATCAACTCAGTACTTTCTATCCTGGAAGAACTAAAATCTATGTTATGGTTGTAAGTACTCAATTTTATATTTTTAACCCAAACGAAAAGAATGTTTTGAATCTAAACTGCATGCTTGCAGCTGTTGAAAAGCAATTATGTCATTCTGTTCTGGACCAGATCACAGGAAGTATCATTTTACTCCACCCATGTTGCTGTAACTAACAGACAAATTTATCTTGGTTTTAGCAGAAGTAGCATAAAAAACATTCAAGTATCTTGCAAGAGACAATATTATACAATACCTGAAGTTTTTATGAACACACACTCACATGCAAATGTACTCCATATTTCCAATGCAGTTGTATACATTGTTTGTAAAATACAAAGTCAACATTTACTAGGCAATAATTCTTTAAAGTGTGTATAAATTAGATGTTTCATAAAAATTCATGATTTAACTCATGCACACCAGCCCCCACCACCAAATATACTCTACTGTGACATACTCCATACATAAGTCTCATTTGCAAAGAACAGAAGATATAAATAGCGACAGACCCAAAATATTCAGACCTTAGGGACAAAACACAAAGGTTTGTGAGGGCTTGTCTGTGCCCTGAACTTGTTCCTAAAACAGTATAATTACCACCAATTTTACTACGATATAAATACTTGAAAACTGGCCTTGCCAGCAGCGAATAAAGTTTCTTCTGGTCAATAGGTGGAAGTCATCAGCAACAAAGTGAAATTAACCAGTCTCTGGTCAGCTCCATAGTTCCTTCCCAATGTTATTCTGAAGCAGCGACACTGACCGGAATCCTGCCAATTTCACTTTGCTGTGGATGGGAAAACTGTGAGGAACTACACAGCGGTGAGACAGAAGGGAGGAAAGGAAAAGCGCCCAACAACCCAAAAGAGCCAAGAGAGGAGACAGGGTGAGAAGTTTCAGACTCCTATTAACCATACCTGATACAAAAGATTGCTCCCATGTAAGATGCTAAGACATCACCCCTCATTTCCAGCAGCTAAGAGAGGGATCACAGAGTTTCTGCCTTTAAACCCATCTGGGGACCCCTGTCTTTTTTAAGAACTAGATGCCAATAAGTATTGGGTAAATTTTTTCAGCCCTATTGAAATTTAATCTACGGAAACAAGTAGACAACTTAACTAGTTACATGCGCGCGCGCACACACACAAAAATATAAATGGTACCTCAGTTACAAACAAGGTTTGAGCTTCCTTTTCTGCATTTTCAGGAACAGTAGAGCATATATATCGACCCTGACGTTTCAATAATGCTGTCTGTTAATGACAAAAAATAGTCTGAGAACTTCAATCAAATAAAAGACAAGTAAAATGTAATGAAATCTAGTCCCTGTCGCTCTGAATTATATTGACAAAACGAATTGAAGCACAAAAGATAAAATTCCCTGAACAATAAAGCACCTTTATACAAACATACCTAAAATGTGCTGAAGCATTGAAATTGCTAATAATATTGATATTTAAAGTATTATCTCTGGGAATCTGACTTAGTACCCATTAAGATGAATGAGGCACTTAATGCCGTAGTCATTTTTGGGGGTTCTGCAAATGTAGATACACATTTACACAATTTTTTTTTTGAGGATCTCTCAGTAACCATAACCAGACAGTTTTTTTTTTTGTTTTTTTGTTTTTTTGGTTTTTTTAAATGAAAGCTTAGATTCTGGAGAACAAAAAAGCAGCATGTATCTCAAGCTGACCTCTGGTCTCAAATCCTGATTTTAATTCTGAAGTTGAATCCAACCAACCACAGCACCTCTTACCAAAAAAAGAAGAGCAAAGAATCTGTAGAGGAATAATATGACAGAGAGAACTGTCTTAAAACCTATAATGAAGAGAAATATTTGATTTTTTTTAAACATTAACATTAAGTAACTAAGTGTAAAGAATCAGAAGGGTAGCCGTGTTAGTCTGGATCTGTAAATAAGTGTAGCTAGGAAGTGACTGATACTGTAATTGTTTAAGGTACAATATAATTTGCACCCTGAACATGGACTGCACTTCTTTTTGTGTTTGTGGTTTTACCAGATTTGTTTGTTTTGGTTTTAAAAGAAACTGAGAATAATATAAGCCAAATGCAAAGCCCATTGAAACTGTCCCATTTACTTCTGTGGGCTTTGGATCAGTCCCACAGTTCCTGAAGAATAGAAGAGTATGAGACAGATTTGAGTGATTTTAAAGAGAGGTTAAATCTACTGTGTTAATGCTACAGATGGACTGATACAACAACTATTACAACCAAAATTTGGCCTTTACCAAAAAAAAGAGAAGTGTTTACTAAACTACCTAAAACACTTCCTATTTTGGGGATGGGGGGGGGAATATATGTATTTTATACTCACATGGAACTACTGGGCTCTCATAACAATGGCCACACTGGGTCAGACTAATGGTCTACCTAGTCCAGTATCCTGTCTTCCGACAGTAGCTGATGTCAGATGTTTCAAAGGGAATTAACAGAACATGGCAATTATCAAGTGATCCATTCCCTGGCGTCCAAATCCCAGCTTCTGGTACTCAGAGGCTAAGCGACACCCAGAGTATGCGGTTGCATCCCTGACCATCTTGGATAATAGCCACTGATTGACGTATTCCCTATGAACTTACTTAATTTTTTTAAGCCGGTTATACTTTTGGCTTCACAACATCCCCTGGCAATGAGTTCCAGGGGTTGACTGGTATGATGAAGTATTCCTTATGTTGTTTAAAATCTGCTGCCTATTAATTTCATTGGCTGACCCCTGGTTCATGTGTTATGTGAAGGGGTAAACACTTCCTTTTTGACCTCCACACCATTCATGATTTTATAGACCTCCACTATAACGCCCTCCTTTGTCATTTTGTTTCTAAGCTGACCAGTCCGAGCCTTTTAATTTCTCCTCATATGAAAGCTGTTCCATACCCTTAATGATTTTTGTTGCCTTTCTGTGTACTTTTTCGAATTCTAATACATTGTATATTGTTTTAGATACATCTCTACCCCGATATAACGCGGTCCTCGGGAGCCAAAAAATCTTACCGCGTTATAGGTGAAACCACGTTATATTGAACTTGCTTTGGCCTCGAGCATTTCCGTTAATAGCAAATCATTTTTGTTAGAACTAACACGGTGTATGCAGTAAATAAATCTGTTCTACAATAGTTAAATTGTATCTCCTTTCTTTAATTACAACAATAAGCTTTTATAAGCTTACTTAAAAGATGCAGCGTATTAACAGCACAGGTACTAAACACTACTAAATGCAACCATGTGGGCTGGGTTTCATGATACATAAATCGTTTGGTCTGCATGTAATGCTCAGGAAAATGCAAAATTCACATAAAATATCAAAACGCTTTTAATTACACATCCTTACAAATTGTTGTAAAAAAGGATTTTGGTATTTTAGCAAATAGGAGCATGGGCCACTTTGTCACTTAGCCAACTATGTTATACGTAGATTGTTAAGTAATATGAACTGTTAACTATTAAATAGTTTGAAAACATTTTGGAGATGGGAGTTTTTACTTATAGAAAAGGTTAAAATGAAGCTAAAAAAGGTAAAGTAATCAGGTTTTAGAGACACTGATAAAATGGTAAATACCTTTTTTTGGTGTACAAGATGCTTTCTTATTTAAGATGCACCCCTTAAAATTTTTCTAATTTAAAAAAACAAACAAACTTGTATCCTTTGTTGCTTCATGCTACTGCGAGCCTTCTTCTTTGCCAGGTCAATTATGGATTTTAACTGCAGTATTTGCAGTCTATCCACATCCTGGCTTTTTAGCCACTTAAGACCAATCTCTAACCCTGCAACCGCATCAGAAGCTTTGGGCGGTAGCTCCGAGGGTTCTTCATCACTATCCTCAGGGTTAGACACATTTTCTGAGGCACCAAGTGGTTGAGGGACAACATTATGAATTATATCTACATCTCTAAGTCGTTCATAGGTTGGACACATAGCATCCACCTCCATCCACTCTTGAACATCAGCTATCCCACTTTGAGCCATAAGTTCCCTGTAAACTCGTTCTGCCTCTATGGCCGCCTCTTCCGTAAAAGCTTCAAAGTTGTTCTCATCTTTGTCTTCTTCCTCATCTTGGTTGTCATTGCTTTCAGTGACAAAAGCACTTTTGAGACCACAATACCAACATTTCTCTATCACTGATGGAGTGATTCCTAGCCAGGCTGTCTTGCCTAAGTTAAATACATCCAACAAATTCAATTTCTTGATTACATCTGTTATGCTACTGTTGTCCTCAACAGTTTTCTTTACTAAGGCTTTACGATAGTTCATTTTAAATGTGGCTATAATGCCTTGACCAAGGGGCTGTACTTTGGACATTGTGTTCTTAGGAACGTAGCTCACCTTTATCTTCCCGTCTTTGCTGGTTAAGGACTCAGCTGAGGGGTTGGCGGACGGTACAGTTGTCAAGTGGGAGCAATGCCTTTGGCTCCAGGTTTTGTCTGCATAAGTGGCTCCGGACAGCTGGTACAAAATATTTATTAAACCATTCCTCGAAAATATCCGAGGTCATCCAGGCATTTTTTGAATGGAGATGAATGAAAGCAAATCCATATTCTTATGATGGAAAGCCCTAGGTGACCTGGATTTGCCTATGCACAGAGGTTTAACTTTATGTGAACCAGTTTTATTCACGCAGAAAAGTATGGTTACTCTCTCATCACCTTAAAACCTTCGGCCTTTTGTTCTTCGGTCCTAGAAGCAAGTGTTCTATCCGGCAGCATATGGTAAAGTAAGCCAGTTTCATCAGCGTTATAGATTTCCTCCGGAGCATAGCCACCCTCGCTGATGATCTCTTGTAACTCTAGCAGGTATTCATCGCAAGCTTTTATATCTGCGGAGCACGTCTCTCCTGAAATTGTGACTTGCCAAATGCCATGATGCTTTTTAAAACGATTAAGCCATCCACTGCTAGCTTTAAATACGTTACCTTGATGTGCAGAAGCATCCTCGCCCGAGTGTCTAAAAATCGAGATCTTTCTTCAATTTCTCCTCTTGCTTCCTTATAAAGTCACCGGAAATTGGTGTGCCATCGGAGTGTTCTTGGGTAAACAACGTAAATGCTGCTCTATCTAGTTGGTTATCCTGGGCAGTTTTTAGGCGCTTCTTTTCCAGGTCTTCTCACTTTCATCCAGTTCAATGAGCATTGATCGTAATTTTTCCTCATCTTTGATCCACCCTCTTAATGTTGATTCCCCTACTCCTAGTTCTTTTGAGACCTTTGCTTGGCTCATTCCTGATTTCAGTCTGTCCAAAGCTTCCAATTTTTCTTTAACTGTCCATGCCTTTTGTTTCCGTGGCTGTGAACTACTTGCCATCACATCAATGGTATTTTAATATTAATGCTAACAATTTTTTTAAATTGTTTAGAAAATGTCAATGCAGAATTACAATGTTTCCAAAATACAACCAGTGAGACCACTTAAGCTTAGTCTATACTGCACACAATTTAGAAACAAGATTAAAATAGGCGGGAGAGAGGAGAACGCCTAATGGGACCATGGGCAGGCAACATACATTTACCCCTGCCTTCTCATTGTTGCACATTCGTTCCATCACTTTGATATATGCACATTTGTACAGACAGTGTACTGCATGTATGTAATTTGCTGCAAGCCACATTTTCAGAGCTGAGGCGCCGACCACGGATGGTTTTGTAACAACTTTAAACTGGCAAGGCGGCAGCAGGTTAGTCAACGACAAAGTTAGACTGAACTCTCCTTTTTGATCAATTAGTCATGGTTATAAATACAAAGGCCGTTTAATTATAACAGCCGTTGAAAATTAGCTACCACCTCGCACACGGTTTTGTTGTCCACAAAACAAATTTAAACTTTCAATGCTTTTAAACTATCAACGGATTTAAACTGTCAATATTATAACTTTAATTAAGACTTGCAGACAAGACTATTTTTTATGCAATGAAGATCGGAGTGAAAGTTTAAAAATGTTGTAAATGCGCTCGGCTTTGTGTTTTGACTTTCGATCCAAGGCAGGCTTGTAAAAACATACATACTGAATATCTACACGGTAATCATTAAATGTATAAAATGGGATTAAACAGAATAAAAGTACTGTATGTTGTAGACGAGACAGAAAACCATTTTTGCTTTACCGCGTTATATCCGAATTCCTGTTATATCAGATCGCATTATACCAGGGTAGAGGTGTATCAGGGGATATGATATGATGTATAAGCTCCACACTGGGGAACAAAGGGTTAAACAGGAAACTCTGGGCCCAAAAGGCCCCACCAAGCCGCACCTGCTGGATATGCGCACAATGGAAGCAAAGCTCAAAAGGCAGCGGCCCAGATCAGTCATCACAGACAGAGCAAGGGAGCAGTCCTACGCTGTTAGCTCCTGCAGACAGGCTGCAGGAGCTCCACTCTGCCTGAAGCTGACCCCACTTTGGCAGACAGATGCCAAAGGCCCCCATAGAGACCGGAAGAGTAGGCTGAAACTGATGGGGAAGAGCCTCCAGATATCTACCAAAGAGAACCTTCACACTTGGTGAATCCATAAGAAGACTCTGCTGTAACTTTAGAGGGGAAGAGGCTGTGGTAGGAAATGACCCAGGGAGCAGGTTTGGCAGGTGTCCACCTCAGGCTGAATATCTAACTGCCAGGCACAGGACCCTGGGTCAGAAACCAGTAAAGCTTGGTGGATCTGAGTTCCCCTACCACCAGCCCCACAGACTCTCACTACTGGGTGGCGCTGCTGGGCACAGACACTGAACCCCTCAACAGGTGACCAGAACTGCATGCAGTATTCAAGATGTGGTAATACCATGGATTTAGATAGTGCCATTATGATACTTTATGATAATGCCATTATGATATAATCGCGTGACCAGAGAGATTGAAGTGTTCTCCGACTGGTTTATGAATGTTATAATTATATGCCATCACGTGCTAGCAATGCCCCTCTGCCATGTACATTGGTCAAACTGGACAGTCTCTACGTAAAAGACTAAATGGACACAAATCAGATGTCAAGAATTATAACATTCATAAACCAGTCGGAGAACACTTCAATCTCTCTGGTCACGCGATTACAGACATGAAAGTTGCTATATTAAAACAAAAAAAAACTTCAAATCCAGACTCCAGCGAGAAACTGTTGAATTAGAATTCATTTGCAAATTGGATACAATCAACTTAGGCTTGAATAGAGACTGGGAGTGGCTAAGTCATTATGCAAGGTAACCTATTTCCCCTTGTTTTTTCCTACCCCCCCCCCCCCCGGATGTTCTTGGTAAACCTTGAATTTGTGCTGGAAATGGCCCACCTTGATTATCATACACATTGTAAGGAGAGTGGTCACTTTAGATAAGCTATTACCAGCAGGAGAGTGGGGTGGGAGGAGGTATTTTTTCATGCTGTGTGTGTATAAAAAGATCTTCTACACTTTGCACAGTATGCATCCGATGAAGTGAGCTGTAGCTCACGAAAGCTTACGCTCAAATAAATTGGTTAGTCTCTAAGGTGCCACAAGTACTCCTTTTCTTTTTGCGAATACAGACTAACACGGCTGTTACTCTGAAACCTAAAAGTATACAATCACATCACAAGAGGCAAATAGAAGGTGAACTCTGAAAAATTGATGCAGTTTTCTATTAAACACCAATGAACTCAAATATTTCTTATATACCAGTTTAAAATATTTAAATAAATACAACTGGTATTTAAGAGTCGGCTCCTGGTGGCAGCTATCCTAGGGGGGTGGTGGGGGGAGAACAGTGATGTACTTTTGCAATATGAGATCTAACACTTAAAAATCCATCCAGCTTTCATATTGGTGAATGAAATTAAATGTTTAAAAACATAAGAAAACAGTATTAAAGTACAATACAGATGTATTCAGTTTGATTTTGAGTTCCCTGACATCTTTTATTTTAAATATCACTTGTAAGCATGTCAACAACGACCAGCAGGCAGCACAAATATGGCAATTAAAACTAATTTTCATGGTGCAGAATATATTTTATTCATATCTTTTGGACTGCTGGACTGAGCAAAATGGGTGCAATTTTTCCCTCAAAAAATCTAACTTTAAAATGGAATAATTTTTTAACTCCCATTTTACGCATATGGAGCTCCACAATTTAGAGGTTGGAAAGCTATGAAAATTAGCGCCAAACCACATACAGCAGTTACAAGTGCTTTTATATGTCTGCAGTTATGCTGTAATCTGTTTGAAACTACTTGGAAAACGTCCGTACATCAAAGATTTGAAACATAGGCAGTATAAAACAAAATTATTTGCTAAATCAGGTAATTTTACTTCATCTTTAATAACTCTAAAAATTTTTATAGGGTATGTAAGTGTTTTGTAAGAGACTCAGCACCACTTTAGAGTAGGGATTAAATCTAGCAAAAGGTGATTTCCTTCCTGCCAAAGACAAGACTCACCACATGTCAAGTAGCAAGAGTAATCTCAAGTTTTGGCAGCTTGGACTCACTAACATGTCTTGCTATACACACACAAAAAGTGATGTGATAAGAGACTAACTAGGTGGGATAAGTAAGGACAGAAGGAATTGTCTATGGCACTGAAGACTAGGGCAAGTTTAAGTGTCATGGCATCGGAAAGGGGCAAACTCATGAAAGGATTTTAAAAAATGGATTGTGGAAGGCCACACGCAGCCAGACGCATGGAAATTTTAGCTGTGACTTCCTGCACGAGAGAGATGTGGTTTCCAGACAGACCAGAGAAGAGGAAGCTGCAGTGAACACCACAAGATAATCAGGATACAGAAAAGTTTAATGTCCTGCATATACCTTAAGGCTAAAAGGGACCAATATGGTAATCTATTTTGACCTCCTGCATGGCACAGCCTTTACAATTTCACCTAGTAATTCTTGCAAAGGGAATCATTCTTCCCTACTGCATAAATGAATATCAAACACAGTAACTTGTAGTTGCACTAGTGCATCTCTTTTAGAAAGATATCCAAAACTCAATACAAAAAGTCCAGTGATTATTAATTTACCACTTCTCTTGGTAAGTAGTTCCAATAGTTGATCAAACTAATTGTTAAAAGTACGATCTTCCTTCCAATTTAACTGTAACTTACAGACCATTATCACATCATTTGTTAGCCTTCTCTTTGATAAACTAAGGCGATTGAGCTCATTAAGTTTCACCATAAGACTTTTTTCCAGACCTCTAACCATTTTTGTAGTTCCAGTTCTTCAACATACTTTTTAAAAAGTGTGGATAATACAACCAGACACAATATTCCATAGAGGTCTCATCAATGCCATATTACTTCTGTTTATCACCTCCACCCTATCTTGGAAATGTTGTGGAGGAAGAAACAGAAAGATCTGGATTTGGCTTGTACACAAGGGTAGAATGAGAGGAAGAGTCAAAAATGACCTCCCCAAGTCACAAGTGTGTGTCACAAAGGCTAACGTAGTGCCCATCTTTAAAAAAGGGAAGGAGGAGGATCCTGGGAACTACAGGCCAGTCAGCCTCACCCCAGTCCCTGGAAAAATCATGGAGCAGGTCCTCAAAGAATCAATTCTGAAGCACTTAGAGGAGAGGAAAGTGATCAGGAACAGTCAGCATGGATTCACCAAGGGAAAGTCATGCCTGACTAACCTAATTCCCTTCTAAGACTAAACAACTGACTCTGTGGATGAGGGGAAAGCAATGGACATGTTATTCCTTGACTTTAGTAAAGCTTTTGATATGGTCTCCCACAGTATTCTTGCCAGCAAGTTACAGTAGTATGGGCTAGATGAATGGACTATAAAGTGGATAGAAAGCTGGCTAGATCGTCAGGCTCAACGGGTAGTGATCAATGGCTCCATGTCTAGTTGGCAGCCGGTATCAAGTGGAGTGCCCCAAGGGTCAGTCCTCAGGCCGGTTTTGTTCAATATCTTCATAAATGATCTGCAGGATGGTGTAGACTGCACCCTCAGTAAGTTTGCAGATGACACTAAACTGGGAGGCAAGGTAGATATGCTGGAGGGTAGGGAGAGGATACAAAGGGACCTATGCAAATTAGAGGATTGGGCCAAAAGAAATCTGATGAGGTTCAACAAGGACAAGTGCAGAGTCCTGAACTTAGGACGGAAGAATCCCATGCACCGCTACAGACTAGGGACCGAAATGGCTAGGCAGCAGTTCTGCTGAAAAGGACCTAGGGGTTACAGTGAACGAGAAGCTTGATACGAGTCAGCAGTGTGCCCTTGTTGCCAAGAAGGCTAACAGCATTTTGGGCTGTATATGTAGGAGCACTGCCAGCAGATCAAAGGGACGTGATCATTCCCCTCTATTCAGCATTGAGGAGGCCTCATCTGGAGTACTGTGTCCAGTTTTGGGCCCCACACTACAAGAAGGATGTGGAAAAATTGGAAAAAGAGTCCAGCGGAGGGCAACAAAAATGATTACGGGACTGGAACACATGACTTATGAGGAGAGGCTGAGGGAACTGGGATTATTTAGTCTGCAGAAGAGAAGAATGAGGGGGGATTTGATAGCTGCTTTCAACTACCTGAAAGGGGGTTCCAAAGAGGATGGATCTAGACTGTTCTCAGTGGTACCAGATGACAGAACAAGGAGTAATGGTCTCAAGTTGCAGTGGGGGAGGTTTAGGTTGGATATTAGGAAAAACTTTTTCACTAGGAGGGTGGTGAAACACTGGAATGCGTTACCTAGGGAGGTGGTGGAATCCCCTTCCTTAGAAGTTTTTAAGGTCAGGCTTGACAAAGCCCTGGCTGGGATGATTTAGTTGGGATTGGTCCTGCTCTGGGCAGGGGGTTGGACTAGATGGCCTCCAGAGGTCCCTTCCAACTCTGTTATTCTGTGATTCTACGATTCTATGAAAAGCAACTTTGCCTCTCATGGAATTGACACCTCCTCACCAATTATTGGGAGTGAACTACGTCCACCCTGATTGTATCGGCCCTGTCAACACTGGTTCTTCACTTGTGAGGTAATTCCCTTCTCTTCATGTGTCAGTATAATAATGCCTGCATCTGTAATTTTCACTCCATGCATCTGAAGTGAGTTTTACCCACGAAAGCCTATGCCCAAATAAATCTGTTTGTCTTTAAGGTGCCACCGGACTCCTCGTTTTTGTGGATACAGACTAACATGGCTCTCTTAACTGCATTGCCTCAGGAACGGGACCTGAGCATCTTTTGACAGCTCATTGTGTAGCTGCCACCAAATAACACAAACAAGATGGTAAAATACATTAGAAACAGGATGGAGAATATGGAAAAATATACCACCATTAGTTAAATCAATGTGGCCTCATCTAGAACACAGTGTGTGGTACCAGGCACTGCATCTCAAAAAGGAGGGTTCAAAGAAGGGGAGAAATGATTAAGGGCTGGGGGAATAAATCAGTGAAGAAACTGAAAAGAACAGGTTTAATTTAGAAAGCAGACAAATAAGAGAGGACATGATAAAAATACATAAAATAATGAATGGTATAGAGAAGACAGATCAGGAGCTTCTGTTCTCCCTGTCTCATAACACAACAGCAAAGGGACTTTCAATGACATTGAAATGTGGCAAATACAAAACCGATCGAAGGAAATTATTTTAATTTACTTTTACACAATACATAAGCTATTGAATTCACTGCTTGGTATGTTGTTGAGGCCAAGAATTTAACTAGATTCAAGAAGGGATTGACATTTATGCAGATAAGAATATTTAGAGAGTTACCGTTGTTAATGCTAATACATTTTGGAAGAGATGAAATCTCATGCTTCCAAGTATAGGCCAATCTCCAACAACAAGGCACTGGGAGATTTCTTACACCTTCCTTTGAAGAACCTGATACTGGCCACTGTCAGACACAGAACAGTGGTCTAGATCAGAGGTTCTCCAACTGTGGTGCCTGGACCCTGGAGAATACTCACATGTAAACTGAGGTGGTGGCCTTGGGGAGAATAGGGTGTAGATGGGAAGGGGCAGTGGGGTGAGAAAAGGGGGTGGGGGGAATTTGGGACATGCAGGGCTGTGGCGGCCAGAGAAAGAGGCGACTTTCCCCAGCTTCAGGGCTGTGGCTGCTGCAGCAGGGGAGAAAGAGCACAGCCATTGCATTAGAAAGGTAAGACTACTGATATTAAAGAGTTGTGTGCTTTTATCTGTAGAACAAAAAAACGTTAATTATTAAGGTTTTTTTATATAGCACTTTTATCCAAAGCACTTTACAATAGTTAGCTAATGGTACAGACAACATTTGGAAAGATCATTAAGTGGACTGTAAAGACCCTCAGCAATTTTCAAGTAGTCCACGGAAAAAAAAGTTTGAGAACCACTGGTCTAGATGGATTATGTGTCTGATCCAGTGTGGCAGATCTTCTGTTCCCATCTTCCCTATTCCATTTCTCAGTTTAAAAGGCTCTTTTGCTAACACACAGCACTGCCAGATCTAGCATGAAGTACTACTGGATATTGTAGGGGGAGCCAAAGAAGTGCTCAGCTACTATGCTAATTGACAGGTGCTGTGTAAGGAGACACAGATGGTCTAAGATTTCCTTCATATGGTGGTCTGAGGTAACTAACACCTGAGGGTGTCTACACCACAGCTGGGACTCAGCCTCCTAGGCCAGACAGACAGACAGACTTGCACTAGCTCAGCTCAAGTTAGAGCACTCAAAATAGCAGTATGGATATTTCAGAGTAGCAGCCGTGTTAGTCTGTATCCACAAAAAGAAAAGGAGGACTTGTGGCACCTTAGAGACTAAAATTTATTTGAGCATAAGCTTTCATGAGCTACAGCTCACTTCATCAGATCCGATGTAGCTCACGAAAGCTTATGCTCAAATAAATTTGTTAGTCTCTAAGGTGCCACAAGTCCTCCTTTTCTTAGTATGGATATTGTGGCACTGCTTGCAGCTCAGGCTAACGACCTGAGTTCAGACACAGGAGATCGAGTGGGTTCAAGTTGGGGTGGCTAGCCCAAGCTACTGCATGTGCCACAATGTGCATACAGCTATTTTTAGCATGCTAGCTAAAGCCAAGCTAGCGCAAGTCTGTCTTCCCAGGCTTGGAGGTTTGCTCCCAGATGCAGTGTAGACACACCCTTTAGCAGTTTTCTGATGGGATTTGACCGTGGAATCCTAAGGAAAGGAGAGACCCTAAGACCTTACTGTCACTTTGTTCTCAAAAGGAAGACTAAAGAGGTCATGTTTCTCAAACAGCAGATTGGATACTCTGGCCTAAATTTCTTAGGATGGGCCAAGAGGTCTGAAATCAAGAGTGTAAGAAAGACAAAACTGTTTAACTGACCTAACCACAACTCTCAAAGAATGCTTGGAGAAATGCTCTTAAAATTGGTTTCGCTTCTCTATATTGCTCCTTCAGGAGGTGGTCCAAGAAGGAGATTCCTACTCCAGGAATACAATTTACTTGAACAATTGCCTCCTCACGGTTAGCAATCTGAATGGTTAGAACAGCATAAAAATATGCCTTGCAATGAAGGAAACCCAATTTTTTTGGTCCTTCTGAAGCTGTCACATAGGAAGAACTGCTAATTTTGGTCTTTTTTAATGTAGAAGAGTCTGCAGGCACCAATGCAGGCCAGATGAAAAATCTGAATTCCTGCTTTAGCACATGGTATTAGTGTGATGGTGTGGTTAAGCGTCATGATGGCAGCAGTCTAGAATTTGGAAAGAAGTGTATCATTCACAGCCAAAGTGATCTTGTTTTAGGATTTTCCTGATTTAGCGTTTTTGGTCTTGTGAAGAAATATAGTTGAGCAAACTTTAATGTTTTGTGTGATATTGTATAGAATTCTAGAGCTAATGAAACAGAAAAAAAGGTAGAGCAGCTGCATACTGCAGATGAACAGAGCCATGGTTCTGAAGCCAACTACTTACAAAAGTAGAAGTAGAAGTATGGGTGTTTAGGACTACTGTCCCTTACATAACTTGCACCAAACATTTAGCTGTCTGAACATGCATGAGGCCCCCCAGCAATCACGGCTTTCAAAATAGCCTGCAGCTCACTGAACCAGAGGGACATGCTTCCCAGAATGGGGATCTGTAGAGAACTCTTAGTGGAGAAGCATGGATTTGTTCCCATATTGCTCCTGGGAATAAAGGGGCATATGACAGAAGATACTAGAAAAGCACACATGGGTCCAATAATTTTCAGTGAACCTCCAGATAAGCTATTAAATAGGCTACAGAATAAATGGGAAAAAAATGTCAAAAGTTAGTAGAATATAGGACTATTGGCGCTCTCAGATAAATAGTAATGATTGCCAAATTTGACTGTAGAAAATGTTTATTTTCACCTACTTGGTTGGCAGTTCTGTTCCCTAAATGTAATACAATAGTTTCATATGGAGAGAGAACAGTATCCCACAGCTGGTGACGATATACACTGTAAAAGCTTCTTATAAAAAAGAACCCAAATTCCTCTCAATAGAACCACCATAAATCCACACATAGGACAAAAAACCTTAGACTGCAGGAGGGTAATACTGGTGGAGGACCTTTGGAAGTCACCATTACAGACCAGTCAGTTTAACTTCGGTACCCAGAAAAAGATATTGGAGCAAATAATTAAGCAATCAATTTGCGAACACCTAGAAGATAAGGTGATAAGTAACAGTCAGCATGGATTTGTCACGAACAAATTGTGTCAAACCAACCTAATAGCTTTATTTGGCAGGATAACAAGCCTTGTGGATAGGAGGTAGCAGTAAATGTGGTACTGTATATCTTGACCTTAGTAAGGCTTTTGATATTGTGGGCTTGTCTACACTGGCACTTTACAGCACTGCAACTTTCTCCAACAGGGGTGTTAAAAAACACACCCCTGAGCGCTGCAAGTTTCAGAGCTGTAAAGTGCCACTGCAGACAGTGCACCACCACTGGGAGACGCGCTCTAGTGCTGGTAGCCATTCCCCTAGCTGAGGTGGGTTTTTTTTTTTGAGGTGGGTTTCTAAAAAACAGTTCTCCCAGCCCTATGCCGCAACTACACAAGCCATGTTAAAGCACTGCCATGGCAGCGCTTTAACATTGCCAGTGAAGAGATGCCTTGTCACACATGACCATCTCATAAACAAACTAGGGAAATGCAACCTAGATGGAGCTTGTCAAGGTTCCTTCCCCACTCTGAACTCTAGGGTACAGATGTGAGGACCTGCATGAAAACCTCCTAAGCTTACTTTTACCAGCTTAGGTTAAAACTTCCCCAAGGTACGAACTATTTTACCTTTTGCCCTTGGACTTCCACTGCCACCACCAAATGTCTAACCAGGTTTATTTTTGAGAAAGTGTTGTTTGGAAACGTCTTTCCCCCCAAAATCCTCACCAAAACTTTGTACCCCCTTCCTGGGGAAGGTTTTGATAAAAATCCTCACCAATTTGCATAGGTGAACACAGACGCAAACCCTTGGATCTTAAGAACAATGAAAAAAACATTCAGTTTCTTACAAGAAGAATTTTAATAGAAGAAACAGTAAAAAGAATCACCTCTGTAAAGTCAGGATGGTAAATACCTTACAGGGTAATTAGATTTAAAACAGAGAATCCCTCTAGGCAAAACCTTAAGTTACACAAAGGCACAAAAACAGGAATATCCATTCCATTCAGCACAGTTTATTTTCTCAGCCATTTAAAGAAATCATAATCTAACGCATATCTAGCTAGATTACTTACTAAATTCTAAGACTCCATTCCTGTTCTGTCCCTGGCAAAAGCATCACACAGACAGACCCATACCCTTTGTTTCTCCCCCCTCCAGTTTTGAAAGTATCTTGTCTCCTCATTGGTCATTTTGGTCAGGTGCCAGCGAGGTTATCCTAGCTTCTTAACCCTTTACAGGTGATAGGGTTTTTCCTCTGGCCAGGAGAGATTTTAAAGGTGTTTACCCTTCCCTTTATATTTATGACAGAGCTACTATCAGGTGGATGCATAACTGGTATGAAAACCATTCCCTGAGAGTAGTTATCAGTGGTTCACTGTTAAGCTGGAAGAGCATATCAAGTAGGGTCCCACAGGGATCAGTTCTGGGTCCGGTTGTGTTCAATATCTTCATCAGATTTACATAATGGCATAGAGAGTACACAAAGTTTGTGGACAATATCAAGCTGGGAGGGGTTGCAAGTGCTTTGGAAGATAGGATTCAAATTCAAAATTATCTGGACAAACTGGAGAAATGGTCTGAAGAAAATAGGATGAAATTCAGTAAGGACAAATGCAAAGTACTCCACTTAGGAAGGAACAATCAGTTGCGCACATACAAAACGGAAAATGACGGCCTGGGAAGGAATACTGCAGAAAGGGATCTGGATGTCATAGTGGATCACCAGGTAAATCTCCATCAACAGTGTAACTGTTGCAAAAAAAGCAAACATCATTCTGGGATGTATGAGCAGGAGCATTGTAAGCAAGACACAAGAAGTAATTCTTCTGCTCTACTTCACGCTGATTAGGCCTCACCTAGAATATTGTGTCCAATTCTGTGTGTCATATTTCAGGAAAGGTGTGGACAAATCCGAAAAAGTCCAGAGAAGAGCAATAAAAATGATTAAAGGGCTAGAAAACTTGACCTATGAGGGAAGACTGAAAAAATGGGGTTTGTTTAGTCTGGAAAAGAGAAGCCAGAAGGGACAAAAACAGATTTTAAGTACATAAAAGGTTGTTACAAGGAGGAGGGAGAAAAATTGTTCTCTTTAACCTCTGAGGAAAGGACAAGAAACAATGGGCTTAAATTGCAGCAAGGGCAGTTTAGGTTGGACATTAGGAAAAATTTCCTGCCAGGTTGGTTAAGCACTAGAACTTACCAGGGAGGCTGTGGAATCTCTGTCATTGGAGGTTTTTAAGACCAGGTTAGACAAACACCTATCGGGGATAGTCTAGATAATATTTAGTCCTGCTATGAGTGCAGGGGACTGGACTTGATGACCTCTTGAGGTCCCTTCCAGTCCTATGATTGTACTCTTTTTCTCTAGTTATGTATATGGTTTTACTTTTAGAAAACATTTATTGGCTACTATGCTCTCTACACAAAACTTATGACATCTAAAGAAAAAAATTAGAGAGATAAAACATTCATATATAGGTCTCTGTAGTGCCTCTCTCTGCTCAATAGTAACTTACTCCTTTTGCAAAAGAGAATCTCCATGTATTGTATACAGTGTTGCCAATTTTCCTGATTACATCACAAAAGCCACAACATTTGGTGTTTTTTCTTAAAAGCCTGAGCCTCTGGAGCCTTGTGATTAGATGAGAATCTCAGCTTTCATTAAAAAAGAAAATTTGTATCTTTCATTGTTATGGAGAAAAGCTTGAAAATGCAACCCAACTGTACCTAAGGAGTAAAAAACCAGACTGCAAATAACAAACACAAATTTTATTTAACTTATGATTTTTAAACTAGTCATGATATTTTGGGTCCAATAGACAGCACCTAATCTAGCAGGTACATAAAAAAACTAAAGGTATCTAGGAAGTTTTAAAAAGCAATAAGGGCTGCCACTGTCTGACCAGCTGCCTCTCAAGTGGAAAGCAAGCTGGCTGTGTTGAGGGAGTGGAACCTCCTGTATCCTGAAAGAATGGTGGAGTTGTGTCAGTACTTCATCAGTCTGCACTAGAAAAATCAGGCAAAATAAAGACAAAAAAAAAAAAAAAAAAAAAAGACGCATGAATATCCAGCTGATAGAAAGATCCTTAGTTTTAGAAATGTAATACTGTACTTAATGGTTTTCCATTCATCTACTACAGTGTCATGTCTGTAACGTTACTAATAAAATTTAGTGAAATTGAAGTTAAATAATTACCTGAAAGTCATCATAGGGGAAAAGTAGCATCTCACGTAACACATCATTTAAAATTTGTGTTTTCTTCTGAACAATGACATTTTCGTAGTCTATTGGCTCAATTAGCTTTGGTTTTGCCTAGAAAATGAATAGAAAAGATACTCTTAAATACACTGTGAAAAAATTACAATTCTGTACTCATTTATCTGTATAAAATTGCTGTATAAAAAGCTACCTGAAGTCAGTTGTGTCAAGTATCACAAATTTGCAGCATTCAAAACTAGGAATTTAAAAAAAAATCACATTACACAATACAGTTGAACTATAATGACCAACAATTATACATAAATAAGCTGATTTGTGTAAGAGGTAAGACACAAAAAGTGTCTGGAAAAGGGAGGACAGAGTGGAGACTATGGCAATACACATTGTGGCAATACTCATTTAGGGTATGTTTTCACTAAAGAGTTAGCCTGGACTCTTACCCAGATGTTGCCCTTAACCTGGCTACCAATCACACACAAAAACCTCTGACCTGGGTTTAGTGGTGCTTTAAACCTGTTCTAGGTGGCACCCCTGGTTGGTATAGACTTGAAACCGGGTTGTGCTTTAACCTGGGCTGGTAAACCACCTGCTTTGCAATGCAGATGCAGGCTAATCAACATGGGTGCTGATACTCCTTCAATGCCATCCCACAATTTCGCTGGACCATATTTTCTTTCACTCTACCTACTCCCCTCTTCTGCACTGGAAGACTTCTTCCAGTTTATATACAGCAGTTTGGCATTTAAACCCTACACTGCATGTGGCCTGCTACATTTCTACTGAAATTTCAGAGTACTTGAACAGTGATGCAATCTGAGAAGTCATCCTCTTAGTGCAATGTTAGCTGGCCAGATGCAGACACCAGGGTTCTGGTGTGCCTCTGGATGAGGTAAGCTAAGACCTAAAATTTGAACACATTTATCTGAAATCAGACAATCAGCCAAACCTTGGGTGGATTACTTAATGAGTTTGCTAACTAAGAACACTTCCACATAGGTCCCAGAAACAACAACAAAGTTCTCCAACAATACATTGCATAAAATTCATAGAGTAACCCAGTTCAGGACATTGCAAAGAGACCTGGGATATCCCTCCAGAAGTCTTAGCATCTCACATGGGTAAGTACAGCACCAGTATGGACACAGCCACACATCTGGCACAAACAGGGGTTTGCAGCAGGGATGTGCAACCCAGACTAGATTAACCCAGGCACCAATCACCCAGGTTAACTCTGCAGTGAAGACATCGCCTTAGAATCATATGCAACTTCAAGGGGACACACGCAGTTTTTGCCAAATCCACAGGTTTGATTACAGCTACAGCCACTCTGCCTAGTAATATTATAGTACGCCTGTTACAGAGAATCTATCTTGAGGATTTGGTTTGGTTTTTAAAGAAAGTTAGTATTCAATGGGACCATTAAGTGTTTATAATTAAAGGCTTATCCACATGGAGAGATTGAACAGCACAGCTATAGCAAAATATTTACTCTGCTATAGATATGTTCACGTAACACATATCCCCACCCCAATTAGACACTATACTGGAATAAACTAATTTTTATTCCAGAATGGAGCATTCACACAAGGGAGTTATACCAGTATAGCTAGCTATAGCAATTCCAGTCAATTTCGCAGTGTAGAGACACCCTAATATTTAGTAAGTTTAACTTGGTGCTTTGGGTCAAATGTAGGGTTTTAGAATAATCACGAAGATTAGGCTCCAATCAGAGCACTTCCACATCTGATTCCTACTTAGAAAAGTCTGAGTAGTATTAAAACACATGATAATTAATACTTGATTAATTACTCAGGGGGAAGGATAGCTCAGTGGCTTGAGCATTGCCCTGCGAAAGCCAGGGTTGTGAGTGCAATCCTTGAGGGCGCCATTTAGGGATCTGGGGCAAAAATTGGGGATTGGTCCTGCTTTGAGCAGGGGGTTGAATTAGATGACCTCCTGAGGTCCCTTCCAACCCCGATATTCTATGATTAATATGAAATCTGTAAATTAGTATCTCTGTTGATGCTAAGTTATTCCAGTCTGTTATGCTGAAATGTGAAGCATACTGTTGTTTACATTTTGAAAAGTCTTGTGTGCAATCAAATAATCTAGAAAATGTTGAATGTAACCTCAAATTCTGCAGAACAATGTTAAATTTGGATTGAGATTTAAGATTTCCTTGCATCAGTTAAACTGAAATACCACAGTAATATAACATACAAATAATGGAGACAGTGACAATTACAAAAGTTTTTTCTGCGGACAGCACTTTAATTTGCTAATACTTACTACATGTGCTCAGTAATTTACTCCTTGATTAGACCAACTAAGGTCAACAGAACTAATCTGGAAGTAAATTTCTACTCAACATCAGTACAGATGGCAGAATCTGGCCCTTGCTGAAAAATCAGCTGCATAAAATGGGAATCGCCTATTTCTCTAATTTTTTTCCTTCATCTAATAACCATTTAAAATCCTATATCCTACTATTTACAATACTAAACCTATGAAGTGATTATTGCTGATCATCAAGGTGAGTAAAGGTAGTATGTTGTTTTTTCTTTCAAGAATGAAGCAGATTAGTCAAATTTTGATAATAAATCTCTGTACTTGGAAGGCTTTATCCAGGAAAGGTTACCAGCGTTCACATGCTTAGATTATAAATTACTCAGAAGTTACTTCAGATAGTCTAATATCTACCACATGGTAACATTCCCAGTAAGTAAATATTAGAATATTGGAGGGAGTTCAAAAGGCAACAAAATGATAAATTTGGAAAATAAGACTCATCAGGAGAGATTACATGAATTGGGTATGCTTAGTCAACAGAAAAAGAAAAAGCAATTGTTTACAAATATGTTGGAACAATGATATAACAAATGAGAACTACCTTTTCCTTTCTATTTGTACAGCACAGCATGCTTAGTTCAACAAGACCAGAACAATAATAAAGGAATGCACATGCAATGTACAAGGGAGAGTTTAGTTTAAAAATTAGGGTAAACATTTTAACATACGATAAAGCGACATATATATAAATGTTACTTAAAGTCAAATATTTAAAGTTAGGAAATAGGAAATTTACAGTGACCTGTGGAATCTAATTTTGACACCTTGTGCAGACACTAAATAAGACAGGGGTCACCAGGGAAGTAAGGGGACTATGGGTGCGTAACTGAAGACGGTTTCATTTGCAAATGCACAAGAGAGACAGAATTAAGGCTGCATGACCAACCTTAAGTTTCACATTTCTAAACTTTCAGTATTTGATTTTGCAACTAAAATAATGTTCTTTTAATGTAACGCAATTTCCTAGGTGTGTGTTGTTTGTTGTTAAGGAAAACAAGTAAAAACAACATACACAACCCATCATGCATGGTTCAGGGTTCAAACTTGTCTGATCTTCACCACATCAACACATTTGATTGCTACCACTGAGCTACAAGACTAACTATGCTAGTTAGCAGCAAGAGAGAGCTGTTATTCCAGAATGCAAAACTATGCTCTTAAGTGTTCCCAGCCTCTGTTTGCCAGAAGATGCAAATAGGCATCAGGGGATGGATCACTTGATGATTACCTGTTCGGTTCACTCCCTCTGAAGCACCTCACATTGGCCACAGTTGGAAGTCAGGATACTGGGCTAGGTGGACCACTGGTCTGACCTAGTATGGCCGTTATGTTCTTATACAGTATAAATGGGGACGGACTGCTGGATCCTGATGCTGCATCCACTTGGTTCGCTCTCCTACTTCCTACCCAAAGCTGGGGAAGCTTTCCTGCCCTGTATTGTGCCCCCATGGGGTGGGGGTAACCGCTAGATTAGATGAGGTGCCCAGTTTTGGCTTCTTTCTTGCACAAGCAAGAGAATGGAACAAACCATTTTAAAAAATTTTGCTATTAAAACTGAATGAAATTTCAAGGTGTGAAGAAAAACAAATCACTTCTCTAGCCACCGGATTTCCCCTGCTTATATCAGAACTTGCTGCAAAACAATAAAGGTGCAAGAACGTCCCAAAGAAAAGGACGCAAGACTCTTTTTATAATGGAAAGTGATGGGGAAACTAAATATAGGGGTCATAACCAGGTCCCCTATAACAAGAATATTTTAGCAACGGGAGAAGTTAACAGAACAGTACAATTACTTCCACTAGAGACATTCGAGAATGGACTATACATTCATCTATTACAGATTACTTAGAGGTAATAAAATTAACTGTCATAACTAAGCGGCTTGACTATATTAGTCAGCTTTTCCCCTTCATGTTCCAATTATTTCATTAATACTTCTACATAAAAATATTACAGGAAAAAACAATTTATTGCTATTTTTTTATTCTAAATACACAGCCTTGTTAGGAAAGGATGAGAACATTGCAATAGGGATTGGATGCTGTTTCCCTGGCAGCTGATGTTCCTCTTCATTTTTTTCCTCCTGCCTCTCAAGTAGATGTGGCTGAACCAACTGGCTCAATGGAGGTGGCTTGATTTGTCTCTTTGGGAAGGGTGATCTAGCCCTTGTGACAGTCAATTAAGCAGGTTTTCTGGAGTAAAGTTGTACACCCCAGGGGATCAATAAGGCTGTGGCTGGTATGGGGTAGGAGTAATGCGGTAGAGGGCACATGGGCAGTACCAGGTAGGGTGGTCCCACTGAAGCTCAAACCTCTTTCTACTATGCCTCAGACTTTTCCCTTAAAACGCCTCCATGATTCCTAGTGAGCTAACCAGAGAAAGGACAGATCACAAGTGGGAGAGAGTTTTCTCCTCTTGCTGGACAGAGCAGAAATATATATCCTCTCAGGGAGGTGCAGTCCTATCATATGTACCCTTTGTATAAAGGAGGTAAATACAGAGTAAATAACCTTGCGTACCAGTGACTCCAATGCTGGTGGTTTGGCAATCATCTCTCTTCATTTTTGTAGTAGAGGTGACTCAGGGCTGAGCCCTCCAATAAGTCACTTGGGCACCATATAAAAGGTTTTAGTGACAAGAAACCAAGTGCCAAAGCAGTGGGTATGATGGAGGTAGTCCGTACAGAAGTGGAAAGTACCAACACTACAATAACAGAACACTGAGTTCTGTGGTTCCAGGTACCAAGGCACTTGGTGCCAGGGCTGAAGCAGAGAGATCTGTACCAAGGGCTGATTCAGAGGATACCATATGTGCTGCCTTAGACTTCAGTACCAGGATACCAGAATTGGCCTTCAGGCTTATGAGCCTTACAGGTATTAGCCCAAGATGAGTCATATAGCTGATGACCCTTCAGTGTCTTGCCAGATGCAGAAAAAGGTGACTTGCCCTTGGGCACATCTTTGGCATGGTGCTCTTTTCAGCCCTTTAGATATCAATGCCCACATAGTAGCAGAAAACTGGGACCTCTGAGTGGATGTGGGCCAGGAGTTCAGAGCAGAATCCCAGCTCTCTGGGACAGTGACTGGGAGACACTGAACCAATGTCTGAGGTGGCTTGCATGGACATCTCTAGAAGGAAAACGTTCAGCCTCACTTCCATCGCACTCTGGGTACGCTTGAAGAAAGAGAAATAGAAGGATCATTTCCTTCTCCAAGGAAAAGCGGGCACCAGGATTGAAAGAAAACCATGAAATATTTGTTGCACATATTTACTTCACAAAGTTTTTACCATTCTCAGAAATATACATATTTTGAATATATTGACATTAATGAAGACAAACTTTTTTTTTTGGTTAAAGCATGTATGCTATTCGGGCACAGTGGTGCACGCCTATAATCCCAGCTACGTGGGAGGCTGAGGCTGGCGGATGGCTCAGGGGTTCTGGGCTATGGTGCGCTATGCCGATCGGGTGTCCAGTGCCACTGACAGCCTGGTCAGAGGGTGGCTGAAGGACTGGCTAGAACAACACGAATGATGTGTTGTGATCGGCGCTCTCTCTGTGAGGGCTGATGGACCAATCGATCAAGGTGATGTGTGCTAACTTACAGGCTTCCATAATAACTTCTACCTGTAAGGGTATATCTACACTCAGAAATACTTGTGCTAGTTCACACTGAGCTAGCCATGCTAAACACAAACCTGCCTAGAGCCTGGGAGTACATTCTTGCTGCTTGCCCATACTGCTGTGACTACACTACTGTTTTTAGAATGCTAGCTCAGTGACAACTACTGCAAGTATGCCTACTCAAGCTGGGAATCACAGCCCCAGATCCAAATATAGACATAGTCTAAGTCTTTTAAATACTTTGCACGAGCAGGGGAGGTTTAGAACCTTGTACCAAAAAAACAAGATGAGATACCAAAATGTTAATTAAAACAAATGCATCAAACTAAGAAAGCCACAAAATCATGATTTGTGGTTGAAACGGTCATACTTCACCTTCTTGAGCTACACTATCACTGACAATTTAAACCAAGTTTGAATGTTCAGACTTCAAATAAACTAACCTACACCCACATTAAAATAGAAAATATGAAAGTGAGTGTTTTCTAAAAACAGTGTTCAATGCTTTCCAAAGCAACCCAATTTAAAAAGGTTACATTAAAAGCCAAAAGAGGGAAGCTATATCCAGAATCTTTGAATCTGTTTGCATATGCACTGTTTTATGGGAGATAATTTAGCTATTATGCTAACACACACAGTATGGGTAGCACTGTGTTTTATAAGCACAGAAAAAGGGTAGTTTCCCACACCTATTTTCTTCAGTGCGGCCTGCTTTTCTTTCCATCGTCCCCTTCTTGACCCTGTCTGCCCTACATTTAATCTTCTCCTTCACTTTTTGCAGAAGGCCTATAAACACCAGTCCCCCAATCAAAATATGAAAAAAAGTTTTAGTATATTTAAAGTAAAAAATGTTAGACCAAAAAAATGTCTCTAATAAGATGTGATGAAATCTTTTGCTGGCTGTGCCTTTGTGTTATGGACTACAGATAGGGTGTGGTATTTACTTAGTTGAGATAATTACTAACCATGTACTTCTGCCCAGAAGAATTGCTCATGTTTCTCCCTTTTTGGTCTTGTGCCTCCAGCATGAAATATGAAGGAAAAACTTCTAGCTCTTAAGACACTTTGTGCTCTCAGGCAGCTATAGGGTCTCCTTCTTTGTGAACATTAGCATTGTTCACAATTATTACAGTGTTCTTCACTATTATACTTTTTAGTTCAGGATATCCCTGGAGCTACTTGCACTACAAAAATGAAAAGCTTGTATTGACTGTATCTCTATAGATGAGGGAATCTCTTGCCTTGTAATTCAGATTTCCTGAAAATACATAAGATTTACATCACCCACCCCAATTTCCCCTCTGAGACTGGAGGACTAACTGATGACATGAGGTGTTCTGTGCACACTCTACAAAGAGCCACTTCTCTACTGCAGTTGTTCTGGAATTTACTTTTTGTTGTTGTTGTCTGCATTAACAAAAAAGGAGAAGACTTTAATTTAGTATGTAAGATGTTTGGGGCTAACAAAACATTCTAGTCTCCTTAGGCGTCTGAGGTTACAATATGCTAAGATGGACAGTGCCCTTGAACCAGCCTATAGGCAAAACAAAACAAAATAAAAATAAAATAAAAATATACAATTATAAAAATCTTAAAAGCAAGAAGAGTTTTCCTGCATGGCTTGCACTTGAGAATCTTCGACCAATTTAAGCTCTTCAGGGCAGAGATCTTGGGTGAAATCCTGACCCAACTGAAGTCAACGGGAGTTTTGGCACTGACATAATGGAACCAGGAAAACCACCACTTGTCTTCACATTTGTCAGTAAGGCACATAAATCATAAAACTACAGTGTTTTTCTTTATCTGACTTTTACTGAACTGTCATTTATCCCTCTTTTAAAAGCTATTTGCTAGATTCAGAGATTCCACCTTCCTTACCCCTTGGTTCCTCTTATGGGAAGAATGTGCCTCCATAAAAGGAAAAACGTTCAGATGAAAGGTGGTGAGCCACGGTCCACCATTTTATGGTAAACCAATTTTAATTAGCTTCATTTATTTTTAGATGAGAAGAGAGCCACTGAATAGCATTCAAGAGTAGTAAGAAAGTTTATTTATTGTGAAATACTTATGTGGCTTGTTAGGTATCTAAGTTTTTCGATACCCACTTATTTACTTTTACTACTGTATTTTCAGCGTGAAAGTTGATCTGAGATTGGGAGAAGGAGTTAGGAGGGTAAGAGGCAGCCATACTTAAAAATAACTATCACTGAAGGCTGGTTATTAGAATTATTCAGAAAATTTTTCCTCTTTAAATATGTACACATATAAATCGGCTAAATTATCAGAATCAGATACAAAATTTCCAAATTGGGAAATTATTGTATTCCTAGTTTGTAATGAATTAAATAGAAATGTAACGAAGTTTTCAATTTAACCTGCAACAAGTTGCAAACCCTCCACTCCCTCCCAAAATCGGAAGCTGTAAGACACTGTCAAGATAAAAGCCTGGACAGTGTGCACAGCTCCTGAAATAAGTTTTCTGTTTAAAAAAAAGTTAACTTTAGAAAAAATCCTGAAGAAAAGTTGCACATGTTGTAAAAGAAATTGGTTACACTTAAGTACGATTTTGATTACTATTGCTATTCACTTTTTTTAGTTTTGGCTAATTTAGCGCCTTGTTACTTCCTGTACATTAACTTCTGTAGATTTGATTTGATACTGCGTATATTTGAGCAAAAATAGGTTTCCCTTAGCAATATCCCAAACAAGTTTTAAATGTCAATCTTTTTAAAAATAATTTGATTTATTGATCACATCCTGTATTCTCCCATAACCATACCTAAAAGAAGTGCTTACTATACTACTGCTATATGCAATCCAGATGTAAACCATCAACAGAACAGACAGGAAGCAATACAAGAGTATTTCATTATACTTTTGAAAAAAATATACCAGTTAGAGTTATTTTATCAATTTATTTCAATTTAAACTAAAAACCAGAATCCCTAGGCATACTGTTTATCTAAGAGCTAGTCTACACTGAAAGCACTAAAGTGGCGTTTGAATTTTTAGACTCAGTTCTGAATGATCAGATAGATTACAAAACATTATGCTTTTATTAAATACAAATGGACGTTTAGTAGATTGCCAGTGCTCATTTAACAAGGGAACGGTGACCTCTCAGATCACAAACATTTTGATAAAATAGATTTAAGATATCCTGCACTACTGTCACACGTATCTGAATGTGGATAAACTTCTGCTTCCAATACGTCTTATCTTCTTCCCTTCAAATACAAAAACAATATCCTGTTAAATCCCAAATTCTCTTGTCAGCGTAAAGGCTGTTAAAAGCAGGGGGATTGGACTTGGGCAATATCCCTTTAACAGATCAGTACTAAAGAGAGGGTATTGTAAGGATATTACTACATCCCTCACGTGCATTTTGAGACAGAAGGCAGAGAGACAGCCTCTAAGAATTATAATCTCTCAGAAAAGACAAGGTGAGAGCTTGTCTCTCTCACTAACAGAAGTTGGCCCAATAAAATACATTTCCTCACCCACCTTCTCTCTCTCTAATATCCTGCGACTGTCACAGCTACAGCACTGCATGCAATCTCTCAGAAATACCACAGTCTGATTCTTTTTTTATGTTAAAGAACAGTCATTACATTGGGTATCTTGATCTGAGCTATGTTTTTTGGTCAGATTTTTAGGGAAATAAGCGATCATAATTAAAAGAAGCAAAACATGTAAAACAAAATCAAGAGTCACTTGAATTGTCTACACATAACTAACAATATGCAAATTCTCCACCATATTCACTGTACTGATTGTATGTATTACCACATCCCCTACCCTTCTTCTGTTTGTGTTTTTAAATTTGTAAGCCTATGAGGGCAGGGAATTTTTCCTGTGTTTGTACAGCACCCAGCACTGTGGGTTTTCATTCCTGATTGGGGATTTCGGATACTATCAATATTTACTATTAATACCCAAAACATACCAATACTTTCCCATGGGCTGTATCATGCCTTTAGTTTTTAAGCATAAAAGCCAAAAGGTATGACATGATATGATATTTTTAGTGGACACAAGAACAATGCCACTTCAAAATTGGAGTCACCATATCAGAGCATTCTTTTGTAAACTCATCCAGGCCTTATAAGTAAGGCCTTATCAAAAATCGGTCCATTTTGGTCAATTTTACAGTCATAGGATTTAAAAAATCATAAATTTCATGATTTCAGCTATTTAAATCTGAAATCTCACAGTGTTGTAATTTGCGGGGTCCTAAACCATAAAAGGAGTTGTGGGGGGTTACAAGGTTATTGTAGGAGGGGCTGCAGTACTGCTACCCTTACTTCTGCACAGTTGCTGGTGGCAGCACTGCCTTCAGGGCTGGGCAGCTGGAGGCTGCTGGCCGTGAGCCCAGCTCTGAAGGCAGAGCCGCCGCCAGCATGAGCGCAGAAGTAAGGATGGCATGGTAGGGTATTGCCACCCTTACTTCTGTGCTGCTGCCTGGAGAGCTGGTCCCTCAGTCAGCAGCTGCCACTCTCTGGCCGCCCAGCTCTGAAGGCAGCAGTGCAGAAGTAAGTGTGGCATGTTATGGTACTGCCACCCTTACTTCTGTGCTGCTGTTGGCAGGGCGCTGCCTTCAGAACTGGGCACCTGGCCAACAGCTGCCACTCTCCAGCTGCCTAGCTCTGAAGGCAGTTCGGAAGTAAGGGTGGCAATACCACAATCCCCCAAAAATAATCTTGCAACCCCGCCCCTGCAACTCCCTTTTGGGTCAGGACCCCCAGTTTGAGAAACATTGGTCTCCCCTGTGAAATCTGTAGCACGGGCAAAAGCACACAAAAGGCCACATTTCACAGGGGAGACCAGTTTTCACAGTCTGTGACGCATTTTTCATGGCCGTAAATTGGTAGGGCCCTACTTATAAGAGGTCTTTTCCCTGAGAAAGTGAAAGATCTCAGGACTTTGGGGGAATTAAAACTGACCACGGAAAAAATTTCTGGAGGAATTAAAAGGGGCAGAGTTCCTCTACTAGAGGCCATAAGACTTCTGAACTGCACCGAAAAGTCTGGCTGGGTACTGTACTGATCTTAGTACAAAAAGTAAGAGTGAAGTCAGAGTGAGTTATAGAATAAGAAATCTATCATTTTAAATATATATTTTTCTACTATAGTTTTACATTTTGCTGTTTCCCTTTTTCCTTGTTCTAAGAAAAAGCTCTGCCACTCTAAGACAACATCTCTTTAGAAGAATCCAGCACTTTCACAGGCTATTGCAACTTATCCAAACAGCAGCAATTGTTGCCATTTAAGATTTTCAGACAACTCAAAGATAAAAAAAACACGTTTGTGCCTCCTCAGATATTTGCTTGGTGTGCATGGGATGGGCAGTGACATTGGACTGTGTGTACATGAGCTGTGTGTGAGGGGGAGAGATGAGTATGTGAATAAATTCTGTACCCAGAATAGAATGGTGCAATCAGTACCACTGCTGAAGACCATATAGGGAACCACCCAACCTGAATCCAGGTAGGATTTAGAGAGGAAAATGGCTGTTGGGGACAGCTTTAGGGAGAAGGTAAGAGAAGGGATAGGTGTATGAGGGGCGTTAAACTAATAACAAAAGGGGAGAATTAAAAAGACATGAGCACTCCAGCACAAAATCAGTATGTTGAGAAGAAAATTAATAAAGGAACCAAACAACATGAAGAGGACAAATTCTTTAATTGCCTATACACCAGTGGTAGCAGCCTGGGTAACAAACAAGAGGAACTGGAATTGTTCATTTATCAGCACAAATTCAAAATGTAGCTGGTATTACTGAAACCTGGTGAGATGGTTCACAAGATTGGAATGTTAAAAATCAATTATTACAACCTATTTAGGACAGGTCAAGTGGAAAAAAGCAGAAGGAGAGTAGCATTCTATGCTAAAAATGCCATTACGTGTTTGAGTAATTGAACTCAGAAGAAAATGATCTTGAAAGCTTATGGATCAATGTCCTAACAGATAAAGCACAACATGGAGTATTAGTTGGTGTCTGCTACAGACCACCAAATCTCACTGGTGAACAGGATGACCAGCTCCATAATGTGTAAGAAAAAAGCTGCATGATCATGGAGGAGTTCAATTTGAGTAACACATGCTGGAGGTCTCTTGCTGCTTGTACTAAAACATCCTTGGCATTTTTAAATATTATAAATAATTCCCTAACTGAAAGAGTGTCATAACCAGAGGGGAATTCTACATTAGACCTGGTCTTGACAGACAAAGAAACTGATCACAGAACTAGAAATTAATTGTAACTTAGGTACAAGTCATCATGCCTTGATCACATTTATAATGTGCAAACAGAATGATGACCAAACCAGCCATATAGATAGATAGATATATACACACACACACACACACACACACACAGTGCTTTAAAAGGACCAATTTCACAAAACTGAAAACAATTATGAGCTAAATCAGGTGGGAGGAAGAATTTCATCAGAAAAAAAGTGAATAACCAGGAATTTAAGAACATTTTACTAGATGCCCAATAAGCCACAATCAAAGAAGGAGGTTTGATTAAAAAAATTAACCTGGATTAGAGGGAAGTGAAAGCAGTTATAATCTATATTATATTTAAAATTTTAACAAATGAAAGAAAGGGGAAATTGATAGTAATGAATATAAAAGTCAGAAGCTGGGATTTGTAGAAAACTAGTAAGAGAAGCAAAGAGACAGAAGGAAAAGTGTAGGGTCAGCAGAGTTAAAAACAGTAATGAATTTTTAAAATATATTAGGAACAAAGATTCCTGACAATGGCATTGGTCCACTACTAAATGGAAATGGTAGAATTATTATTAATAAATTATAAAAAGGCAGCAGTGTGCAATTAATATTTCTGTTCTGTATTTAGCAAAAACAGATGATGTAGTCTCATCAGGATAACACTCTTTCCATCCCACTAGTATCTCAGGAAGAGATTAAACAGCAGCTACTAAAGAAAGTGATATTTAAAATCAGCAGATCCAGATAACTTGCATCCAAGAGTTTTAAGAGAGCTGGCTGAGAAGCTTGGTGAACCATTAATGTTGATTTTCATTAAGTCCTGGAATACTGGGGAAGTTCCAGAAGATTGGAAGAAAGCTAATGTTGTGCCAGTATTTTAAAAGGGTAAACGAGATGACCTGGGTTATTACAGGCCTCTCAGTCTGATGCCAATCCTGAGCAAGATAATGGAACAGCTAATATAGGACTTATTTAATGCCAATCAACATGGAACAATCAACATCTATTTATGGAAAATAGAACCTGTTAATTTGTTGTTGGGTTTTTTTAAATGAGATTACAAGTTTGGTTGATAAAAAGGTAATATTGTTGATGTAACAGACTTCTGTAAGGCATTTGACTTGGTGCCACATTACATTTAGATTAAACTCTAGGATGCTGAAATCAAGATGGCACACATTACATGGATTAAATGCTGGCTGCCTGATAGGCTTCAAAATGTAACTGTAAACAGGGAATCATCATCAGGTGGATGTGTTTCCAGTGGAGTCCTGTAGGGCTCAATTGTTGGCCCTACTCTAACATTTTTATCAGCGACCTAGAAGAAAACAAAATCATCACTGATGAAGTTTGCAAATGACACAAAAAATGGGGGAGTGGTAAATAATGAGGAGGACATGCCACTGATACAAGAAAATGCATATATCTAGGAACAAAGAATGTAAGTCATTACATACAGGATCGGGGACACTATTGGGGAAAGCAGTGACTCTAAAAAAAGATCTGGGGGTCCTGGTGGATGAGCAGCTGAACATGAGCTCCCAGTGCACCACCTGTGGCTCATGTGATTCTTGGATGAATAAATACGGGAATCAAGTAGTAGTACAGAGATTATTTGACCTCTATATTAGGCATTGGTGTGACCACGGTTGAAATACTGTGTCCAGTTCTGGTGTTCACAATTCAAGATGGATCTTGAAAAGCAGGAGTAGGTTCAGAGAAACGAGTCTTAGCTTCCTTATTTAGAACTGAGTCTTTTGTTTTATTCTGCACAAACATTGTTTTAATACCCTCCCAAAACATTCATGGGAAAAGAAAAAAAACCATAATATCCCCTGTGAACTATAGCTGTATCAACACAGCTTGCACTAGTTGAGTGCTGTCCCGACAGAAAGAAGCACACTTTTGTTTTGTTAACGAGAGAGAGAGAGAGCTTGCTAAATAGAACAAAAAACCCAGTTCTAAATAAGGAAGCTAAACATTCCAAAGGGGGGCAAGAAAGCCACACAAACACATTAGCTCACATTGCTAAGATAAAGATCTGGACCAAAATTAGAATATACCCCGCATAAATAAGTTTAAATAATGGCTTCCCTGAATAAAAAAATGATTTAGAGAAGTGGGCTTTGCTTGCATTATATTTTCTTACTAGCAGACACTACCTATAGGGACAGATTAGACTTCCAACGATATATAAAATGGAATTCTCCTAATAAAGACACATTACAAGAAAGGTTCTTATATATGCATGGGCAAAAAAAAAAAAAAAGTTTTTCAACTTGGTGTTTAAACCAGTTAGGCTGCTTTTTTTAGGTGCCTTCGTTTTCAGAGGGGTTGAATACCCACCAGGGCCGGCTCTAGGTATTTTGCCGCCCCAAGCAAAAAAATATTTGGCTGCCCCCCACCCCAGCCCTGAGCTCCCTCCCGCACCCCCTGCCGCCCCAATGCTGGGCTCCCCCGCACCAGTGCTGACTCCGCCCGCTCCCCCCTCGCTTCCAGCCGGTCCGGCGCTGGCAGGGTCGGGGTAAGCAGCGGGGCTCCCGGGCAGCGCCTCAGCTCAGGGTCCCTCCAGCTGGGGCTTCCACCTCCAGGACTGGCCGGGACCTGGGAGGGCAGAGCGGGGGATCACCCCGGCAGGGGGCTAAGGAGCCAGGGCAGGGCAGCCCCAGAGGGAGCAGAGCCCCGGAGAGCTGAATGTGGGCCCCACACGGCAGTGCCCTGGGCACAGGTCCCCTCTATGGGCCTGCTGCTGCTCCTGGCCGCCCTGCCGCAGCCCCTGGGCAGCTCGGGCTGCTTCGCCCAGCCCCAGCTGCGGCGCTGGGGGGCAGCTCCTTGAACCCTGCGGGGCAGCCCCCAGCTCGAATATCCCAGTCCTTTTGGGAAAAAAAAAAAAAAAGAAAAAAAAAATGATTGCCCGATTGCCACCCCTGAAAATGTGCTTCCCCAAGCACGTGCTTGGCTTGCTGCTGCCTAGAGCCAGCCCTGATACCTACAGGTGTGAAAGCAAATGAAATTAAGACCACTTATTTAGGTTCTCCAATTGTGGATTTTGTCACCCAAATTTGAAAATTTTGGCCAGGCATTTTAAAAATTATTTGCTAATAAGCCACACAATTAACACCTCATGGATCTAATTTGCCAGTACCAATCAAGCAGTGGCTCTCAACCTTTCCAGACTACTGTACCCCTTTCAGGAGTCTGATTTGTCTTCCATACCCCAAATTTCACCTGACTTAAAAACTACTTGCTTACAAAATCAGACGTAAAAATACAGAAGTGTCAAAGCACACTTACTGAAAAATTGCTTGCTTTCTCATTTTTACCATATTATTAAAAAATCAATTGGAATATAAATATTGTACTTACATTTCAGTGTATAGTATATAGAGCAGTATAAACAAGTCATCGTCTGTATGAAATTTTAGTTTGTACTGACTTTGTTGGTGCTTTTTACGTAGCCTGCTGTAAAACTAGGCAAATATCTAGATGAGTTCATGTACCCCATGGAAGACATCAGTTGAGCACTCATTTTTAATAACCAAGTATAAATGTATTGTTTACTAGCTTAACAATCCCCTTGACTAATATCTGAAAAGGTTAATTGTTTTAGCTGAAGTGTGTTGGAGGATTTCTTGCAGCTCACTTGCAAAAATACTATGCTTTCTTATGTATTATAAAAATTCCAGCAGAAGCATACAACCCACACAACAATACAGAATAAACTCCTTTCTGAAATTCCTCCCTCAGAAAATACACAAACTATTCACTTTTCCTCACTGAGGATCATTTAGCAAGTAAGATTTTAAAAATCCTCTATGCGACACAGGTTGAAAAGTAACCTTAAACTAAGGATACCTGAATAGACTAGACTAATCTCAAAAATAATTTAATTAAGACAAATCCTGATGTCTGTTATATATATATATATATATACACACACACATACATACACACACACACACACACACACACACACAATATATTTAAGGAACAATTCAGAAAAATCTCTAAAATTTAAAAAACACACTGCCAACTAAAAATACATTTAGTGTAGTGTATTGCTTATATATTTCACAAATTAAGTTCGCACCTCTTTTTAAAGAGGTGTATGACAACTTTAGACCAACTAAATACAAAACAGACAGTTAGGAAGTAATAAGCCAGGAAACAAAAACAAAAATAATGAATATTTTGCCAAAGGAGTCTCATGGAAACCAAAGCTGCATATATAAAACAAACACTCATGTGCTCATTAAAAAGAATCAAAGAGAACTGATCTGAAAATGCATATATCAGCAGCAGCAAAAAGTGAATGTTGAAATCTGACTCACTAGTGGAACCTAGTTTCAGAGTAGCAGCCGTGTTAGTCTGTATCCGCAAAAAGAAAAGGAGTACTTGTGGCTCCTTAAAGACTGACAAATTTATTTGAGCATAAGCTTTCGTGAGCTACAGCTCACTTCATCGGATGCAACCTAGAAGCTTCCCAGAAAGAATGAGAACTAAGAACAGTTGGGGAACATATCTCTTATCTACACAATTCTTACCAGCACTTCTACTGGACCGTCCACCTCTACTTCACATGGAGCTGCATCCTTGTATCGTTGGGGAGACTCGATAACAAGCTCTTTTTTAACACTTCTAGTGTTTGCTCTTGCCTGCATTCTTAGCCAGAAAACAACTCAAAAAAATCTGAGAAATTCTGGTTTTTAGCATCAAAATAAACAGCGTGCCAGCAATTCAGAGAAAACAAAAGCTTTTTCCAGGCAGAAGCTGCAGAAAGTACCAACTAGTTTAACTACTATGCTGCAGTTTGCTAAGTCTGTCATGAGGGAATGCATGACAAACGAAGCCCAGCCTCTAAAGGGTGTACCCTTCCTCAGGAAAAAAAAGGTGGATCCATTTCAATGCCACTGGAACACACCAAAAATGGTGCAATACAGAATGTTCCTTACTATGATAACTGTGCATAATACTCACAAAATAATGAACACCTACAGTATTTAAGAAAAATATTTAAGAGTATATGTTTTTGTTCTACAATACATATTTTCACTGCAGTTTGGAACTCTTCAGAAAGGCAGAATTCCAAGTATTATTCTTCCCAGATTATTCTTCTGCTCCATCTTTTGAGATTTTCATTAACGCCCAGCAGCTAATTGAGTATTAGAGGCAATGCTATTCCACTCAGCAGGGGTATTTCTACGTAATACGGACACCATTTTTTCATTCGAATGTTTCTTAAGCCAAGATTTAAGATGGCTTTTCCTAATTTCACGATGTCCTCTCTATAAAACCTTAAATACTCTTCAAAAATGATAATCAGGTTGCAGAGCCTGCTTTCTATTTTTGCTTTAAATTCCAAGCATGCTGGTAGTCCTCTCTCTTCCTTCTATGCCATTACTCTCATCCCACAATTTAGGCCTAATTACCAAAATTCATCATCATAATTGGGAAAGAAAGAGATAGATAGTTTTCTTCCTCTTCCTTCATCACCTTTCAGACATCCAACCCTACAAAAAACTATTGCTTCCCTTGATTCCCTTCCCTTTCCTGTTTGGGCTGGTCTTCCCACACTTGATCCCTGCACGACTGCCACTGTCAACTCCTTTTCTCCTTTGAAACCTTCCCAAATCTCTGAGATCTATCATTGTCAAGCCTCTTTTAATAAAGCACCTTCTTCTCAACTCTGGCACTCCCACCCCATCTTTCAACTCTCTCAGTGAAGCATCTGGAAAAAGGCAGTCTCATCTCTCCAACCATGTTTTACGCAATATTATTCACTCACTCTCATTTTGCCTATAGCACAGAAATGGCAGTTTTATGTAGTGAATGTTCTTTCTGCTGAAGAGTAGTTAATTCCTTTTATTTCAGTTGTGCCTTCAACACTGAAGTTCACTTCATTCTTCTGAACCACATTCCAGATCCATACAAATTTCTCTCTCTAGGTCTTCTTCTACACCAAGATCCCTCCTCTAAGCAGTTCCATAAGGATCGTCATCTTAGCACTCCACTCTTCCTCTCATCTTTACCACCAAAACTGAAAACTTAGGTTACTAGCTCCACCTGTAATACAAACACTTTTCATTGTAAGTTCCAGTTTTCAGTTTCTTATAAAACTTTGCCAAACTTTAGCCATTCTGGCTGAAGTTTTCCACGCATAGTTTCTGCCTCAGGCTGCAATTTTTTAGGACATTTTCTGCAAAAATGGTTTGGCCATTTCCAAAAACGATTAAGGAAAAATGTGGTTTTGCCCATATTAAAAGCAAAGTCAACCATTAAGTTGAAAAGCTTTAACATCTCCAGGGTTTGGAGCAGTGTCTTGAAATTCAGCAAGGGGGTTGATTTTCTGTCGGGGATTTCCCACTCCCTTCTCCCCGCTTCCTGTGAAAAACCAGCCAACCAGCCAAATTATAAGCCTTTGAAAATGTCAGCTAAATTCTTAGAAGATTCCAACTGTAGTGGGCATTCTCCAGCCCAGGGCAGATGAACTTTCCCTCAATTGCTCCTCCTGCCTGCGGCAAGCCACTGTGACACCAGACACTAGAACTGAGATGATCTAGTGATTGTACAACCAGACTGAAACCTTTTCCACTGAGCTGTGAAACACTTCCTCATGGACTCCTTTCTACTATTGTTAAGGACAGTCTGAACCATTTCTGAATATGCGGCCTCTAGGTTCAATGCCCATCCAAAAATCATGCTTTCAGATGGAGAGAAGTTGGACTGGGATGCTTGACACTGCATCTCTCCTTCATCAGTCGGTCTAGGATGGATGGTCTGTAAGCTGAAGTATCAGTGTGTTGACAACTGGAGGAGGCTTGGGAACCAGAAATGTCTGGGCCATCTGGAAGCAATCAGAATGACCACTACACCATCCTGCTTGATCTTTCTCAGAACCCAAAATAAGAGGACAATGGGGAGAAAGGCATATATCATTTGACCTGACCAGTGAACCAGAAGGGCATCTCTTGAAGTTATAGTTTAAGGCCAGCAGGGACCACTAGATCATCTAAGTCAGACCTCCTGTATATCACAGGCCACTAACACCACCCAGCACCTCTACACTAAACCCAACAACTGAAACTAGACCAAAATATTACAGTCCACAAGAGACTAGACCATTATGTATCACTAGCAGAGATTAGGCAGGACCATGGTACAATAAAGCGCAAGGCTCTTCAATTGCAAGGAAGTTGTATACCTACATAATCCTGGCAAGTGTCCTATACCCACACACTGTAGAGGAAGATGAAAAAAACCCAAGGTCACAGCCAATCTGACCTGAAGGAAAATGGTTTCCCAATCTCACATATGGTGATCAGTTAGATCATGAGCATATAAACAATAACCAGCCAGCACAACACCTGAAAGAGAATGCTCGGTGCCACTTCAGAGCACTAGCCCTCTCTGTCCAAAGTCCCACCTCCACCCATAGTCATCCCTGAATCTTCAGAGGAAGGAGATTTAAAATAAATAAATAAAAATCAGAATACACTTGTAGCCTATAGGACTAACCTGCTTGCTTGCATATATCTATCTATATATCTATCTATATATATAGATAGATATATAGATATAGATATATATAATCTTTTCTTATAGTTTATGTATTTGATGTATTGTAATAATTTTTAATATAAATCTATATACCTAAGTTTGGCTGTAATGTAAGGGACGTACAGGCCAAAAACCCTTATGTTAAGCTAATGCAAAGTTAGCATATCTATATTAAGATCTTTTACCCAGAAAGTAAAGTTGACCTATATCTTGTTACCTAAATAGATAAGCACCCACGCATATGTCTAAGACCTTTTATCTAGACCAATAGACCATGAAGCATAGAATAGGGAGTTTTTCAATTTCGTACCCACAGACTTAACAGGCACACCACAAGGAAACTTATGTGAATATATAAGTCATCAATACGCACAAACATACTAGCCCAGGGGTCTCAAACTCAAATCACAGAATCATAGAATATCAGGGTTGGAAGGGACCTCAGGAGGTCATCTAGTCCAACCCCCTGCTCAAAGCAGGACCAATCCCCAACTAAATCATCCCAGACAGGGCTTTGTCAAGCCTGACCTTAAAAACCTCAAAGGAAGGAGATTCCATCACCTCCCTAGGTAACGCATTCCAGTGTTTCACCACCCTCCTAGGGAAAAAGTTTTTCCTAATATCCAACCTAAACCTCCCCCATTGCAACTTGAGACCATTACTCCTTGTTCTGTCATCAGCTACCACTGAGAACAGTCTAGATCCACGAGGGCCACATGAGGACTAGTGCATTGGCCTGAGGGCCGCATCACTGACACCCCCCTCTTGCTGCCCCCGCCCCTGCCCCTACTCCACCCCTTCCACGAGGCCCTGCCCCTTCCCCGCCCCTTCCCACCCCTTCCCCGCCCCCAAGGGGTGTAGGAGGGGTGAGGGGTGTGGCAGGGGGCTCCGGGCAGGGAGTTGGGGTGCAGGAGGGGTGTGGGATGCGGCAGGGGACTGGCAGGGAGTTGGGGTGCAAGAGGAGTTCAGGGTACGCACTCGCTGCCTGCCTGCCCTGGCTCCGCGCCGCTCTGCTCCAGGAAGCGGCCGGAATCATGTCCCTGGGGGAGGGGGAGCACAGGGCTCCGCCTTCTGCTCTTGCTGCTCCTCCAGGTACCTCCCCCGAAGCACCCATTGGCTGCGGTTTCCCATTCCCGGCCAATGGAGCTGTGGGGGGTGATGCCTGGAAGCGAGAGCAACACATGGAGACCTCTGCCCCCTGGGCTCGCAGGGACATGGTTCTGGACGCTTCAGGGAGTGGCACAGGGCTCACGGTAGGCAAAGGGGCAGGGTGGGGAGGGCGGGCGTGCGGGGAGCTTGGTGGGCTGCACGAAAGAACCCCGCCGGCCGCGTGCTTGAGACCCCTGTACTAGCCTGTGGAGTAAGCATACCCTAACATTTTGTGGGTGAGGAATGAAATTTGGGCATAGGAGGAAGGATTTCCGGCACTTGTGCCCTATAAAAGGAGATGAGCCACCTCGCTAGACTACTCCATTCTCATTTACTCTATCTTTCTTACTTTCACTCACTCTTTCTATTTTATTTTATCTATTCTATCTATCTATCTATGACTACTACTATTGGTAGGCTATACTTGTTGTTCTTAAACTAAGTTTCACTAGACTAAGCTTCGTTTCCCTAAGTTTTATTCCTAGTTTATTAGGTTTTGATTTTAAGTTTAAGTTAGTCAAGTAAACCCTAAGTTCGCTTTAATAGCTCTTAGCATTAGTTTCTTCTAAGCACTGCATCCCTCACTCAAGAATTGAGAAACCTGAACTGCAAGGCTGGTCCTGTGTCTCTTACCACCAGGTTATCAGGAAGGGTGTGAGTATATTAAAGCTTTGTTGTATATAATACTACATCATCATATGTATCTTTTGAATAGCAGTAATGCAACTGTAACTTTGTAACTCTGGGTATTTTACCATTTATTTACTATTATTGATTTAAAAAAAAGTCTTTAAGGCTATATCTAAGTGTGAGCTTCCTGTCATACCCCCGAGGGTCCTTTGTAAATTCTGTGGAGCCTGATTCGGGACAAGAACTTTTATCTTCGGATCAAACAGATTGGGGAGCCTAAACCCACACTAATTAATATTATTAAATAAAATTAAATTAGAAATTACAGAAATTAAATAAATTAAATTAATATGATTAGCACACCCTAAATCAGGCTACACACTAGGGGGCTAAAATTTCTTTCCGGATGCCTCCAGGTGGCTGGCTGTAACCCTGAAGCACGAGCGTTTAGGAACATAAGAAAGTTGAGCCCCAAGGCTGCTGAGTCCTGTCCCTTATCATCACAAGCAACCCCATTATATAATCAAACAGATAAATTTAGGCAGCTCTCTCTCAAAACTAATTATTTAGTTGTTTACTCCCACAACTCCTACTGGGAGCTGTTCCAGAACCTCACCCTTTGATGGTTAGAAGCCTTTAACTTCCAGCTTGAATTTGTTTATGGCCAGTTTACACCCATTTGTTCTTGTGCCAATATTGTCCTTGAGCTTAAACAGCTCTTCACCCTCCTTGGTATTTAACACCTCTCCCCAATGTGTTTATAGGTAGCAATCATATCCTCTCTCAGTCTTCTTTTTGCTGGACTAAACAAGCCAAACTCTACCAGTCCTCTCATTAGATAGGCCCGTCATTCCCCAGATCATCCTAGTAGCTCTTCTCTGCACCAGTTCCAGTTCGAATTCATATTTCTTGAATAAGGGTTATCAGAGCTGTACACCATATTCCAAATGAGATCTTGCCAATGTCTTGTACAATGGCATTAATACTTCTCTATCTCTACTAGAAATGCCTCAATTGATACATCCTAGGATCACAATTGTCTTTTTCACAGATGCATCACAATGGTAGCTTACGGTCAACTCCTCTGGAGTCTTCTCCTTGCACCCCCCTGGAGCAGTAGATTTAGCATTTTCTGTTCTCATGAGACGCAAAAAGGTCCCAGGAAGGAGGAAGATTATGTTTGCTCCACTACAGTTTCTATCTCTTCTGTGGCAGTTCATACCCCTTTGGGTAGAAGGGTTGAGGTGCTGGTTGAGGCCTGTATGGACTGAGATCTGTGTTATCTTCTCCTCAGTGCTAGGGTGCAGATCCCCGATGAGCTAAGTATTGCCCTTGGGTCCTTTAATGAATGCACTGATTCATCTATTCTCTCATTGAACAGATAAAACCCTTCAAATGGCAAATGCTCCACTGTGGATTGAACCTCCCTAAGGAATCCTGAGGAATCAAACCATGACACTGGATGCACAACAACAGCTGTCACTATCAAATGGGAGGCTGTGTCTGCTGTAACAACCAGGGCTTGTAAGAATGACCTAGCTTTCAGTTTACCTTCTTCAAATCAAAGCCTGAAACTGTGCTACTGTAGGAGTTTGTGAATTCCACAAGCTTGGAATTGTTAATGAAACTGTATTTAGACATTAGCACTTGGCTATCCGGAACTTCAGGCTGGTTAAACTTCCTACCCAACAAATCCAAACATTTAGCATCTCGGGCACATGGAATGCATGCATAGCCATAGTGGAGTACACATAGGGACCATTACTCGAAGAAGAAACCATTGCTACAACGGGCATAAATTGGCAGGATTTTGAGTCACTCTCTTTGATGATGTTAAGGCCAGAAAGGACCATTAACTAGAGTCTGACCTCAGGTACAACACAGACCATAGAATTACACAGTTACCCCTGTATTGAACCCTATAACTTGTGTTTTACATCCAGACTTCAAGAGATGAAGAATCCACTACTTACCTTGTCACAGATTAGGAGGGTTCCAGTGGTTAATACCCCTCACTATTAAAAATGTGCCTTATTTCCAATTTGAATTTGTACTCTCATGGATCAGTAACTGGTTAAAATATAGGAAATGAAGGATAGGAATAAATAGTCCCCGTTCACATGGAGAGAAGTAAATAGCAGGGCCTCCTCAGACTCTGTACTGGAAACAGCACTGTAACATATTCATAAATGATCTGGAAAAGGGGGTTTACAGTGAGGTGGCAAAGTCTGCAGATGATCCATAATTACTCCAGAAAGTTAATTCCAAAGCTGACTGAAGAATTACAAAGGGATCTCCCAAAACAGGGTGACTGAGCAAGAAAATGGCAGATGAAATGCAATGTTGATAAATGCCAAGTAATGCACCTTGAGAAACAATCCCAACTATACATACAAAATTATGGCATCTAAAGGAGCTGTTACCACTCAAGAGATCTGGAAATCATCGTGAATAGTGCAGGAGGCAGACAAAAATGCTAACAATATTACGAATCTGTAGGAAAGGGATAGATAAAACAGAAAATATAATACCACTGTATAAATCCATTGTACTCCCACAGCTTGAATATTGCATGCAGTTCTGGTTGCCCCATTTCTAAAAAGATATATTATAATTGGAAACAATACAGAGAAGGGCAACAAAAATGATTAAAAGTATGGACTATGTCATCTCAGGAAAGATTAAGAAGACTGGGGCTGTTCATCTTGGAAAACATCAGACTGAGAGGAGATACCACAGAGGTCTATAAAAATCATGAATTAATTGTTATTTACCCCTTCACATAACACATGAACCAGGGGTCACGCAATGAAATGAACAGGCAGCAGATTTAAAACAACATAAGGAAGTACGTTCTCATACAACAGTCAACCTGTGGAACTCACTGCCACGGGATGTTATGAAGCCAAAAGAATAATTAGATTTAAAAAAAAAATTAGGTAAATTCATGGAGGAGATGTCCATTAATGGCTATTAGCCAAGATGGTCAGGGACACAACCCCAAGCTCTGGTTGTCCCTAAACCTCTGACTGCCAGAATCTCAGACTGGATGACGTGATGGAACACTCAAGAAATTGCCCTGTTCCATTTACTTCCTCTGAAGCATCTGGCACTGGCCACTAACGGAGGACAGGATACTGGGCCCCACATAGCCATTCTTATGTTGCTATCTTAAACAAAGGAAGTATCTGTAGTTAGTGAACTGAACTGATGTTTTCTGGTCACCATGATAGTCAAGATTTTAGAAATAATAGATCACATCCTCTCAGACCTAGTTTATAAATATAAACTGGAAAAGGATAACAAGCTTTCCTACTTCTGCAACTTCCAGTTGGCTTCTTAACTTTGAATGAGCTAGTAACTGAGCTGAACTAGTAAAATCAACTGAAACGAAGAAAATAGTCTCTGTGCATCTGCAGAAGAGGCTACTACTGTCAAAAGCTGGTTCACCACTTGAACTAACTCTGGTTCCAGGTGCCCAGCCAATGACATCCACCTGTTCAGTGGTTTGAGTCTCTTTAAAACTTGGAAGCAAAATATTAAGCAATACATATACTTCTTTAATTTAAATCATTTTAATAGACATAATTAGTTTAGGCCTTAATGTAGGTTGTCAATTTCAATTTTAAATATATATTTTTAAATAACCCTTTTTAAAATTAAAAAAAATCCAAGTTTTTTATTTTGATTTTTTTTAAATCATGGATTTTTATCCACCCTGAATGGTGGAGCTCAGAGTCTCTCCCCGTGCAAGAGGGACTATGGCAGAAATATTACATCTCCTGTTGAAACAGCAGCAGCAGCAATAAGTCAGAGCAGAAGAGCAGCAGCAGCTACAGTTTGTGGCACTGCAACAGTAGACCAGGACAGACCCAGGACAGACCCAGGCTGCCCTCATTTGTCTGCTGCAGAGCCATCAGCTAGTGGCAGTGCAGCTAGTGGCACGGCAGCAGGAACAGACAGTACAACTCACTGCTAAACAGCACTAGCAGGAAGCCCACCCCTGTCAGCAACAGGAACTAGAGAGGAATCAGTAGTTCCTAGAGCACATCCTGTTCATGACCAAGCAATGATTCCCCTAGGCACAGGAAGGATATATTGATGGTCTACTTGTGAGAAACCTGGACAAAGAACGTTAGAATGACAGAGGTGTTAGTACTAGGGTGGTCTGGTAGTGAGGCAGGGGAACTCAAGTGGGACCAGAAAGGGGACACGCTTAGGAGGTTTGCCAGGCAACTGCAGACCTGGAAGCTTGCTCTTAGGAAGTACAAATGCTGAAAGGCAGGCAGCAGAATGAACAGAGTGTTTCCAGTGGGGAACTTCAGGGTCTACTTTTTTAAGAACTACAACTTTGAGGAAATGAGTCACCCTAGGACAGCTGATGTTCGTAGCTGTAGGAAAATCCTGAAGACAAAAGGAAAATAATTCCCCAGGAAGTGAGGAGACTACAGCAGGTCCATATACACAGGCTAGTGTAGACATGCTCACAAGCAGTTTTCAGTACTGGATTATCCTGTTAACTGTTCATGAACCTAACAGACTGCTGGAGCTGAAAACAAAAATAGCCCACTGGCAGTAAGCTAGACTTGGAAATAAAGTAGCACTCCCTGGCTGTGACAGTCTTAAAGGAGCTAATGAGCCATATCAGCATAGCTAACAAGAGCTAGGATAGAATCATCATCCAGCTCTATAATCTGCATGCCCAGATTTGAAAGAAAGTTACGAGATCACAGGTTATGACAGTGGTGCAAGATAACATGAGATGATACTTTTAAGAGTGGAAAAATGAGAAGTAGCAGTGCTTGCTGCTGGAGAAGGAGCCAGCTAAACTCTGTGCTGATACGGAAATGCAGGCACAGAAGCTTGATTTGAGAAAAGAGGCCCAGTGACAAGAGTGAGCTACAGGTACAGCCACAGCTGAAGCCAGAGCCATTAGCTTGATGACAGAACTTTGAAAATGACAAAGTCATCGACCTATAAGTAGGGTCCTACCAAATTCATGGCCGTGAAAAATACTTCACACACTGAAATCTAGTCTCCACCGTGAAATCTGACTGTTGTAGGGAGGTTGCGGTATTGCCACCCTTGCTTCTGCGCTGCCTTCAGAGCTGGGTGGTGAGATAGTGGTGGCTGCTGGCAGGGCACCCGGCTCTGAAGACAGCACCATTGCGAGCAACAGCACAGAAGTGAGGGTGGCATGATATGGGGAGAAGGGTTGTCGCTTTTTGGGGGGGAGCAGGGCTGGCCTTATGAGTGGGTGACATTGGCGACAGCCCAAGGCTCTATGGTCGTGGGATACTGTGGTCACCCCCAGAGGCAGACCATGGCCGATTTAAACCCCAAAAGCTAGGGAGGGGCAGGTAGGGGGTGCCCCGGCTGTGGGCTCCTACCATGCACCAGGCTCCAGCTACTAGTCCCAGCCAGCCTGTGGAGGGATGGGACTTCCTCTTCTCCTGCACGAGCTGCTCTCGGGGCTGGGTGAGACCCACCTCTGCCAAAGGCACAGAAGTAAGGGTGGCAATACCATACCATACTGGCTTCTGTGTTGTTGATGGCAGCAGCACTGCCTTCAGAGCTGGGCTCCCGGCCAGCAGCCGCTGTTCTCCGGCTGCCCAGCTCTGAAGGCAGCACCACCACCACCAGCAGCGCAGAAGTAAGGGTAGCAGTACCACCCCCTAACAATAGCCTTGTGATTCCTTCACAACTCCCTTTTGGGTCAGGACCTCCATGGTTACAACACGTGACATTTCAGATTTAAATATCCGAAACCATGAACTTTACCGAAGTGAACCATAAATTTAGTAGGGACCTATCTATAAGTAAGACAAAGGAACTGGAGCAGAAAAGAGCGGAGAAGAATCTCTCTGCCTAGTATGCAGAAGAGTGGGACCATGCTGAAGCAAAAGCATGAGATCATAAGATACAGATCCTTCCCCTGACAAAGGACATGAAAGGGGAATTGAAACAGAAGGTGGATCTGGAGAGGCTCTACACTGGTTGAGATTAACCACAAGCATCAAGGAAGAAGCACAGCTGTAAGCATGGGCAGAGAATACCACGTAGCAAAGGAACCTGCCCAGTGAAAACTATTGAAATGTATTGTAAGATTGGACACAGAAGCATTTGACATCAGCACAAACAAAGCACCAGACACCGTAGTCAAGAGAGTGCTTCTTACTGCTTCCAGACTTACCAATACAGCACTGAAAGGGATGGCTATGAGGGCCTAACCTCCTTGGCCAATAAGCATTAAGAGGAAATTGATGCTTCAAAGCAAGCTAGGCAGAAGGCCCTGCAAGAAAGTGATGAATTAGTTGAAGTAAAGCAAGGATTAGAATCCACATATCTATGCTGGGAGGACTTCACCTCCAGATACACTAACTTCAGGACATACATCAAGAAAGTGACCAGCTACTTTGAGACCAGCCAGCTAAAAGAAGAGCTGGAGGAATGGTGCCAGAAAAGTAGACTTTCTGGAGCAGGAAGCAGTGAACCAGACAGCGCCTGCCTGGGGATGCTTAAGTCTTTTTTTTTATTATTTTTTTTTTGCGGGGGGGGGGGGCGTGGCAGGGGAGAGGGAGGACGAGGAGCATGTGAGACTGGCCCTTTAAGGGAGCTGGATGTGCCTTGTTTAGTCTGCTTGTCAGGTGATGGGATTAGAAATCCATGGATCATGAGACAGTTGTATGACAGGATTAGTGCAAAAAGAAACCTGTCTCAGTCACTCAGCACTACATCTGCTCAGTGAGATAAGTAACAGCAATTAATTATGGATGCTCCATGTTCTCCTCTTTGACTACATATGAAGTGTCAGAGTTTAATCTGATCATGCTAATTCTTAAAGCCCTCGATAGTACAGGCAATGGTTACACTGAAAGTTGCCGTGAACTTTGTTCTTTGGCTGAGCAGACAACTGTATTTTTGTTACAGTGGCCCCCAACCTGTGGACCTAGTTTTCCCTGGGCATTCATCGCAATTTACCCTTCCCAACTTTTAAACAAACTAATTTTTTTTTTCCCCAAAAGGACTTGTATAATGAAAGTTCCTTGGGATAGGGACAGTATTTCTTTGTATCCTATACTAGTACAGCACTAAGCAGAGTGACAATACTTCATGTTCGTTAAAATCTGTGAGGAGCTTTGTCTTTTTTCTCCCTCCAGAGACTACTGAGTATTTCAAGCATGGAGAGGGTTTGTCCTGTTCCTCCCACCACCACCCCCGAACATCCACACCAACCACCATCCTCCCTTGGCCAGACTCCTTACTGTTGTGAGCAGATATTGAGAAGTCTCTGTTACTCTACCGGTTCCCCATTCTCATATTCTACCTAGAGAATAAATCCAGTGCCTACCAGTAAACCTGCTTATAGATTTACCAAGGGGACATGCATTGGTTGTCTATAGTCTCAGTCAGGGACAACATTGCATCAATTTACATTCAGTTCACATCTGGAAGAGTATCTTCACAACCATAAAAAGCTAAAAAATTATATTTTTTAAAAGGCACAAGTTTAAATTCTGCAGAATAGATGCTTAACTTCCCATATTGACATGGAAGAGCTTACCATTCACCTTGATTTTTCAAGATGGTGTATAATTGGTTATTATGCAATGTTAAACAATCACAGCTGTCCAATAATGATTTCAAGGGATAATGGTAATATTCTGTTTATAAAATCTCTCGGGATCCAAAGTGGCCAAGTGATCTATCAATAAAACAGTCCTTCAAATTTCTTTAAAAGTTTATGAAGTCTTTCACACTAATTTTTATTACTGGCTCCAAGCTATGCAGCATTTCCACAAGCCCAGCTTTTGAGGTAATGGATTTATTTGCACTTAAGTGAAAATGGTCATTTTGTATCAGGTCACATTAAAAAGGGACTTTCCCAAGTATTGTTAATCACTGAAATATTTTTCTTCCTTTCAGGATAACATTTCAATGAAGATCAACAGATGATGTGTTCTTTCCTATCCTGTTATCCAAATCTCTCATTCAAGTACTCACACACTTCCTACAAATTTAAGAGATTGCCAAGGGAAAGAGAGCTAGGACACATTTCCAGTGAACACACATTTGTTCTTTTTCCCATTTGCTCACCATTCCAACAAAATGCTGACTCAAAGGAGACAGGTTCTCTCTCAGATGCAAATCAACGAGGGAAGAATCTGAGGGACTTCATAATCTCAAATCTCCCATTACAGATTTGAGAGGCCTAAAGGGGTCAGAAATTCTCCCTGTGTTTTAACTTCCACATAATTAAGCCACTCAGTACCACGTAGGTCATGTCTACATGTACAGAGCTACAGCTGCGACGCTGCAACTCATGTAGTGAAGACGCCCTATGCCGACAGAAGAGAGCTCTCCCATCAACATAAAAAACCACCTCTGCAAGCGGCAGAAACAATGCCAGTGGGGAAAGCTCCCCCACTGACATAGCACTGTGCACATGAGCGCTTATGCCGGTGTAATTTATGTCGCTCAGGGTCGCTTATTCATACCCCCAAGCGTCATCAATTATGCCAGCATAAACTATAATGTAGACCAGTGGTGGGCAACCTGCGGCCCGTGGGCACAAGTTGCCCACCACTGGTGTAGACCCAGCCACAGTCAAAAGCTCTCGTGACCCTCAGGGAATACGAGCAAGGGAAAAAAAATCTGAGTCCAGAACAGAGAATTACCGCTACTGGAGGCAGAGGACTCGTTACTGGTTCTTATAAAGCAGAGAAGGAAGGGAATCCCTACCTAGGCTCTGGAGGGAGCAGAACTGCTGGCACTTCCTCTTTGGCCTAGTGGCATACTCAGGGAATTGTCCACCTTTGGAAGAGTACCTGGACGCCCTCCGGGTGGAGGGACCATTCCCAGTGAGAGAAGAAAGACCTGCCGAGGCAAACTGCCAGCACATTACAGATGCCAGGGAGATACAATGCATCGAAGTGGATGTCATCCTGGATGCAAAAGTCCCACAACTGGAACACTTCCTGACAGAGAGCAGACAAGCGGATTCCCCTGTTGATGTAGAATATCGGGGCCATGTTGTCCATGACTATCCATATCACTCAACCAGAAAGATGTGTCAGGAAGACTTTGCAGGCTAGGCAGATTGCTCTGAGTTCCCTGATGTTTATGACATCAGCTCCTCTGGAGACCACGGTCCTTGGGTCTGCAGCTCGCGGACATACACTCCCCAGCCGAGGTCGGAGACATCCGATATTAGAGATACCAAGGGTCAAGGGCTCTCGACTGGCACTCCTTCCAGGACCACCCTCAAGTTGGTTCCCCCCACGACCTGTTTCTCCCCTCCCGCCCGCCAACACCTGCGGCACCCCCTACCCCTCAAGTTTTAGACAGGGGTATATTGTAAAAGTCATGGACAACTCACGGGCTGTGAATTTTTGTTTACCGTCCATGACTTACTAAAAATACCATTGACTAAAACGTAGCCTTAGTTATAACTAACAAGTTATAATATGCTATATAGACAAACACTCCCTATGTATAACTGATATTCTAGTAGCTACGCTCCCCCACCCCTAGGAGCCAGAGGGACCTGCCGGATGCTTCCTGGGAGTTGCCCCAGGTAAGCATCTCCAGGACTCCCCACCTCGCCCTGCCGGCAGATGCCTCTGGCTCTTAGGGGTGGGCACCCACTACGGTGGCCCACGAGACCCTCCTGCCCGGTTCTGGGGGCAGTCAGGGGACAGGGGAGGGAAGTGGATGGGGCAGGGGTCCGGGGGGGGGGGGGGGGCATCAAGGAACGTGGGGGGGGGGGGGTTGGATGGGGCAGGAGTGGGCAACGACCCCCACATGGGGAAAGGAGGAAACCCATTGTTAAGATTTTGGCAGCTCATCACTGGATACCAAGATATATTTTGACTGGTGCACACTGAGGAAGTATCTAGCCTTAAAAAATGGATGCCAAGGCAGAGAAATATACATAGAAGGGCCAAGAGGCTCTTTACGGTCTACTGGTTTTTCCACATCTGGGCTGCTGTCCCTCTCACCATTCCATTGCCATCTGCTGGGGGACAGACTGGGGCATAGAAATGGTGGTGATGCGTGGCCAGCTGCAACAGCAGCTGGGAACAGTAACATGCACATTAGCACATACTGAACCACAGCAGCATCTAAGAACTACAACTCAATACTCTCCCAATCTTTTAGATGTAACAAGAAATTCCCATCCTGCTACGATATCTTCCCAAAGTGCATGAGTGGGAATATATAGCCATAGCTTGTCTAAGGCAGCTACAGGCTTCCTAAGCATTGTTTCCCAATACTCAGTGCATTCTTGCGTAAACAGTGTATCCTCCAGGGGGTGGGTGTGTGTGTGTGTGGTTTTCTCAATACATTTTACTATTTGGTTCTCTATTTGATAAATTTAAAACGCCACAGCAGTGCAGCTGCGCCACTATAGCGCTTCAGTGAAGACACTGCCTACACTGACAGGAGGAATTCTCCTATTGAAGTAGGTGCTGCAACTCCCCAGGAGGCAGTAGCTAGGTCGGGGTCTCAAACACACGGCCCACGGAGTTATTTCTGCGGCCAGCCAATCTCTTCCTCCTCCTCCCGCCCCCCTCAAGAGTTATTTCACCAAGCTCCCCTCATCCCGTCCCCCCTCCTGCCCCCTCCCCCCATAGCACACCGTGTCCCCACTCCTCTGCCTACCTCCAGGTGCTTCCCGCCACCAAACAACTGTTTGGCAGCGCTTAGCGCTTTCCAGGAGGGAGGGGGGAGGAGCAGGGAGCCACGCACCCAGGGAAGGAGACGGAGAAGAGGCGGGGTCACGGCAGGGATTTGGGGAAGTGGTTGGAATAGGGGCAGGGCGGAGGCAGAGTTGCGGTGGGGACTTTGGGGAAGGGGTTGGAATGGGGGCAGAGCCGGGGGCTTTAACAGAAGTAATTCTAGAAGTAAGTGTGTATTTTGTCCTTTGAGTGAGGTTCATTACTGAGTGTTTATATTTTATTAAAACTGCTCGGAAATGACTTAGTCGAAAAAAAGAACACATGGAAGAAGAGAGTTTTCCAAGACAAATGGGAGAATTTATATATTTTCCACAGAGATAAAAAGATAAAATTCAATGCCTTATTTGTCAAACGATTGCTGTTCCCAAGGAGCATATTGTGCGTCAGCACTACGACACGATGCACCTTGAAAAATATGATGTATTCATTGGAAAAAAGAGAGGAAAAAGTTCAGCAACTTAAAGCAGCTTTTGCCAAGCAAAGAAATGTCTTTTCGGAGATTAACAAGTCTAAGCGAAGATTCAGTAAGAGCAAGTTTTGTGATAAGTGAAATGATAGCTAAATCATTGCGACCTCTATTTGTAAAAGAATGTCTTGTGAAGGCCAGCGAAATTTTATGTCCTGATAGGAAGAAAGTTTTTGAAGGCATAAGCTTGTCTGCCAATACAGTTGCCTGCAGGATAACGGATTTAGCAGATAATGTGCAAAAACAATGGATTCAAATGGCAAAAGACTTCAGAGCATTTTCAATTGCTCTTGATGAGAGTACAGATGTATGAGATACCACACAGTGTGCAGTATTCATTAGAGGTGTGGATTACAATTTGAATATAACTGAAGAATTGCTAGACTTAATGCCACTGACAGGTACCACAAGGGGACGTGACATATTTCAAGGACTAGAAGAGTGCATTGAAAAAGCTGCAATGCCACGGAACAAACTCGTATCTTTGGCTACGGACCGTGCGTCATCAATGTGCTCTAAAAACGTTGGAGTGGTCGGATTATTGAAGACCAAACTGAACAGCCCCAATATACCAGGAATTAGCTTCACCAGTATACACTGCATTTTGCACCACGAAGCCCTTTGTAAACTTTTACTATATATTAAGGAACTTATAGATGTAGTTGTTAAAACCATTAATTTTATATGTGCACAAGGGCTGAATCACAGACAGTTCACCTCTTTTCTAGCAAGTATGCAAATATGGGGAACTTCTGTATCACACTCAAGGCTGAGTAGTGGAAATGTTTTGAAGCTTTTTTTGCACTTAGAGAGGAGAGATTCTTTCATGAAAATGAAAAACAAGGAGGTTCCACAGCTTGCTGATTCCACTTTTATCTGCAACCTTGCTTTTCAAACAGACGTAACTGATCACCTGAATGCACTGAACGTGAAGCTTCAGGGTAGAAAACAGGCCATAACACACATGTATGACAGTGTTAAGTCATTCAAAGTCAAGCTTACTTTGCCGGGGAAACAGCTGACTGCTGGCAATTTGGTCCATTTCTCGACTCTGAATTCCTTAGGAAAAGTTGAACCCAAATCCTTGAAAGAATATGCAGATATCATTTCTAACTTACACAAATGGTTTGATGTGCAGTTTAAAGATTCCAAGGCACTTAAACCACATTTTCAACTTTTTTCCACACCATTTTCTGTGGAAATTGACAATGTTGCAGAGGAAATGCAGATGGAGTTAGTGGAGCTTCAGTGCGATACCATTTTGAAGCAGAAGTATACAGATGTTGGAATTCCAGAAATCTACCGGTTTCTTTCACAAGAAAGATTTCCCACGTTATTCTCTACTTCCAAAAGGGTAATGGCAATGTTTGGAAGTTCATATATGTGTGAACAGTTTTTCTCTTCCATGAAGATTAACAAATTTGTGTTAAGGTCACGACTCACTGATGAACATTTGAAAGCAACACTGAGGTTTGATATCCTGAGATGAAACCAAATATCGATGCTCTGGTTGATGCAAAACGCTGCCAGCTAAGTAGCCAAAAATTAAATGATAAAATTAGCACTGACTTTTTGCATTACAGTTTTAAAAAGGTTAATATACTGACTTAATAGCATACTATATTACTCTTCATTTTTTACTATACTTTTGCATCGTTGTATGAAAAGGTTTCAGTGATGTGGCCCTTGGGCCAATGTACTACTCCTCATGTGGCCTTCGTGGTGATTTGAGTTTGAGATCCCTGAGCTAGATCAACAGGAGAATTCTAGCACTGTCTACAGGAGGGATTAGGCTGATTTAACTGCTTCACTCTTGTGTGTGGATTCTTTACACCCCTGAGCAATGCAGTTATACCAATCTAATTTCCTAGTGCAGATCAGACCTAACACAGGACTGCTAGCCTTCCTCCCCTAAACTTGGAATAGTTCTTCAGAAAAACCTCAGCAGAGATGACTGGTTGAGTATGCCTCCCTCTGTGGAGGTAGAAAAAACTAGAGGCAACATCAGGAAACGGAGCATTCTCCTGATGCCAGCAAGACTGCAAACACACTAAAATACCCATTGTAATGTACCAGTACATTGATGAAAAATGGAGTCAATTTTGTCAAATAAATACAGATGGGTCCAAAAAAGGAAAAACAGGAAGAGACGGGATGGCATATTGTATACCAAAACTGGAAATTAGTACATCTAACGAAATATCTGACTATGTAGCTGTCATGACAACAGAACTAGTAGCAATAGTCTGCAAGGAGTGACTTGGGCTGCATCAGACCCACCCCCAGAAACCTCCCCCAGCTGCAGGAAGCTCAGAATCCTCCCCTGCTTCCTGCCCCCATTACTCCACAGCTATGGGGCCAGGGGTCACTGTATGGGGAGCTGCTCCCCCATCCACCCAACCCCCATGCATCCAGACCTCCCATATCCAGACACCCCTGCCAAGCCTCACCCCATACACCCAGAGCCCTCCTAGCCCTCCATACCTGAACCCCACCCCACTGAATATCAACCCCTGCTTCCGGACCCCAACCCCTACATCCAAACCATACCCCACTGAGCTCCCTGCACTCAAACCCTCACCCTGATGAGCCCCATTCCCCGGATCCCCAACATCCAGACCCTCCACCACTGACCCCCCACCTAGCTCCAGCACCCAGAGCCCCCTGCTGAGACACTCACCCTGACCCCTATGCTGAGCCCCAACCACTTTCACCTGGAAGCCACTGAAGAGTCCCATTGCCCCTGCCCCTGGAACCCTACATCCCAATGAGCCTCGGTGCATCCAGATCCCTGCCACACTTAGACCCCGCACTGAGCTGCCTGTACTCAGATTGTCCCACACAGAATCCTCTCAGCCCACACCTGGATCCCCCCACACTGAGCCCCTCCACACACTTGGATCCTGTATGGTTGAGCCTGCCCACCCCACATCTGGTGCACCTGGCACAGAGGGGCAGGGCCCCAGAATGTTTCTGGGGCAGGCCCAGGCCTTGTGCTGTGTCAGGATTGGGTGCAGCCTCACCACTGAGTCTGTGTCCCCAGGGGGGAAGGTGAGGAGGCTGCAGGGTGATCTCCTACCTTCATGCAGACAATGGATGTGCTCCCCACTGCCATGCTGCAGCCTCTGCATTTATTTATTGACAAATAAAACTTGCAGAATTTTGCAAACTTTTAAAATATTGTGCACAGAATTTTTCGTTTTTTGGTGTAGAGTGCCCTCAGGAGTAATATTGGGATAACAGGAAACAAAATGGCGGACAAAGCAGCTAAAAGTGCAATAAGACATGGAAGGACTAATGTAGAAATACCCTGAGTAAACAGGAATTCAAAAGCAAAAAAATTGGATTGATGAAAAAAGATGATGGTTTTTTGAATGGTCCCCTAGAGTTGAGGATTATTGCCATTGTGGCTTAAACAAAAAAATTTTTGGAATAAATAGACATCCTGTAAGGTGGAAGAAACTGATCATCTTTTATGGGTCTGTAAGGGCTTTGATGAAGAAAAGGAAAAGCTTTTTGAGGCATTTGAACATCTTAAGGTAAAAAAAATTTACATGTATTTAGTAAAAACATTGGAAAAACGGAACATTATTAAAAAGGTGCTGTTACATTACCTGAAAGACACAGGGCAGAGTGAGAGGATATAAATTGTTAAGTATTGAGGAATTATAGCTGGTGGCAGCTACAGAATATTCAGTCAAGCCTGCTTCACAATAATATACACCTCCTTCCAAAAGTTCTAGATATGTTAGCCAAACGTAAGGCAAGCTATTACCTGCTATCATTAGATTTCCTATCCTGGTGGATAAACAACAACATGCTTCACACTACAAGGACAAATGTAATGTATCTTAAATGTATCTCCAACCTTGGGAATGCTCAGTCACCCAGTCAAAGTTCCATTGCTAATAGGAGCTGCTGGATATTTAGTATTTTTAAATAGCTGATTTTCATATTTAAAAAAAATCAAGTGCTTTGAGGACTTCAAGAAAAAAAAAGCAACTGAAACAAGAAAAAAAATTCAGCTACACTCTTTGAAGAAACAATTTTTACTCTGTATTTTATCTACCTGGAAAGCGTGCAAGCATTCTGGTGCTATGACTTCTCAAAGAGATGGAGAAATCCTAAATTACTTAGTTCTTTAAAAGTCACAAAAATATTTAACAATTCCATCTGAAGTCTGAAAGCACTCAATCAGCATTCATTATGCAATACCTACCTCAATGTATTTTTGAGGTGGGGAAACTGAGGTAGGGATGTGAAGTGACTTGTAATTATCACAAAATGAGTCATTGACAGAGTCAGAAAGACAATCTAAACAAATGGCTTGCCTTTATTTATGAGTTAATATGAAGTGTAGTTCAAGAGTTAACATTACACTTAGCTATAGAAAAGCGCTATCCTGAGCACAAATGTTGGGTAGGTAAGCATAAATCACAGGTCACATTAGAACTCAATATGGTTAAAGCCTAAAAGGACTGCAGTGTTTGGAGCAAAGGAATCTATGACAGTAACATAATACTGGGAACAGGTAACTTTCTGTTTCCATGGTTTATGAGGTTCTGCAAAAACCAGATTTCTTAAATTCTCAATCTCCAAATATAATCAGAAGTATTCAGGGTTTAATCTTTCAAAAAATAATACACAAAAAGCAATTACCAATTTTATAAATTAAGACTGTAGAGAAGATACCAACTACAACTTTTAGAAAAAGGTACAGATGGCTTTTAGATTAGTCATTACTGATTGCTTGAATGTTTGGGCACCACCCAACTCTTTGTATAAACAAGCATCTGCACAAATGGTCAAAATTTCCACTGGTTTAAAACATACCAGCCTCCAGGGATTAAGATCTAGACAATAGCATGAATTTTCTGTTACCGAAGTCAGCACTATCTAAAAGATAGTTGAGATTTTGGGGTAAAATACACACTAATTCACACCTTATTTAATGTACATAAAAGCTCTGGATTTTAAACAGCATCACATTAACCACAAACAAGCCAAAATACTCTATTTTTTGTCACAGGGTGAGAAGTAAAGACCTGTCAAAGATTAAATATTGATTAAGAGATACCAAAGACCACACGTAAATGTTCTCTTATGAAGGTGAAGCAATTGGTAGGGGATGTGGAATGCCAAGGCTAGAAGTGATTTTAAATTACTCAACATGAAGGGCTGCCAAGGAGGGGCCTGCAACACTGGAATGGAATTAAGTGCCCTGGTTTAGAGTGATTATCAGAGGCCAGACTGATCTTAATGTAATGCCTTTGATATCTAGAAAAGAGCTGAGAACTATACTCCATGAGCCAGTAAAGGCTATTGTGATCATTAGGGCCCTACCAAATTCATGGCCATGAAAAACACGTCACAGACTGTGAAATCTTGTCTTGTGTGTGCTTTTATCCTATACTGTACAGATTTCATCGGGGAAACCAGTGTTTCTCAATTTGGCGGTCCTGACCCAAAAGGGAATTGCAAGGGGGTAGCAAGGTTATTTTAGGAGGATTGCAGTATTGCTTGGTGCCCCGCCATCAGCAATGCATACCATGCCACCCTGACATCTGCGCTGCTGCCTTTAGAGCTGGGCGGCCGGTGAGTGGCAGCTGCTGACTGAGGGTCCAGCTCTGCAGGCAGCAGCGCAGAAGTAAGGATTGCAATACCATACCATGCCAGCCTAACTTCTGCGCTGCTGTTGGTGGCAGCTCTGCCTTCAGAGCTGGGCTCCTGGCTAGAAGCTGCCACTCTTCAGCTGCCCAACTCTGAAGACAATGCCACCACCAGCAGCAGTACCGCAACCCCCCCTACAATAACCTGGTGACACGCACACCCCAAAAAACCCCTTTTTGGGTCAGGATCCCTGCAATTACAAACACCATAAGATTTCAGATTTAAATAGCTGAAATCATGAAATGTATGATTTTTTAAATCCTTTGACTTAATTTGGTAGGGCCCTAGTGATCGTTAAACTGTCTCCGCATAGCTTGTCAGGCAGGGCCTTTGCCACCGGAGGGAATGATAGAAAGGTATACAAGAGTTCCTTGCTAATGCGATCTTTTCTTGTTGCCATGAGCTGAAGACTGATAAGCTTTTTGGTACAGATAATTGAAAGATCAGCTTCTAGAGTCCTTCACTGGAGGAAGCCCTGGTCCATCACTCTCTGCTACAGAAACTATTCATAAGGATCCATTGTTACTTAAGTTTCGCATCTGCAGTAACACTCTCCTTCTGCCAGGTATGTGGCAAATAGGAACACTGAGACAGAGCCTGCACCAGCAGGGCTTCCAGACACAAAGAGTACTTCCTTGCTTATTTATGCAAAGCACAGCAGCCTTGCCTGTTTGAATCAGGATCACCACAATACTGACACCTCCACCTACCCAAATACCCTCCCAATCCTGACACTCACACTCACTCAAAACCCAAAATGAACAAGTCAACCAACTGGCAAAACAAAACCCCATACATGAAGCACTTTTTTTTTAACTCTGAAAAGAAAGATAAGCCAGAGAGACTCCATGAAGTCCAGTAAGAACTTTGCTATTGACTTTATGTAGAAGGCATTGATAGTGTTATACTGCAGCCATTATCACAGTAAGATCGGATATCGTGTCTCTAAAAAACCTTAGCACATACATGACTGCCCTTGTCAGAATATTTACATGCAACTGCTCTTGAGCATCTGTTTCACATGTGGGCATTCCAAAGCCACAACGGAACTGAAGTTATTACCAACCTACTACTTTGCAGTTAGATAGAGTCACGATGAAGAAAGGAAATGTTTTTCTTATCCTTTTAAAGTCCACACTGAACACTAACAAATTAAGAGTTTGATTTGGGGATTCCACCTTCATTCCACAAGAAAATTCTCAACTCCCTATTGCTATATTTACACAGTTATCTTTCCTCAGATATTCTGCTAATTATGATCTCACTTCCATGTATTATGTATCCTAATTAACTATACACCAACCTTATGATTTTTTTCTGATAGGGACTAAGAAGTTGCCTCATTCGACAGCAACTTTTATGATAAAGCAGTCAGAGGTGCTGGAAGGAGGGGTGCTGCCGCACCACCTGGCTTAAAGTTGTTTCCATTGTATACAGGGTTTACAGTTTGGTTCAATGGCTCTCAGCACACACCCCCGCATACAAATTGTTCCAGCATTCCCGAACACATTAGTTAATCAGTCTTTGCAAAAGATGCAAACATCCTCATCACAAACTATTCCAACTTACAAATCACTGCAACTGGAAACTGAGTTTAGCTAATGGTACTCTGTGTACAACAATAAATACAGTTTAGTGTTTGCAAGCATTCCACACAATAAGGATACATAATGAATTAACTGGCCATTCTGAATCTGAACAATGTAATTATATTTTTCTATTATGTGTTAGCCTTCTCTCCAACAAATGACCTTACAACTCCATGTGTTAAATTTTAAAAATATTTCTTTACAACTTGACCACTGAACTGATTAAAGAACAAAAGTAGTGCCTGGTAAACAACCTTCTTCACAGCTGTGTTAAAAGTTAGGAAGGAAACCATAGCAATTTTATTTAAATTTACAAAAAACAGATTATTTTCCTGTGTAAATAAAAGCAGACAATAGTTCAAGAATGTTTAGCTGCACCTTTGCTTCTATTTTACACTGCCTCCTTTTGTTTTCACAGTACGGAAGTACAGAGCAGTTTAAACTAAATTATACCATTACTTGAGGATGCAGCTGCCAAACAGGAATCTGTTTCATCGAGATTGACTGCGATTTTTATATACATAAGATGTAATCAGAATTTTAAGGTCACCAGTTTACTAGGCATAATGAATTTGTAAACATTAATATGAACAATAAAAACTTCAGAGTTAAAATGTTAACACTATTTACAGTGTAATTTTTTTTTTTTTTTTTTTTTTAACTCTTACTGATGTGTCTACTTAGGTCAGTCATGGCCAAAATCCTTCATTTAAAACCCAAATGGGGTTTTCTGCTGCTCAGCAGCTTCTTTTAAATTGAATTAAAATTAACTCAGTGGCATTCAAATAAAGAGTCTCTCTTCTGTTCCCCAAAAGAGTGGAGGAAAAAATATAAGCATGATAGTTTTAAAAATACAGAAATATTTATGAAAAAATGTATTGTACTGAACTATAGCTGTATCGTATTAGTTTTATGATTTTTTTCAAGTTTTTTACTTTATCCTCTTCTCCATTTTCAGTTTATACACAGTTTCCATAAAAATGAATGCTTCTCCCTTGATTAAAACATTGACATTTTAAAAATATGACATGAACAGATTATGTCAGGAAACCCCCTTTGACCAATTAACAAAAATCATAGCTTAGCAGCTAAAAAACATATTTCCAATCTGTATGGTCTCCCACCACTCTTCCCAGTTTTTCTGACTAGTCAGGTTGGGACAAAAACTTTAATCAATGAGATTTTTTTTTAGCAAAAGAAAAAGATCAGCTAAAATGTGCAATAACTACCTGCCAAACATAGCTATATCAATCAAGTTGTTTGTAGATCCAAAGTTAAATTTTAAAAAGCAAGATGCCAACAAAGTGCATTTGATTTACTGAGCTTAAAATGAAGGGTGGGATTTCAAAACATGCCTATGCAATTTAGTAACATTCAATGAGGCCTGTGCTCCTAAAATCACTTAAATCCTTTAAAAAAAAATCCCATCTAAATTGAGTTATCATACTCTCTTACTGGGTAGTTTAATCAAAGGCTAAATGGAGTAACAATAAGCATATTAAAACAGCAGAAAATTAACTACTATGCTATATCAAAGCCAGGAAAGGAATTATGAAATCACTTGATTTAGAAGCCTTAAAACATATCCCCATACAAAATAACTTTTACCTTTCAAGTTAAGGTTACTCATATGTATTTCCTAGAACACCCTTGCTAAAAATTCAGGCAATTGCCAGTTAAGCGAAGATTCACCCCACACCAACCTCAGCTCACATATCCTACTATCCTAACAAATTTCAGAGTAACAGCCGTGTTAGTCTGTATTCGTAAAAAGAAAAAAGAAAAGGAGTACTTGTGGCACCTTAGAGACTAACCAGTTTATTTGAGCATGAGCTTTCGTGAGCTACAGCTCACTTCATCGGATGCATAGCATATCGTGGAAACTGCAGAAGACATTATATACACACAGAGACCATGAAACAAAACTTCCTCCCACCCCACTCTCCTGCTGCTAACAGCTTATCTAAAGTGATCATCAGGGAGGGCCATTTCCAGCACAAATCCAGGTTCTCTCACCCTTCTCCCCCCCCCCCCCACACAAACTCACTCTCCTGCTGGTAATAGCCCATCCCTCTTTGAAACCTCTCTTTATAATGCGCATGATAATCAAGGTGGGTCATTTCCAGCACTAATCCAGGTTTTCTCACCGCCCCCCCCCCACACACCCCCCTCCAAAAACCACACACACAAACTCACTCTCCTGCTGGCAATAACTCACCTTACAATGTGCACAGCAATAATCCAAGTTTAACCAGAACGTCTTGGGGGGGGGTTGTAGGAAAAAAACAAGGGGAGATAGCCACTCCCAGTTTCTATTCAAGCCCAAATTAATAGTATCCAATTTGCAAATGAATTCCAATTCAGCAGTTTCTCGCTGGAGTCTGGATTTGAAGTTTTTTTGCTTTAAGATAGCGACCCTCATGTCTGTGATTGCGTGACCAGAGAGATTGAAGTGTTCTCCGACTGGTTTATGAATGTTATAATTCTTAACATCTGATTTGTGTCCATTTATTCTTTTACGTAGAGACTGTCCAGTTTGACCAATGTACATGGCAGAGGGGCATTGCTGGCACGATGGCATATATCACATTGGTGGATGTGCAGGTGAACGAGCCTCTGATAGTGTGGCTGATGTTGTTAGGCCCTGTGATGGTGTTCCCTGAATAGATATGTGGGCACAGTTGGCAACGGGCTTTGTTGCAAGGATAGGTTCATGGGTTAGTGGTTCTGTTGTGTGGTATGTGGTTGTTGGTGAGTATTCGCTTGGATACTATTAATTTGGGCTTGAATAGAGACTGGGAGTGGCTAAGTCATTATGCAAGGTAGCCTATCTCCCCTTGTTTTTTTCCTACAAACCCCCCCCCCCCCCCAAGACGTTCTGGTTAAACTTGGATTATTGCTGTGCACATTGTAAGATGAGCTATTGCCAGCAGGAGAGTGAGTTTGTGTGTGTGGTTTTTGGAGGGGGGTGTGTGTGGGGGGGGGGGTGAGAAAACCTGGATTAGTGCTGGAAATGACCCACCTTGATTATCATGCGCATTATAAAGAGAGGTTTCAAAGAGGGATGGGCTATTACCAGCAGGAGAGTGAGTTTGTATGTGTGGGGGGGGGGGGGGGAGAAGGGTGAGAAAACCTGGATTTGTGCTGGAAATGGCCCTACTTGATGATCACTTTAGATAAGCTGTTAGCAGCAGGAGAGTGGGGTGGGAGGAAGTTTTGTTTCATGGTCTCTGTGTGTATATAATGTCTTCTGCAGTTTCCACGATATGCCATGCATCCGATGAAGTGAGCTGTAGCTCACGAAAGCTCATGCTCAAATAAACTGGTTAGTCTCTAAGGTGCCACAAGTACTCCTTTTCTTTTTTCTTTTTATCCTAACAAAATATCCCAAAACTCAGTCTCTTCATCTTTACAAACACATCACAATAAGCACTGGCGGTTGAAGGGCTCCCCATAGCACTGCTGCCTAGTGCAATAAGGAGCACTTAATGCACTTCGTGCCCTGGGAGCACTTTCCACACCACTTACTTGGAGCAGATACTCTGGCTCCCCTGGTGCACAAAACACCAATACCTTGGCAAGGAGACACTGGGCTCTCCTGACTAAACTAAATCCCTCAGGCACCCAGGCTCTCTACCCAACAGACAAGTATTCTCCTATTCTCAACCCTTCACATGGATGTCTCCTTTCCACTCCCAAAAGACTTGCTCACCATGCATGCCCACCCACATCTGATTCCTTGATGGAGTAAAAGCACACCATGGAGGATGGGGACTAGGAGGGATGTAGATAACATGAGAAACTCATATGGGGACTTTGAGGAAGGATGGGCAACTTTGAAGAGCAGAAGAATGACAGTATTATTGAAGTAAGGACCATCATGAGGCACAGGAATGCTGATAACTAAACTTCTTCCTAGACCCAGCCCCATGATCTGGGTCAGGGGGAAAAAGGTCACTAACTATTATTACACAGCCAGTGTTAATATCACCAACTTCCATGGCTATAATTACATCCATTATTTTTTCTTTATTGAGATGTATTAGAATAAACAATGAATTAAAAAGAAAAGAAGTACTTGTGGCATTTTAGAGACCAACAAATTAAATAAATTGGTTAGTCTCTAAGGTGCCACAAGTACTCCTTTTCTTTTTGCGAATACAGACTAACACGGGTGCTACTCTGAAACCTGTTACAATGAATTAGAAAGAACACCACGAGATTTTTAAGAGCAGGTTAGACAAATACCTTTTCGGGATTGTCTAGATAATAAATAGTCCTGCCATGAGGGGACTGGACTTTGAGATGTCAAGTGCATATGAGTGCAAGACCGGACTGACTTTGCACACTAGTCTCTGAAGAGTCCCCACACACACACACACCTTGTGCCTCCTCATGCTCCCATAGGATGGCATAAAGAGTAGGATGGCCACGATCCTCCTTCAGTTCCCCTGCAATTCAAAGCCCATGTTAGCGGAGGACTCCAAAAAGTAGGGATGTAGGGAGAGTCTACACCGACTACAACATCCACAAGAAGCACAGTCACATCAGGGTAAGTAACATTCTCTGACTATGCCACTGTAGGTCACCAGCAAAACAACATGCTACCTGGGTAGTAGGAGTCAGGAGTTCCAGCCATATCAAACAACTGTAGCATTGCCCTCCCAAACTCACTCTCTCCTGGCTGCCATGTCAAAGTCAGAATGTTTAACGGAAATCAGTGGAGTCGCTCCACAGCCTTACACATCTGAGATTGGAATGTTCCTGTGGCAGGCAGTAGATGCAGCCTTTACCCTGGTGGAGTATGTCAATGTTTGGAGGAAGAGGCTTGCCAGCCAGATGATAGCAGGTGTGCCAGTAACAGCCATAAAGAAGCGAGGAGACAATTAAAAAGCCTTGGCCCTATTAAGGTAATGTAGCACAGCACTGGAGACATGCAGCGTGTGCAGTTTCCTCATTCCAAACATAAAGTGAAGCTGAAGGAAGAAAACTGGCAAGGTTATCAACTGGCTCAAGTGAAAGTCTCAACGGACCTTCAGGTGGAACTTAGGGTGTAATCTTAAAACCACCTTGTCCCTATGGCTGGACTGCCTCATGCATCCTTCAGTGAGAGCTTAAAGCTCAGTGACTCCAAGCTGAAGTGATGGCCACCAAAAAGACCATCTTGACGATAAGGTGATGTACTTAGCATTTGGTCCGTGGTTCAGAGAAGACTGAGATGCAAGAGGACAAAGTTGAGATCCCACAAGGGAGTCAGGTCTGTAACCAAAGGGTAAGTATGAAAGAGGCCTGTAAGGAATTTTGATACTAATGGATGTGAGAAGATTGAGTGTGACGATACCAGGCAATGACATGCCAATAATGCTGCAAGGTGGTCTTAAGAGTAAAGGCCAGTTCAGCACGTTGTCAAGAATCTTCAGTATCAGTGCCTCTACTGGATCTATTGTTTTGGCCTACTGATCAGGGTGGATAAATATCAATGATTTGGGGTGAGGGGGGGTGGGAAGGAATAGATTTTTTTCCTCAAAAAACATTTTATCAAAAAAATCCGATCTAAACATAGTTTTAATTAAGATACATTATAGCTCAAAGATATCTCATCATGGAATAGGGATTATAAATTCTAAGTCTATGGTATGAGACAATAGATTCATGTAATGTTGAAGAAAAGTTTTGTAAATGAGTTCCAATAGTTCATGGATTAGGGACCCAATCTTATGAGGTTCCACAGACTTCTGTATAGATTATTTAGGTTAATCTTTCTATCTACCCAATGGGACTCAGTGCTCAGTCTAGAAGATACCATCAGAGATGCTTAGTTTTGCAGTTCTCAAACTGTGGATGTGTGTTTCCAGAGGTAACATGCCTGTTAACAGCAAAAAATGTTTTTAAAATAAAATAAAATAAAATAAAATAGAGGTGAGAAATAACAGACCTCAACTCTATTGTCCCTCTGCAAATTTGTGTACACAGAGTCAATCCCTTACCTCTCTAAAAGTGCAAAGTTTCAAAAAGTTCAATGAATAGAAGATAGTTGGGGACGAAATAGATCTGGACAAGGAGAAGAAGTCTAGAGACAAATGTGAGAAACGAGGGATGTATGCTTGTTTTGTTAAAATATTATAGGTTTGCTGATGAAAAAAATCCAGAATACATAACGTTGTTGTTTTTGTTAAATAAAACAATTTAAATGTCTGTCCGGTGATGTTCTCTTCCTAATACAGCATGGCAAGAAAAGCCTCCAAATATTACTGATTAACCTGTTGAATTGGAGGTCACCTCCCAATGACTTCATAAATATCTGTTTCAGTTACCTTTGGTAAATGAAATAACCAATCATTCATTTTCTGATATAGCTGTAAAAATAATCTGAAAAGTTTTCAAAATAAATCCCTGTTTAAAAATGTATAGTGTGTACCTTCTAAAAATAAAACCTATATCTCTGAGTTGTGAAGAATATGTATGAAGGTTATAACAACCAACAAGAATGCATTTTTATGTAGAAACCCATGATTAAATCTAGTCTTCCTGACTAGTGATTTAAACCAAATCCACCCTGCTGCTGCTATGTAAAAAAAAATTCCATTTGGAGGAGAAAGTCTTCCTGGTGGAAAATGTCTTACTGTGGATAACAATTTTCTGAATCTAACAGGGCACAGTCTATTGACAGCACTCAACCAGCTAACATCCAAGCCATAAAGCATAACATCGGATTTTGGTTCTAGAATATTATGGGATGACTCAGCAGACCGGGAGGTGTAGAGGAGACTGTATGGACCTCGTTAGCAGGCCTGGTAGCCAAACCTGTCATGGCCAGTAAGAAGCTATCAGGATAGAACTGTGGTCATCCTGTTTGATCTTGAATACTATTCTGGGGACCAATGACATCTGAGAACACCAAAGGAAAGAAGCATCTGGTAATGAGCCCGGACTCAGACCTCCTGTTAAGCAGAACATGCATTTGATGTAATCTTCACAGCAGTCCCCCAATGACACAATATTAGCTCTGTGACAGACCATTTCAATGACCATTCATTACTGGTCACAGCATGCCTACTTAAGATGTCTTCAATGTTACTGCTGGACACTGGTAGGTGTAAAGACATCTGGCTTCCTGACAAAGAGGATGATCAAGTGTCTTCGTTTTTCTTTCTATTCTGCATCAATAAAATTTGAATGTCAATGCTAATAAAAAAATAGGAAGGAGCACAAACTCTGGCAAGTAAAATTTAAAAGTATAATTAAGCAGGCCAACGAAGAATTTGAAGTAACTTGCTAAATATGCAAGAACCAACAGTAAAATAGTTTTCAAGTACATCAGAAGCAGGAAGTCTGCCAAACAGGCACTGGGAGCCACTAGATGACAAAAGTATTAAAAGAGCACTCAAGGAAGGCCAGGCCATTGCAGAGGAGCTAAATGAATTCTTTTGCATCAGTCTTCACTGCAGAGGATGTGGGGAGACACTCCACATCACAGCTATTTTTTCTAGGCAACAAAACTGAAGTAGTGTCCCAAATTGATGTGTCAATAGAAGTTTTAGAACAAATTGATAAACTAAATGGTATTAAGTGTCAAGGTCCCAATGGTATTCACCCAAGAGTTATGAAGGAACTCAAATGTGAAACTGCAGAACTACTAACAGTAGCATAAAGAAAAGGAGTACTTGTGGCACCTTTATCATCGATGAAGTGAGCTGTAGCTCACGAAAACTTACGCTCAAATAAATTGGTTAGTCGCTAAGGTGCCACAAGTACTCCTTTTCTTTTTGCGGATACAGACTAACACGGCTGCAACTCTAACAGGAGCATGTAACCCATCACTGAAATCAGTCTCTGAACCAGATGACTGGAAGGCAGCTAACATAATGCTAATTTTAAAAAAGGTATCCAGAGGAGATCATGGCAGTTACAGGCCAGAGAGCCTAACTTCACTACCGACCAAATTGGAAGAAACTATAGAAAGAACAGAGTTATCAGACACATATATAAACACGATTTGTTGGAGACGTGTGAAACCGGCTTTTGTAAAGGGAAGTCATGCTGCACCAACCTATTAGAATTATTTAAGGAAATCAGCAAGCACATGGATAAGGGTGATCCAGTTGACACAGTGTACTTGGATTTTCAGAAAGCATTTCACACGGTCCCTCACCAAAGTCTCTTAAAGGAATCTAAGTAGCCACAGGATAAGAGGGAAGGTCCTTTCGTGAATCAGTAATCAGTTGAAAGATAGGAAATGAAGAGTAGGATAAATAGTCAGTTTTTACAATGAAGAGGTGGACAGCAGAGTTCCCCAAGGATCCATACTGAGACCTGTCCTGTTCCACATATTTATTATTTACAAAAGGGGATGAAACAATGAAATGGCAAACTTTGCAGATGATACACTATCATTCAAGATAGTTAAGTCCAAAGGAATTACAGAGAGATCTCATAAAAGTGAGTGACTGGGCGAGAAAACGGCAGATAAAATTCAATGCTTACAAGTGCAGAGTGATGCACACTGGAATCCTCACTATACATTGTGACGTTACACCCCATATTCTTTATGGAAATATGCTTATGATATGGATATGGCATAACAGATGTATTTTACGCAAGATGGGTCTTCAAAAGGTAGTCATTGGAAAGGTTACTGACCATGTAACAATTACAACTGTGTGTATATTTGGGAGACACCCACCAGACAACAGGCTAGCTGCATTGATGGGCCATCAGGAGGAAGCAATAAGACTTTGAAGATACTAACCTCTCTCCTTCCTGAGAGGCGTCCTGGAACATAGCTGTGACACTACTTGGTCAGGTGGTCCTGTCGCCTGGTACTAAACACTATCTTGGACTTCTAGTAATTTTCCACTAAACCGAGGGGGAGGTCAAGACGGGGAAAACAAAAGATTCCTGCCTTATGTACATCTTTTTTTAAGGCTGGGGAGTAAGGCAAACAGGACTCTTCTCTGTTGCTTTCCTGCCCAAGAAAGACAGACTGCTGAAAGTACCTGAAGAGACAAAGAAACAGAGGTGGGAAAGGCAAGGGCTGAGTCCAGACTAAGACAGGAATCTAGTCTGTAAAGAGAAATAACTGGAACTCTTAGCTACAGAAACTCGGCAACTTGCCTGAAACAACATTTAGGGTGAGAAATTACTTCTTGAAACTAGTCTCAAAGATCTTAAGCTTAGTATGCATGTACTGTTTTATTTGTTTAGTAATCTGCTTTGTTCTGTTTGCTATCCCTTATAATCACTTCAAACCTATCTTTTATAGTTAATAAACTTATTTCTTGTCTATAATATAACCCAGCTTGTGCAATTCATATGGTGGGTGGGGGGAAGAAGTTGTGCATCTCTCTGCCTCCACATTGAGGGAGAGGGCGAATTTTTATGAGCTGGTACAGTGCAGATCTTTCTATACAGTGCAAGACAATATTATCTGGGGTTTCTCTCTCCACAGTGGCTGCACATGTGAATGTTGGGTGAATCCTCTTACACAGATCTGACTGCAGTCTGTGTCTGCAGTCTGTGTCTGCAGCTGGGTGTGGTCTTGCCTGGGCGAGTGCTGGAAAGGCGCCCCTCCTCGCTGCGGCAGCTCCAGGGCTAGGGCCGGAGGATAGGCGCCTCTCCCCTGGCAGGTTCGGGCCTAGCTGGGCCTGGGTAAGGGTGCCCCGGCTGCGGCTGAGTCCGGGTCCGGGCAGCCCTGGCCAGGTTTGGGCCAGGGTAGGGGTGCCCCTCCCTCGGCCATTCCCCGGTCAGGTTCCCTGAGCTCCTGCACAGTGCTAACAAGGCTGCTGCGCAGCCGCGCAGCTTACAGGGAACTTAAGTAGACACTATTCTCGAATTAAAAATTGTAATATTATTCAAGAAGGAAGTGTCCACACAGGAAGTCATTCCAGAATAGCTACAGCCGATTGGCATAGCTATAGTGGAATAAGCCAATCAATTTCCCCCATGTAGACAAGCCCTTAGTCCTTCTGACATCCCAGTGTATTCAGATTTGCAAGGGACTCACAAGTATTTCTGTCAGTAGACTATGCAGAAGATGACATTCACCAATATCTAAAGCTTATAATACTGTTGAGTTAACAGGTTATATTAATGCATTTGGAATTAGTTGAGAATTTTACTTTGTGTAAGAATTAGGTTGGCAAATTTTTTTGATTGTTTTTAGTAAACACCTGATCCTGCTTTTGAAAAGTTAGGATTATCTAATTCACCACATTCAGGGCCTAGGCATGCAGCCTTTCAGAATCCATGCAATGACATGGCCCATGTTCCGTCTCACGTCTAGGAAATCCCGCATTCAAAAATTAAGTAATAGTTTTCATATTAAAAATATTTTTCCACTGCAGACTGAACTAATTGAAAGATTCTCAAATACTGATTAACCAAGTCCTTTAGAGGACCAAGTCATAGCATACAAACTACATTAAAGATCTTTAAAATCTGACAACTGATCTCAGTGCTTTCATTACTAAGCAGCAATTTTAAAGATTAAGTATTGAACAGAACTGAAAAAGATTGAAACTAGCACAGCAGCACAGAAAGCAGTTCAAGCATACTGAAAATTACAGGTGTCACATTGCTTCCTGCAGTTTTCATTCTAAATATTTTTTTCCAGTGCTGATTGGCTGTTTGCTCCAACATAACCTGCCCACTCTTCTCCACCTCCCACCCTCCTTTATCTTTCCATTTACCTAATTCCTCTCCTAATATAACCCCACTAAAAGGACTTAAATTAGAGCTGTCGATTAATCGCAGTTAACTCACACAATTAACTCAAAAAAATTAATTGTGATTAATAGCAGTTTTAGTCACACTGTTAAACAGTAGAATTACCAATTGAAATTTAAATATTTTGGAAATTTTAAAATATTTACATTTTCATATATATTGTATTCTATGTTGTAATTGAAATCAGTGTGCATTATTTTTTATTACAAATATTTGCACTGTAAAAATGATAAGAGAAATAGTATTTTTCAATTCACCTCATACAAGTACTGTAGTGCAATCTGTCGTGAAAGTGCAATTTAAAAATATATAGTATTTTTGTTACATAACTGCACTCAAAAACAAAACAAGGTAAAACATCAGAGCCCACGAGTCCACTCAGTCCTACTTCTTGTTCTTCCAATTGCTAAGACAAACAAGTTTGTTTACATTTACAGGAGATAATGCTGCCCTCTTATTTACAACGTCACCTGAAAGTGAGAACAGGCATTTGCATGGCACTTTTGTAGTGTGAACTGCAAGGTATTTAAGTGCCAGATATGCTAAACATGCCTATGCCCCCTCCTCCTTCAGCCACCATTCCAGAGGACATGCTTCAATGCTGATGATACTCGTTAAAAAAAAATGTGTTTAATTAAATTTGTGACTGAACTCCTTCGGGGAGAACTGTATATCCCCTGCTCTGTTTTACCCGCATTCTGCCATATATTTCATGTTATAGCAGTCTCGGATGATGACCAGCACATGTTGTTCATTTTAAGAACACTTTCACTGCAGATTTCACAAAATACAAAGAAGGTACCAATGTCGAGATTTCTAATGATAGCTACAGCACTTAACCCAAGGTTTAAGAATCTGAAGTGCCTTCCAAAATCTGAGAGGGACGAGGTGTGGAGCATGCTTTCAAAAGTCTTAAAAGAGCAACACTTTGATGCGGAAACTATGGAACCCGAACCACCAAAAAAGAAAATCAACCTTCTTCTGGTGGCATCTGACTCACATAATGAAAATGAACATGCATTGGTCCGCACTGCTTTGGATTGTTATCAAGCAGAACCCATCATCAGCATGGATGCATGTCCCCTGGAATGTTAGTTGAAGCATGAAGGGACATGTGAATCTTTAGCGCATCTGGCATGTAAATACCTTGTGACGCCGGCTACAACAGTGCCATGAGAACACCTGTTCTCACTTTCAGGTGATCGTGTAAACAAGCAGCTGGAAGCATTATCTCCTGCAAATGTAAACAAGCTTGTTTTTCTGAGCGATTGGCTGAATAAGAAGTAGGACTGAGTGGACTTGCAGGCTCTAAAATTTTATACTTATTTTTGAATGCTTTTTTTGTACATAATTCTACATCTGTAAGTCCAACTTTCATGATAAATAGATTGCACTACAGTACTTGTATTAGGTGAATTTAAAAACACTATTTTTTTGTTTTTACACACTGAAAATACTTGTAATCAAAAATAAAGTGAGCATTGTACACTTTGTATTCTGTGTTGTAATTGAAATCAATATATTTGAAAATATAGAAAGCATCCAAAAGTATTTAAATGTTATTCTATTATTGTTTAACAGTGTGATTAATCACGATTTTTTTAATTGCTTGACGGCTCTAATTTAAATGAAACAAAAAAAATAGAATACGAGATTTGCTGCCATCGCATTGTTCACTCTGCTTCTATTCTATCTCTTTCCCCTACTATTTGTTTTATCTATTTAGATAGTAAAGTCTTTAGGCAGGGACAGTTTTATTCCCTAACACAATGACACCATATCAGATGGCCCTATGCATTACCGTAATAAAATACAGTGTTTGAAGAATTTTCCTTGCCTAGAGAATCTGGCATTGTTACAATAAAAACAGTGGAATTTAAATCAGAAATGTCAAATAAAAGATAGAGATCATTTTGTTTTCAAGGAACAGCAGCCCAGGTACAGAAAGGCATTGAGACTCAAGGTTTTTCTGTACTTGGATGGGATTTGAGGAAAAGAAAACCGCATAGACAAGCCCATAGTTAGTAACAATACCAATACAGAAGAACTTCAAGAAATAATTGGCTATTAAGGAGGAATTCTGGAATATAGTCTAAGACTTTCCAAGTATAGATGACAGCATGGAAACAGAAATAAATCAAAGAGTGGAGGGAGACAAAGGGAGTAACTGGGTTAAGCAAAACAAAGACCGAAAAGTGGAGACAGGTGAGATGAAATGAAAGCTATGTGGGCAATGGATACATAAGAAGAACTCTGAAGGCAAAGAATTGAGTAAAATTATTTAATACTTCCTTTTTGGGTTCTTGAAAATATAAAAAATGGCTTGTTTCTGTAAAGCTTAATATGAACTAAAATTAAAATTAGTGCTTAATATTTAGTAAATGACCTTTTCACTGAATGAATGGCATATGGAAAAAGGCAGGAAGACCCAATATGATGAAAATCGACACTGTGATCTTTAATATTTTCTGGGGTTAAATTTAAAAACCCCTGGGCTAAACTATTTGTATCCATTTGGGCATGAGGCCCTACTGAGTTCTTCCTGCAGATCCTGAGCCTGGAGACAAGACCCCAGGGGAAAGTGGTGTGCTGAAAACACTCTTGGCCCAAAGGGAAGGACAAGTATATTGATATAAAGGTTGATGGCAACGTGCAGAGACACACTAAATCTACTAAATTTCCATCCTATCTCCAGATTACCTTAATTTTTTTTTAGCAATGGAAGAGCAGAGCCATTTCTGATTTAATACTAGGTGGAGACCTCCTGACTTCTTCAGCACCACAGATAGTAGAAAAGAGACTCCTGCAGAGTGCACCTGGTCCAAGACTTTTAGTTACTCCCTCGCCATTTCACTGATATCCAACTATGCAAACAGATTTCTCCCAAGAACCACTTCCTAAAGACTATCCATTAATGGAAGTTTTTAAATACTGTTCATACAAAGGAATCAAAGCCCTTAGTGCTTGTTCTTGCACTGGGGAGGGACCTCATGGAATCCACTGTTGTCACTGTGACAAAACTATATCTCAGTTAGAAGTACCTGATCTGCCTTGAAATAACTAGAGACAAGGAAGGGAAAGAAAAACTGCTGCAGGAGGGAGCAATGCTTGGTGGCAGTTGTCTATCAACAGCTAAATTACAGAGCTACCTAAGCCAGAGCCAAGAAGAAACTGTTTAAATTCCAGACCAGGGCTCTTTGCAGAAAGTTTTATTTCAATTATTTACTCTAGAATTTAATGGGTTGCTATCTCAAAAATACTATAGACTATCCAGTCTCCTAAACAAAGAAAATGGGATGGTTTGCATTTCAAACACAAATCCTAGCAGACAACTTACTCTTGAAAAAACACCATCCACCCATCTATTCTGCTGCAAGGCGAGTAAAGGGAAAAGATGATACTGTAAAGTGATGCCTTGCTAATCCCTTGTAGTCCTGCCTATCTCCTCCGTGATAGGAACCCAGTAGCCCAGGGGTGGGCAAACTTTTTGGCCCGAGGGCCACATCTAGGTATGGAAATTGTATGGCGGGCCATGAATGCTCACAAAATTGGGGGTTGAGGTGCAGGAGGGGGTGAGGGCTCAGGCTGGGGTTGTGGGCTCTGGGGTGAGGCTGGGGGTGCAGGAGGGTGCTCCGGGCTGGGACCAAGGCGTTTGGAGGGCAGGAGGGGGTCAGGGGTGCAGGCTCCAGGTGGCACTTACCTCAAGCACCTCCCAGAAGCAGCGGCATGTCCCCCCTCTGGCTCCGATGCGGAGGCACAGCCAGGTGTGGCCAATGGGAGCTGCGGGGGCAGGAGCAGCGTTTAGGAGCCCTATGTTTAGGAGCTGGAGGGAGGGGACCATGCCACTGCTTCTGGGAGCCGTGAAGAGCGGGGCAAGCCCCCGACCCCACTCCCCGGCTGGAGGTCAAGGGCTGGATTAAAACATCTGGAGGGCAGGATGCGGCCCCCAAGCCGTAGTTTACCCACCCCTGCAGTAGCCTCTCCCTTCCAAGCACAGCTCTTAAACATGATTCTTGAGGGGTGGAAAGTCAAATTCTTCTCCCAAAAGTCATCTGCATTTAGAGAAAATGGTACAAATTTTCATTCAATGTGTGACTGAGAGATCCTAGAATTTAAAATTTAACTATTTCTTCTTGCATGAGTTTTTTAAACTAAATTATCTTTGTTGCAGAGTGAGCTGCACCTCTGTCCCCTTCCTGGTCTGAGTGCACTCCTCAGGTGTCAAGCTTCATGCCTTAACCTCTCCTAGGGCAGAATTATTCATTTTTCCCTGCTTTTAAACCAGACACTTGGCTATTGTATTCTGTATATCAACCACGCTGCTTAAAAAGCAGGTCCAACTAGGTTAAGCACCTGCTGTTCTTCCCTTCTGTGACCAGAGGTATATACAGTGACCAGACAACCTTCCAAAAAAAAACAAAAAAAACAAAAAAAAACCCACACCCACAAACCACAATTATTTTGTTTATTTACCAAAAATTAGAAGAAAGCATAAAATGATGAGAATTTGAAAACAAGAGAATCTATAAGCATTTCTCATATCTGAGGTTTGGCATCACCTGATGATCTAAACTAGCTAAGCTTCTTCAGACCCCCAGGTGGGTGGGTGTGTGTTAGTCTGGTTTTCCGGAACAGCACTCCTAACAGCTACCTCCCTGCTCAGGGGTGTCCTGTTTAGCCAGACAAAGGTCCTTTGTTCTTTTCAGTTCCTGGGCTTTTACCCTTCTGCACCAAATCAACAAAGAAAGCTCAGCAGGAGATCAGCACAGGGCCATCCTTCGGGATGGGCGACCATCCAGGATGCTGTGGTCGGGGGGTGGCGCCATGCAGCAGCGCAGTAGCGAGCACTGCTGGTGTAGTGTCAGGAACTGCTCCTGGCTGGCAGGGGAGCACCACATTGGAGGCTGCCCAAATTTTTCCCTGCTTCCTTCCAATGCAGGAACATGGGGGGGGGGGGGTGGAAGAGGGGGGAGGGCGGTGATGCACAGATACTGCTCCCCACCCCTCCCCCCCCAAACGCTCCTCTATGTCCCCCTAGTGGCCAGTGAAGGGGGGAGCAAGGAGCAAAGCCAGGGCTCCCTGCATCCAAGTGACTTTCCCCACCTGGGCTGTGCGGTGAGGTGAGCATCAGGAGCTGCTGCTCTCCTGCCCTCCCCTTACACAGCTCAGGTGGAGAAAGTGACTTGGCTGCAGGGAGCCCTGGTGTTGCTCCTCGCTTCCTCCCCTCACAGCTTCCTACGGGTGTGCGGAGGAGCAGTGTTCTGGGTGGGAGCAAGCAGCAATGCCAGCTTCTCCATGCATCCAAGTCAGTTTCCCCATGGGGGCGCAGGAGGGGGGTACAGAGGTTAGGGGCACAGGGGGCACAGTGCAAAGGTTAGGGGCAATGGGGAGGGCGCCATGCCCACGTAAGACAGAGGCACCAAAATATAAGTTCGTCTAGGGCACCATTTTACCTAAGGTCGCCCTGCAAGCCAGACACCTCAAAGACAATTGCTCTCCCACTGTTTTATACACCTGAAGTGTTTACCATGGGGTCATTTAACTTGTGCCACTATTTCCTTTCTGCTTGTTAAATTAAACCAATCTATTCATACAGTTAATATCCCAATAACTAGGTCAATATACAATATTCAAAAATTAGAGCAGCTCCATGTCTGTCACATAAATATCACCATAATTGCAACAGGCAGGCAGGCAAATTTTGTGCCTAATCTGACCCATTTATATGCCAATTTTGTAAGGCTGAATTAAACCAATATCAACTGAACCCTGGGGCAATAGCAGCTGGAACAAAAAATTACTAAATAAAGCAAAGGAATAAGTGACAATGTAAATGCAATATAACAAATTTTCACTCTAGCTTAAATTATGAAATGTCATCCCTGCCTTAAATTTTTCCTATTTCTCTGCACACTCACATATTTGGATTTATATAACTAATCTGAGTTAACTGCAGCTTAAGGATTTTTGTTTTTATGGCTTATTTTATTTTGTACTGTTAATACTGATTTTAGTGCAAGACAAACTGATTTTTTCCAAGTCAAAAAATAAAATTTTTTTAATAGTGTTTAATTACTTGTGGAATGAGACCAATGGTTCAAAAATGGCCGACAGTGAGGATCTGATTGAGGTTGTTTAAGGAAGCCATTCTTTTTATGTCAGCTTTTACTTACTTACACGGACCCACAGACACACACACACTTTCAAAATATACAACGTAACTACTGAAGGTAGAGGATACCTTGAGTAATTTAGAAAATGTATTTGAGGAGAATGGTCAAAATTTTCAGCATCTACTCCTATACTCAGAAAGCCGCTATTCCCTGCATCAGATTAAGTCTTTTGTTATAGTCAGAACATAGGGAGAAAAAAAGGGCCAAGGTGAGTATTAAAAAAATTAAGACTTTTTAAAAAAAAAATCAAGCATACTGTTGAATTAATTTCTATAATGCCCTGATGAAATCATGAGCTCTCTATAACTGCAACTAGTCTCAACCTAAACACCTAACAGACACTATAGATTCTCGAACACAAACTTGTATTCATAAATAGCCCTTTAAATCTACCCTCAACACACACACACCCACACACACCCCTCCAGCTCTTCTATGCAGCTTGTCAGCAACAGAGAAGCTAATATGAGCAGTGCATACAGCATTTAAAATAACCTTACAAATCTACCAAAATCACTTTGCGAATTGGTCAGCAACTGGTGCCCACTTCCACCCCCTCGGGTCCAGACACAATACATCTGACGCATATGTGCGTCACCAGTCTGGGGAGCATGAAGAAGATACACAGGAAACCTGTTTTGAGGTGGGACTATCAGACAACACCTAGAGAGCCTCAAAAAAACAGAAGACATTTAGAAAGCAATTAGCTCTCCCATAAAGATTTTTCTTCTAGCATACTCTCCTACCCCTTTCACCAGTTTAGTTTACTATAGCAGTGTACTTCCTAAAAAACCCACCCATAATAAGTTCATTTGAAAATGAAAAATTTAAACCTGCATTGGGGTTTTTTAACATACCAATAGTCATAAGGTTTCTTTTTTTCCCCCAAATATTATAGTAATCTGTCTTGGTCATTTCAAGTAAGGTAAGTACCTTATAAGATCTAATAACAGCAAATTGCAGACTATGGGCACATGTAAACCCTCTATCATGAGTCAAAGCTTCTTCAAAGCTATATCAGTACAAGTCTATAAAACATTTAAGCTTTTGTATCTAGGCTTGTATGCACACGTGTGCAATGCATGACACATTCCAGCAAGTGCATTGTCTACAATATTAAATTCATTTTATACAACAGATATTACATACACATTATCATGTGGATTTTTAATTTCACTCACTAATTGAAAACTATGTTAAACAAGTCAGTATTTACCAGGGATGAATGAATCAGTAGTCCTGAATCCTCGTTGGTCAAACTATGTGCTGTATATTCAAGGGCATTATTTTCTCCTTGATGTTTGCAAATATAAGCACAGTTTCTTTCAAAAACTGTACGAATGCCTTTAAACAGAACCACACTAGTAGTGCAACCCATTCCAAATGTGTTGAATTTGCATTTCTAGCAACCCTGGCTCCATTTGCAGAATGTCTTCCTTTGCTCCACAGGAACAATTATCCTTTGTATCATCTTCAGGTCCAGGATCAAGTACCTCACTAAAATAAAAGCCACCAGCTTCTATAATGCAACCTTGTTTAGTTAAACAGGAGGCTGCCAAAAATCCAGCCTTATAAAATAAAATAGGAAGGTGATGGAAAAATAAAATGACAGTTCAGCTGTAAAACTCTCTCAAATAGGATGCTTTCACCATATGCTATTACTGTAGGATACAGCTGAAAAAGTATTCCATACAGTTAAAAAATAGCTTCTGATTCCTGTTTTTCAAAGATCTTCAGAACATATCCAAGATAAAAAGAAATTGCGAAGATAGTGCTGCAGTTTCTGCTGCTAGCCACAAAGAACCTTTATCTGCTGCAAGAAAGAACTCTCCCAGAATGCTTAGCACAGAGTTCGTACTAGCAAACGCTTCTTTTCTTGACCTAAATATGCTTTTTGTTGTTTAATATGGCCCTTCAAAACTGATGAGGAGGAAAAAAAAGTCAAATGAGGAAAATCATTAGACTACAGCTGCTATGGAAACACGCTACTTGTTACTGTATAAACCTATTTCGAACCAGCCTATGCCTGAACTGATAATAGCTAGCTGATAGCTATCCACAAGGGAACAGAAGATTGACACAGAAGTCTTTTCACTTCCCTCCTCCTTCGTATGAGAAACTGTCACTAAGTTCCAAGGTTGCTCAAACAATTTGTATAGTGGGAGTGCAGAGAGCCTTTGAACCAAACTGTAAATTGTATCTGATGGAAACCACTTCAAGCCAGGGGATGTTGCCACACCCCTAGCTCCTGCACCTATGATAAGTTCCAGTCTACTAGAAAATGACTGTTTAGTTCTCAATGGCTAACAGTCAATAATCATGCAAAAAAAAAAAAAAAAAAAAGAGAACATGGCCAAATGATTACCTCGTTCAGATTAACATCCACTTCTGGAACAAAAATATAGTATGAAATTTTAAATACGTACACAAAATCCTTGGTTACATAATGCATTATATCCACGTATAGAGTCCTAACACAATCCATCGTAACAGTTAACACTCCCATTCCACAACCTGTTTTGGTGTCTTTATGAATGATAATGTGAAAATGCCCTTAAATGATACTGAAAATCAGAAAAGTTGTTCTTACGTACGTCACCTGTTATGTAATTTTCACAAGCTGAAAATGCAGACTCGTGGTATTAGAAATCAAGACAAAACACACATTGAAATGTGGAGTGACAATCTCAAAATTACTGTATGTCAGAATCAAGCTTATTTTATGTTAGTCTGTGAAATGAGAGCAAACGTTTTTAATTTTGAATTAAAAGCTATGGACTTTATCCTGAAACTGGAGGAAATCTTGTAGTTTGAACAGGTGAATAAGGGACTGTGAGGCTTTTAGCATCAGGAAAGCATGGTAGTTGGTTCTCATTTTTAGTATCTCACAGGTTGCTGAGGCTTTTGTTAACACCTGTGGGGTGGGGTTAGGAATGGGGGAGGGAGGTACACCAAGAAATTCATCTTTTTCCCACCCTTTGTAGAGGCAGTTTAAGGGGACTAAATTCTTATTCTACATCTCAGCAACTAATGGTTCCCACTGCACCCAAACCAAATATCCAAAAATTACTGGCACATGAGTTCGATGTTTCTGCTAAAAATCGATCCATAGTGAAATAGTTAACGTTGCTATGTAAAGATATTTTTCAAGTTTTCCAGCAAGTGACTCTGTCACCTGACAGATATAAAAAAAATGTCTAGAGAATTTTCCAGCCATGAAGCACTTCAGAGGTAGACAAGCATCATCCCCATTTTATAGATGAGCAAACTAAGGAACAGCTCTAAACCATGGTTGCTGGAGTTAATCTGAGACTGGTAATTATTAACTGTAGAGATGGAAATCTATCTTCAGGGAGATATGCCAGGGTTGATTTTCAGTGGATCAGAGCTCCTGAGAATTCTATCATCTATGACAAAATTAGACAATTTCTTGTAGTTCATTAGAAGATGAAGTTAGATTCATAGCTAGAGAACGTACTTCAGGGCTGTAGAGACATCCTGATGGCATTTGCCTCTGATTAGCCAATCATTTAGGTATAGACAGACCTAGATTCCTGCAAAAGACCTGCTGCCACTATGGCTAGGAATTTTGTGAAGACTGCTCTAGAGAGAGGAACGGTAAGGCCTTGTACTGACTGAGTGGGCCCCACTGCAAATCACAGGTACATTCTGTGGGCCAAATGGATGGCAAATGTGGAAGTACACATCCTGCAATTCAAGAACCACACACTAATTTTGAGACTGAAGAAATGGCATAATTAAATCTAGTGTTATCATCCTGAACCTGAGACCGTGTATATATTTGTTTAATTTCAGCTATAGGATAGGATGAAGACCCATCCTTTTCTCTTCAGGATAAAGAAATATTGGGGAGCTGAAACTTCTTTCCCTATTCTCTAGAGATGCTTTCTCTATGGCTCCTATGCAGAGCACTGAAGCCACTTATTTTAGTTGGCTCTCATGAGAAGGGCCCCTGAAGAGGGGCAGGAAATAGTTGGGGTAGACATGGTTAACAACTTTTAGCTCACATGGGTCAGTTATTGCAGATCAAGCCCAGTGTAAAGGTGCAAGGCAACAGCCAAAAATAGGGATGGGTTCTTGAGAGGTTTTGGTATGCTCTCGATGCTCACGTCAAAATGTGCTGCCTAGAAACAGGTGTCAAGGAAGACAATCTCCTCTTCCTGGAGTGTCTGGGGTTCTTCCTCTGTGAATAGTCGGAAGGTCTACTTTGAGAGTAGGAAGATGCCCTGTCTGTCTGCATTTGGTACCTGAAGGGCTTGCGGTTCAAACCTTGTGTATATACACACACACTCTTTAGCCATAATGTAGCACTGGAATCCTTGAGGAAATGTAGAGAGTTATCTGTGGGCTCACTAAAGATTTCTGTTCCCTCAAAGGGCAAATCCTCAACGGTGAACTGCACCTCCTTAGGGAGGTCTGAGGCTTGCAACCACTAAGCCCTGTACATGAACACTGCAGTGGCCATAGAGCTAGTAGCTGCATCCAATGCATCCATGACTGCTTGGAAGAACATTTTCACTACTAGTTGGTTCCCCAAGACATCCTCTCTCACCTCTTACTGGAACTAAGATATAAAGGGGATATATTGTGTTCCAATGTATTTAGGCCCTGATAGTTGGTGATCTGAAGCTGTAGTGACACCAATGAATATGATTCCACCCCCCTTCCCCCCAACAAGTCCAATTTCTTAGAATCTTTCTTCTTGGGACTACTCTTTGCATGCTTAGATTTTTCATGCATGTCTGAGATTGTGTCTGGTGTGTTTTCACCGTAAAACATTTTTGAATCCTTTTTGTGGCTCCTGATAAAACCTCAATGCCTGAAAGCAGAGAAGTGAAGACGCTCGGGTATGCCATAAGGTCTTAGCTAGGTCCAGGATGCAGCTGGTGGATAGAGCAATCTCAGCAGACACAGTCAAATATAAAACGACACAGCTTGTGGGCTTTTTTTATCTATCACCAACATTTCAGCTGTCCTGCACCATTACTAAGACCAAAACCACAGCTTTGTCTGGAGTAGACAATGATAGGTCCCTGGGAGGGGAAGGTGAATGCTCTTGAGGGATCTGCTGATAATCCTCTCTCAAGTATTTGTTCTCTCTCCTCATGGTGGTATGACCAGAGATGCAGATGGAGAGCAGGATCTTACCCACTTTCTAGGAAAGAAAGAAAATTTGACTCCTTGAAGCACAGGCCAGAGGTTCCCCAATAAGCCCACAATGGCCATGGCAGCATATTATACTTGTATGGCTGGTTCAACAAAAATTTCCCAGGCCACTGTCATGCCTGTAACATATGTGTGTGGACCCTGTGGATACCTCTCCTGACCCTAGAGGAGAAGGCTCCCCACTGGATGTGGGTGAAGGTATCTGCCCAGGTGACTGATAGGGAGTCAATGTAGCTGAAGGGCAATGCTAACCTCTGATGACACCTCAGTAGTGGGAGGTCAGGAATATGTTCAACTGGAGACTGAAGGTTTTTGGTGCCAAGGAAGTAGCCTGGGGACAATGTAGATTCCTCTAGTAAGGAGTCAGCCAGTACACTCAATGATTCTAAGGACTGTGCTGATGTATAGGCTGCCACCAGGATTGATGACTATGTCAGGTGGTATTTCTTCAGCACCAAATTGAAGACTGAACCTGCATAACTAGCCTTTGTAATAGGAGGAGATATACTGGGTTTTTCCCTGGAGGACTGATGACCAAGACTAAGACTCTCTTTGAGGGAGGACAAGGACTGATGCCAGGAGTCATGTCCGTCCCTGTGGTTGGTCCTGTCTTATTTTATGGTAGTGGTCTTCAGTGCCAGAATGTGTTAGTAGTGGTGTAAACTCTGACAAGTTTTTTTCTTGATACCCATTTGTCATTACTAAACTTATGGATGACATGCCAGCTAGCATGGGGCACTGCCAGATGAGGATTTAACAAGTATCGGATCCATCTTTGAGGTGGAACTTCTCTTCTCATAGTCAGAAGCTAGCCAGATGGTTTGCTCTAGGAGGCAGAGTTTGCAACAGGCATCCCTGGATTTCAGAGTCTTCATGGAGAAAGAGCTGCACATTTATCTTTTAGATCATGACTCACGCCGAGGCAAAATAAGCAACAATTGTAGCCATCTTTCGGAAGAATTAAGCCACCACAAGATGTACATGGCTTGAAGTCCCAAGGCTTGGAGTTTGCCATTACTGGGGGAGGGACATAGCACCAAAAATAAACAAATGGGTGTGAATGTTCAATGACCAGGTTGGAAAGAAAAATCTGAAAGGATAAGAAGGGTCAAAATCTAACTTGGATAAGTCAAATCTAAGAAACACCAAGTGGTAGCAGTTTACCGTGACTAGTTCTGTCAGACTGCCACAGGTAGTAAGAGGGAACCAAGGGATAGTTGAGGCTACTTTGCAAGATACAGGTATGGCTCAACTGACACTTTTATTCAAAAGATTCCAATCTCATGTGCACAAGGCCCACCTGCATTGAGAATGGGATCCACACTGACATACTCCAAGAAGTAAAAATACCAACTGACCACACAAGTGATCTTAAATATCAGAACTTATGGCTTAAAGTCATTAGCCATTAAAATTTCAGAAAATTCCATCTTTTCATATCAAGTCCTAGTCAATATAGGAGTAAAACTGATTCACAGTTTTATCGCATTTTCGTTCACTGATACCATATCAGGAATTCCCTCTGCATAACTACCTGTCAGTAAATTGTGCACCAGCAGCTAAGGGTCAACTGCAGGCTCTACACTATAATGGAGTTTAAAAATAACAGTGGCATCCGATAGCACTTGAAGTATGTGTCCATAGCCAGCCTAACTCTAAAACATATTTTCCACATATTAAATGACAAGCACAAAAATGTAACATTGTCTTGAGAACGTTACTTTTATTTCAGAGTATAGTATTTCAGTCCTTAAGTATGCACAGTGCACTCCATCTAGTGGTTAAGCTACATCCATTTTTTAAGTTTTGTCCTAGCTTTCAGATGTTTATTGCAGGCTATTCACAGCAAGACAGAATTATTAGAACAGTGAGTAACCTATTAGATTATAATATAAAATCTACAGAATAAATGTGACAATTATAAGACAACAATTCAATCATGGTGCTCTACAGAGAGGCCACAGGAACAAGTCTTGAGTGAGTTATCTTAGCCATCAGAATTCCCATGCATAAGTTAACCCCAACATTCTTTTACTGAAAATGGACATCATAAACTGGAAAAGGAAGTCCATTGTTACCCCAGCACAACAACTGACTGGTAATTTTTGCTGACTCCCTAAGATAAACTATCCAAGCATAGTGCTCAGTAAGGGCTGTTAACTAATATTTTAAAGAAGCCACAGAGTAAAACCCTAGAATTGTACCAATACTACTTATATTTCTCCCCAACATCGAGCTTTTTTTTTTTTTTTTTGAGTAATTGAGGTTGCTCAAAATAGTTCATTTACCTAAAAACCTGAAAATAAACAGAGCAAACTTAACAGAATAGATTCCTGATGTCATTTGTACACACAATATCTCACTCCTACCTAGCCATAAATACCCAATGTTGCATGAAGGTCCAGTCACACCTACTTATCAAATGTAACAGCAGATGTGCAGGTGTAAGTAAAACCCCAGTGTCCTATTACAGTGTGTCTCAACCTTTCCAGACTACTGTACCCCTTTCAAGAGACTGACTTGTCTTGCATACCCCAAGTTTCACCTCACTTAAAAAGTAGTTGCTTACAAAAATCAGACAAAAATACAAAAGTGTCACAGCACACTATTTGTGAAAAATTGCTTACTTTCTAATTTTTACCATATAGCTATAAAACAAATCAATTGGAATATAAATATTATACTTACATTTCAACGTATAGTATATACAGCACTATAAACAAGTCATTGTCTATGAAATTTTAGTTTGCACTGACTTTGCTTTTTATGTAGCCTGTTGCGAGTTGATGTAGCCCCTGGAAGATCTCCATGTACTCCCAGGGGTACTTATTCCTGGTTGAGAACCAACTGTTCTATTGTGGGAATAATGCAGCATGGAATAAATTCTATGAACTGAAAGATGTGTGATTGTCTAGAGGAAAAGGCATAGATAAGTCATTATAACGGGTTGGTTTTGTGAGATTCTTATAATCCCTGAAGCAACCCTCGATCTGTTTAAAGTTCATATGTGTGTGTGGAATTTGCAGTGGTCTTATCTAATTACCTAAAAAGGAAGACTACAATGTCTAGTTGATACCAGTGCAAACAACAAGAAGTATGAATGAAATCTGTGTTGGTATTAGGCTTTTTTCTGTTGCATTTGAAGGAGCAGATGTTACAGAACTACATAAGCTGGGTGGGGTATTTTTACCGTTTAACAGTTTTCTAAAAAAGATTTTCATGGCTAATATTCTTGGGTTTTTTTAAAAAAAGGGTTTAGGTGTTATGTTATTGTGAGGTGGACAGGAAAGAGGAAGTTACTCACCTTGTGCAGTAATGAGGGTTCTTCGAAATGTGGGTACCTGTGTCACTGCACCCCGGCACCACAGATGGGAGATTTTTGGTAGCAGAGCTCAGTCGGGGAGCCTGTGCACAGTAGTCGTCTCACGGTGCTGTTTGTGCCTCATCTAGCGCATGCATGACCTGACACTTCCTTCTCTACCGCAGAGCTCAATTAGTGAGCTCCAAAGTAGAGGGGAGAAAGGTGGGTAGTGGAGCACCCACAGGGACATACATCTTGAAGAACCCTCATTACCACACAAGGTGAGTAACTTCCTCCTCTTCTAGTAGCATCCCTGTGAGTGCTCCACTTCCATCCACAGTGGAGCACTGCTCTACTGTCATGTGAAGGGGCTTCAGATTTGCGTATGTTGTTGCAGAGAACACAGTAAGGCCTAATATAGCATCTGACATAGAACACTGAGTGATGGCAGAGTGTTTTGCAAAGGTATGCTCAGAGGCCCAGGTGGCAGCCTTGCATATGTCTGTCAGAGGGATATTGTTCAGGAAGGCTATAGGCATAGCTAAGGAAGGCATGGAGTGAGATCGGATCCCTTGTGGGGGCTCCTTGTTACGCAGTCGATAGCAAAGTTGGATACACACAGAGATCTATTTAGATAGTCTCTGGGTTGATACTGCACATCTTTTGGAGCATTCTGTTGTGGAAATAAACAGTCTTGGAGATTTCCAGAAGGATGTGGTTCTAAGTAAAATGCTATGACTTGCCTGACGTCGAGCATATGTAGGATGGCCTCTTGAGAGTCCCCATGTGGTTCTGGGTAAAACATGGCAAGCTGTATGGGTTTTTTTTTTTATGAAAGGACGTCCATATTTTAGGCAGCATTTTTGGGTGTGGTTGCAATGTGACCATATCTTTAGCGAAGACGGTGTAAGGCAGCTTGGCCATCACTGCCCCAACCTCGCTGACTTGTCTGGCTAAAGAGATCGCAACTAAGAACAGAACTTTCATGGACAGATGAAGTGAGCAGGTCACTAAAGTTTCAAAACGGGCTCTGGTGAGGCATTCAAGTACAAGGTATAAGTCCCATGACGGTGTAGGTTGTTGGACTTCCAGGTAAATGATCTGTATACCACTGAGGAAGCGTTCGGTGATCAGGTGTGCAAAGACTGAAGTTCCATCCAACTGACAGTGAAAGGCTGTGATAGCTGCTAGGTGTACTTTGATTGAGCTAATAGATAAGCCCGATTCTTTCAGTTCCAGTATGTAGTCCAGTATGATCAGGAGAGACGCCATGACTGCAGTTAAGTGTTTTTGTTGGCACCATAATCTCTTCCATTTTTGGAGGTAAGTAGTGGAAGTGGTGGATCTCCTACTATTTAATAAAACGTTTCACTCTTTTTGAGCAGGCTGATTTGTCGTGTTGGAACCATGGAGGAGCCATGCTCGGAGGTGAAGTTTCTCCCAATTTGGTTGGAGAGTCCAGCCTTTGTTCTGTGAGAGGAGATCCGCCCACGAAGGAAGAGTTCATGGAGTGCATACTGCCAAGCGCAGAAGGTAAGGGAACCAAGTCTGTCTGGACCAGGTTGGAACAATCAATATGACATGGGCCCTGTCGGTTCGTATCTTGCAAATGACTCACAGTATTAGAGGTATCGGTGGGAATGCATACATGAGTGCTGAGTCCCATTTGATGAGGAAGGCACCCCTATTGACTGGGATGCTAGTCCCACCCTGAGGCAGAGAAGAGGGCACACTTGTCGCTCGTTGCTGACACAAACAAGTCTACAGATGGAAAGCTCCACTTCTAAAATATCAATTGGAGGACACTATTGTAGATTTCCTATTTGTGTTCCTGGAAGAAATGTCTGCTTATTGTGGCCACCGTTGTGTTCTGGCACCCCGTGAGATAAGATGCCGAGATGGTTCAAAAAAAAATAAGTAGAGCAGCAATCCTGCTCCCTTCCAATCTCAAATGCAGAAGATGCTTTACCCCAGAAACCAACACCTTGAGTTTATCCAGAGACGAGAGGCAACAGACAAGAGAAACCTAGGATGCCTAGTATTGTACAGGTTCACAAAGGGAAGCCCAGTCAACTTCCTGGAGAAACTGATGGAACAGCTTCTGCCCAGTGTGGTACTGGAATCCTTCCGATTCTTCATCCTCTGTGACCTCCGCCTCCATACAGCCAACACAAAGAATACAAGAGTACTCGATCTCATGACTGACACTGAAGCCACAGGATTCTTCTAGGCCGTATCTGGATCCATACATACAGACAGACATGCTGGTCCTACTTTCAGCCAAGGAGCGAACACTGGAGATAGACCACTCTTCTAGTCTTGCCACTACCTCAAAACAGGCAGAGATCAGAGCCTACAAAGCTGGTCTACCCACAAGATCCCTTGAACTCTCTACTTCAACCCTATGAGAATAAGATATCCAAATACAAGGCCGAAGTGCCAATGAGTTAGCACAATAGGACAAACCACCAGTCTACCGCCATCAACACCTTGGCCCCAAGCCACACATTCCTCCCACACCAAACAAGATGATCATCATAGTTCACAAATTAACTTCATAGGTCAAAAGAACACCAGTGAGTGGTGAAGAAAAATACTGAACCCATTGCCAGCAGCACTATAACTCTTAGGGTGCCATGCTACTGCAGTAAAGAAGGCAAAAAACAAGTCTACTACTCTGGAACTCTCAGTAGAAGCAGTCAGCAGTGCTATTCGGCACTGTGAACTAGCTAATCACTCAGACTGCATAGTCCAAACAACAGATGCAAGTATCAACAGCTGTGAATAGGACATGATCTTATCAAAAGTATACTAACAACTGAAAACAAAACTCTGAAGAGAAAATTCCACCTCTGACCAGATTGTATTATAAACCCCACAACCTCTGAGTTTTTCCCCTCACACATCTTAAAAGCTCAAAAGCCCTGGGGGCGTAGGGAGGAGGAGAATACATCCACAACTTCTGAAGCTAAGCCATACCCCTGATGGCTAGTGAAAGCCAGCCAGAAAACCAATTATGCCCAGTAGTAATGGAAATAATCAATGCCTCCTTCAGAAAAGCGTACCTACCAAGCTCTGAAAAATACAACAGTTTTCGAAATCTTCAAGAAGGATTGAGTAAAACTGAGTACCATCCCAGGAGGAATAACCAAACCCACCACCATGCAACATCCTAAATACCTTGCAATCAGGATTCAGACAAGAGCAAAGCACAAAGAGCTCAAGTGGCATCGAAAATGTGACCTTACAGCCATTTCTACAATCATAGCAGTGGATCTCAATGCAGCTTTCGACACAATAACATGGTGTTTGTCATCAGTAGATCTCAAAGCTCTTTAGTGTATTTATCCTCAACACCCCTGTGAGATATAATCCCCATTTTTACAGATGAGGAACTGAGGCACAGAAAGGCTAAGTGACTTCAAGACCACTGAAAAGTTCATGGTTGAGAACATAATTGAACCTAAGTCTCGTGCATTCTAAGCCAGTGCCCTAACCACTGCGTGGACCATCCTTCCTTTCCACAGACACAAGGTATCAATAATATGACATGGGACTACTACATTCATTCCTCCAGTTGAACTCGGTGATGGGTAACTGCTCCTCCTCTCCACTTGCAGGGTTCATTACTATTCCCTCTAATTATTAGTGGCCTGGGGGAATCCCCAACCTCTATTTGATGCATCCGTGATTAATGTCCTTGTTGGGAAGGGGTTTGAGAACATTACCCTTCCTTATACATTGTTGGGTTATAAACCACCATTTAGTCCTGCAAGGACATGAAATGACACCCAGATCTTCCTGTCCATCAGGTGTCTTGCTGGGCAGTAGACTGACTTCAGTAAGAGTTGTAGAACACAAGGAACTATGGCAAGTGGTGTCTTGTATGTGCATACCAACGTATTTTGCAACACTCCAATGCAGGTCCATATCATCATAGCTGGTTTTCTTTCAAGCTGTTGTGATAGCAGGCAGGTACATGGTTTCCTCAGGCAGATACACATTCTCCAACCTGAAAACAAAGCTCCTATGAATTCTATCCTCTGATGGGATAAAAGAGTTTTTCCATAGTTAACTAGGAGACCCAGCCAGATAAGCAGAGAGCTACCCTAGGCTCATCACCATCTCTTGCTGGGATCTGCCCCGATCAGCCAATCATCCAGGTGAAGGTAAATGTGGATACACCATCTTCACAGGCGGACATTTTGTAAAGGCTCTTGATTCTGTGGGAAGTCCAAATGGCAGTATCTTTTACTGGTACTGATTCGGCCCCACTCTGAATCTCAATTACATCTTGTTGGTTGGGCAGATGACTATGTAGAAATACACGTCTGCACGTTCAGAGCCATGAACCAATGTTGAGCCTGCAGAAATGGAATGACAAAAGCAATTCATGTATTTGCCCAGTCTTCTCAGATCTAAGATAAGATGAAGACCTTCTTCTAAAAGAGGAAATATCTGAAGTAGAAGCCTCTTCTCCTGCACTCCTGAGGTATCTCCTTGCCAAAGCAACAAAACTAATTTTTTTTTATAGGCTGCCTTGAGAAAAGTATCTGAAAAGGAATCAGTAAGGGAATAAGGTGAACAAGTGAACAGGTAACAATATGTGATGGTGTCCAACACCTTTCGTCTGATGTGACAGTGGACCAAGGCAGAAAGGCAGCTCCTTAAGGTGATGACAGGCTTTAGATGGGAGCCACATAACAGCCTGCCACTCATCAAACCTGCTGTCTTTATGAGAGTGCTGAGTGTGCAATGGAGATTAATGATGGGAGTTCTCCTGGTTCTGAAATGACTACATGGATTATTCCAGCAGAAGTAACTTGAGTTTAGCATCCCTGGATTTGGGGGTCCTTGAGGACAATGCCCAGCACACCAAGTAACTGATATGGCACCCCCAGAGAGAAGATGCGTCAGATGTGTCCCTCAGTGAGTCCATCACAATACAAGCAGGGTTTGAGTCCACCATGAGGCATGGCAGTTGGCACAGAGCACCTTGCCTCACTGTACAGAGGTGGTGTACAGGGAATTACTGGAGGTTTTTTCTTTTCATATCAAATTCAAGGAAGTAGCAAGGTGAAGATGAAATTTTTTCAAAGAATTAGTGAAAAAAGGAATGACTTTGCAGTTTTAAGAAAGTGCTGAGTCAGACACTCACTGAGTTCCATCTCTTGCCACAGGCAACATGAAGAAACACAGAGGAATGTGACTGCTACATACTTTATGCCCTTGCCCAGGAGCATGTTCAGCCCTGACAGACAAACCTACTCAAAAAAATCCAATCTCACATGCATGAGGTGCATGCACACCTACAGTCAGATGCACATCTACACTGACATGATTCAAAGAAATACGGTTCCACTGTTGATAAAGACAGTATATTGACAAGTAACACATGATCTTGCAATGAGACCCTATGAGCTAGCTTCAGAATGGTCCTGTTTCAATAAAATTGCACATATTGCATATATTTAGTTACATACATTTTCAGATTAGTCCAATATTAAGTAAAAAGTATTAAAGTTGATGTTGGCACCTTAATGTTGGAAACAAATTCCATTAAATTAAAAACATCATTTGCAAATGATGTTATCTACACTTTCTTGCAGAATGTATTAAACAGCAAAATAAGGCAGAGAGCTTCACAGACATAAAACCCAACCTCAACTACTTAATCCGTCATCTAAAAGCCAAAAGGTAGAAACAGATGAGAACTTTAAAGATGGCTCCATCTACAGCTTAATTGCTAACCTGGACATAATCCAAGCAACTGGAAAATAGCTGATACGTAAGTAAAACGGATGGGAACAGAGCACCTAATTGATAATGTTTGGATTTACCTGTAATCTCCAAAGATTAACAATTTATCTTCAAGAAAATTGACTGAGGACATGTTCTTCAATCTTAAGGTCAAAAGTTTGTGTGTAAAAGGCAGAATGCCAATTAAGATGGAGACTAAACTCTTTGGGTGTTATGATGAATGCTGGAATGGAAGCCATAGATAATGTCGGTTTGATGGCAAGACCTTTGAAGTACACACATGGTTTACAAAAGCAACTTTCATACATGTTTGAATGAAATTTAGATAATGCCTATGTAGTGTATTTTGAAAGGCAAACCACTGGATATTTTAACTAGTGCTATGGTTGATAGCTTGAAATGTCTTTCATGGTGTGCTTTAATATACATTTCTGAGCTTGTATATTCCTATTCTTTGTCTTGAAGAGCAAACTGTCTAATTAGAATTTGCTTTCATTTACTAGTACTAGTTGTAAATTAGGATTGCACCTAGTGGTCCTAATCTGGATTGGGGCTCCTTTCTCTTGGGCCCTCAACCAATACAGAAAAGGAGAATCTTGGTCCTGAAAAGCTTACTGTTTAAAGATACAAACAGAAGAAGGGTAGAGAACATGCATAAATATACAAATTAGTATAGTAAAAGAATTGGCACAACTTTGTTAGTCATGTGTACTTAGTTTTATTTTTGTTTGGAGGTTTTTTTGTTGTTGTTTTAACCTTTCTTAGTTGGGATTAGAGGAAGGGAGGGAGTACAGAAATAATAAACATAGGTTGTCACACATCTAGCCATAATTAACAGGGTGGGTTTTGTAGGCATCATAGAGGTTAGCCTTAGGGAAATATTTGAAGAAAGATAAAGCAGTGGCTATCTGGATTTTAATCAGGAAGATTTTCGCATGCATAATGGGCAACATGGCCACATTTAAGGGCAAAGCTGAATAGGGGACATTAAAGGCTGGGAATGCTGGTAGAGCAACAAAGGCAGGGGTCAACATCGTAATAGGTACTAGATTAGCTAAATTATTAAAAGGCCTCAAAACGGTAAAGACATTAAGCTTGTATTTGATGTACACATGAAGATAGATTCAATGGAAAGACTCAGAGGGGGCTGATGTGGTCTAAGGCCATGTCTACACTAAAAACTTTAGTCAATGCAAACTATATCAGCATACAGCCACTAAACTTAGTGTATCACTCAAGCGTGTGCATACCTGGCTGTTTGTGTTGATGCTGCATGTACTCACTAGCAGTGCTTGTCTCAATGCAAAGCACAATACTCCAAGGGGAAGTATCCTATGTGCCACACGCCAACCCCTGGCAAAGTGCCTTTTGGGAAATTTTTATGACGTGTAATGTGGTACAAAGGAGTTGTGCAGGGCCGGGGAGCTAGGGGTCAAGTTCCCAGCATGCAACTTTCTCCATCCCATAATGTTATCCATACCCCATAATTTACATCCTTTTTTTAAAATTCCACCAATCTATGTGGCTCTTTTCACTGTTCCCCATCTCTAACACAAGCATGGGACCTGCACAGCTCTGCACTATTCTCATGAACGCTGCACATACAGGACACATGATCCTCTGGAGGAAGAACTGAAACAACGGGGGATGTGATGATTTTTTCGAGGACAGGTTGCTAAAAAACAAAGCAAACAACAGTCCAAGATTGTTGGTGGAGTTCACAGAGCAGGTACAGACATGCAACACCACTTCTCGGCCCAAGAAATAAGCACTGACTGGCAGGATCAGATCATAACGCAGGTTTAGGATGACAAGCAGTGGCTGCAGAATGGATGCAAAAAGCAACATTCCTGGGTTCTGTGCTGAGCTTGGCCCAGCCCTCCAGCGTAGGAACATCAGAACAAGAGCTGCACTGACTGTGGAGAAGTGAGTGGAGACTGCACTATGGAAGCTTGAAACATCAGATTACTACTGGTCAGTGGGAAATCATTTTGGAGTTGTAAAATCCACAGTTGGGGCTGTTATCATGCAAGTGTGTAGAGCCATTAATCGTCTCCTGCTATGCAGGACTGAGATTCTTAGCAATGTGCAGGACACAGTGGATGGATTTGCAGCAGTGGGGTCCTTGAACTGCAGTGGGCCAATAGACGGCACATATATCCCTACTTGGGCACCAGCCCACGCTGCCAGAGTACATCAATAGAAACGGCTAATTTTCTATGGTTACACAAGCGTTAGGGGATCACCAGGGATATTTCACCGATTTCAGCATGGGATGGCCTGGGAAGATGTATGATGCTCACACCTCTAAGAACACCGGACTGTTCAGAAAGCTGCAAGCAGGGACATTCTTTCCCAACCAGTGAATTACCACTGGCAATAATGAAATGCCAATAGTAATCCTGGGGGACCCAACCCTACCTTACCCCCATGGCTCAAAGCCACACAGCCACCTTGACAGCACCAAGAAAATATTCAACTGCTGACTCAGCAGGTGCAAAATGACCGTTGAACACACTTTCAGTAGACTGAAGGTGTGTTGACTATGTTTACTCACAAAATGGGATCTCAGTGAGAAAAATACTCCAATGGTTATAGCTGCCTGTTGCACTCTGCATAATATCTGTGAGGCAAAGGAGGAAAGTTGTCATTGAGGTGGAGGGAGGTAGTGGAGTGGCTGAGTTTGAACAGCCAGATAAAAGGACCATCACGAACTCAACATGGAGCTATGCAGTTGCAGGATGCTTTGGAAGAGCACTTTAATGGCCAGACACATTAACGTGCTGGACTTCACTCTGGCCCTGAAGGTTTGGGAGCTATAAGGAACTGTGTAGTGTTTGGTGTATATTTATAATTATTACTGTCTCTTTCACTAAACCTATGAATTATATGGTGCTTGCCATACAATTACACGTATGACTGGTTGTTTTGGTGAACCTACGATTTCTATGGTGCTGTATACTTACAAGAACTTGGTGCTTTGAGTATTGCTAGGCATTCTGCAGTACGTGTGGTAAATTAATAAAGATGAGTTTATTTTCAAAAAATAAATTTATTGAGTGAGAAAACAGTGCAAAACACAACGTGAAAATACAAACTAACAAATTAACGGAACAGAACCTTTAAAATTAGAAAGGCAGCAAACATTTCTTTCTATCTCAGTGCACAAATGCAGTCCATTTTGACTACACATACATTGACCTGTGAGATGAATACTTGGCATATGTGAATGTGTCATTGTCCTTACTGTCCCACATTATGGAGTGATGGGGTAGGGATGCAACCCATGTTGTCACATGGAATGTCAGGGGTGTAGAGAGCTGCCACTATGGAGTTCTCCAGAAACTGCAAAGGGTGGCCAGAGTCCATGATTGTTGGACCTGCAAGTCAACTAGAGTCTGCAGCGTTTGTGTTTGCTGCCCAAGAAACCCCATTATGCCCTGGTGCATCTCTTTCTCCTTTTCCTGCTGGGATTCCTGGGTCTCTCTCCATTTTCTCCTGTCCTCTCAGTCCCTCTCCATGCTGGCTGCCACATTGGCCAGCCAGGCCCTTTTTTCACAGTCCAATGTAACACTGGCTTGTATGGTGTCGCTGAACATATCTTCCCTAGACCTCTTCTCTCTCTTCCTCATCAGGGTCAGGTGTTTTGCAAGTGAAGAGGGAGCACCCCTCAAGGCCGCAACAGCAGCAGCTACAGATAAAACAGACAAATTTATCATTGGATTTACAGTCACAATGGAAAGGGAAAGATATGTTGCAAAATTTCCTTCCCTTATTCCAATAAAAATTTGTAACGAGACATGCTTATTGTACACTTCAACTTTGGAGTGCCTCTGCCCAGCACCACTTTCCAGTCCCAGCTATGGCGAGTATGGTCTGATGGGGGTGAAAGGGCAGGAAGAAGAAAGGCATTAAGATTATCGTTTACATAAAACAAAGTTTTGGTCTCTGTTTTCATGAGTACGAGTATAAGGCAATAGCACTGAATATTGGCACTATTTTCAACTGGCGGTGGCAACTTTAGCTGATCTAATTCCTGAGGGTAACAAAGGCACAGAGAGCACAGCTGCTGCTGGCCTCTGGAAGTTGCTCAGGCCTGTATGCCACGAGCCTGTTTACTGCAATGGTGCCAGCCAAACTCCTGATGGAGTGACATGATAAAGTGTCCTGTCACACAGGAAGAAATAAGGCAGCCATCCCTCAAAGCCTTTGGGAGAGGACTGCACACTATCTTCCTGGAAGTTTCATCAAGAGATCTCGGGAAGATAGAAGGTACATCTCCATATACATAAACAATATGCTCCATATGGCCCTTTACCATTTAACTCAACAGTAAAATGAAAAGCACATACCAACTCTACTTTCATTTGTTGCACCACTACCTCTTCTCATACAAGTAAAACCATGAAAAGCCAATACCTGTGTCTTGTCAATTTGGGGGATGGGTGAATCCCATCTTTATAATTAAACATAAGGAAAATGTATGCACATACTCACCCTAAGTTTCTTCCCCTTCATTGGGCTCATCTGTGCTCGGCTGGTGGGACTGGTTAGATAGACTGCAGTAGAGTCTCAAACTGGTCCCAGCATAGCTGGACTATCCCCCACCGTGTCACCCCCTCCTGCTCGCTGTTTATGGCAGGGGTCGCTGTCTCAGCCTCCTCCGAGGTATTTATGGTAGTCTGTAGGATGCTGGCAGGGTCTCATATGTATGACATGTAGTTCATTGTAAAAGTGGCAGGTCTACAGTTCACCATCAGATAGTTGGTTGGCCTCCCTGGATTTGTGGTACACCTGCTTCAGTTCCTTTGCTTTTATGTGGCACTGGTGCTAATCCCTGTCATACCCCTTTCACCAGTATCCCCCTTACAATCTTCTCACAGATGTCCATTTCTATGTCTGTGCCCCCACAGGCCCAGGAGATTCAATACCTCCTGTCTACACCAGGCAGGAGCATATCTAATTGTGGAGCCAGGATAGACAGCTGGGCAGTTGCACACAAGAGACAGCTGCTAGGTGTGTTCACTGAGGAGGGCAATCAGAAAAAGGTATTTAAAAAATACACCAGGTGTTTTCAGTTGGTGTCGCTTCCCATCTCTGACTCCTGAGCAGCAGAGTTCACAACTGTGACCAGACCAGTCACTGTCAGGCATTGAGAGAAAGCTGCCAGAGTATTGTTACAATTGACATAGGTTATGCAGCTTCGCCTTGTATCGACTTCATTCAGGGAGGTGGTTTTACTGTGTTTACCTTAATGGGGCCTTTACAGCAAGAGACAAATTTTAGTGCGTACACATGTACAGTTGACGCAAGGCAATTTATGTCAACCTAAATTTGTAGCCTGGTCTACATTACAATGAGAGGCTGCTTGTGGAGAGGTGGGGGGTGTCACCTGACCGAAGTGACCCAAATTCTATTTAAGGATTGGATCTTCTTGAACTGGTCTTTCATTGGCTGACAACAAGACAACTGATTAAGAAGAGTAGGATGCAGGAGCTGCTTTAAAAAAAAAAAAACATCAAGTGATCAGTTCCTTTGCTCTACCTCCTCCCAGTCCAGACTGGGAAAACTAGTTCCTGTGGGCTGCAGCCAGACTTTTCTTCTAGGAACTGACTCACTTGAATGAAGACTATCAAGCCATCAGCCTTGATGGCACTCCTATTAGCCTCTCTGCTGGATATACGGATTTCTGCCACCATCTCCTAGATGTCCCAGCCCACGATGGAGGCTACAGTGGAAAAGTGAAGTGTTACCATACAGGTAACTATCAAAATGGCATTTACAAAACAGGAGGAACTTTGCAGATTGATATAGACATACTAATCAATCACAGAAGTTATACTAGCATCTACACTAGAAGGGTTCACAGGAGGGGTGGGCAAACTTTTTGGCCCAAGGGCCACATCTGGGTATGGAAATTGTATGACAGGCCATGAATGCTCACAAAATTGGGGGTTGGGGTGCAGGAGGGGGTGAGAGCTGCAATTGGGGGTGCAGGCTCTGGGCTGGGGCCAGAAATGAGGAGTTCAGGGTGCGGGAGGGGGCTCCGGGCTGGGGCAGGAGGTTGGGGTACGGGGAGGGGATGAGGGCTCCGGCTGGGGCTATGGGTGCAGGAGGGTGCTCTGGGCTGGGACCAAGGGGTTCAGAGGGCAGGAGGGGATCAGGGCTGTGGCAGGGGGTAGTCAGGGGTGCAGGCTCCGGGTGGCGCTTACCTCAAGCGGCTCCCAGAAGCAGTGGCACGTCCCCCCTCTGGCTCCTACATGGAGGCATGGCCAGGCAGCTCTGTGCGCTGCCCTGTCTGCAGACACCGCCCCTGCAGCTCCCATTGGCCACGGTTCCCAGCCAGTGGGAGCTGCGGGAGCAGCATGCGGAGCCCCTTAGCTGCCCCTACACATAGGAGCTGGAGGGGGGACATGCCACTGCTTCTGGGAGCCACACGGAGTGGGGCAACTCCCCGACCCTGCTCCATGGCTAGAGTGCAGCAGCGGGGCAAACCCCCAACCCTGCTCCCCGACAAGAGCTCGAGAGTCGGATTAAGACGTCTGGAGGGCCAGATGCGTCCCCCGGGCCATAGTTTGCCCACCCCTGGTTTAGATGTACAGCTATACTAGCACGTCTTTCCTAGTGCAGACCTGGCCTCAGTGTTACTGGCAAGGAAGGAGGCGGGAACTGAGCGAGGGAGTAATGGCTGGAAAGAGTGCATATAACAGTTTACGCTTGTAAGACCACATGAACACAAAAGCTGCTGTCTCCAACTACAACAGCTAGAAATTGCAGATACCTGCAATCAGGTGTGCTTGAGGCAGTTTAATGTTTATTTACTTTGTTTTGCACTTCAATACAATACATACCCTGTTGAAACCAAGAACGTGGTGGGATAGGTATATTTTTTTCATTTCTAATAGGTCTTATATTGCTTGCTGTTGGTATTTGACAGTCAACTTAAATTACAGATATTGACACAAAAGGTATTGATAGTCTCCAAAACCGATCTACAAAACAAAGCCTAAACACTGAAAATTAAAACCCTGTCTTATATCAAAGATATAGGAAAGCGAGCAAAAGCATGAAACCTTCCATTAACCCTCTGTGCCCACAGGTGTCTCAGAGATTTTAGACACTAAAGGTGCATTAATACCTTGATGTTTTGCTACGAAGAGCAACCCTGCCAGCATCGAGTGATGTTCTCAAGCGGATATCCTGTCCCACTGCCTCGTGCTACACCACTGGTGGCCATCATGCCAAATTTGTGCATGCGCACACAGACTAGCCACATCTCATTGTTAAATATGTTCTGTATAAAGTTTTATTCTTTGAATACCAGAAAGTTTATAGTTCTAATTATAAACTCAGCCTTGGATGGAAGGATCTCAAAGCACCTTTACAGACACCAATAAAAGTTAAGCCTCACAACATATCCATGAGATACACAAGTATTACCCATATTTTACAGATGAGGAAACAGACACAGATATTAAATGCATGATTTTTCAAAGAAATTGAGCCCTCCCATCCACTTAATTAGGAGTTTTAGGTGCTCAGCATCTCAGAAATCAGGCCCTGCAAAACTTACCTCAAGACAGTCTGTGGAAGAGATGGGAATAGAATCCAAGTCTCCCTGTCACATGCCTTATTCACAACACTATCTTTCCTCCTCCTCTTCTGTATGAAAGTGTAAATTATGTACTTATATAGATCTAGTATGCTGTGCAAGTCCTACGGAGTGCCTTCTCAGCCTCTAGAGGAGTTATTTCACAACAATTTCAAGCAGAAGGGAATCTTGTGATATGTGCATTACTTCTGGAGTTTTGTACTTAGACAGTTTTAATCATGGAAAAAATATATTTCCGGGCAGACACATTCACCCTAGAAAAGAAACTTTTTCACTTCTATCACTATCTGCAAATTTGCATTGTTTCCTCAAATGAAACTGTCTTTAGTATTTACCTGAAATGAGGTTACAAAGATCTTTAGACCTTGAAACCTAAACTAAGCACTAGGTAAGGTCAGAAGGAAGTTCTATCCACATTTCTATTATACAGTTTTTTTTAAACTAGGACCACTTGAGAGGGGATAGTTAAACTTTCACCTGAAGCATCAGGTTTTGACCACTGTAAATATTCTTGAGCCACTGCTTTGTTCCAGGATAGCTACATTTTTGCCACAGTCTTTCCCCATCCCAATGAACAAAGCATCAGCTCCAGTCCCCGATCCCAGCTACTCCAGAAACTCTTAAACCGATACTCACATGCCAAACGAACAGCCTCCAGCAAATATGTTCCTTACTGTACAACGAAGTTTGCTGCTGTCTGACGTTGAGTCAGAGTTCCAGTTTTTCCAGCAAGTAATTAGTAATTTTTCCCTTCTGTAGCATTTATTTTTTAAATTAAAAGTCAATGAACAGATTTTCAAAGATAAGTATATGTAATTTAGCTCAAACTTACAACTGTTTTACAATCATAAGCCCATGACGTGCATGCGCTAGTAAGTTAACTGTGTGCATATTGCTATTTAACTGGTTAACTGGGCATGTGTGCAGACACAAAGCACAGACAATGAACCAGTTATATCAGCGGTTCTCAACCGGGAGTCTGCGGCCCACCTGGGGTCCGCAAGGCCTCTCAAGGGGGCCGTGGTCTGAAGCCCCAAGCAGGCAGCGGCAGCATTCCCTCCTCTCCTGCTGGTGCCCCAGGTTGAAGCTGCTCCTCAGCTCCCAGCTCCCCTTTGCTCCCGCAGACTCAGCCGGTAAGAGCCTGCTGGGTGGGGCTGACCCTTCCGGGAACAGGGAACTCAGAGGAGTCCTCCCAGCACACAGCCCCTAATGCCCCTCTCCCTACACCCTGAACTACACCTTCCCTGCACCTTGAACTACCCCCTGGGCACACAGCACCTAGTACCCCCTCCCTTTACCCTGAGCTACCCCCTCCCCTCCCCGCACCCACATCCACCCCATGTGCACACAGCCCCAGCTACCCACTCCCTGCACCTTCAGCTATCTCATCTGCACACAGCCCCTACCTACCTACCGCCTCCCTGCACCCTAAATGGTTTTCAAACTTTGAGTTACCCCCACCTTTGAGTTATAATTTTTGGTTGCATCCCCCCACCCCCAAACCTAGACAGGCTGGGTGGCCTGCTGAAGTGAGTCAGGAGGTGGCACTCCGCTCCTGGACTCCGACAGGAGGTGGCTCGAGCCCTGCAGACCCCTGCCCCCCCAGTCAAACTACAACTATGCCAAGGCCCCTGCCCTGAGGCCTCTAGAGTTTTTATAGCATGTCGAGGGGGAGCCTCAGAGAGAAAGAGGTTGAGAACCCTTGAGTTATAGTCATGTGCACATGTGCACACACACAGAACTTACTCGAACATGCGCAAGTTAAGCACTGATCTATTCAATTAGATGCACCTGACTTTAAAAAAAACTGGCCCACTTCTGATTCATTTTAAAAAATATTTGTCGACAAGAGCACTATGGAGTATCACCAATAAGACTGACAAGCTGGGCATACTGTATGGAATAATCTTTCAGTGCAACTGACCATATGGGTTGGTCCAACTGGTGTTTAATATGTAAATTTAAATTATTCTAAAATCCTGAAAGTCTATTCTATTTCTCACTGAAAGTTTTATACAGTAAATATATATTTATACACACACTAAATTTATGCAATGCTCTGTAACAACCTAAATGAATTTTTAAAAACCATTAACAAGCTACTAGTCTGCACATGCTTTCAAGAATGAATAATCCAAAGGCAGGACAGCATGTTTCTACTAGAGGATGCTGGTCTCTACCAAAGAGTTATCATAATCGTTACTGTAGCATAGCAACTTCTCAGAACAATTTTCCTTAACAAATTAGTTCCATTTTTCTAGGCTATTTGTCTTAAAAGTTATCTTTCTTGGGTAGAAATATGAGCCTAGATCTCAACCTTGTCCCCCCCCGAAAGAAGCTCAAGATTCCACTTATTGGGTCTTCATCAGAGTATGACAATCCTCAACCCCTTCCATCCTCTCCTCCCCCCAAAACTCCCTCTCCATAGAGATAAGCGTATGAAGAAGTCAAAGGCTACAATTTCCCACAGAATTAGCCACTTCCATCCAAATCTAATACAAGTTAACCAAGAACATGGAGAAGAGGCTAATAGTATTTGTATATATTCCCATATTCACCAAGTTCTCCATCTGTCAGAACAATTTAACTGGATAAGACTGAGCAGATACTATCATGAAGGAGACACACTTCGCCTCTACAACAGCCACATAAACATAAAAAAAGTTCTGACAAAACTGCTAGGTCTTAGAACTCTATGGCTGTCAGTAGCACTGCAACCTCACTTCATGTTTTTTTACCAGCCATTTTTAAAATCTGGCGGACAAGTAATACACTCCGGTTACTTTGCATTGCTCTAGAGAGGGACAATGCAGCCAGAGCATTGTGATTAATCTAGCCCTAAAGTCAATTCCTTTTAAAAAAAATGATTTAAAGTTGATACTACATACCTTCAAATCATTAGAAATATCAGAGTAAAATTCTCATTGGGTCATTTGTTTTGTGTTCATGTATGAACTAATTAAAAATACAAGGAAATTCCCAGATAAGAACATGTACATTTAGTGTTTGCTTCATCCTTATACTGGTTGTTCACTAGGTAATTTCTCTAGTTCTCCCTTCTCGTCATGTCTCAGTATATTTATGCCTGCATCTGTAATTTTCACTCCATGCATCTGAAGATGCTAGATGGATCTTTGGTCTGACCCAGTATGGCCATTTCTATGTTCCTGGGCACCCATGCGCACTTAATCCCACAGCTCAACTATCAATTACCCTAATTCAGTTCAAATTGCCTTACATAAAGCCACGTTTGGTTGAAGGGAAAACACATTCTTTTTTCAGATTTTTAAAATAAAAGTATAGGCACCCAGTCACATTTCAATAACAAACACACAAGATTACTACAGCAAAGAGTGGGGGGTAGGAAATCTTAAGTTTTTCAATTTCCTTAATTAATTTGATAGATTCTTTTTTTATAATCTGATATTTCCCTGTGTAGACACTCCATACTGAAGAGACCCTTTCAAAACTTTAACCAAGGACTAGAAAACCCCTCAAATTTTACAAGTTTCAGAATACACTGTTTAAATGAGTACTCCATCAGAAAAATTTAAGCCAATTTAAAAGAAAAAAATTAACAGTATCATTTCAGAAAGAGACCCCTCAGACTAATGTTTCCTAAAAAAACTATTGCTAGAAAGGGAAGGCTGTTAGAATATGACCATATCATCTTAAGAATCTTTAAGAAAAAAAAAGCCTCCCACCCCCAGCAGCTCAGAAGCAGCATTTTCATTCTATGGCAATTATCTCAGGGATACATGTAACAGCTCCATTGTGTTTTAGTTCCAGGAAGTGATTATGCTCAATAGAATACAAGGCTTGCATCTGTCCTTCTAAAAGGCCCTAAAGGAGGGAGGCAGAAGCTCAGCTACCCGTGCCTCATTTATGAAACTATTACATACCTTTCAATCAAACTCCAATAATACCTTAATGTGTTGGGCTATCTCCTCCTTAGCACCTGCATGCAGACTTTTGCACCAGGACTCTGATCGTGTGGCTTGTCTCATGTGGGCAGACCCCTGCACAAGTCCCATTGCTCTCCTGTTTCTGACTGGAACTTTGAGGGGAATGGAACACTCAAAGCTCCTGTGAGACAGCTGCTGTGAGGGAAAAGTTTGCAGAAACTTGCCTGCCCAACCGAGCTGCAGCAGCCCTACTACTGGCAGGCACTTAACCCACCTGCAAGCCTGCTAAGGAGTACAGCAACAGGCCAGTTCTCCGGGACTCTTTAGTAGACCCACAGCTACAGAAAGTTCTGGCCAGCTTAAATAGCTCACAAGTCAGTGAGTCCGGGGGGGGGGGGGGTGGAGTGGATTCTGGAGGTCTAGCCAGCCAGAGATACCATTAAAATTTAGAACACTGATTGAATAAATATATGCTTTACTCAGACTTTCCCAAACCCCCATGCTCAGACTGCTTAACAAAAAACTTTACTCATGAACAATGGGAACCAGGCGTCAATTCACGTTTAACAGGTTAGTGTAGTGAAGTAAATTCATCAAAATAATGAATAACTGGAATTGGGGCACAACAGGGATGAGCAGCAGTGCTACGTGAAAGAAAATTCAGCACACATACCAGAAGACAAGGGAGGCAAACAAATCTGGGGACTGCCCAGCAGACCAGCCACTTCTACAACACACTTCGAGTGACACTTGATATGGACCCCACCAGCACCCCACATACAACTGTGGACACTTTGCTAGAGCCTGAGGCAGATATTGCTGCAGCCCTCAGCAAGAAGGACGGACGTGATGCAGAGGGGGACACGATGCAGAGGGGGACACAAACCACAAGGCAAGCTAAGAGCTGTTTAAAACTCTGCTGGTGTCAAGCCAGCTCCTCCAGGCAAGCACAGATGAGCCCACTGGTGAAAAGGAAGGGATCTCTTATATGAGTGTGTGTTATTCCTTATTTTTTAACTTTTTGTTGCCCAAAACCTCCTCTCCCCTTCCTTCCCCTGCCCTTCTTTCCCATTTAATAGTGGTTCCCATGCAATCTGTGCATTTAGAGAACAAATGCATTGATTTTTGATTGAATTTATTTTAATACTTTACAAGTAAAGTAAGCAACGAAATTAGTATAGCAATCCAAATTATACAGCATCTTATGCTCAGAGGTAGAGGTGGCATCTAGTTCTCCGTTCCTGTTGGCTTGTTTAGCTAGGCACGGGGCCCATGCAGTGTACTTTGTCTTAATAGCAATGTCCCTTTTACCCTCTTGAGAGATCTTGATGAAATTTTCATTAAGATACTTCGCAATCCTCTCCTGAACATTTCTAGCGATGGCAGCCTTGTTTTCTCCCCCTCCCCGCACAATAGGAGACTTTCCCATCCCATTCTGCAATGAGCTCTGCTGGTACCATTTCCATAAACAGACTAGCAGCATGCAGGCCCAGGCAGCTTCAAGACAGAGTACCAGCTGGGTTCTCTCTGCCTGACACCATCAGGAGTGAGATATCAGCCAGATAACCACTTACTGCAAAAATACTGGCAATATTCACCACACTTGCCTATGCTCATACCCAAGGCCGTCCAACATCTAAACTTTACATGCCACAGACCACCACCACCCCTGCCAGACCATAGTCCCCATGGCTTGAGCTCTGCGGAGTGCTATAATGAGGTGCTCCAAAGCTTAATTGACAACAATTAGCACTTTACAGATATTACAGGAATAATATAAGGGAGTTTTGAGACTTATCTTTCCTTTTCTGTTGTGACTGTAAATCTAACGGCGTATCTCTGTTTTAATCAGCAGCCTTTAGTGTGACAGCCTTGAGGTGCCCCTCTACATCTGCCAAACATCTGACTCTGATCAGGTGGAGAAATAAGTAGACTATGAACATGTTCTGAAAAATCTTCCAGTCCTCTTCAGGTACTGGCCATGAACACAGGCTTGGAAGACCAGGTGTCTATGACCATGAAGAAGGACCACAATTGGAGACAGTAGCTGCTTCAGGAGAGGCACAGGGATGAGTGCAGCAGGAAGTGCACCAGATCATCTTGGGTTTGTTCACGCCACAAACTCAGATGCTGCAAATCACTGACCTACATACCTAAAAACCCCAGTCACAACAGCCTTTCCAATCCAGGGAAAATTCCATGGTCACAGCTACCTATGGCCCCACAACAAGTAGCAGTATGGTTTCCAACCCTCACCTCTACCACTCAACACCCAGGGAAAACAAGGAGAACCACAGACATGTGAAAACCACAAGATCAGCCACAATGCACTACATGTTTTGTAACATGACTGAAGGGCTGTAATATGTTCTTAAATACATAAAAAGAAATGTTTCTTGCTTACGTGGGTTTTTTAAGTATGGGCTGCCCTATCACAATGCAGCTAAAATGCTTTTAGCTTCAATATTTGCACTTGAACTTTGTTTCCTGTACACAATAAAGTTCTACTTTTGGAAGCTCAAGCGTTCATTTATTAGTTTACATCAAGCATAACTGTCACATTACAGAATTCAAAATGGGAGTCAGTAATCCACCCATAACAATGAAGTGTTCCCGGTGGATCCATTAGCATTTACATAACCATGGAAAAGTATCACCTTCTGTTCACATACTTACTGGGAAGTTGGGATAGCATACCCTGTTTGGCACTTTCTATTGCCCCACCGCAGTTTGGAAACTCCTTGCTGCACATCTATCCACTACTTCCTGCACATTGCCAAGAGAGTCAGTCCTGTGCAGCAGAATACACACAACAGCCTTGCTTACTTGGATGACAATGACCCCCACCATGGACTTCCCAACTCCAAACTGATTGCCCACTGACCAACAGCAATCCAGCACTGCAAGCTTCCAGAGCGTTATCACCGCACTTCTCCACAGTCAATGCAGCTCTCATTCTTGTATCCCTATGCAGCAAGTTTGGCATGCAGATCTAGGAATGTGGCTGTGACATTACATAGTCTTATCAGAAGCATATTTTCATATGGAATATGACATAACTGAGATGTACTTTATGCAAGATGGCTCATGTACGATATCATTGGAAAAGTCATGATTTACTGAATGTAATTATCCAGTTTGTATGCCTGTATCATTTTTGTATCTGAAGTTAGGAATATTAGCTATGTATCTGTATTTCAAATGTGTTACTTTGCGTGTCACCCCAACCAGCGCTTCAGGTACAACAATGGAAAAGCCAGGCAGGGCTAATGGGCCAATAGCAGAGACAATGGACTGTGAAAGAGCTTTGTCTTCCTGTGGATGCTGGAGACAGCTTATGAGCAATGACTGCCACAGCCATGCAGAGGAGTGGATCCGAGTCACCTGGTACTGCATACCCCTCCTCCTCCCCCTTTTGGAATGCCAGTGGTTTTCCTCTGGAAGACAAAGGGTTCCTGCCTTACACAAGAGCTATACAAGGCAGGGGAGTATCATCATCACAGTTCTCTTCTGCCTGCCCAAAGAGACACTGAAAAACACCTGGAAGCAAGAACTGAATGGGGGGTGGGGGAGGCGGAGAGAAGGATTGAGCCCAAGCTGGAAGAGCGTCTAGCTTGTGAGTAATAATACCCGAGGTCTCAAGAGGAAGACCAGTGCAGCTGCCTTTCAAGACTTTCTGTAATCTGCCTGCAACAATATCTAGGGTGAGAAAAATTATTTGTAACCAATTTCTTTAGTGAAACTAGCTTAGTTTGCATGTTTGGTTTTGTTTGCTTAGTAATCTGCTTTGTTCTGTTTGCTACTCCTTTTACCACTTAATTTGCCTTTTGTAGTTAATAAAATTTGGTTTATAATATAACCTAGTGTCTGTAATTTCTAAGTAAGGGGCAAGAAGTTGTGCATACCTCCCTCCACATTGAGGGAGGAGATGAATTTCATAAAACCTTTGGGTTTGTACCCCTTAAAAGGAGTAAGCACCAGAGTGTTGGAACAAGTCCCTTAAGCTGAGTCTTCCCAGATCTGAGCTGCAGCTGGGTGTGGCCCTGTCTGTGCGCTTAGCTGGAAGAGGCTTGTGAGCCTAACCCAGCAAGGCCAGTTAAAGAGGGCCCATGCTGGCAGAACAGGTATACTCAGTGGTATCTCAGCACATCAGGTGGCTTCCTAAGGGGCACAGCCTATCACAGGGGCCTTTTCACATCCAATAGTTCTGCAACCACAGCTTGTCATCCCAAACCTACACTACAATGCAATCCCACCAATCAGTGCTTGTTTCTCAGCCCAAAAGCAGCAACTAATAATGGGGAGCTACCACCTGAATGACAGCAGTAGCCAGATGTATTTATGTGCTACCCATCAGCAACCTGTCATGGTCGTTGAGTAACTCCGCTTCCTCACATACCCAATTATAGTAGTACTCAATGAAGTTCTGCAAATACAAGAGAACTGCACATCTTATATTAGCAACAGTCATGAGAATTGCACGGAGCTCTGTAGGGTCCATACTTCTGCCTGAGAGATGGCAGAGGCTGTAAAGTGGCATATGGGATTGTCAGTTTTAAAAAATGGTGCGCAAATAATTGGATGGAACAAGCATTATGGATGGAGACGGACACTGTGGGAACCAGAACCAAAAATCCTTGGGCAAATTACTGCAAAATGTCCCACATGGCACTACACCGGACAACGGTACAGGGCACACCAGCATACCTACCCATGGCACTCCACGTCTTCCATCAATGTAACCACTAGCAGCGTGTACGTGCAACACCAACACAAGTAGCCAAGTATGCACGCACAAGAGATACAGAAGTCGGTGGATGTATGGTATCGTAACTTATGTCAACCAAGCTCTGTAGTGTAGACACAGCCTGTCATTTGGTTCTTCGCTACTGTAATAAAGTATTAAGTAACTCAGTTTAGACAATCAGAAGAATTTTTGTATTGTGACCATTATGAAAAGTTGAGTTTAAAACTAAATTAAGAAAATATAAAAGAGGTCTCATTTATTTAGCTTACGAAAGGTCAACCAGTGACATCCAACTGCAAAAAGTTAAGTTGGAAACTGAGTTAAATGAGCGCAAACTAGAAAAGGGCTGTTTTATTGACCAAGTATCTGAAACTTACTGAGGCTATAAGCGTACTATAGTGAAAAATATAGCAATTCCACGTTAGATGTCTTCTTCCACACTCAACCCCGGACCCTCAACTTCATGTTGTTTTAAACATTGACCACATTCTCAGAATGAGCAAATATATTCCATTTACAAACAATTAAGTCCCCTAATACAGCACAGAACATTTTATCAGCAGAACGTAAAGGATGTTTCATTAATCCACCACACTTGTGACCAATTAATTTTACAGTGCATTTGAAAGCTAAGGGCGAAAGCTTGAAAAACCTTAATTGCAAGGGGCAGGTGGAAGTTTTACCTCCTAATCAAACATGTAAAAGCAATTTCTGAAGAATTTAAGATCCCCATTTTAGTGGAAAACCTTTGAAATCTATTATGAACATTATGCTAATACAGGGATGAAGCATGCTGAAAACAGAAGGACAGAGTAAAAGTTAATTTAATATCAAAATAGTATCACTATTTTTATATTTAATTTGATAAACTATACTTTTGAATTTACCTCCAGCTACAGCAGAATTTCCAAACTGATACACTAGAATACTGCAGAAAGTAGAAGGCTTCCTCTAGAATTAGGTCCAGCTAACCACAAAAGCACCTAGGCCCTAGATCATAAAGCCATCACTAAATTACTATGCAGTATATAAGAAACAACCATACTGGGTCAGAACAATGGTCCATACAGCCCAGATCCTGTCTCTGACAGTGGCCAGTTGCTTCAGAGGGAATGAACAGTACAGGGTAATTTTGAGCAGTCCTTCCCTTGTTGTCCAGTCCCAGCTTCTGGCAGACAGAGATTCAGGGACACCCAGAACATGAGTTTGTGTCCCTGTTCGTCTTGGCTAATAGCCACTGATGGACCTATCCTCCACGAACTTATCTAGTTTTTTGAACCAGGTTATACTTTTCGTCTTCACAGCATGCTCTGGCAAGGAGTTCCACAGGTTGATTGTGCCTTCTGTGAAGTATTTCCTTATGTTACTTTTAAAACTACTGCCTATTAATTTCAGTGGGTGAATTCCAGTTCTTGCTTTATGTGAAGAAATAAATAATACTTCCTTATTCACCTTCTTCATAAGATTCACAATTTAATAGACCTCTATCATATCCAACCTTAGTCATCTTTTTTCTAAGCTGGACAGTCCCAGTCTTAAGATCTCCTCAGACAGAAGCTATTCCATAATCTTAATCATTTTTATTGCCCTTCTCTACACCTTTTCTAATTCTATGTTTTTTGAGATGGAGCAACCAGAACTGCATGCAGTATTAAAGGCGTGGGAGTACCATGGATTTATATAGTAGCATTATGATATTTCCCATTTTATTATCTATCCCTTTCCTATTGGTTCCTAACATTGATGATTGCCACTGTATATTGAATAGAGGTTTTCTGAAAACTATCTATAACGACTCCACATCATTTTTTTGAGTGGTAAGAACTAATTTAGAACCCATTATTTTGTATATACAGTTAGGATTATTTTTTACAATATGCATTCCTAACCACTTGGCAACACTGAGTTTCATCTACCATTTTGTTACCCAGCTTTGTGAGATCCATTACTAACTCACTGCAGTCAGCTTTGGACTCAAAAGTATCTTGAGTAACTTTGTAATGTCTGCAAACTTCGCCACCTCACTGTTCACCCCCTTTTCCAGATCATTTATCAATAGGGCTCCATGTCTATCACGGAAGTCACATATTCCGTGACTTTCTGCCACCTCTGTGACTTCTGCAGGGAACAGTGTGGTTGACCCCACGGCCACCCAAGCAGCTGGCACCACGGCCGGCAGCCCCTGGCCACGGTCCGCTTCTATTCGACCCACCACCTATTCAATTTATCAATTTGTTCCAAAACCTCCTCTACTGACATCTTAATCTGGAATAATTAACTCCAATTTCTCATGTAAAAAGAATGCCTCAGGTGGGGGATGGGAAGGGGGCCTTGCCCATATCCTCTGCAGTGAAGACCGATGCAACAAATTCATTTAGTTTCTCTGCAAAAGCCATGTCATCCTTAAGAGCTCCTTCAGCACTTTGATCACCAAGTCACCTCACTGCCTACTGGCAAGCTTCCTGCTTCTGAGGTACTTAAAAAAATATTTGCTGTTAGTTTGTGTCCTTTGCTAGTTCTTCAAATTCTTTCTTGGCCTGCCTTATTATACTTATACACTTGACTTGCCAGAGTTTGTGCTCCTTTCTGTTTTCCTCTCTAGGATGTCAGTTTTTAAAGGATGCCTTTCTGCCTCTAACTGCTTCTTTTACTCCGCTGTTTAGCCATGGTGGCATTTTTTGGTCCTCTTACTGTTGTGTTGGTTTTTTTTTCTAATTTAGGGTATACATTTAGTTTGAGCCTCTATTATGGTGCTTTTAAATAATCTCCATGCAGTTTACAGGCATTTCACCCTTGTAACTGTTCCTTTTAATTTCTATTTAACTAGCTTCCTCATTTTTGTGTAGTACCCCTTTTTGAAGTTAAATGTTACTGTGGCAGGTTTCTTTGGCATTTTCCCCCCATAAGAATGTTAATGTAATTACATTATAGTCTTTATTACTGAACAGTTCAACTATGCTCACCTCTTGGACCAGATCCTGTGCTTCAATATTTGCCTTTAATTTGGCAATAATTAATATGGACCAGATTTAGGATTAAATCAAGAATTGCCTCTCCCCTTGTGGAATCCAGGACAAGATACTCCAAGAAGCAGTCATTTAACATGTCTAAAAAAAAAAAAATTTTCTTCAATCACCGCCTGAGGTGACTATACCCAGTCAATAGGAGGATAGTTGAAATCATCCATTACTACTGCATTTTTCTATGTTTGTAGCCTCTCTAATCTCCCTGAGCATTTCACAATCACTGTCACCATCCTGGTCAGGTTGTCAGTATTCCTGCTGCTATTTCTATCCATACTCTATGGTATAGTTTGATTTGTTTGAGATTTTTCCTTTATTTCACTCTATGCTTTTCTTAACATATAGAAACACTCCCACACCAGTGCAACCTACTCAATCATTCGTACACATTTCATATCCTGGTATTACCACATCCCATTGATTATCCTCACTCTACTCAAGCTTCTGTGATGCCTATTATATCAATATCCTCGTCTAATGCCAGGCACTTTAGTTCACACTTTTAGTATCTAGACTTTAGCATTTGTATAAAAGTACTTGTACATTTTGTCAATATTCAGTTGCTTGCCTTCAACTATTATATTTAAATGGGACTCATGTTTCACTATACTTCACCAGTTCCTACAAGTACTTGGCCAACTTTTTTCTGATAGAGTTCCCCATTACTAAATTCATCCCTAAGGAATGTCTTCGCCCAAACCATGTGTTCCTCAACATCTGTCAGCCTTTCCCCAGTCCTTAGTTTAAAAAATCCTCTATAACCTTTTTAACTGTACATACCTGCACTCTGGTTCAGTTTTGATTTAGGTGGAGCCCATCCTTCCTGTACAGGCTCCTCTTTTCCCAAAAGGTTCCCCAGTTCCCTAAACCTAAACCCCTCCTCCTGCCACTCTGCTGCTGGACTTCTACCTGCATTATTTTTACTCTTGTAAAAGTGGTGGGTTTTGTTTTTTTTTTTTTTTTGGGGGGGGGGGGGGGCGTGAAAGGAGAATGGGGTTATTGGCCTAAGTTTAGAGTATGTTAGACGTATCCGCTTCTCACATTCCCTCTCTAAACTCCCTTGCAAAACTCCTCTGATCACCTAGGAGCTGGCTTTTTAAAGCCTCAGCATCCCTAAATTAGCCCCATCTCCTTATCAAGGGATCCTAAAGGGTTAGGGATCAAAGCATAGCAGGTTAGAGTCATTAGTGAGCTCTCAGCCTAGCTTATCAGGCTGCTCATCTCAGCACACAGTGCCTCCCCTCCCCTAACACATCAAACTATAATCTTTAATCAAGCAAGTATACAACAAAACATTCTAGAGAAAACCTAAACACTGCCTGACAATATACAGTTATGCATATTACTTTTCAACACTGCTGGGCTTGCAAATGTTTATTTATGACACCTTGTATGCAAAGTGAAAAGTTTTACCCACTCATTAAGGATGCACCAGCTTCTAAAAAATCTGGACTCATTCTTCCATGGCTTCTTCCAGGAAATTCCAAATTCACTCCCTTTTTAAGGTTCACATGCAGATTCTCCAAGGGATAATAAGGTTTTGATGCCTAAAGGGCTGTATGCTATTTCACATTATACAGATTAGACCAATTATATACTTCCTTCAGCAGATAGCTTTAAGTTTCATGCTGCCTTTCTAAATATGCTAGAAAGTTTCAGTGGGGAGGAGAGGGCAGAATCCAGATTGGAGTGGATACAATATGGAATTGCAGGAGAGGATCTTCGGACAAAAGTTTCATACCATTAACTCGATGAGCCTGAATATAAAGAGAAGAAAGCAGATGGAGAGTCGCTAGAAAGCCAGGTGGCAGAGTTGGAAGGACAAAAACTGGGATGGAGGAGTCAGGCAGAAGGTGGTCAAATGAGAGGTAGAGGGATTAAAGGACAGCAGGCAAGAAAAATTGGTGACAGAAAGATGGATCATGGTAGATACAGTCAGTCTCCGAAAAAACGCATGAATAGAGAGCACAATATCCACCAATCTCCTCTCTTCAAAAGTTGAAGGTGGATGTGGAATTCAATGAATGAAAAAATAATGCTGCTTGACAAGGCACATGGCAGAACAAAAGGAGAAAAAGAACTAATCTGTAAACGCAGGAAAGTCCCATGATCACAGGCCTTTCCCCAGAGTTGTTAAACAGCCTGGGTACAAGAACAGAAGAATCAGATGCTCCAATTAATCATAGTGAAGGATTAGCAGGATGGCCATCACAATGGTAAAGAGGAAGAAAAGAATAAAGAGAAAGGAGTGATTTAACAGAAGAATCAAAACAAGAAGAGTGGAAGAGGAAATTTATTCTATAAATTAACCGGGTGGGGAAAAGCCACAAACATACTATGTATGGTAAAGTTTGTTTTCTTTTAATTCAAAAACTATTACACCAACTCACCATCAAAAAAATTCCTCATTATACCATCAGTATAGCAATATGCAAAAAGCACTGGCTACAGTCAGACTGAGCTGGTATGACATCATATATTTGCTGACCCTAAAAGTTACTGCAGAATACAAGCTCTTTTAAAAAGTTTTAGTCCTTCTGGTTGCAAACAAGTCTTCAGAACCTGTACTAACGTAGTGCTATCTTCTCACATATTTAAACTTTCTGAAAAAGTAGCTCTGAGACAGATTAGCGTCTTCCATTCATTTCAACACCAACAATTATAACTAACTGTGGTATGTAATCTATCATTTAAATCAGCTTCCGTACCAGATGACTGGAGGATAGCTAATGTGATACCAATTTTTTTAAAAAGGCTCCAGCAGCGATCCAGGCAATTATAGGCTGGTAAGCCTAACTTCAGCGCCAGCCAGACTTGCTGAAATTATAGTAAAGAATAGAATTATCAGACACAGATGAACATGATTTGTTGTGGAAGTGTCATCATGGCTTTTGTCAAGGGAAATCATGCCTCACTAATCTACTAGAATTCTTTGAGGGGGTCAATAAGCATGTGGACAAGGGGGAACCTATGAACACAGTGTACTTAGATTTTCAGAAAGCCGTTGACAAGGTCCCTCACCAGGGGCACTAAAACAAAGTAAGCTGCCATGGGATAAGAGGGATGGATCAGTAACTGGTTAAAAGATAGGAAACAAAGGATAGGAATAAATGGTCAGTTTTCAGAATGGAGAAGTAAATAGTGGTGTCCCCCAAAGGTCTGTACTGGGACCAGTACTATTCAACATATTCATAAATGATCTGGAAAAAGGGGTAAACAGTTAGGTGGCAAAATTTGCCAAGGATAGTTAAGTCCCAAGAAGACCGCGAAGAGTTACAAAGGGATCTCATAAACTGGGTGACTAGGCAACAAAACAGCAGATGAAATTCAATGTTGATAAATACAAAGTAATACACATTGGAAAACACAATCCCAAATATACATATAAAATGATGGGATCTAAATTAGCTGTTACCACTAAAGAAAGATCTTGGAGTCACTGTGGCTAGTTCTCTGAAAACATCCACTTAAAGTGCAGTGGCCATCAAAAAAGCTAACAGAACGTTCGGAATCATTAAGAAAGGCAAAGATCAGAAGACAGAAAATATCATATCTATATACTACCTCTATATAAATCCATCTCTATATAAATCCATCTCTATATATGCCAACATCTTGAATAGTGCGTGCAAATGTGGACACCCTATCTCAAAAAAAGATATATTGGAATTGGAAAAGGTTCAAAAAAGGGCAACAAAAGTTATTAGGGGTATGGAATGGCTTCCATATGAGGAGAGATTAATAAGACTGGGACTTTTCAAGTTGGAAAAGAGATGATTAAGGGGGATATGATAGAGGTCTATAAAATTATGACTGATGTGGCATAAGTAAATAAGGAAGTGTTATTTACTCCTTCTCATAACAGAGGAAGTAGTGGTCACCAAATGAAATTAATAGGCAACAGGTTTAAAAACAAACAAAAAAGTATTTTTTCACACAATGCACAGTCAACCTGTGCAACTCTTTGCCAGAAGATGTTGTGAAAGCCAAGACTATAACAGGGTTCAAAAAAGAACTAGATAAATTCATGGAGGATAGGTCCATCAATGGCTATTAGCCATGATGGGCAGGGACAGTGCCCTGCTGGGAGATAGGGGGTGGATCACTCAATGATTACCTGTTCTGTTCATTCCCTCTGGGGCACCTGGCTGGCCACTGTTGGCAGACAGGATACTGGGCTAGATGGATCTTTGGTCTGACCCGTATGGCCGTTCTTATGTTCTTAAGATAAAATTCAACATCAACTATTTTTCTGCTGATCCTTTCAGCACCATCAGCAATGCTGGGATTGTAGGAACAACTATCTCTGCACTATTCAGTCCTTACTGCCCTCGTGTTTACTAGAAAAAGATATATTTTTAACGCGTTACCTTATATCTTATTACTCCAAGTAGTCCCACTGAAGTCAATGGAACTACTCAAAGGCGGAACTGCTGACCAACGATTAAGGGGGTTCAACAGTTTGTTACCCTGGTAGTTACAAAAAATAGGAGTTAATTTGTAGAATGAGTAGATGGGTATTATGATGCTTTTTCAATTGTAGATACAGGAACACTTTACAATGATAGGTAAGCATTACTGTCCCCATTTTAAAGCTGGAGAAAAGGAGAAAGAGAGATTAAGTGACTAAGGCTATGTCTACACCGCGCATCTTACAACGGCATGGCTGTGCAGCTGCACTATTTTAAGATGTGATGTGTAACTGCTCTTTATTGCCGTGGGGCCACATCTTTGTCACCGGGAGTACTGTCCACTCCGGTGCTTTTCATCATTAAAACCTTTGTCGTTAAAGGCGGTGTTTTTTCACACCCCTGAGCAACAAAAAAAGTTTTAACGACAAAAGTGCCACTGTAGACATGGCCTTAGGGCAGGGGTGGGCAAACTTTTTGGCCCTAGGGCCACATCGGCTACAGAAATTGTATGGCAGGCAAGGTAGGGAAAGCTGGGAAAGGCTATGCCTCCCCAAACAGCAAGGAGTGGCCTGGCCCCCACCCCCATTCCAACCCCCCCGGAACTCCCACCCCCATCCAACACCCCCTGCTCCCACCCGGGCATCCTGCTTCCTATCCAAACACCCCTGCTCTCTTCCCCCTGACCATCCCGCCGGGATGCCCATCCCCTATCCAATCCCCCCTGCTCCCCACCCCTGGGACCCCTGCCCCATCCAATCTCCCTGTTCCCCACCCCCTGACTGCCCCCCTGCGACCCACCCCACGCCCTACCCAACCCTCCCTGCTCTCCCCGCCCCACATTACCTGTGGGGTTGGGGAAAGGGGGGCTCAGTCCTTTCCCTGTGCGTTTCCCCTGCTCGTTTGGCTGCTCTTCCTGGCAGTCGGGCAGGGCTCGCTCCCTATTTGGGCTTGGTTGCTGGGGACAGGGGCCAACATGCTGGAGATGGAGGAGGGCCCTCATTTGCTCTGCCCCTGACCCTGGCAGCAAGACCCAGGCCCCTTGACCCACCCCGGAACTCCCCCTGACCGCGCCACCCTGGAAAACCAGGTCTGGCCGCACTATAGCCATGCTGCCCAGGTACTGGGGGAACTGTGACTGCGAAGGAGGCAGGGGAGCAGAAGGGGAGGGGCCAGGGCCTAGCCTCCACCCTGCTCACCATGCTGCTGGGGAGTTGGGCTGGCTCCTCTACAAGCCTGTCCTGACCCCACTCCCTGAAAGGAGCTCAGGGGCCAGAGTCCCGAGGGCCATAGTTTGCCCCCCTCTGCCTTAGGGTATGTCTACACTTACAGCACTGTGGTGGTACAGCTACACCGGTGCAGCAATGCCACTGTAGTGTTCAGTGAAGAAGCCGGGAGAGCTTCTCCCATCACATAGGTACTCCATCTCCCCCAGAGGCAGCAGTTATGTGGACATGGGAAGCTCTCCCGTTAACAGAGCACTATCTACACTGGGGCTCAAACTGGTGTAACTGCACTACTCAGGGGTGTGGATTTTCCACACCCCTGATCGATGTAGTTATAGTGACATAAACCTGTAGCGCAGACCAGGACTTAGTGAAGGTTCAGTGACAGAAACACAGCCTAGCTTTGCTCCCTTCCAGTCAGAGTCCCCAGAGTCGTTACTGAATCCTCACAAGACCCTGTTTGATTACAACCCCACTGCGAATACGTCTGGGTTTAATTCCGGGGTTAGGACGATTTCAGAAAAGAGATGAAGAGGAACAACCCAGCATACGCGTTACCGTGGTGAGAAGGGCACGGCAAAGTGCCACCGCACCTCCTTTTGTACCTCTTCTTCAGACACACCCACAGACTTCCACGCCACGCGCCGCGCTGCGCACACGCGCGGTGACTGGATGGAAGTTTGCAGCCGCACCGAGGAGCGCGGCGGCGGCGACTCCCAGCGCTGTGCCGGCGGAGAGCCCCGCCGCGCCCGCGGGCTGCGGCCCCCGCCCACGCAGGGAGCCTCCCTGGCTGGCTCTCCGCCACACCGGCACCTCAGCCCGGGCCAGAGCCGCAGCCCAGCAGGAGGCGCACGCCCCGCCGCGAGCCAAGGGCAAGCCCCGCGCCGCGCCAGCCCGGCGGCTCCCTCCCGCCGCGGGCGTCGGAGCCCTGTTGATGCGGGGAGCTCGGCAGCAGCATCAGGCCCCGGTGCCCGGCGGAGGGGGCTCCCTGGTGGCGGGGGATGCGCTCAGCTCCCGCTCACCCTGCGGGGATGCGCCCCAGCCCCCTGTGCGGGGAGAGACGGGCGCTGTCCCCGCAGGCCACGCACCCCGCAGCCGCCCAACCGGCCGGGCTCTTACCACGAACACGGAGCCCCGCACCGCCTCGGAGACGCTCTGCCGCAGCTCGGCCGCCGTGCCCGGCTTGCTGAGCGCCCGGGTGAACTTCCGAGTCTCCGGAGGGACCAGCGCCTGCGACATGGCCGCCGCCGCTGCTACCGCCGCCGCCTCGCCGCGCTCCCGGCCCCTCACTCCGCGGCCCCCATGGCCCGGCCGTGGACGGCGAGCCAGTGTCGCAGCTGGCGCCGGCCCGAGCGGCTCTGCCCTCTCAGGTGGCCCCTCCCTCACTCAGCCCATGCTCCCAGCGCGCGCCCCGCTCCCACCCCAAACACTGAGTCACACGAGGGGGGAGGGCGTAGGGTGCAGCCGCGGTCGCTGATTGGCGGAGCCGAGACGGCGAAGGGGTGGGGCCACCCATCATGCCCCGCCCACACCTGTTCCCCGGGTCCGCGTCGGATTGGTCGCGCCAAGACCTGCCCGGCGGCTGCCCTCGCGCACCCCGCCCCCGCGTCGGTCTCCCCTGGGAGCCGCGGCCAACATCGGGGCGGGGCCGGCGTGAGCCGGAAATTCCCGCTTGCCGCTGAGCGCGTCGTCACGGCCTCCCCTCGCCCGGGGCGGGTCCGCAGCGTCGTGTGCGGGCTGGCGCGGGGCCCGCTGGCGGGGATCGGGGTCGGTGGCGGGGGGCCGGCCCCTGGGCGCGCAGGCCCGTGCCCCTTCAGAAACAGCGTTTCGCAACCGTCCTCCTTGGCCCCTGCCTCCCGTCCGTGCAGGGCCTGTTCCTGCCCCGAGCTCTGCCTTGTGTCCGGGGCCCTCGCCCAGGCACATAGCAGCTTTGACCTCCCAAATTCCCTGTCCTCGCTCAAAGGGGTGTCACTTATTAGATGAACCCCACAGTTACACGCCGCGTGGTCCTGCTCACTTTTATGGTTGAGAATTATTTACATCAGACTATAAGGAGCCATGAAGATGTAGTGATAGAAATCTCTACACCAAAAGAATAAATTGCCCCTCTATAATTTTCCTACAGGTAGGGAGTCGTACATCCCTCATATGGGGCCTTGGTCAGATTAGGGAGCCTGCATCTGCACCTTGGCAGGTTGAGAAGTATGCCTAAGCCTGGACTGGACCTGTCCTTGCTGCAGTTGATAGCATCAGCTATTTTATGTCCACTACTGCAAAGGGAGATGCTCCCCACATCCTAGCTGCAGCTGGGTTTACATGAGATGCCAGCTGCAGCACTGTGTTAACTACAGCCAACTGCAGTGCCTTGCTTCCTTAATGTTGTTTTGTGAATTGCAATGGATCATTTTGATATTTAAATATGTGCTTTTAATTTTTATCAATGTAAATATTTAACCTAGGAAGATATTTTTAAAAGTTATTCAAAATAGGACTACAGCAATTAAGTTTCATAGCAGATTTGAAAAAATCAGTCTCTTTTGTTCATTATCAAGCACCAATATTTATACACATACATTGGAAAAAAATAATGAAGTTTAATCAATGTTTTTGCTTTGCCTCTCTGTAAAGCTTGAGTCACACTGATAGAAAGTTTAGCTAAGTAAAGTTACATATCTGTATGTTTGCAGGACTGAGACTTTAGTGCCCAACCCTAGAAGCTGGTATAGGTAAAGTCATTTTTTCAGGTGAGTTGTCCCATTGAATTTCCACTGAGGGACTATTCTCATATGACTAGTCCTATTAAACTCAATGGAATTGGTCATGTGAATAAAGTTACTTTTGTGAGTAAGTGCTTGAAGGATCAAAGACTTACTAAAGCATCTTTCCCACAAACGGCAAAAACTTTTTAGGTTTCAGAGTAACAGCCATGTTAGTCTGTATTCGCAAAAAGAAAGGAGTACTTGTGGCACCTTAGAGACTAACCAATTTATTTGAGCATAAGCTTTCGTGAGCTACAGCTCACTTCATCGGATGAAGCTGTATGCTGTACGAAAGCTTATGCTCAAATAAATTGGTTAGTCTCTAAAGTGCCACAAGTACTCCTTTTCTTTTCGCAAAAACTTTTTACAGAGTTAAATCATTTACACTTCCCACATGAAAAGAACAATTCAGTGGTGTAGCCAAGGGAGACAAAAATATTAATCTGAGATTTGAAAACAAGTCTGTAAACTCTTTGGGTCACAGAGCATTTTTTTGTACAGCACATAATGCATGCGATCCTTGTTCTTCATTGGGGCCTTTGGGCACCACAAACATACAGCTACTGATTCAGTGTCTCTGAGACAGAAATATGCAGGAATGCAGCAAAGGTTAAGGGATAAAGACAGTACAAATACACAAACATAATTCAGCCTCAAAGTATTATCAAAGTAAAGGATCTTGGCCCAGATCCATAAAGAGACTTGGAGTTTGGATATCTAGAAAGTTAGCAGCAAAGCAACGGGATCCCTAAGCCCTTTAGCACCCATCAACCCTTAACCAGGGGCTGGGACTACTCAGGAAAACCAGGAGTTTAAAAAGCACACTCCTAAACGACCAGGGGAGTTAACAAACAGGAGCACTAACTGGAGTTTTGTGAGGGAGTTCTCCAGGTGAAGGAGGAGCGATTACATGACTCTTGGGGTAAGTTCGTTGTCTGTAGTGTGTTTGTGGTGTGCTTGCTGCTTGACTGAAATATACTGTTTGGTCTGTTTGTTTGGGGACCGTGCACTGAGCCTAGCAGTCTCCTAGGCAAGGCGGAAAGCTTCTTAATGAGGCTTTCATCCCTAAGCCCTTTACCCATCAACCCTTAACCAAGGGGCAGGCTACTGAGGGTGGGTTAGATGCACTTAATGTTCTTTAAACTTCTTTATCCTTAAGGCCAAAAACACCCCGATAAACTTAAAACATCAACAAAGGAACACGCTACGGGAGTGAACAGGGATGTCCAGCAACGGAGTGGGGACTATCCAGTTTATTGTACTCAATGCAGCATCTATGATTACCTGCCCCATGGGGCAGGTAGTGTACATGTGCATTTGGTGCAAGGGGCGTGTCCAAAATGCTGCCTCCTCACAGAGTTAGAGTTCTAAATTTGGATGGCAGGGAAGCACCTATCTCTTCTTGCAATCCGCAGTTGGGAACACCTCTGCTGGAGTCAGTTTAGGAATCTAATCTGCTTTGTGCAGGAAACACCAGAGAAGGAAGTGATGCACGTGCCACCAACCTTATAGCTTTCAGTCCACAGGTAAGTACTTTTATGTGGGAGTCCCAGATTTGATTCTCCCTCTTTTCTTGCTGGGGAGACAGGATTTGAAGAGGTGTCTCCCACCTGTTAGGTGACTGTCCTCATGAATGGGCTATACCATAGGTGCCGACTTCCCCTCTGCCCCATAGGTGCTCCACACACACCCCCACGCCCCGGCCCCACCCCTGCACCACCCTCACCCTGCCCCAATTCCACCCCCTTCCCCCAAGTCCCAGCCTCTTTACCGCCTCCTCCCCCGAGCGCGCCGCGTCCCCACTCCTCCCCCTCCCTCCCTGAAAGTCCTAAGCACTGCCGAACAGCTGTTAGGCGGCAGGCAGGAAGTGCTGGAAGGGGGAGGAGCAGGGACACGGTGCACTTGGGGGAGGAGAAGGCAAGTAGGGGGCGGGGGGAGCTTGGCTGCTGGTGGGTGTGGAGCATCCACTAATTTTTCCCCGTGGGTGCTCCAGCCCCGCAGCACTCACGGAGTCAACGCCTGTGGGCTATAGGATACTCTGATGCATGTATGTGTGTGTTGGGGAGCCCTCCACCTCTCCTATGGAAGCTGTTCGACTTTGGATTAAAAAATTAAATAGTAATTGGGTCAGAGTGAGTGAGAAATATTTTTGTCTTGTGGTTAGGGCATCCATCTGGAAAGCGGGAGACTTAGGGTCCAGCCCCCCTGCTCCAGTGACTCCAATTTAGCAAAAGTGGAACAGCTTCAAATCGAGAGACTGATATAGCACCACATCAGAATATCGCATAGCTCAGTGGTTTAGGGCACCGTCCTGAAAGGTAGGGTTCGACCAGGGTATGTCCCTTCTCCTCATCAGGCAGAGGGGTACATTGAACTTGGATCTCCCTCACCCCAGCTGAGCTAAAAGTTATGAGGTTGACAGCCCCATTTCCTCTTTTGGATACATTTTTGAATGGTGTCTGAACCAGTTAGGTGTGTTCAAACCATGCATACTAGATCAGTCCCACATGTGGGATATATGCTCTTCTGCCTATCTTCCCTGGTTTATAAATTGGGCTGGGCTCAGGCGGAAGATAAGCATCTGAATACCTAAAGTGAGGCAGCAGTATGCAAGCCCAAGCGGCTGAAAGTGAGGCACAAAGGGAGCTTTTACTCTGAAAAAGTAGGCACTGAGTGAGTTTAGGCACCTACAGGATTAGGCAGCAGATGAACAGGGATTTTGTGGATCACAGTGGCACCTAAAACTGGGTTTAAGCACCTACAAGTATCTTGGTGGATCTAGTCCTTTCTGTGTTCCTTGGCATCTTGAGATTTATTCATGCCCTGTGTACAAATGCTTGAAGCCTGGGCAATAAACAAGAGAAGTTAGAAATGCTAATTCATTAAAAGAAATTGGCCAACATAGGTATTAGTGAAATATGGTGGGAGGATTCACATAATTGGAATGTTAAAATCACTGGCTACACTGGCTACTTTAGAGTACTTCCCCCACTGCTCCTCGGAGGTTCCTGTTAACTGCTGGAAATGGCCCACCTTGATCATCACTACAAAAGGTTTTCTCCTCCCTGCTCTCCTGCTGGTAATAGCTCATCTTAAGTGATCACTCTCCTTACAGTGTGTATGATAACACCCATTTTTTCATGTTCTGTGTGTATATAAATCTCCTCGCTGTATTTTCCACTGAATGCATCCGATGAAGTGAGCTGTAGCTCACGAAAGTTTATGCTCAGATAAATTGGTTAGTCTCTAAGGTGCCACTAGTACTCCTTTTCTTTCTTTAGAGTACTTGACAGTTCAGCCCTGTTCCAGCTGACAAATCACAACATGGAGTACCAGTGAGAGTCTGTCATAGACCCCCCAACTCAGACTAGAGAATAGGATGAACAGCTTTTTAAACATATATATATATAGTGACTAGAAACTAAAACTGGGTTATCATGGGATATTTCCATCTAGAGAACAAATGCAGGAGATCTCATGCTGTCACTAGAGAAACTTGCTTGGAATTTTTAAAAATTAGAGAATTTTCTAACACAAGCAGTATTACACTTTACCCAGGGAAATTCTATAGTAGACTTCATTCTGACAGATCAAGATGAATTGAATTAAAAGTTAGTGTTTGTCTAGGTGCAAGGGATCACAACCTAATTATATTTGTTATATGTAAACAGAATAAGGGCCCAACAAGCAATATGTATACTTGGTACTTTCTTTAATAGGGTCAGTTTCCCAAAGCTGAAAACAGGTATAAACAAAACAGATTTTTATTTAAAAATTTCCTCCCAATGTGAATGATAATGAGGAGTTGTTTAAGAAAAGCTTACCAGGTGACCCCTCTCCTCCAAAATCACAATTCCACAATCACAAAAGATACCTTTGACAGTTAAAAATCAGTCCTAGTTAAAAAGGGAAGTGAAAGCAAATATGTAAAGCAAATGGGAAAAGGAGGAAGTTGATAGCAATCATTATAAATTTAGTTGTCATGAAATACCTTTAGCTTCCCTTATCAATTGTCTGTATCAGTGAAAATTCTAATGAAGATCCCACAAGGATTGGTTCTTGACCCAATGTTATTAAGCATCTTTATCAATGAAAAAAATATAGAATCATTGCTGATAAAAATTTTAAGATGACACAAAAATTGGAGTAGTAAATATAAGAACAAATCGGTTCTACAGAGCAATCTGGAGTTCATAGTAAACTGAGCTCACTTAAACAACATTTTTTAAGCTCAATGAAAAGTCATTCATCTAAAAACAAACAATATAGATCTCATTTATAGCATGGGTCACTGTATTTTGGAAAGCAATGACTCACAAGGACATGGGATCATGGTGCGATTCTTGGATGCATAAGCAGGGGAATATTGAGTAGAAATAGTGTAGGGTTATTGCTACTATATATGGCATTCGTGAGACCATTAATGGAATACAGTGTCCACTTCTGATCTCCATACTTTAAAAATAGTGATGACAAAATGGAAAGGGTTTAAAAAAAGAGCTACAAGAACCATTCAGGGTCTGGAAAACCTGCCTTACAGTGACAGACTGAAGACGATCAACCTATTTAGTTTAACACAGAAAAGGTTAAGAGGTAACTTGATCATGGTCTATAAACACTTATCTGAAGAGAAGATTTCTAATACTAGCAAGCAAAGGCATAACAAGATCAAGTGGCTGAAAGCTGAAGATAGACAAATTCTGACTAGAAATAAGGCACACATTTGTTAATGTGAGGGCAGCTAACATTAACTGGAATAAGTTAAATTGGAATAAATTAAGTTGGAATAATTTACTTAAGGATATAGTAGATTCTCTATCACTTGATGTCTTTAAATGAAGATTGGATATCTTTCTAAAATATGTGCTGTAGCTCAACCAGAAGTGATGGGCTGGATGAAGGAATCACTTACAGTAAAACCTCAGGGTTACAAACACCTCGGGAATGGAGGTTGTTCCTAACTCTGATATGTTTGTAGCTCTGAACAAAAAGTTATGTTTGTTCTTTCAAAAATTTACAACTGAACATTGACTTAATACAGCTTTGAAACTTTACTATGCAGATTGCGGAAGAAAAATACTGTTCTCCCTTTATTTTTTTAGTAGTTTATGTTTAGCAGTACTGTATTGCATTTTTTGTTTTGGTTTTTGCCTCTGCTGCTCTCTGATCATGTACTTCGGGTTCCAAATGAGGTGTGTGGTTGGCTGGTCAGTTCATAACTCTGGTGTTTGTAACTCTGAGGTTCTACTGTCGTAAAATTGTAAGGTCTGTTATGCAGGAAGCCAGACTAGATTATCATAGTAGTCCCTTCTGGCCTTTAAAAAAAAAAAATCTATAAATCTACGAAAAAGGAAAAGGCTGTCAAACCAATCGTCACCAAAGCTTAAAAATGGACAGAGATATGGTCAATGCTAGATCAGTGGAAGAGTAAGGAGGCAACCATTAGTGATGCATGAGGTCCATGATACAATCTGTAGATTTTAAAAATCAATGGGCAATTTTGAATTGGATATTCAAATGAATGGTCATGTTTGAGGGTGGAAGTGATGTGGTGACACTTCTTTGCATAGATGAGGTGGTATGGGAATTTATCATGCAACTAGATATGTGCAGACAAACAACTGAAGTCAGTGGGGCTCCACATGGGCACAGGGGTCTGCTTGCAGAAAGCATGTTATGGAGCTTGACGGTAGTCTTGAAAGCAGTGTTTTTTTTTTTAAATTTTTGCCACCCAGTTGAAGAAGATTATTGATGCCCGCAACCCAACGGAGCTGAGGAGGAGGGGTTTGGGAGGGACTCAGGGCTGGGGTGGAGGATTGGGGTGCAGTGGTGAGGGGTGCAGGGTGGGGCCGGGAATGAGGGGTTCAGAGTGTGGGAGGGGGCTCTGGGCTGGGACAGGGGGCTGGGGGTGAGGGAGGGGGTCAGGGCTCTGGGCTGGGGGGTGCAGGCTCTGGTGTGGGGCCAGGGATGAGGGATTTGGGGTGCAGGAAAGGGCTCCAGATTTGGGGGGGCTCAGGGCTGGGGCAGGAGATTGGGATGTGGGGTTGGGGCTTGGCCTTACCTCAGGCAGCTTCTGGTGAACGGCGCAGCAGGGGTGCTAAGGCAGGCTTCCATTACTTCCTGGCACTGTGGTCCACACTGTACCGCAAAAGTGGCCAGCAGCAGGTCTGACTTCTAAACAGAGGCACGCAAGTGGCTCTGCGCAGCTCTCGCCCGCAGGCACCGCCCCTTTCCCAGCTGCCATTGGCTGGTTCCTGGCCAATGGGAGTGCGGAGCCGTTGCTCAGGACAAGGGCAGTGCACAGAGCCCTATGGCCCCCCCCACCTAGGAGCTGGACCTGCTGCTGGCCGCTTCCGGAGCACAGCGTGGTGTCAAAACATGTAGGGACTAGCATGCCTTAGCTAGGCAGCATTGCTGATAGGACTTTTAACGGCCTGGTCGGTGGTGCTGATCAGCGCTGTTGTGATCAGTGCCTTACATTCTGCGACCCGGTATTGGGTCGCAACCCCCAGTTTGAAAACCACTGCTTTAGAGGGATGATTCTCGACAAACATATTCTGAACCTGGAATATTTTTGCAGAATTTATAGGCATCAGTTTAACTATGACAAAATCTTACTACAGTCACTGCTTCAGAGGCTTGTGTGTGTGTGTGCATGCACCTCAAGGCTGGAGCAAAAATATCTCCATTTAAACAGCTCACTGAGACAGATGTACGATGTACTTTTCATAGTAAAATGTACTATTGCCTTCAATAATGTGCTAGAGTAGGTTCACAGGAGCCCCTTGTTAAAATTCTCCTATCAACAGAAAGATTTCTCTGCCTCTTACTGAGGTGCCTCCTCTCTAGCTACTACTAATCTATCCTTCTCAAAAATACCATTTTTTACAAGAGGCTCTTAAAAATGTTTCTGAATAGCAATTGTTTTTATATGGGAATGAACCAGAGTTTTATAGATCATCATATATATGTTGATAAATTGATTACATAATCACTGATACAGTCTGGGGCACTCTAATGACAAAAAATCACTCTTCAGAAATCTATATGAATTTCCAGCAAAGAATATCCCGACCTACAAGCTCTTCTCATCTCCCTAACTCAAATGGTTGAAGCTGAATAGACACCATGATATATACTATCAATATATTTAGTACATTTATAAATAAATATTTCCACCAAGTGAATGTAATACAAGGTTCTTTGTGGTGTTGTCTCCTTTCTTGATTATATTTGTGTGTGTGTGAGGGGTGTTGTTTTGTTTGTTTGATTTTGTTTTTGAAAATAGAGGAGACCAAGATTCCTCAGTCACTTACTCTTAACTTTGTGAGAATTCACAACCCTGGGAAGCAGGATATGTCGCATGTTGAGGGGTGGGAGGAATTAATGCAAGTCACTAATTAAAATACTGGCAGCACATCATTGTCTTTCATACACACAGACACACACCTCTCTACTTCACAAAATGTCACTGGTTTCAGTGGAACTTTATTTTTTTAAATCTTATATTGTCATTCTGCTAATAGAATTTTAAGGACTGATTAAATACAGTACATGTAATTTATTAATAATCTTACTACACATCCAGATACAATTCTAAATGTTATTTTTTTAACATAGTTCATAATATTCAGTGCAAGTATGCTAATATTTATATAAACAAAATGCTTCTATAATGATCTAGTTTCCACTGATGCACTGGATCTATACAGTTTTTTTTTTAACCCCCCCCCCCCCAAGTGCAGAGGTGTTAACTCTCATGTCCTGATCAAATTCCAACTGGATAATTATAGCCCCTTTATGTAAATAAATTCCAAGTATAATTTTAGTGCAATACACTATAGTTCATTTCCTGTCTTTCCACTAGTTCATAAGAGAATTATGGGACTTTTTTAGAATAAGTTTAATTCTAGCATCATGGCTCAAATTCGTATTTACTTCCTACCTACATTCCTCCTACAATGTTAGAGTAAAAACCTGCTCTCCTATATATAAAAGCAGAGCCATTAACTTCTGTAGGGTTATTCATGTAAGGTGAGCAGGATTTGTCCCATAGACCTTTTCTGGTTTAACTAACAGCATGATTTTAAACCAGTTTAGTTAAACTAGTGCAAAACCTTGTATGGATGCTCTTAAATTATTTTAAATCAATTATTTATGAATTTTGTTTCACTCAATTCATTTTAAACCTGCTCCATATAATTGGAGTTAAACAAAATCAGTATAAACTAGGTGTGACACTGCACCCCATATTCTTCATAGTGATATTATAATATGATTGACATAATCATAATATATTTTATGCAAGATAAGTCATGTGAGGTGTCATTGGAAAGGTTATGATCCTCTGAGTATGATTATCTTATTTGTATACATGTATAAATTTTGTATATGAAGTTAGTAATATTGACTATGTATCTGTGTTACAAACGTGTTTATACCTGGGGAACGCCTGCTAGATAAGATGCTTTAATTCTGAAAAGCTGGGTGGGGAAGGGCCATTGGAGAAAACAACAGGCATTAGAAGAAGCTTATCTCCCACCTGGGGGCCTTCCTGAGGATGCTGCAGACCGCCTCTGAATAATGGCTATTGTGACACTACAGGGACATGTGACCAGGTCACCTGGTGCTGGACTCCATCTTGGGATATCAGTGTTTTTCTACTGGCTGGCATGGGAACCAAGCTTTGAAACAAAGAGTTCCCGCCCTATGCAAAAGCTATAAAGGCAGGGGAGTGACATCATCAGGGTTCTTCACTGACTCCCCACCCAAAAAGACTTCTGAAAACACCTGAGGAACAAAGACTGAACTGGGGGGGAAATGCTGGACCCAGGCTACAGGAATTTTTACCCTGTGACTGGAACACCTTGGGATTCCAAACTGTAAGCAAGTGCATCTTGCCCCTAAAGAATCTGCAGCCTGCTTGTATCATTACTTAGGGTGAGGATCTGCTATTCATATCCAATCTCTTTAGGATATTAAGCTTAGATTGCATTTTTATTTGCTAGTTAATCTGCTTTGATCTGTTTGCTATCCCTCATAATCAATTAAAATCAATCTTTTGTAGTTAATAAACTTGTTTTTGCTTTGTCTAAAACCAGTGTGTGGGAGTCATAACTCCTGGCAAAAAGCTGTTGTATATTGCTCTCCACATCTGGGGGGGGGGGAATTTCATGAGCTTATGCTGCAAAGTTCCCTGTGCAGCACAAGCTGGTATAATTTTGTGCTTACACTCCAAAGGGGGTGCATGCCTGAGTAGCGGGGAAGTTCCCTAGCTGGAGCCTTCCCCATGCAGTGCTGATCACAGCATCTGCATGTAACTGCAGCTAAGTGTGTCCCAACCTGTATGTGTGCTGGTGAAAGTGTAGGCTCGTCACAGCAATACAGTGTAAAGGGAGCCCAGGCTGCTGGGGGGAAGGGGGGCGGGACTCAGTGGCACCCTGGGGAGAACCCATCACACTAGGTTTAAATTGAATTAAGAGTATCCACACAAAGTTTTCTACCAGTTTAAATTAATCAGATTTTAAACCAATTTAAAGTTCAACTTTATCTCTGATTCATCTGAATGCTGTCAGAGAGCATTCCAGCTAACAGAGGTCCCCAAACCCTGAGGAATTTATGAAGAGACTCTAAGAGACCGTCAGACTACTACACCTCGGCTATCATTTGGACTACAAACTCTGACCCAACTGTAATGTATTTTATCTGCTTTAACCTTTTAATAACTCATTTCTGTTTCTTAGCCAATAAATCCTTAATTTTAGTTTACCAAAGGAATTGGCTATAGCATTGTTTTTGGGAAGATCCTGAACACCTGGTGACCTGGGGGTATGACCGATCCCTTAGGATTGGAAAAACCTAATATGTGGTGAATTTTGGTTCTAATAACCTTTCATCATAAAGTCCAGTTTGTCTGGGAGGTAAAGAGAAGCTAGAGAGCATAATGGGATTGTCTGTGACTCCATGGTAAAACTAATATAGTGATCCAGGAGAACACTTTTGTTATTCGCTTGGCGAAATCTAATGATAGAATATACCACCAGTCTAGGTGTCTGCCTGGTTTCTGACAGTCTCACATGAGTTTGGCACTCTTAGCTGTGAGATACGCCAGGCACCATGACAGATGTGACCCCAGATGATGGAATAATAATATTTTAATACTTTAATGTCCCACCAATGCAGTGCAGGCGATGTATGACGCAAAGCGAAGATGGGCAGGTCATGTAGTCTGCAGGCACAACAATAGGTGGACAACCCACATCAGTGACTGGCTCCCCAGAGACCACAAGCGATCGCTGGGCAGACTGAAAATGCGCTGGGCTGCTCCCATAACAAAACTCTGGCCAGAAATGGAAAAAACGTGCTCTCAACAAATAGAATGGTGTGGCGTCTATTTGCGTTCGTGGAGGGACGGACAAGGACAAGCTGGACAAAGGTGAATCTTCCAGCTACCAGACTTGTCACTGGAAGATATTACTCCTTCTTCCCGGATAGTCACAAACCACTAGCACAACTCTTGTAATACTAATATTTATAGGTTTGGGGTTCCCCCCTTGGAAGTCTTTTCACAAAATAAAAAACCGTTGTCTAGTATCATCTTGTCAGGACCAAAATGGTTCCAAATGTCTATTTTAGGCACTACCTGGCAGGATCTCTACATGCAGAAGTTTAATACATTTTATATTATCCAATTCACCCTCTTTATTAGGTAGAGTAGGGTTGTCAAGGGATTACAAAAATTAATCATATTGTAAAACAATAGAATACCATTTAAATATTTTTGATGTTTTCTACATTTTAAAATATATTGATTTCAATTACAACGGTGTACAGTGCTCAATTTTTAATTACAACTAGTTGCTGTACAAACTTTTTTTCAATTCACCTCATACAAGTACTGTAGTGTAATCCTTTATCATGAAAGTTGAACTTACAAATGTAGAATTATGTACAAAAAAAAATCTGTATTCAAAACTAAAACAATGTAAAACTTTAAAGCCTACTAGTCCACTCAGTCCTACTTCTTGTTCAGCCAATCACTCAGACAAACAAGTTTGTTTACATTTGCAGGAGATAATGCTGCCCGCTTCTTGTTTACAATGTCATCTGAAAGTGAGAACAGGCGTTGGCATGGCGTTGTTGCCAGTGTTGCAAGATATTGATGTGCCAGATGCATTAAAGATTCATATGTCCCTTCATGCTTCAACCACCATTCCAGAGAACATGCATCCATCCTGATGACGGGTTCTGCTCGATAATGATCCAAAGCAGTACACACCGATGCATGTTCACTTTCGTCATTTGAATTAGATGCCACCAGCAGAAGGTTGATTTTTCTTTTTTGGTGGTTCGGGTTCTGTAGTTTCCTCATCTGAGTGTTGCTCTTTTAAGACTTCTAAAAGCATGCTCCACACCTTGTCCCTCTCAGATTTTGGAAGGCAGTTCAGATTCTTAAACCTTGGGTTGAGTGGATCAAGTGCCGTAGCTATCTTTAGAAATCTCACATTGGTACCCTCTTTGCGTTTCGTGAAATCTGCAGTGAAAGTGTTCTTAAAACAAACAATGTGCTGGGTCATCATCCGAGCCTCTGCTATGTATTTCATATTATAGCAGAATGTGAGTAAAACAGAGCAGGAGACGTACAATTCTCCCACAAGGAGTTCAGTCACAAATTTAATTAACACATTACTTTTTAACAAGTGTCATCAGCATAGAAACATGTCTTCTGGAATGGTGGCTGAAGCATTAAAGGGCATATAAATGTTTAGCATATCTGGCATGTAAATATCTTGCAATGCTGGCTACAAAAGTGCCATGCGAATGCTTGTTCTCACTTTCAGGTTACATTGCAAATAAGAAGTGGGCAGCATTATCTCCTGTAAATGTAAACAAACTTGTTTGTCTTCTTGGTTGGCTGAATAAGAAGTAGGACTGAGTGGACTTGTAGGCTCTAAAGTTTTACATTGTTTTGTTTTTGAGTGCAGTTATGTAACAAAAAAAATCTACATTTGTAAGCTGCACTTTCATGGTAAAGAGATTGTAATATGGTACTTGTAGGAGATTAATTTTAAAATGATTTTATTACAAATATTTGCACTGTAAAAATGATACTATAAAGTGAGCACTGTACACTTTGTATTCGGTGTTGTAATTTAAATCGATATATTTGAAAATGTAGAAAAACATCCAAAAATAAATTTCAATTGGTATTCTATTGGTTAACAGTGAGATTAAAACTGCAATTAATTGCAATTAATTTTTTTGAATTAATCACATGAGTTAACTCGATTAATCGACAGCCCTAATGTAGAGCTTTATTATCCTTATATTATAATTACTCATATTATCTTTATTTGCTTTAACACTCATACCTTCTTTCCCTACCTTTTTCTTTTGTCTGTTACTTTCCCTTTGTACGATTTTGGCCTTTCTCCTCTAAAGACTTACGTATGTGCTTAACTTTCCATAAGAGAGTAGTCCCACAGACTTGAAGGGATCTACTCGTGTGTAAAGTTAAGTACACACGTAAGACTTTCTGGTTTGGAATCTTATTTAGGTTCTACATTCCTCAGGAGAGGGAAAGTATTGTTTAAAAAAAATCTCTGTAAAGTGTCCATTCCAATGGGTATGCTGCTGTGTACATTTTATTAATAGAATATTAATTCATGGTTATTAATCCTTGTATCTACTTCCAAAAAGATTGTCGAAAAATCCTCTACTCTTTTACCTTTTTAAATTAAGTTCTTACAAAGAGTCGAGACTTTTTGTGCTAAGTCCTTGTTTTTAAATATATGGCCAGATCCTCAGCAGCTCAAAGCAGCTGGAAAGCTGCCCTAAAGATACCAGTGAAGATTCTCCTGATGGAGGAATCTTTGAGTGGTACAGAGATGGTGTACCTGACTTTAAATCACCTCCTGTCCCCACCTCCATGTAAGAGGCCGCACATCCAGTGGCAAGATGGAGTACATGGCACTTTGCCTACTCCCCAGCTGATACACAGGTCTCTATTGGACCACCATAGGTAATGCAATTCAGAGCAGCCCTTAGGATTACAAATCCATCACAGCCTATTTTTGATTATACACTTATAATTTACAGCTACTACCTTCTTTCATTGGAGGTAGCTAACTCTTTGACATGATAACTTCACAAAGTCTCCCCCAGTTTCACAGGCATTTTGTGTATCGTTTCAGGGGCTTGGACTAGAAAAAAAGTGACAGTATGTGTGAAAATAAGACAGGACAAATCAGCACGCTACTGAGATGTAATAATCTGGCAATGTTTACACTGTATATGTATCCAGAAGATCGTGAATCTCGGTTCCATGGCAAAATACCTGATTCAGCACAGATATTTGCTGGCAAGGAAGAACCAAATTTCTCACATACAGATTCTAGATATGTTTCTCCACAAGAAAGAAGAACATGCTTTGACCGTCATACACTATGTGTTTGTACAATGCCTACCACAAATGGGCTCTGACTTAGTTGAGGACCTGTTACCACAAGTAAATGTTTAATATTAATAAACTACTACTACTATGTAATGTACTGATACATACATACTATGATTCCCTCCATTCCACTTCAGCTGGTTGTCATTAGTACTACTTATCTAATTGAGATTGTCATACTCAGAAAAATCTACTGGGTATAAAATAATGTATAAAGTATGCTTTTGATATACCTCTATTGTTCATCCTGGTTGCTAGTTTGCTTTAATTTCTGTTTTAGGTTTTGACTCCTGTTTTATCCTCTTGCTATTATTTTCTGGATTCCATATTTAAAAACTATTTTTGAAATGTTTTAAAGGACCACTGTCTCCTTTTAATTGACTGTATGCCAGTCCCCCCAAAAAAAAATTCTCCCCAGAAAAAAAATTTTTTTTACACTTCTTTTAAAGCATTTGTATGTCTGTACATTAGCAATGATTTAACAGCCAACTAGAGCCTAGATCCTGCAAACCTTCCTAACAGTAATAGTATTCACACAAGTAACCCCACTGAAATCACTAGAAAACCCACATGAGTAAGAGCTGCAAAAGTGACTCTTGTTTAGGGCCAAATCATGGCCTGGCATAATGCATAGCAGTGCAATTGGGGAAGCATTTTCCCCCCTGCCCCCTCATTCATGTTGGGAGAGAATGAAAGTAGGCAGAGCATTGGTTCTGCCACCCCCATGCACCCAGCAAAATAGCTATGTCAGCAGCTGCTACCACTGAGCTAGGTCTATACCTGACTCAGTTGACTCCCTTCCTAGAAGCAGTGGAAAGACCTGGGGGGAGACTGACTCCCTGTATCATAAATCTTCCTCCACAGCCGCTTCAGAGAAAGCACAAAAACATACTGCCCTATACACTGGACAGAAGGTAATGTCACAATCTAGTGCTTAGTTATTAAGATTAAATAAATTACTGTTAAAAACTCTAAAGCATACTACAGTGTAGAGTAATTCATTCTACCACATATCTGAATCATGAACGCTGAAAAGAAAACAAGTATTTAATAGATATAAAGGCATTTGTAGAATTATTCAAAGATACACTGCTATAAAAATAGCAGTGGTAAGCAGAGGCAAACACCACTGTCCTTTCAATATAAGTTAGAAATTCATAAAGAGAAAGTTAAAATATACATGACTTTACTGAAGGAATTGAGTAAAAGAGAAGTCCATCACCTTTCTTAAAAAATAAAGGTGAAAATTTCAAAACTAGTAGAAGCCCATACAAAAGCTCTCTGCTTATGTAACGCAATTCAATCTTACTTAAAAAAATCCATCCCTGTAATCAAAATTATATGAAGGAACCAAAAGCCTTTCAAATCTGGTGTTCTTATAATGAAAAGTTGCCATCACTAGAATAGTCATTTTTTCTGAGCAGTTTATGTCAGATGATAATATTTACACCTGATTTCCAACATTTTACCATTATGTGCTGTATAGCATATTGTGATTAAAAATTAGACCCTCCCCCCCACAAAAAAGTTATCCACACTAGTAGTCCACTAATAAAAACAACTTAGGGTCCAGATCACTAAGTATAGAAAACTTGACAATTTGCTTTCTTAAAAACTTCCTAAAATATCTGAACCAAGGAATAAACACACCATGGAGTATACATACCTACACACATTGCTGTAATTTATGTTAAATAAGGCAAGGTAAAAGCAATGTGCCTTGAATTTAAAGCAGACAGTGGTGAGGTTTGTGATGGTCCAGAGGAGTTCATTTCCACAGTATCAGATCAGCCCCCAAGAAAGCTCTGTCTATTGCACAGATAAGCTTTATCCTTACTGTATAAAATTCCATTCTGCTAGAGAAATGAAGTTGTTGACTACAATCTTCATCCCAGAGCTTTATTCTTAGGTTCAATCCACAACCAAGCACAGCTACAACTATTTTCCAAACTGACAATTACTTTGAACTCTGGATAATTGTGACGAGGTGTGAGTAGCCTCGGGTGACTCACCACTCTGGGCATTTAATAAGTGTCCCCAGATGGGGCAAAAGAGGGAGATTTGGTTGAGGAGTGAACAGTTAACAAGGTGGCTCCACTTATCAGCTGAGGACAGCTAAAAGAAAAACAGGAATAGGAAGAGGAAGTGGCCTAGCCTAGCTGTGTAGGCTGAGAGCTGGGGCTTAGAGCTCAGTAGCTGAACAGAATTGGGAATACAGACTGAGAGAGAAAGGTTGGAAGTTGTGTTGGAAAATGAGGGAGAAGGAACAAGGAGTGGCTTCAGATTAGGAAGAAGGGAAAAATAGAAATATCTGAAGAAGAGGGAGCAGACGGGGATGGAAAAAAGAGTAAAGAAAAGGATCAACGTCTTATAACTATCAAACAAAGGCATGCATCTGATGAAGTGGGCTTTAGCCCGTGAAAGCTTATGCTCAAATACATTTCTTAGTCTCTAAGGTGCCACAAGTACTCCTCGTTCTTTTTATTTAAAGGTCTGATGCTACCTGATAGGGTTAATATAGGATATTAACTCTTCTGGGTTAAGCCATATATCCTGGGCCCTGTGAGATATTATAAGTATCAAAGATTTGGGCATGTCACAGCTGTCTGTAAGGGGGAAATGAGTTGTGGTAAAAGTGGAGAACACTCATGAGAATGGTATGGAAAAAACAGAACTAAAATGCAGCAATTGTGGGGTTAAGCACAGTGCAACATATAAAGGGTACGTGGCAGCAGAATGAGCTAGGGAGATACAGACAGTTGAAACTATCCATAAAGTATCCTATGTAGAAGCTATCAAAAGATATTCAGTGGAATGTGGAGGAGAAAAATGATAGTGAAGGAAGAGATAGTTATATAACAACATGTAGATCAAGGCAGGAAAGATAAAATAAGGGGAATAGATGAAGATGTACCACTTGTAAGCAAAGAGAAATGTATAGCATTTATGATAGAAGTGATTAATTGCACTTTACACATAGGGAAGAAGACTGAAAATAAAAATTGCACCCAAGCAATATTTTTCTAGACTGTATTCATGCAATTTTAAATGAAGATAGTAAAGCAGTTTAAACAACATGGTTCTAATATTTTCTGCTGGAACATGCATTGTTTAATAACACATGGTCAGGAATTAAAGAAAACTGTTTTTGAGATGGAAAACAAACCTGATGTGATAGGTGTACAAGAAACATGGTTAGTGAGAAAGCTTATGTTTAGACTCCCAGGATGTGATGCAATCAGACATGACAGAGAAATAAGAGGAGGGGGAGTGTGTATGTATGTTTATATATACATATATATATACATACACACACACACACACACACACATATATATAAACTCTGAGTTACGTTAACATAAATGTACAGAACTTAACTTCTGAGTACAATATTGTTGAGATTCCTGTACAGAATAACAGCACCTTTATATGAATCTATAATGTTTATAATCCATGTAAAAATACTAGACAATCTAGAAGAGTTAGTTAAGGCCCCTGTATTATTTGTGGGGCTGTTAATAGCCATAAAGAATCATGGGGAAGCAGGAAAACTGATTAAAATGGCAAATGCCTGGAACAGTTCATTGCCATGCAAAACCTGATATTGCTCAATACCGGAACTCCTACTAGGTTTAATGTGGAGGATAGAACCTTTTCATGTTTACATCTGGGAATTGCAACAAGCAATATAGCAAGTAAATGCAGCTGGGAAATCGATTAATTACTTCCCTATGCTAACTATATATCAAAGCCAATATAATGTTGAAAATATTGACGGAATTCCTACCTGGAGCCTAAGAAAAGCAAATTGGGAACTCTTTCAGAGTAAGTGTGCAGAGTATCCAAGTACCAATTGTATAAGTGATAATCTAGAGCAATTTCATGATTGAAAGGGAGTTGTAGCAGCAACCAGTTTTATGTAAGATATCAAATTGCCTCAAACTCAGAAATCCAGTTCCCTGATTAAATGAAGACCGTAAAGCATCAATTAAAGAATGAAATAATGCATACAAACAAGCAAAATGTATAATGAACAGCAAGGACTTAATTAACTATAAAAGATGTAAAGCAGGGGAACAAAGAATTATTGAAAAAGGCAAAGAAACAGAGTTGGAGAAAGTATTGTGGGAAAATGAACAAAGTTTCTATATATATAACAAGTTAAAATAATGGAATACAGAAAAAGACGGGCTGTGCAACACATGCAAAGTCCACGAAACAGTTTGAGCATCTGCTGTGGCAATGCAAGGAGAATTACACAGAAAAAATATTTATGAATACCTGAGATGCCTCAGGGTGAAAAAATATCGTCTGAAAGGACTGATAAGAATACCGGAAAAGTGGGGTGGAATTAAAAAAGCATTACTTCACTTTTCTAAGGATAGAAGACTGGGTGAGAGACTATACGTTCTTGCTTACGCAAAAAACTGTGGTAGATGGCGGTCACAGACTCATATGCTGAGGCTGCTGTGCCATAAAACGACAGGAAAAGAAAGAGACAGAAAGGGCCAGAGAAGCCCAGGATCTAAGGGAGGTAAGATGTCTCATTTTGTGTCTAGGGATAACATAAGAACCTCAAGCTATGGGGAACTTGTTCAGTTATATTTACACTATAAAATAAAGCAGTTGTTGAACTTGCCACGAGTTCTGTGTGAGACCAACCTGATTGCCTTCTATGATGAGATAACTGGCTCTGTGGATATGGGGAAAGTGATATATCTTGACTTTAGCCAAGATTTTGATACGGTCTCCCACAGTATTCTTGCCAGCAAGTTAAAAAAGTATGGATTAGATGAATGGACTATAAGGTGGATAGAAAGCTGGCTAGATTGTCGGGCTCAACGGGTAGTGATCAATGGCTCAATGTCTAGTTGGCAGCCGGTATCAAGCGGAGTGCCCTGGGGTTAGTCCTGGGGCCAGTTTTGTTCAACATCTTCATTAATGATCTGGAGGATAGGATGGATTGCACTCTCAGCAAGTTTGCGGATGACACTAAACTGGGGGGAGAGGTAGATATGCTGGAGGGTAGGGATAGGGTCCAGAGTGACCTAGACAAATTGGAGGATTGGGCCAAAAGAAATCTGATGAGGTTCAACAAGGACAAGTGCAGAGTCCTGCACTTAGCATGGAAGAATCCCATGCACAGCTACAGGCTGGGGACCAACTGGCTAAGCTGCAGTTCTGCAGTCAACAGTGTGCCCTTGTTGCCAAGAAGGCTAACGACATATTGGGCTGCATTAGTAGGAGCATTGCCAGCAGATCAAGGGAAGTGATTATTTCTCTCTATTCGGCACTGGTGAGGCCACACCCAGAGTATTGCATCCAGTTTTGGGCCCCCCGCTACAGAAAGAATGTGGACAAATTGGAGAGAGTCCAGCAGAAGACAGTGAAAATTATTAGGGGTTGTGGCACATGAGTTATGAGGAGGGGCTGAGGTAACTGGGCTTATTTAGTCTGCAGAAGAGAAGAGTGAGGGGGGATTTGATAGCAGCCTGCAAGTACCTGAAGGAGGGTTCCAAAGAAGATGGAACTAGGCTGTTCTCAGTGGTGGCAGATGACAGAACAAGGAGCAATGGTCTCAAGTTGCATTGGGGGAAGTCTAGGCTGGATATTAGGAAAAGCTATTTCACTAGGAGGGTGGTGAAGCACTGTAATGGGTTACCAAGGGAGGTGGTGGAATCTCCATCCTTAGAGGTTTTTAAGGCCTGGCTTTACAAAGCCCTGGCTGAGATGATTTAGTTGGGGTTGGTCCTGCTTTGAGTAGGGGATTGGACTAGATGATCTCCTGAGGTCTCTTCCAACCCTAATCTTATATGATTCTATGAACTGTTTGCAGAGAGAAATTCAGAATGAGGGAACCACACCCTCTGACGATAATGTTCCATATTTTAAAGGTGCTGTAGCCAGACAGAGAGCACCAGATTCTCTCTGATATACTCCAGCTGCTTTGTGCCACTGCAGTGATGCAAAGAAGCTGTAATAAATCAGCCATAAACCTCACATTTATGGCTACACTGTGTACCACTAAATCTGGCACAGGGCTTGATTCTTCACTACTTTGCTCCTTATGTAGTCACTTGCTCCTGGGCAAACTGAGTGTAAAATGCAATCAAATCTAAATGTTATTACTTTTACATCCACCCTGTATTTATCTTCACTGGTGCAGTAGAGAATCAAGCCCGCAGTCCTTAAAGTTCCATTAACCACAGGTCATGTTCAAACAACTGCACAATAGCTCTCTTGCTAGCTCAGCCAACATTCCAATCATGTTATTTTTCTCTCACAAAGTCTTATTAAATCTTAACCTCAGTAATAGCATCTGCTGAGTTTGTGAAATCACCACTGATCTATGTTGGGATACAACACATCTTGCATTTTTTTTCCTAGCTTTGTCACTTCTTGGTTCTTATTAAAGGATATTTCCATTTCTCTTTCTTTAGACCTTATTTACATATCCAGACTTATTATGTTGTAAGTTTACTTTGCTTGATATTATTTTTTATCTTCTAAATTGTCATAATCTTTTCCAACAGGTTTCTATATCTTAATTCTGATCTAATCCACCCATAAAGTTTACTTTTCTTCTCCTCCTTTAGGTGTCTCTTGCTCAAACTACTTCAGCCTTATTTCTTAGAGCAAACACTGCTTTTATTATTCTTATCATAGATGCTTTCCTGCTTACATTCTTCTTCAGATTACTGACCTAAAGAAGTAACCTGCTTATAAAGTCACTTAGCAGTGAAAGGAACGCAAAAAATTACATCTTTAACCTGGTTTTAAAAAGGAATGTATCTTTTAATAGACTTAAAGAAGGGAGTCCTACAATCAGTGAGGCATGGTAGAAAATGCAGTGTAGAACTACACTAGAGTATCTATTTAACACCTTGTCTGGTTCTTGTTTAACAATACTTAGGGGCTAGGAAAGAACAAATAAATCACATAAATATCAAGGCTCTTAATAGAAAAATAAGCAAAATATTTAAGCTGATCTAATAGTGGGTTTAAACATAAAGGGAGCAGCATCAAGGAAATTCTGACTTCTAGTTAACAGTTCTCCTGCAGTAGTTTGAATCTAATAGTTTCCTGGCAACTCATAAACACGGAAACACATTCAGCTTACTGAAAGTCAAGATTTACAAGACAAACATTTCACTTTCCTAAATACTAAAATGAACCTGAAGTCTGGATCTAGTCCATTTATTCAAGTCTATTGCACTTGGTTTTAAAATCATAGAGCTGCAGCGAACCAAGGTGAATGAGCATAGGATTTATGACTGCAGGCTTTCAAAAAAGCAAATTCATCAAACAGTAACAAAGTATAATTATATAAGTCTGACATAGTTAGGGCCAACCCTTGCATTTTTTGCCAGGACTTTGAAAAATTACTGATTCCTGTTCCATTCTACTCTTGCCTCCAATAAATTAACCAACTCTTTTCCACCGTGCTCACATCCCATTTGCACTAAGAACGAACAACACAATTTCCATTTGTTTAAATAAATAGGATAACCAGGCATCCCGGAAAACCTGAGAATGCACTGTTTCGGGGGCTCGTCCTGGTTTTACATAAAACTGTTTTATTGTCTGTTTTGTAGGCATCACTGGCTTTCAAATGAGAGCTCTTGTAAGGGTATGTGAGACAGCCCATGGAAGCAAGTGTCACAGCCGAGGTCAACAGAGTTGGGCTGCTAGCGCTCTAAAAATAGCTGTATAGACAGCACTTTGAAGTTGTGTCTTGTGCTGAAGCTGAAGGATGTGGGTGGACTTCAGAGCCTGAGCTCCAGATTGAGACACAACTTTGAAGTGCTGATTGCATAGCTATTTTTAGAGCACTAGCATGAGCCCTGCTAGCCCAACTCTGTTGACCTGGGCCGGGAATCTTGCTTCTGCGTGCTGTGTAGACCTACCCAAAGTGTCTAAGTCACTTTTGAAAATGGGACTTAACCATTTTCAGTCACATAGGCCTTGCAATGCTGAGCAGAGAAACACCAAAATATCTTTAAAAATCTGGGCTGTACCTCTGTTGACAGAAAGAAGATAGATGATTTTTAGTTCCGATCATAAGCACCAAAATTCAATGTACTGATTTCTACTTAGGGACAAATGCCACATTCCTTGCAATCCTCTTTCCACCAAACTCCTCTTGAGTCCAGTGGGAATTTGGGGTTTATAAATAACACAGAATCATGTCCTCAGTGTTTACTTTATTTACATAGGTTTCTAGAGAAGAAAATACTAATATGAGATAATGCTTTCATTTTGTAAAGATGCTGATGTAAATTATTATTCAGTTGATGATTTGATTGACAAAATATATTATTATTATTATATTTCAGTTCAACATGTTAACAATGCAAATTGGGATGAAATAATCCCCATTTCCAATTTTACACATGTCAGAGTTACTGTTAATAATGATATGTCATTAAAATACTGTCATTTTGGAAGAATGTAGGGTCTGGACCTGTAAGGTGCTGAGCACCCACAATTCCAGTTGAAAGCAATGGAAGATAAGGATGCTCAGAAGACTCCGGAGAAGCTCAACACCTCACAGGATTAGGCATTTTGGAATAGAATTGTAAGAAACTTAATTCTACATGATTTTAAATTGTTTCGACTTTTTATTTTGGACAGCACACGATGATAGAACATTTTTATAGTAATGACTATAAGCTACAGCCTTTACATTTTTACACAAAGTAATGGATTCTGAGGTTGAAATTCTTCCCCTTCCCACACAAACCTATAATCAGACTTTGTATAGGGAACTCCATACTGACTGGAGGGAAGGAATTCTACCTCCAACCATGAGGCAGACCTCATTGTGCTACAACACAGACCATCAGCAATTGCTATGTTAAGCTTATGGTTTGGAAAAGCTGTTGCTTCATCTGTAAAATCAAGTAGAGTTGGACCTTGCAAGGGAATTAAAACCAATAGTAAAAGGTTCTATAGCCATATAAATAAGAAGAAAACAAAGAAAGAAGAAGTGGGACCGCTAAACACTGAGGATGGAGTGGAGGTCAAGGATAATCTAGGCATGGCCTAGATATCTAAACAAATACTTTGCCTCAGTTTTTAATAAGACTGAAGAGGATCTTAGGGATAATGGTAGCATGACAAATGGGAATGAGGATATGGAGGTAGATATTACCATATCTGAGGTAGAAGAGAAACTCAAACAGCTTAATGGGACTAAATCGGGGGGCCCAGATAATCTTTATCCAAGAATATTAAAGGAATTGGCACATGAAATTGCAAGCCCATTAGCAAGAATTTTTAATCAATCTGTAAACTCAGGGGTTGTACCGTATGATTGGAGAATTGCTAACATAGTTCCTATTTTTAAGAAAGGGAAAAAAAGTGATCCAGGTAACTACAGGCCTGTTAGTTTGACATCTGTAGTATGCAAGGTCTTGGAAAAAATTTTGAAGGAGAAGGTAGTTAAGGACATTGAAGTCAATGGTAAATGGGACAAAATACAACATGGTTTTACAAAAGGTAGATCGTGCCAAACCAACCTGATCTCCTTCTTTGAGAAAGTAACAGATTTTTTAGACAAAGGAAACGCAGTGGATCTAATTTACCTAGATTTCAGTAAGGCGTTTGATACCATGCCACATGGGGAATTATTAGTTAAATTGGATAAGATGGGGATCAATAGGAAAACTGAAAGGTGGATAAGGACTACAACTACTACAACGAGTCCTACTGAAAGACAAAGACTACAACGGGTCCTACTGAAAGGTGAACTGTCAGGCTGGAGAGAGGTTACCAGTGGAGTTCCTCAAGGATCGATTTTGGGACAATCTTATTTAACCTTTTTATTACTGACCTCGGCATAAAAAGTGGGAGTGTGCTAATAAAGTCTGCGGATCATACAAAGCTGGGAGGTATTGCCAATTTAGAGAAGGACAGGGATATCCTACAGGAGGATCTGGATGACCTTGTAAACTGGAGTAATAGTAATAGGATGAAATTTAATAATGAGAAGTGTAAGGTCATGCATTTAGGGATTAATAACAAGAATTTTAGTTATAAGCTGGGGACACATCAATTAGAAGTAACAGAGGAGGAGAAGGATCTTGGAGTATTGGTTGACCGTGAAAAAAAGCTAATGCGGTCTTGGGATGCATCAGGAGAGGTATTTCCAGAAGGGATAAGGAGATTTTTAGTACCGTTATACAAGGCACTGGTGAGACCTCACCTTGAATACTGTGTGCAGTTCTGGTCTCCCATGTTTAAGAAGGATGAATTCAAACTGGAACAGGTACAGAGAAGGGCTATTAGGATGGTCCAAGGAATGGAAAACTTGTCTTATGAAAGGAGACTCAGGGAGCTTGGCTTGTTTAGCCTAACTAAAAGAAGGTTGAGGGGAGATATGACTGCTCTCTATAAATATATCAGAGGGATAAATACCGGAGAGGGAGAGGAATTATTTAAGCTCAGTACCAATGTGGACACAAGAACAAATGGCTATAAACTGGCCACCAGGAAATTTAGACTAGAAATTAGATGAAGGTTTCTAACCATCAGAGGAGTGAAGTTTTGGAATAGCCTTGCAAGGGAAGCAGTGGGGGCAAAAGATCTATCTGGCTTTAAGATTAAACTCGATAAGTTTATGGAGGAGATGGTATGATGGGATAACATGGTTTTGGTAATTAAATATGCATGGTAAATAGGCCCAATGGCCTGTGATGGGATATTAGATGGGGTGGGGTCTGAGTTACCCAGGAAAGAATTTTCTGTAGTATCTGGCTGATGAATCTTGCCCATATACTCAGGGTTTAGCTGATCGCCATATTTGGGGTCGGGAAGGAATTTTCCTCCAGGGCAGACTGGAAGAGGCCCTGGAGGTCTTTCGCCTTTCTCTGTAGCATGGGGCACGGGTCACTTGCTGGAGGATTCTCTGCTCCTTGAAGTCTTTAAACCACGATTTGAGGACTTCAATAGCATAGGTGAGAGGTTTTTTGCAGGAGTGGTGGGTGAAATTCTGTGGCCTGCGTTGTGCAGGTCAGACTAGATGATCGTAACGGTCCCTTCTGACCTAAATATCTATGAATCTATGAATTTGTGTTCTCCCTACACATGAGCTATGGGTCATTGAATCCAGGATCCCCACACTCACCCATCTGCCTTAGATACATCACAATCTTCCTTTCCATGACAGCCTTATTTGGAGCTGGCATGGAATATCCCTCTGTGGTGTGCAGGCAATTGGACCTCCCTCTGCATGACTGTCCTGCCCATGTCTATCCTCATGCAGCACAACTGTAAGTGGTATGGATTGTCTGGATGGTCTCATTCAAGCTTCCAGGCTGGAGTGAATTTCACCCTAAATAAGCACTAATTAAGGTAGGCAGAGTATACGTTTTAAAACAAATATCAAAGATGAGTCATGGAAAATGCTGATTGAAATGTAAAACTCATTTGTGATATTTTCCCCAACCCCTCTCTTGTCCTACATCAAGTTCTTCTCTTACCATCCCCAAATGCAGGCTAAGGCAGGACAAAAGTTCAGCATTGGGTTTTTGCAAAATGCATTGGTGGCATCTGTTTGTTCAGTATAATGAAAACTAATTTTAAAACACCTGACACTCTTGCTCCTGTGACACAGGAATCCATGATCTACACTCGATACAAAGTTAAAACATAGTGTATATTTATATGTATGCAAAATGAGTTATCATTCTAGTTTCCAATGGATGGGTGCCCACAGAACAAAAATACTTAAATTCCCTATAACTGGCTCCCTGGAAATTTTAGAAAGATGAAGGACTGCTTGCTCATGGAGACTGAACTATTCTCTTTCCACAATACATGTTTTTTCCCCAGCCATTGAGGAAGTATGTTGGTCAGTGCAGTGTGCCTATGCTGTACCCTTTCTGTGGATAAACAGAGGATTTAGATCTGAACTTTTCTTGAGTAGTAATTTCCCTTGGCACTTAAAAATGTATTTAAAAATATGACACTGACTTCCACTGTTATGTGCACATTAAATGAAGACAAGGAAACTCAAAAGAACTCGTATATTTTCCCACATAGCATTCAGAAAAATAGTTTCTCTGCAGTTTTTGCTCTTTGGGATACAATATGTATTTTTAGACTAATTCCTCATGCTTTCATTTAGGAAAAAAATGTAATGTGAACTACATATGGTGAGTAATGTGCATTAATAAAATTCCCTGGAATTTTAATAGATTTTGCAGCAGTTCAGTCATATTAGGCTTTCAAGTGTAATACACATATTTAAATTAGAATCACAGTGACATATCAGATTATTTAATATAGCTGAGGCTTTTGGCAGATAATCCATCCAGTAAAGTATCTTAGAATGATAGATCCCAGTTTCTAACAGGTTCTCGTTGTAATCAAATTATTTAAGACTCTTTAGGTTATTTTAAGGGTATTTTTTAAGTAAACTACTTTATACGAATTGGAAAGCATGTAAAAGATACTCAAAACCCCTAAAAAAAGTAGATTATTAAAATATATAAAATATTGTACAATATCCTGACACATTTAGCAAATTCAGCGTATTTTACTATAAAAGTGTTTTAGGGCCAGATTCTGTCAACCTTACTTACAATGAGTAGTATCCTTATTCCCTGAATAATTCCACTGATATCAATGGGACTCAGTGAGCAATAAAGCCCTAATCTTGCAGACTAGTGTACATGCTTAATTTTAAGCACGAGTAGACAGAGTTCAGTAGGAATATTATTGTGCTGTAAGTTAAGCATGTGTACAAGGACTAGGGGCTAATAAGGGTAGCAGAATCTGATCCATAGAAACTGTACATTGGTGTATCAGAAATAGTAGGTTCTAAAATCCTCTATAACTACATGAAAAATGGACAAAAATATTTTTTTATTTATACATTTATTGTTCTAAATGTTTATAATTTTGTAAAAGGAATCTGGAAGGTAGATCTAACTATAGTGGATGTTGATTCAAAATCTGAGGGAAATCCTGTTGTTAGAAGTACGACTCTAGAAAGTTGTACTAGACTTATACTTAGGTATATACTTTATGTGAACATAAGTTCCTTCAAGCTGACAACCTTTGTCAGCACATTTAAATCTGGTTCTAATGCTCATCTTCTAACGTCACCACTCCCAACAACCTTCATCATTTTTGGCTGCACCACATTGGGTGCCAATAGTATAGTGACGGGTTTCAGAGTAACAGCCGTGTTAGTTTGTATTTGCAAAAAGAAAAGGAGTACTTGTGGCACCTTAGAAACTAACACATTTATTTGAGCATAAGCTTTCGTGACCTACAGCTCACTTCATCACGAAAGCTTATGCTCAAATAAATTTGTTAGTCTCTAAGGTGCCACAAGTATTCCTTTTCTTTTTGCGAATAGTATAGTGGTTACTTCTTATACATTCAATCACTATTAGAGCTGCTATCATCCTGGCAGCTCAATTACTTACATGGTTTGTCCAACTTATTTCCTTTTCTCAGTTATCATCAGAGCTGAACATGCATCTTGACCCTTCCAGATAGGGTTACTGCAATGTACTACACATGAGACTATACTTGAAACATGGCTAGTCAGAAGCATGAATGATATGTCATCTGATAATGGTGTTGGCCATAGGGAGCACATTACACAGTGCTTCAAAGACTTCACTGGCTTCCTGTTTGTTCTGGTTGCCCTTCAAGGTGTTGAGCTGGATCTTTAAAGCCCTGTTGGTGTGGATCCTAGCTATCTGCAATACCACTTCACTCCCTTTATCCTGACCTGACAGTTGAGATAACTTCACCTGCTTCAGCTGACAGGTGCTTAGATATCATGGTGGTGACTAGTGAAATATTAAAACTAAATAGTTCACCTAGGGACTAGTGGCAGGCCCCTGACTTTGCAATTCACCAGTTGGTCTAACAGTATCCAATGACATGACATACACTAAGGAAAATAATTGTTTTCATATTAGCTAATATGCTCTAATTAACATGAATTTAAACGTGACTTTACACCTGGTATAGAGAGGCAAGTTGCATTTAAAAATGTTAGCTGGTTGCAGACAACCCTAGGGCAGACCACGACCAGTTAACAGATGATGGGAAAAGAACAGATATTTGCACTATAGTAACTATGGTTCTTCAAGCTATATTGCGTACACAGATTCCACTCTTGGCGTGCATTCACCCAATGCCCATGAGATCTAATTGTTTTTGGCCAGCAGTGTCTGTAGGGTCAGTGCCTTCACCCTAAGTGTCCTCATGCCTCCCCACCTAGGGGCATAAAAAGTGGAGCAGGCCTAACTGTACTTCAGTTCCTTCACCAATACAGAATCCCATAGGAGTAGGACTCTGCAGTAGTGGGGAAAGAGGGCAAGTTGTGGAATCTGTGTGGACAAGAGATCTCAAGAGATCTCTCAGTTACTGTAGGGTAAGTAATCATTCTTCTTCATATGGTTGTCCAAACAGATTCTGCTGTCGGTGACTAAACAAGCAGTTATTTAATTGCTTGGAGGGGGTAATAGGAATCCTCTTTAAATAATCACTGCAGAACAGGCCTAAAAAAAACTGGCATCTGACTTGAAAGCCTCTACTAAGGAATACATGTGTGGATCCAACCCCACATAGCTGCTTTACAAATTTCAGGGACATTCTTCAAACAGGCAGCAGAGGTTGCCTGAGCCCTAGTACAACTAGGTGGATCTAACCTGGCTAACTCATAACATGTCCTCCTACAGCTGGAGATGCATTTGGACAACATCTGTGAGGATATAGGTTGCCTCTTAACTCTAATGGAGAAGGCCACGAATAGTCTGGGCACGTTTCTGACTATTTGTCCTGTCTAAATAAAAAGACATTGTGTATGAAGCATTGCTTCCCCTGGGGTAGAGTGAGATGTAGGAAAGAAAACCAGGATGTGAATGGAGTGGTTTAGATGGAACTCTGAGACAAGCTTGGGTAGATACTGGGGATGAAGTCAAAGAGTAACCCTGTCCTCATGAACCACTGTACATGGAGGACCTCTCATGAGGGCCTGAATCTCCCCTGCTCTCCTAGCTAATACAATGACCATCAGAAAAAATCTTCTTTGTCAGATGCTATAGAGAGCAGGTTGCTAAGAGTTAAAAGGGGGAGGGGACCCAGGAACCCTGCTAATACTATATATATTAAGGTTCCAAAAAGGAGGAAGTTCCCCACTGAGAACAAAATGCACGTCAAAGTTTAGGGGCAAGTTGCAACTGTTTTCTCTCCTAGTCTCTCCCAAGGGCACTCCTTTTCAAGTGACAGGCCTCAGCCTGCACTCTTGCTAAGCATTAGGAACTCTGTGGTTTGTTGTTCAGAAGGCAGGACTTAGGGCAAACCCAGCCAAATGCCACCTGGGGCAAAGAGAAGTGACATACTGCAGGTACACTGTGGGGCAGGGGCAACTATACCCCCTTGCGAATAAAGTCCAGGCACTGACAGATTGCTCGAGGCCAAAGGGCATTGTCATTAATTGATAGAGACCAAGGGTGTCAGGAAGGCCATCTTCTCCCAGGAAGCCCTTGTCAGAGGGAATTGCCAGTAACCTTTCGTTAAGTCCAGTATGGAGATATATCTGTCTTTTCCCAGTCTCTCTAATAGCTCATCTACCTGGGGCATAGGGTAGGCATCAGAGCGGGATATCATGTTGACTGTGATGTCCCAGGTCTTGAAGCCAGGTCTGGGAGTCCCCAGACAGCTGTCATATGCAGGCCTCCATCCAATGTCTGCTGAAACCTGGTGGGCTGAGAAATTAGTAGGACTATAGCCTCAGCCAAGGCACTATCCATGGGAGTCCTGATTGGAGGATTGTCCAGCTCCAGTGATTGGTCCAACTACACTATTTAAACCAGAAAAAGGCACAGGAAATTTGTCTGAGCAACTAGGTGATTTTCTGTTGTGGCTGCATTGGATCCTGCTTGTGCCTGCCTCCTGCACCTGATTGGAGGATTGCCTGACTCCAGTGATTAGTCCAACTACAGATGCTCCCCGGGTTACGCAAACCTGATTTACACAAATCCGCACTTACAGAAAAAGTTACGGAAGCTAGAAATAGGAGGGTTTGGGGTTTTTTTGCATAATGGTCAGAGATACGTTTCCAACTTACGCAAAATTTGAGTTACACAAGGTGTTCTAGAATGGAACGCTTGCGTAAGTCGGGGAGCGTCTATAGGCTGACTACAAGGCCAGACTGCCTACATCCTGGTCCATAACACTGACCTTCTGAAGTCTATACAGAACTGTGTTGTATGATCAGCTTTTGGCACTAATACAATGGGGTTCCTCCATTCACTGCAGGACTCCTTGATGATCCCTACTGTAGAATAGCAGCATGGAGTTCCTTGCAGACTATAGCCCACATCTTCCTCGGCAGGGGCCGATGATTCTCGTGCACCTTCTGTCCAGGGGTCATCACAATGTGCTGGTGGACTAGGTGTGTCCTACCTGGGAGGGCCAAGAACATTGCAAGGAAGTCCTGCATCAGCTGCAGCAGTTCGAGCTTGCTGTGCCAGGCTCAGCTCTGGCCCCATCAGCGCAGGTGCTGGGTCCAATGTCTTTTCCCTTCCCAACTTTCATGTGCACAGCACTGAGTAGTCCAGGTGGAGAACTCTCTGGCAGAACTTGTGGGGCACCAATAGCTCACACCATACCTCTTGGGTTTGTGGGGGGGGGGGTCCTCTGGTTACCCTCTAGAGTCGCCCATTCCAGAACTTGAAGTGCGGCCACTGATTTGACCATTGGACTTCGTCCTCCTCTCTGTCGGGGATGGTCACCTGCTCCCAGGCCCGTCTCAGAGTCTGGTCTTCTAACTGTTATTGTACAAAGTCCTCATTTTCAGTGAACCAACTGAGGCTGAGGTATTCCTGGGCTAGCATATTGTTGGGTTGGCATCCCTGGCTTGCCTGAGGCGCCCTCCCCCAAGCCTTCTGCTTTATTCTGACCCCTAAGCCCCTTAATTTTTTGGTCAGGGTTGTTCTCAACCAGGGGGCCTTTGTTCCACTGCTGCAGGAGTTCCCCAAACCATCGTCAGTCCTTCCCCAGTATAGGGTAGGCCAGAATGGCTTGCAAAGCTGACCTGGCAAGTCTCTGAGTGGCCTCCCACTTCCAGCTGCACTTTTGTCATTGGGTAGGTTTACATGTCCCTGTGGATACACTTGGAGGTAGATCGGGCCCTAGTCGTGTTGGGGGACTCTACCAAGCTGGTCTGTATGATGGTCTGGCTACACCCAGAGTCCAGTAAACCCATCACTCTAGTACCATTGACTTGTACTGACAGGAGCATCTTGGCTAGGCTCAGTTTCCAGGCTCTGGTGCCTGACATCCATGCCTGCTTTTAGCTGCAGTCCATGCACTCCTGCCTAAAATGCCCCTCTTGGCCACACTTGAGGCAATTGCCTTTTGATGTCACTGGTGGCAGACTGGCCTCCAGGGCCCCCAAGTGGGACATATCCCCCACTTCAGCGACCTAGGTCTCCCCTCTATTCCACCTTGGTGGTTAGGTCTGCTGCTGTGGACAGTGCTGCCTCCCTGGGATATGGCCAGTTTAGCTGCCCTTGGTCTCCTCTCCTAGCCTCGCCATTGCCCGGGGTCAGCATTTTGGGTCCTTGGGGCCCCTGATCTCAGCCGGACCTTTGACAGCTGCATAATTTTCCATCAAGGTATGATTTCTGCCAGAGTCAAAGGTGCTTTACCCCTCCTTCCCGCCAGCTGGGAGAATTTGGGTGAACTGCTCTAACACTACAGCTTCTGCCACCTGTACTCTGGTCTGCTTTTTTTGGTTCAACCAGCTGCAACACTGTTCCTTCAAGTGTTGGGCCACCACATGGGGCCAGCCTCCGAGAGGGTATCTCTCTTTAAGGAATCTTTGGCAGAACATCTCAGGGTTGATATCCAGGTACTCCAGGACGGTGGCCTTTACCTTGGTGTACTCTAATGCTTCTGAGAGGTCCAGGCCCCGACAGGCTGCTTGTGCTGGGCCTGTCAGATATGGGGCTATAAGGGTGTCCCAATGTTGTGGTGGCTACCTGCTTAAAAGTGACCAGAAAGGCTTCTGGGTTGTCCCTGGGGCCCATTTTCTTAAGCCTGATGGGTAACCCAGTTGGCAGGGTGTCCTGTGAAGGCCCAAACATCCCAGCATTAGATTCCTCTGGCAGCTGCAACAGTGTTGCCACTTGCTGGACCAGGCGTTCCTATTGTGCCTGATGCTGGGTCTCCAGCTCCTGAAGTAGCTGTTGCTACTACTGCAGCAGCTTGGCGGATGGCTGTTGTTGCTGAGCTATGCTGCTGTAATATCTGGCCCTGTTGTTGCTGGACTAACGGTTGTTGCTGATTCTCCAGCATCCATTTCAGCAGCTTTTCAGTTTCCAATGGTGAGGTCTGGAGGGCCAGGGATGAATGGCAGGCAGGCCCCCTCCCACAGGACCCTCTTAAGGAAAGCTTGAGAGGCAGGTGGCAAGGCTGCCCTTGCCTTCTGGAGTATACAATGGGGGATGCGAGGAGTGGAGAGCCCCAGGTGCTGGCCAAGCACCAAGGGGTCCACTCAGTCCCTTTGGTTGTAGTACAGGAGGTCTCCGATCCTGGTGGTACCTGCCAAGACCAACCTCTGGTGCACCCAGGGAGACTCTGCCACCTGCACCCCAAGATGGGGATTGTGTAGCAGGCGCTCCACAAGGAGGTCCTCCCCCTTGGCAGGTGCTGTGGACGTGGTCACTGAGACCAGTTTCCAGGTCCTTAGGAGGTCCTGGTAGAAGACTGTCAGCTCAGAGACATCTTGCGGGAGACCCCTTGGATGGAGGTAGAAGAGCTTCTGGTCATATTGGAGCCCCCAGAGCTGGTGGAGGATGGCATGTGCCAGCGTGCTCCTTGCTGAACTACCTCCACCATAAAGGAGTCTCTGCAGGGCCTGGAAGCAGAAGACATGGACCTGACTGTGGCAGAGATGCATGGTACCTATTTAGTTTGTGCACCCACCCACATCTAAAGGTCCCTCCCCCAGCCTAAAGGGAGGAGATGATGAACACAGGGTTCACGTAAGTTTGGGGGACAACAAATGAAAAACAGGAATGTAAGTGAAAGTCACAGGGTCAAAAGCAGAAAGCCAGAGGGGGACACCAACCAGAGAACCCCGGACAGCGCCCACTGCTCCTCAAAGGCATCCAGGGAGCCAGTGGATGCTGCCCAGAAGAACTCTGCCTGGCAACATGACTTCAGGGAGGAACATAAAGAGGCTCCACAGTCACAGAGCACCTTTTGGTTCAACATCCTTCTCCAGTTTTGATGGACAGCACCTTGGCTATCACCAGGAGGAGGTTGACAAGGAGGACTTGCGATTTCAATGGGCCACAGATGAGGTGTGCGAATATAAGGAGATGCAGGGAGAAGTGCAGCCAGAACCTGAGGGGAAAGTTCTGGAGGGGCTGAAAAAGGGCTGCAATCTGGCGCACTCAAGATAGATGTGTGCCAGTGTTGGGGAAGAATCTTTAGTTATGGTTTCTATGTTGGCCATATTGGTTTTTAACTTATTGTTGGTCTCCATGTTGGGAGACCTTCTTCATGTCCATGCCTGGGGCCTTTGCTAAAAAGTGCGGGAAAAAGGGAAAGTCACCTGACTACAGGGGTGAAAGTAACTTAAAGGACTTACCAGTCCTGAGCAGGGGGCGTGGCCTCAACTATAATGGGCGTGGCCTCAACCAGAAGAGGCGGGGCCTTTAAATACCTGGGCCCTTTAAATCAAGATTTAAACACCCAGGGACTCCGGCTGTGGCTGGGAGCCCCGGGGCCTTTAAATCACCTGCAGAGCTACCATCTGCAGAGGTGGCTGGGAGCTCCAGGGCTCAGGGGCAATTTAAAGGGTCCAGGGCTCCAGCCACCACTACCACAGCAGAGCTCCAGCCTCTTTAAATCACCAACAGAGCCCTGCCGCCGCTACCCCAGTGCTCCGGCAGCAGGGCTCGGACGGCACTTTAGAGGGCCTGGGGCTCCCCGCGGTGGCCGGAGCCCTGGGCCCTTTAAATCACCGCTGGAGCCCTTCCGCTGCTACCCCAGGGCTTCGGCAGCGGGGCTTGGGAGGCAATTTAAAGGGCCTGGGGCTCCGGCCGCTGCAGGCAAATAGTGGTGATTTTTGCTTGAGTCATCACAGTGACTATCAAAATTAGATGACACAATTTGCAGGCTTACTTGATGTACTTTTCTGACACCATTAAGCCCTGAAGCTTAATTCCTTTTCCTTGCACAAATGTAATCTCTGATCTCTAGCATCAATAATAAACTCTTTTAATAGCTTCCTGTTCTTGAGGTTAAGGTAGATGGTGGGGATCTGTGGGCTTGGAGCTCTGGTTCTCCACGGACTTCCACGATCCAAGGAATTTAGAGGCTATGCTCTCAGCATCCTCCACAACTCCCCAAGGGAAGCGTGACAGTGTCCATCACCTCTTCTCTGTCCCCTGCAGGAGATTATGTTGCCCTTACACCCACCTGGTCAAGGAAAACCTACTCAGACTGGACTGCCAACAAGACTTTGTTCGCCAGATGCCCAGAAGGGCCAGGAGAAGACACTGACCCACTGGGAGCCAACAGGCTAAATAAGGCTTGCCTACTTCTCCATAGGGACATCGTGGGGGGAGACTGGGACAGGAGAGCTTCACCTCACCTCAGTACTAGCCCAGAATTCCAGGGCCAGGTCAGGGCCTTCCCTTCAGGCACCACAATGAAGTGCTTGCCTTTGAGTTTTGTTTGCTTGTTTAAAGACACAGACAACCAGATTTTAAGTTTTGATATCTTTAGTTAACTGTTGAGAGACTGACACTGAGATTAGAACCACCTTTCGCCAAGCAGGTAGCCACAACTTGTGGGGTCAGGCAGAGAATGCTTTGCCCCTCAAGGGGTGCTATGGAGCAGCCCCATCTGTGACAACTTGGTACCAGAAGTGGGATCAATTTTTCCCTTTCTGTAAAGAGGAACCAGGGAGGAGGCTGTATGACTCCTGTTTCAGCAGCAGCAGGGCCAGGCAGCGGCATAGCCACTTTCCCCGGAAGCACAACAGGAGGAGGGCCACGCAGCAGCAGCAAGCTGTGCTCCTCGAGCTACTACTGCAGCGACAGTGGTTCCCGGAGGTGATGTTCAAGCAGATCACTGGTCACATCAACTCCGAAGTGACGCCCTTGGCACCAGGTATAGCTATTCTCAAATTGGGACTTGCGGATGATCCTCAGGCATACCTCATTATGTTGAGCAGATGACCCTTGCTGCTCAATTGGAGAAGACTACCTGGGACGCACGACTAGTTCCTTTTCTGTCCAGGGAAGCTCTGATGGCTCACTGGGCCTTAGATTGTGAAGACACAAAGGACTATCCTCAACCAAGTAAGAGTATTACCAGAGACTTACTGGCCCCAGTTCCACACAGACATTTTTTTGTCTGTGTGGAACTGGGGCATGACCCCAGGCTGTCGCCCACCAACTGAAGGAGTGGGCCATCTGCTGGCTTCAGCCAGTGTCCTGCTCTCTAGCCAAAACTGTAGAGACGGTTGTTCTAACAGTATTAAGAGATTTTGCCAGTCACCATTCAAACCTGGGTATGCTCATACAACCCCAGCACATTGACAGCTGCCATCCATCTCACCGAGGATATTATGTTTGCAGGTTGGCCTGGCTAGCGTGAGCGATGTACGCCTAGTGAAGTCTGGCCTCAACCTCCCACAGAATCTATTTGGGGTACCAGGAGGGCTCTCAGAAGTCCTATAATGAGGGGTGACTCCAGATGGCACCCCACTACACCACCGCAAGAGTAGTCAGAGGGGGAGAGTGCGGAGCGGTGCCTGGGAGCTTTCTCTAATCAAATGGTCATTTGTCTCCGCTGTGGAAAGCCGGGGGATGTCAGCTGCTTGTGACCCCATGTGGAGTGCAATCTCATGGAGTGTGGCTTCGCAGAGTGCTAAAACCTCTTTGGCAGAAGAGAACTGTCTCTTGCTGAGCATTTGTAGTTTCAGTTGTCCTCAGAGACCGAACAGTGTTGGGGCTAATGGACTCTGGGTGCTTCCAAAGCCTAGTTTGGGAGATCCTACTAGATCCTGGAGAGTTATGGGAGTCTGAACACTCTTCTGTGGCCCAATAATACAGCTAAATTCCCACAGATATTAACAAGTGTTTGGGGGTTGTTTTTTTTTTAGCCAGATCTTACAGTTCTTATTAAGTTAAAACACCGAGTGAACTGCAGGATTGAGCCTCATACTGGTGTATTGGAAAAAGGGCGTCTTATAGTTCAAAGGTACAGAGTTTATAAAATCTTGCACCGTGTTCTGATTTCAAATGTGAATTGAAATTCTCAATTTCAAACTCTTCAGCTGCTGTATATGAGTGCAGCTTCATTGAAGTCAATGGAACTACACCCATTTCCATCAATGGAGGATCTGGCCCATTATCTTTGTGTATAATGTACCACTATGCTAGCATTTCAAATAAGTTATAGACATGGAAATAGTACTTAAATTAAACTATTTAAAGCGAGGTTCCACTCTGAAGAGTAACTATGTAAAAATGGTGTCATCTTATTCAGCAAATCTTCTTGTCATAACTGTTTTATCTAATGACAAAAATAAGTCTTTACTGTTTTTAACTCCCGTTAGCAGTGTTGAGTCTGCAATACTAAAAGAGTGAGCTGGATTCTATTCCTTCTTGTACATCAACAAAACCATTTGCTAAATTCCAATCAGATGTACCTGTGCCAATTTCCCAAAGCATTGAAGACACTGGTGTTGCAGAAGTGTCATTTAGGGTATAACTGGACATCAGTGGGGATGCCGAGATGTAACCAAGGGCTTAATTTGGCTTGTAGAATCTCTGTTACTGTTGATAACATATGAGAAAAGCTCAAATTGAGATTGTAGTGCAGGTAGTTAGAAAAAAAACTGCAAACTGAGCATATTTGATCTTGGAAGTAGTAAATCATGGAAGTAGTAAATGTGGAACCTCAGAATGCCATTTTTAGAGTCATTTTGCAGAGGAGAATCATACTTTCAAGGGAGGGAGAGACAGAAACACGAACTCAGATCTTACACAACCAGCAGCAGTAAAGATATCCTTGGGAGCAGCAGCTGTGGATAAACGGGCCGGCCTGAATTAACTTTATTGATAATGGTGGGTGGCCTGAACTAATTGTACTGAGTGGGAGGAAGGCAGGCTGGCCTGATTTAACTGCACTGAGGAGGAGAGGGATTCACTGTATTGGGGACATTCATGGCAGGGGCTACTTCTCCCCCTGGTATTCCAAGAATCCCAAGTAGTGACTCTGATCTAAGCAATTTGGGCAAGTTGCTCACCAAAGCTGTCCTCAGGTTACAAAGCTTTCAAGTGGGGACCACCAATACACTAAAGAATATTGGTTTTCTTACTGATACTACCCACCCACCAAGAGACTTTGGGGAAGTAATTACTTGAATGCTGTAAGCACATTTTTATTTTTGATTACACCTGTCCCATGTACTGTAATATTCACAAGCACCTACTTATTCAAAGCACTGTCATTCATTAATTAATTTGTCCTTAAAACACCCTTGTTTGGTACGTAAGTGTTCTTATCCTCTGCTGAAGCAGTGGTGTAATGACTTGCCTATAGCCACACAATGAGTCTTTGGTGGAGCTAGGATTACCACAGCCAACTTCCTCGCTCTCAACTCTGTGCACCTTCCTGAAGAGGGGCTTGCCTTCCAAACATGTAATTATATATATGTCACCTTTTAATTGTTTCACTATCTTTATTTATGAACTTATTCTCTCTCTCTCTCTCTTAACCCAGTTGTACCTTTCATTGCGACATCACCTGTTTGTGCTTTACAAGGGAGCTCAAGGGGGAACTTTTTATCTGCATGTTCATGAAGTCTGCTCAAGAAAAGTGTTAACTAAGCTCTTATGCAACCTAGAAGATGAAATAATGAACAATATTAGTGAAGGTGCGTCTGTACACATGGACAGGGACAATGAAATAACACACATGAGCTGTACATAAATATGGCTATAACTTAGGAGATGAATTATTAAGGGAGAGGAAATTATAGTTGTCTGTTTATACTCACCCAGGAGGATAGCTTGCTTAAACAAAACATGCTCTGACATAATTGTAAGAAACTTGGACATTTAATAAATGAAGTACTTTTATATAAAAGGTTAAGAGGAAGTTAGATCTGTACTTGGTTTTTGGAGGCAGACGGCCAGCTTCTCAATTGGTGCAGCTCTGATTAACTTAATGAAGATATGCTGACTTAAACCATCTGAGGATCTGACTCAGAATTTTTCCTATAGACATATCATTATGAAGATAATATTTACAGGCTGAGAGAAAATACATGGGTCTAAAGCAAATTTGCTTAACTATCATGAAGGCAGTTAGGAAGCAGAGAAAAGAAATAGTTACCTATGTAACCGAAGTTTGTTTTTCATTTCAGGCATCTAATTTATTTTCTGTCTTCTCTCTTGTAAACTTCTAATAAATACAAATTTTTGGTTTTATCCAACCTGAATTGAATATTGTGTGTCTGGCCTGATTAACTTAATTGCTGATGCTCTTGAAAGGATCTTGTTTCTGTCCTCTCTGGGGATGCTGGGGAAAGGACAAATACTAGCCTGGATATTACTTGTGGACACAGAGAAGGTGGTGGGTCTTTTTTTGCCTAGAACAGTGCCAAAGAAGGACCTGTGGGCACAGCTGGGAGAATAAGAAGGCTAACCTATCTGAAAGTACAGAGCACAATTGCATAACACTGTTTGGATTCATTTCAGCTATCAGCTCACAGCCGGTCTCTCACCTGTCCTAAACTCCACTTAGTTACAACCACAATATTGGCTGGCTGATTCCTAAGGTTAACTACAGTCCCAAGAAGATCAATAAAACACAGATTTCTTTTCTATTGTCCTGCACCTTATATAGACAATTTGTACCATTGCAAAGTAAGTGTAAAATCATAGGCGTAGTTTGACTGTTATATGGGGGGGAGGGACAACGCATGTGCACGCTGAAGCAAGTTTCCTTGGCTCGCTGGCTCTTTCCCCTTGCCTGGAGTGGTACCTGGGCTGCCGGTGCTGGCGGGGATGGGATGATTTAATGGGGCAGCAGCTGGTGCTGGCGGCCACTCCAGCACCAACTGCTGCAGCCACCTAGGGGATGCCGCATGAAGGGCTTCTGCTTTCCCCCACCCATTGCCCTGTCCCCATCTCTTCACCCTGCCCTATCCCACTGTCTCTTTCTCCGGCCCCCATTGCCCTACCCCGCAGCCACTCACCGTTGTACAGGAAATAGGTGGGCACAGAGACCCAGGAAGTGGCATCCAACTGCCAAGGCAGTGACCCGGCGCGCAGGGGAAAAGCTGCTCTGTGCTGGGGTGGGAGAGGAGGCGCAGCGTGGGAAGGACAGAGCCCCCCCCCGCCCCCCCCCCCCCGGCAGGCCGAGCAGATCAAGCTCTTCAGGGCAGCTCGGCGCACGCAGAAATGGGGGTGGGGGAGCACGTGCTTGAACCCCCCCCCAAACTACAACTATGTGTAAAATGCTACTAAATCGGAACGGTAGTGTTTTTACTCCCATGTCTGCACTTACTTTGCTGGTGTACGTGACTGCAGCAGGTAAAAGACAGTGGAGTCTGGCCCAACTCAGTATATTGCCAACATCAAGTGCACAAAAATCATGAGTCAGGCTCCCCAGAATAATGAGATGGCTTAAAAATCATGATTTTTTACATGAACCATTTTGGGGGATCAGGGCTAGATATTTTACTCTTTCTAAAAATGAAAGAGATACTTATGCAATCTCTCAATGCCAGCAGCTGGGGTTTTAAGGAACACACCAATCATCATGAGTCCTGCAATAAAATTGCAAGAGTTTGCAACACTGCAATACAGCCGAACTACTTTTTCACCATTAAGAACGAGGGGGAGTACTTGTGGCACCTTAGAGACTAACACATTTATTTGGGCATAAGCTTTTGTGGGCTAAAACCCACTGCATCTGATGAAGTGGGTTTTAGCCCACGAAAGCTTATGCCCAAATAAATGTGTTAGTCTCTAAGGTGCCACAAGTACTCCTGGTTCTTTTTGCTGATACAGACTAACACAGCTACCACTCTGAAACCTTTCTCACCATTAAGTCTCTCTAACTGGGGACTGAGGCAGACAGGAAAAGCAGGGAAGGAAAGCATGCACTGCTCTGACACTGCCTGTCTGGACCTGTTCTGTGGATGAAGGACTTCTTTCTCTAGAGCTGTTAATCTTTGAGCAATTAATTCTTTAAGTATTTTGGGCCTGATTCTGAACTCTCACTAGTGTTAGAGGAGAATCAAGCCTTTTAATTTAACATTACACCAGTAAAAACTGTTAGTTTATCTGAGTCCTCTGAAATCTGACTTTTCATTCTGTTGTGCACAGTCCAACTGGGCTTGATTCCATTAATATCATCTTGCTCACCCAGTACCATAGCCATGCCTGCTTCCTCTTTTAAGTGCATCGCATTCAAGACATGACAATTGCACAACTCCACCCTTCCTATATCTCTTTCCTCATATCCTCCTATACTCTTCCCAACGTGATTCCCTACATTCCACCAGGTCTTCTCTCATGACTACTCCCTTTGTCTCTTTTCCTATTCTTGACCCTGCCTTCTTTAATTGCATGACTGTATACTTGGAACAAGCACAGCCTCCTACCTAATGTTCACTAAGCATCCTCCCTCTCCTCTTTCAAAAAACTGCTGTGGAACCATCTGTTCCATGAATCATTCCGGCTACAATGACGGCATCCCATCTGTTTGTTCTGCATTATACGAGCTTTGGCTTTTGGACAGTAATGGCCTGTTCCAAAGCTCACAGAAGTCAATGGTAATCTCTCTACTGACTTCAATGGGCTTTGGTTCAGGCCTTGAGATCTTAGGGGTAGCAATGCCATTATTTGTCTGACACTTTTCCGATTTACAGTGTGATGTACTGATAGATCTACAATGCTGCATAAAAATGTCCAACCAGGCAGAAATTAAGTATTTTTATTTCTCAAACAGGTTTACTCCAATGATGACTTACCTTATACCTCAATGCCTACTCTGCTTAATAACTTAATTCCCTTAACATTTTCCCCAAATTGTAGGGACAAATTTGGTCCTTTTCAGGGCACACTCCTTACCTGTCTCCTTTTTGGACTTAAGGTGACAAAAGCTTATCTGCAAATGGGTGAAATAACCATTCTTTGTGTAACATCAGATTGTGGTGTAGTAAACCTGGGCAGTTTGCCTTTTGCCCAACAACTTAAGTCTATATTGCCAGCAAGACACTGATACAAATGTATCCAGCCTAAAAGGTGAATTTTCTCTGTATATCAAGAAATTAATAGTCTCTTACTAGCCTCTGGTGGATAATTAAATTAATCAGTTTCTTACATGAATGTGTCCAAGTCATTCGTTTTTGTAATCTCAATACATACCATTGTGGAAAGACTAACTGCATTTAAATCTTTTAGCAAAACCATAAGGAAATAAATGGAAATATTTTCTCTCTTGTAAATTGTCACATTTAAAATTAATCAAAATATGACATAACCCTCATGGCAAATCCAAAGGGACATAGCATCCTTGCAGATCAAATGCCACCCAGATTGATCTCTAGTGAGGACCTTTTCCATCACTGGCCATCTTATTGTGCCTCCGAAGCTTTTCTTGACCACTTGATTACCGGCTATGCAGTGACATTTCTTGGTAAACACTCTTCATAATTTGTCCATCTTCCATCCTAATATGTCCTTGTCCTTATCAAGAAAGCATCTGAAACCAAACCAGTGCAGATGGTGGAGATTGCTGGGTTTGGCTACAACTAACCTAATTTTTTGTCTTGTCCAACCACTTAATATGGAGCAGCTGATGAAGACTATGACAATAAAAAACTAATAATCTAAAAATCTGCCACTCTTCCTCAGACTTCATATTTCACTGCCGTATACAGTAGTGTAGACATGTGTGGCTGTTCCTCCTCCGTAGGTCTCGCAGGGAGGCCACTCCCCCTTGCTCTCTGGCCTCTGGCAAGACCAGGTTTACTGGGGGATTAGCAATCTCAGAGGGCCTGGCCCTCTAAGCAGGGTCAGCAGCAAGTAATCCAGGGCTCTGGCCTCAGGCAGGACAGAGCAACAAGCTCAGGCCCTCAGGCGAGGTAGAGCACCAAGCAGTCTAAAGGCTCAGGCCCTCAGGCAGAGTGAAGCGCCAAACAGTCTGACATCTTAGCTCTGGCAGACAGCAGACAAACACAGGCCTTTTGTCCTAAAGTGGGAAGACTGCCACCCCAGGCGTGGGGTTGGTAGCAGGGGGTAGGGGGACCCAGGCCCACCCTACTCCACTCCAGACCAGGGCCCTAACAGTGGCGGAGTGTTCTGCCACTTCGTCAGCGGGGATCCAACCAAAACACGCTGACCTGGATTCAGGCAACAACCCAACCAGACTATAGTCTAGTGTCCCTGGGATACTTCCTACGACCCCTTCATTTGGTACCTTGGCTCCATGAGTGTCCTCTGTCTCTCCAGGGTAGATAGCCAACGTCAGTCCCAGCAGCTCCACAGAGCCCTGGTTGGCCAGTGACTCTGGCAACTCCTCAGCCCTACAGGGATCCTCTTTAGGCTCCAGCCCCAGCAGCGAGCAATAGATGACTGTCTCCTCCAGTAGCTCCAGTCCAACTGAGATGCAGGGCCTGCCTTTTATACTTCCTGTCCCACCGCTCTGCTTCCGGTGGGGCGGGCGTGGGTGTCCTGGCTCTGCCCACCAGGGAGCGGGCAGGGGATCCTCCCCTCAGGTTCTGAGGGAGGCTACTCCCCCTTGCTACACCCCTCCCCCCTCAAGTTCAGCGCCCAATCATTGGGACTAGTCAGGTCTCCTTCCCCCAAAAGGTTGGAGGACAAGGTGCTGATTGCCCCTTGTGTTGGGGAGAGAGGCAGCAAGCCCAAAATGGTAGTTTGCTGCATGAAAATCAAGAAAATTACCATCACTCACAATAAATAAATAAATAAACTCTGTGGCTTGGATTATGATGATTGCTCCAGCAACTGGCCCAAGAAAGGGAAATTCTGTGAATGATTTTGTAACCACAGAATTTACAAAGCCATGTATATATTGAAAACAATTAGTAATATATTAAGCTATAGGTTGAACAAGAAAAACAGGAATAGAAAATACTACATATATTCAATATAACGAAATGAATGTCTTAGGATTCTTAACTTTTGTATTTCCTGATTTTTATTTTTTTTAAACTGTGCAACATTCATCATAAAAATGTAGGCTGAAAAGAACTTCAGGAGGTCATCTAGATTACTTACACCATCCCTGGCAGGCGTTTATCTAATCTATTGTTAAAAACCTCTAGAACAGTGGTCACTACCCGGTCGATTGTGATCGACTGGTCGATCCTAGAGGATCTCCCAGTCGATCGTGATCTCGGGTGGTGCAGTGTGGCTGCTGTTAAGGCAGGCTCCCTGCCTATCCTGGCCCCACGCCGCTTCCGGAAGTGGCCAGCGCAGCCCCGGGGCGGGAGGCAGGAGTCTCCTTCCGCACATTGCTCCTGCCTGCAAGCATCGCCCCTGCAGCTCCCATTGGCCAGGAGAGCTGTGGGGTCACTGCTTGCAGAGAGGGGCAGTGCACTGAGCCATGTGCCTCCCGCCCCCCCAGGGGCTGCAGGGGCATGTTGGCCCCTTCCAGGAGTGGTGTGGGGCCTGCCTTAGCCTCATGCCCGCCGCCAACCAGGAGCCACTGGAGGTAAGTGCTGTCTGGTGGGAGCCCACACCCCAACCCCCAGCCCTGAGTCCCCTCCTAGAGCCAGCTTTCCATACCCCCTCCTGAACCCCGAATCCCCTCCTGCACCCCGAACCCCATCCTGAGCCCCCTCCCAGAGTGAGCACCCCAACGCCCATCCTGCACCCCAACCCCCAGCCCTGAGCCCCCTCCCAGAGCCAGCACCCCATATCCTCTCCTGTACATCCTCCTGCACCCCAACTGTCTGCCCCAGCCCTGACCCCCCTCCCAGAGCCAGCACCCTGTGCCCCCTCCTGTACTTAACACTCTGCCCCAGCCTGGAGCCCCCTCCTGCACCCAAACTCCCTCCTAGAGCTTGCACCCCTCACCCCCTCCTGCACCCCAACCCCCTGCCTCAAGCTCAGTGCAGTGCCCCCTCCAACACTGCAAACCCCTTGGCCCCACCCAAAGCCCACACCCCCTCCCGAACCCCAAACCCCTACCCCGGCCCGGTGAAAGTGAGTGAGGGTGGGGGAAAGTGAGCGAGGGAGACAGGGGGGATGGAGTGAGCAGGGCAGGGCTTTGGGGAAGGGGTGTGGCCTCAGGGAAGGGGCAGGGTAGATCCTGGGTTGCCTTAAGATTCAAAAAGCGATCTTGGGTGTAAAAAGGTTGGAGACCACTGCTCTAGAGACAGGGATTCCGCAACCTGTCTAGGTACCTGTTCCAGTGCTTAACTATCCTTATAGTTAGAAAGTTTTCCTAATATCTAATCTAAATCTCCCTTGCTGCAGATTAAGCCCATTACTTCTCGTCCTGCCTTCAGTGGACATGGAGAACAGTCTATCACCATCCTCTTTATAACAGCTTTAAACATATTTGAAGACTGATTTCAGGTTACTTCTGAGTCATCTTTTCTCAAGACTAAACATGCCCATTTTTTAAAAAAACTTTTCCTCATAGCTCAGGTTTTCTAAACCTTTTACCACTTTTGTTGCACTACTTTGGACTCCCTCCAATTTGTCTACCACTTTCTTAAGTGTGGCACCCAAAACTAGACACAATTCTGTAGCTGAGGCCCCACCAGTGCTGAGTAGATTGGAACAATTGCCTTCTGTGTCTTACAGATGACCTTCCTGTTAATATATTCCACAATTATATTGGCCTTTTTTCACAACTGCATTACAGCGTTGGCTCATAGTCAACCCATCATCTGCTACAACCCCCAAATCCTTTCTAGAAGAACTGCTGCCTAGTCATTTATTACGCACATTGTATTTGTGCATTTGATTTGTTTCCCTAATGTGTAGTACTTTACACTTGTCTTTATTGAATTTAATCTAGGAGTTTTCAGATCAACTTCCCAATTTATCAAGGCCATTTTGAATTCTATTCCTGTTTTCCAACGTGCTTGCAACCCCTCCCAGGGTCATCAGCAAAGGTTATTTAGGTGTACTTTTCACTCCATTATACAAGTCCAAATATTGAAAATACTGAATAGTACTGGACCCAGGATCCCACTAGATACATCCTCCCAGTTTGACAGTGAACTACTCTGAGTATGGTTGTTCACTCAGTTGAGCACCCATCTTCTAGTAATTTCATCTGGACCTCATTTCCCTAGTTTATTTATGAGAATGTCATATAGGAGTGTCAAAAGCTTTACTAAAATCAAGATGTGTTATGCCTAGTGCTTGATGGATGTTTTAGGATTCTTAACTTTTTCATTTCCTGATTTTTTTTAAACTAAGCAACGTTAATCATGAAAATTTAGAGCTGAAAGGGACCTCAGGAGGTCATCTAGCATATCTATGCCATCCCTATTCTTTATCTAACCTATTCTTTAAAACCTCCAGTGACAGGGATTCCACAACCTCCCTTGGTAACTGTTCCAGTGCCTAACTATCCTTATAGCTAGAAAGTTTTTCCTAATATCTAACCTAAATCTCCCTTGCTGCAGATTAAGCCCATTACTTCTCTTAAGCCCCCATCCAGTAGATCAGTAACCCTGTCAGAGAAGGAAATTAGGTTGGTTTGACATGATTTGTTCTTGACAAATCCATGCTGGCTATTACTTTATCACTGTATTATCCTCCAATATGTTAATGCATTAACATAATTTTTTGCATTTAATTTCCTTAGGTCTTTTAAAATGTTTTAGAGAAAATAGAAATCACATGAATGTTCATTTCCTGGAGACACACGTACCTATCTTGTAAATGCCATAGGAGTGTCTTTATTAAGCACATACTCCATGAAACGTACCATTTATCCATGAGCTTTTCCAGGGGACTGTCAGATTTAAAAAAATTATATTAAAACAAATTTTTACTTATGGATTCAATCATGTCATGAGATATATGCCTCCAGTGCAATGCTGAATGACCTCAGTGTCCACTGAAGATAATGGAAATGACAACCAGTCAGTGGTCTCGGTAAATTTAATGATCAAATATCCATGTGAGAGTTACAGACAGAAGGAAAAAAAAATCACCTCCCACTGCTTCGTCCTTGAAATGAAAAGAAAAACCACTAAGCTAATGGTAATGGCTGCCTAAGCCGTATAACATTTTGGATCTATTGAAACTATGACTATGTTACAACCCAAAAGTATCATGCTGTTGGGGCACAAAGGGGTAATAATCATACATTTTCTTTGATCAGGAGACCGAACATATAGGTAGGTTTGTCTCTGTGTGCAGACGAGGGGAGAATGAGAATTGTAACTCCGACTTCCAAGAAGGAACTACAGCTGAATAGCTTTATATGACTACTAATAGCTGAAAGCCTGTACTGTCGCAAGGGTGTGGCAGTTGGGCCATGTAACCCATGATCTGTGCACTCTCCTTTATACAACCAATGAAATTATCCCATGCAAATTAGCTGTGGATGATTGGTTGAGTTACCTTTGATATCACAATGGTCTAGGACTGTTGGCATGGCATAGATAAATACCATACTGTAGCTGTTCACTTCATAGGTGTACTTTGTAAAGTCAAAATTTTTGAGAACTGTGGTGTTTAGATGTTGCTTGTAATTATCAGAATTGGGAGCGCTGGCTGTTGGGAGTCTGAAAGGACAGGAAACAGGAATGGGGGGGAGGAGTTGAGAGGCTGGGAGAAAGCTACAGAGGGTGAAGCAGCAGCTTGGTAAAGAGGTTTCCACTTTGAAAATAAAGTCCTGTTGAAGCTTGTTACTACCTTGCTTGGTTGATAAAACAAGAACTTAAAAATCGGATGGTAATAGACCACAGTCCCAGAGATAATTGAACATGGTGATACTCTAAACAAAAAGATTTCTCAGCCATGTTTGTAGCTGTTTTCATTGCTTCACACTGACTGTAGAGGCATTCTAGGCTACATAGTGATAATCCTGGAGTCTTCTTATATCGATGAAGGGGGAGAAGAACCACAGATAAGTTTCATGAAAGCACATTCTGTATACAGTTAGCTATTAGAACAAACAAACAAAAAACCTACAGAATACAGGAAGAAGATATCAAAAATCTAGCAAGCATAAATGTAATTTTTAAAACACACCACACACTAAACTGTACAAATTATTTGTATGCCTCAATTTTCTAACAGCTGTCACTGGTAATTTGACACCTGGTACTTTGACACCTATGTTAGATCATGAGAGTACCTAATTTCCTAATAGCTGTCACTGGTAATTTGACACCTATGCTAGACCATGAAGGTACCAATGGGAATAAATTCAGTTTGATAGACTGCTAGTCTCTGATCCCTAATGAGAAGATGGAGTTGTTCTCTTCATACCTAAAAAGTACAGATTAGAAAAGGATGGTATGTCAGTGGTTCTCAACCAGGGGTACACATACCCATGGGGGTACACAGAGGTCTTCCAGGGGGTACATCAATTCATTTAGATATTTGCCTAGTTTTACAACAGGCTACATAAAAAGCACTAGTGAAGTCAGTACAAACTAAAATTTCATACAATGACTTATTTATATTGCTCTACATACTATACACTGAAATGTACAGTAAGTACAATATTTACATTCCAATTGATTTGTTCTATAATTATATGGTAAAAATGAGAACATAAGCAAGTTTTCAGTAATAGTGTGCTGTGACACTTCTGTATTTTTGTGTGCCATTTTGAGTACTGCACTAAGCAAGTAGTTTTTAAGTAAGTTTTGGGGTATGCAAGACAAATCAGACTCCTGAAAGAGATACAGTAGTCTGGGCATCATACAGTGGTCTAATGATTAAAAAATATTGGTCCACTATGGCAATGTACATATTGACAATCTTCTGGATCATTTTGCACACATATTAAGTGAAGAGGAAGATGAGAGTGCTCTTCGTCAGTAGTTGCCTCTAAAAGTACACTGAAATTCCATCAGATCCGCAACAAAAGATATTGTACATACAGCTTTATCAAAGTTTTTAACTCTATGGCCACTTGTCTTTCAGAACATATCGCTTTTGGTGGAAATATTGTTCTCCTTGTTCTGTAGAACTGCAGTGGCAGAATGTGGGTATTCCCCAACAAACTTTAAACCAAGCCAGGTGACCAGCTTGGCTTAACAGTGAAATCCTTGCTGATCTTAAACACAAAAAAGAAGCTTACAAGAAGTGGAAGATTGGACAAATGACCAGGGAAGAGTATAAAAATATTGTTCGGGCATGCAGGAGTGAAATCAGGAAGGCCAAATCACACCTGGAGTTGCAGCTAGCAAGAGATGTTAAGAGCAACAAGAAGGGTTTCTTCAGCTATGTTAGCAACAAGAAGAAAGTCAAGGAAAGTATGGGCCCCTTACTGAATGAGGGAGGCAACCTAGTGACAGAGGATGTGGAAAAAGCTAATGTACTCAATTCTTTTTTTGCCTCTGTCTTCACAAACAAGGTCAGCTCCCAGACTACTGCACTGGGCAGCACAGCATAGGGAGGAGGTGACCAGCCCTCTGTGGAGAAAGAAGTGGTTCGGAACTACGTAGAAAAGCTGGACGAGCACAAGTCCATGGAGCCGGATGCGCTGCATCTGAGAGTGCTAAAGGAGTTGGCGGATGTGATTGCAGACCCATTGGCCATTATCTTTGAAAACTCATGGCGATCGGGGGAAGTCCCGGATGACTGGAAAAAGGCTAATGTAGTGCCCATCTTTAAAAAAGGGAAGGAGGAGGATCCTGGGAACTACAGGCCAGTCAGCCTCACCTCAGTCCCTGGAAAAATCATGGAGCAGGTCCTCAAGGAATCAATTCTGAAGCACTTAGAGGATAGGAAAGTGATCAGGAACAGTCACCAAGGGCGAGTCAGGCCTGACTAATCTAATTGCCTTCTATGACGAAATAACTGGCTCTGTGGATGAGGGGAAAGCAGTGGACGTGTTGTTCCTTGACTTTAGCAAAGCTTTTGACATGGTCTCCCACAGTATTCTTGCCAGCAAGTTAAAGAAGTATGGGCTGGATGAATGGACTATAAGGTGGATAGAAAGCTGGCTAGATTGTCGGGCTCAACAGGTAGTGATCAATGGCTCCATGTATAGTTGGCAGCCGGTATCAAGTGGAGTGCCTCAAGGGTCAGTCCTCGGGCCGGTTTTGTTCAATATCTTCATAAATGATCTGCAGGATGGTGTAGATTGCACCCTCAGTAAGTTTGCAGATGACACTAAACTGGGAGGCAAGGTAGATATGCTGGAGGGTAGGGAGAGGATACAGAGGGCCCTAGACAAATTAGAGGATTGGGCCAAAAGAAATCTGATGAGGTTCAACAAGGACAAGTGCAGAATCCTGCACTTACGACGGAAGAACCCCATGCACCGCTGCAGACTAGGGACCGAATGGCTTGGCAGCAGTTCTGCAGAAAAGGACCTAGGGGTGACAGTGGACGAGAAGCTGGATATGAGTCAACAGTGTGCCCTTGTTGCCAGGAAGGCCAATGGTATTTTGGGATGTGTAAGTAGGGGCATTGCCAACAGATCGAGGGACGTGATCGTTCCCCTCTGTTCGACATTGGTGAGGCCTCATCTGGAGTACTGTGTCCAGTTTTGGGCCCCACACTACAAGAAGGATGTGGAAAAATTGGAAAAAGAGTCCAGCGGAGGGCAACAAAAATGATTACGGGACTGGAACACATGACTTATGAGGAGAGGCTGAGGGAACTGGGATTGTTTAGTCTGCAGAAGAGAAGAATGAGGGGGGATTTGATAGCTGCTTTCAACTACCTGAAAGGGGGTTCCAAAGAGGATGGATCTAGACTGTTCTCAGTGGTACCAGATGACAGAACAAGGAATAATGGTCTCAAGTTGCAGTGGGACAGGTTTAGGTTGGATATTAGGAAAAACTTTTTCACTAGGAGGGTGGTGAAACACTGGAATGCGTTACCTAGGGAGGTGGTAGAATCTCCTTCCTTAGAAGTTTTTAAGGTCAGGCTTGACAAAGCCCTGTCTGGGATGATTTAGTTGGGGATTGGTCCTGCTTTGAGCAGGGGGTTGGACTAGATGACCTCCTGAGGTCCCTTCCAACCCTGATATTCTATGATTCTATAAGCCCACATACACGTATGCAGAAAATCACACTTCATGACTTAATGAAAATATGAGTGAATGGCCCAAGCGTAGATGCTTTCGAGCTCTACCATGCTATTTTCTATTGGATGGAAGGCGAAATAGGAATAAAATATTAAAACAAACCAAAACATAGACTGTAAACTTTGAGCGATATTTGAATTTTTCATGGTGATATGATGTAAAATGAATTGATACAGAACTGAAAAATCTTCCCTTTTGGCAATTTTTTTCACTGAATTGCCTCACTCTAATTACAGGTTTCAGAGTAGCAGCCGTGTTAGTCTGTATTCGCAAAAAGAAAAGGAGTACTTGTGGCACCTTAGAGACTAACCAATTTATTTGAGCATAAGCTTTCGTGAGCTACATCATGAGGTGCATCCGATGAAGTGAGCTGTAGCTCACGAAAGCTTATACTCAAATAAATTGGTTAGTCTCTAAGGTGCCACAAGTACTCTAATTACAGCCCTTTTGCAAGAAACTTAAAACAACCTGGGACATGTCCTTTGGCCATAATGTTGTTCCCTATGCTTTGATTCCTAGTATATCAGTTATACATTTGGAGTGTCTATAAAGTATTTTATAACTTTTTAGCCATAATGAAACACTTTTAAAAACAGGTGTTGTACTTAAAAATGATGATAAATTTGTAACTTATGGTGCAAAAAACCAAAATACACATCTCACATTTCAGTCAATTGTCACTTCAAGCTGAACCCACCAATTTTAATTTGATGACAAATCTGTGAAGTGGGAAAATATCACTCACTTCTGGGGGAGGTGGAGAGAGAGAGAGAGAGAGAGAGAGAGAAAGCTCTCCCAGAGCTTGGAAGAACAGACTTCAAGTCTGCCGTGTTCTAAGTGCTATTTAAATTCCCATGCAATTCACTACCCTTATTATTGACTACAGCCATGAACCCCAAACATAGGAGACAGGTAGGGAAGAGGAAATGAACATTCCCCCACCCCCCTTTTTAAATAAAGTAGCAGAGACTCTATTAAACCACACTGCAGACACAAAATCCAAATCTCTAACATGACAAACCCCAATGTTTTCCACTGCTCCACACACTAATCACTATGGGCATGTCGACAACTACAAAGTTAAGTCAGCATAATTTAAATCAACATCCAGCTGCTGCTGCAGTAATTACGTCAGTCACGCGTGTCCACACCATGCTCATTGTGTTGGTGGAGTGCATCCTCACTAGCAGTGCTTGCATCAATGCACCGTGGGTAGCTATCTCATAGTGCAGCTCGCCTTAGGGGGCTTTGGGAAGGGTTTGCAATGCCTCATGGGACCAAAACATTGTTGCAGCGGTAAATGGGAACATGGCTTTGACCTCTCATGAAGCAGTTTTCTCCCTCACTCCCTCCACTGATTTCAACAGCAAACAGCCCATACTTTTTCACGCCTTTTTTCAAAAGGCTGGCTTAGCCATGTGTATGCCAAAGCCCAAGAAGCATGGACCCTGCTCAGCTGTGCACTTTTGTTGTGAGCATTACAAACACTTCATGCCTTATCCTGCAGTATTTCCAAAGCTGAGACAGGAGCTGCCACATGGAACATTGCAATGGCCTTTAAGCAGCCCAGCTGCAAGCCATACAACGAAACAATTCCCGGTTGCTGCTGGCAGTCATGCAGCAACTGAACATGGTGAAGTGCCGTTTCTGATCCCGAGAAACAAGCACAGACTGGTGGGATTGCATCGTTATGCAGCTATGGGATGATAAGCAGTAGCTGCAGAACTGTCGAATGCGGAAGACCACTTTCCAGGAACTGTGTGCAGAGCTTTCCCCAGCCCTGAAGCAGAGCAACACTAAAATGGGACCTGCTCTGACAATGGAGAAGCAAGTGACAATCGCGTGTGGAAGCTTGCAATGCCAGACTACCACCAGTCAGTGGGGAATCATTTCGGAGTTGGTAAATCCACCACAGAAGCTGTTGTGATCAAAGTGAGGAGTTCCATTAAATGACTTTTGCTAAGAAGGGTAGTGATTCTGGGCAATGTGCAGGACACAGTGGATGGTTTTGCCATGATGGGGTTCCCTAACTGCAGCGGGATGATAGATGACATGCATATCCCTATCTTGGCACAAAACCACTTTGTCAAAGAGTACATAAATTGAAAGGGATACTTTTCAATGGTGTTGCAAGCGCTGGTGGATCACCCGGGGTGCTTCACTGACATGAATGTGGGATGGTTGAGAAAGGTGCATGATGTGTGCATATTTAAGAACACAGGTCTGTTCAGAAAGCTGCAAGTAGGGACTTTCTTTTCCAATTGCAAAATAACCACTGATGACACTGAAATGCCAATAGTGATCCTGGGAGACCCCTTGCATCCATGGCTCATGGAGCTGTATACCAGACACCTGGACAGTAGTAAAGAGTTGTTCAACAATAGGCTGAGCAAGTACAGAATGGTGGTGGAATGTGCCTTTGGATGTTTAAAGGGTCACTGGCACAGTCTGCTTACTAGGTTTGACCTCAGTGAAACCAATATCTGCATTGTTATCAGTGCCTGCTGTGTGCTCCATAATATCTTTGAGGCAAAGGAAGAGAGGTATCCACTGGGGTGGGGCATGGAGGCGGATAAGTTATCTGCTTATTTTGAGCAGCCAGATACCAAGGCAATAAGAAGAGTCTGGTGAGAAGCACTGCGTCTTCGGGAGGCTTTGAAAACCCCTTTCATTAATGACCTGCAGTAATGTGTGCTGCTTATCTGAATTGTGTCTTCCCATAGCATCCCACCATTGCATCAGTTTCCCTGTCCCGCCCCTAACCCCCTTAACTCCCCATGCTAGGAATAAATAAAGAGTATTTCATTCTCAAAACATTAACATTTATTGCACAAACATAAAGAAACTCAAAGACTAATAAAAAATGTAACCTTGGACAAATGGTGTGATAAAACTGAGAGGGGAGAAACCAAGTTAGCTTGTCTGTAAAAGCACAGTAGTCTTGCTCATCCAAGGTCATCCAATGGCTGCTTTCTGTTCTTAATATCCTCCCCTGGTGATGAGTGGAGGGGATACTGCACTTCCTCCCCCGCCTCCTGGAACGTTTTGGGGAGGGAGATTACAGTGATGTTTGCAGTCATTCTGCAGGGGCTGCAGAGGGAGTCTAGCCTCAAGCTGTTTCTCCCGAAGCTCAATCAGACACCTCAACATGTCTGGTTGCTCCTTCATAATTGGCAGCATCTCATCCTGCGTGCCACGCTCATGCTCCTAGGCTGCTCTCCATGTCCATGTCCAGTTTTATAGACAGTGAAATCCTCCAAGCTTTTTTGCTCCATGTCCGCTGTCCCAAAGGTGTTCATTATCTCATTGAACAAGTCATCACATATTCAGTTTTTCTGTCTTCTAACCTGGGAAAGTTTCTCCGCCAGTGTGTAGGATGAGTTGAAGGCCAAGATTTCCACTGTAAGGCATGCAAAGCACAAGTCAACCACAGTTGCTATTTAAAAATCACTCCCTTTATTCCACTGAAGTGCAAGCCAGAACATAATCAGAATCCCTAGCTATTCAATGAACAAGTTGGTTCTTCCAGCCATGGCCCAGTGGCACGGGCGACGGGCCTTGTGCTGCAACTTGTGGCAGCCTGTGTTGAGAGCACAGGTAGACAGGTGGACAATGCTCCCTCCCCTTCGCAACAAGGATGGTGTATGGAGACCAGAGACCAGCGTTGAGGCTCCCAAAGTGCGGTCTTTGTCCAAGGTGGCTCCATGGTGTGTGTGTTGCAGGTGCAGGAGAATGAAGGACCCCTGACTTCCCTTAACACTGCTGGTCGTAGTTGCCCTGGACTTGCAGATTCTTAGGTCAATGCCGATACCTGCCACTCAAGCTACCACCATGTTAGAGAAACCATGGTTGAGGGACCCGGAACACACCATGGGTGGGGGGATCACATGCTCTATTGTTTGCGGTACAAGCACTTGTAGTGAAAACTACCACTATTTTCCCTAGGTGACCCTATGTGATATCAGTCTCCTATGTCTGGGTACAGAGCTGGTCCTTATGCAGCTATGCTGTGTGCTGCAATGATGCCAGCAGAATTAATACTGGAGTGGCATGGGAAATTGTCCTACCATGGTGGAAGAAATAAGGCTACCCTCCCCAGAAACCTTCTGCAAAGTATTGCAGAGTACCTCCATGAAAGTTTCCTGGAGATCTCCATGGAGGATTACTGGGCCATCCCTGTGCACATAAACAGTCTTTTCTAGGGGACACCCTCTGCATAGCTGGAGTGGCCACTGGGAATCAGATAATCACTGCACCTCACTTTTTCTTCATATTAACAATAAAATATAAGCGCATGTAACCCCTAGAGTTTGACTGGAATTTCATACTCACCTGAGCGCCTTCCACAGTATCAGACTCAGCCATGATGCTGTCCTGCAACTGGCTGGACTGCTCCAAGGTTAAAAATAGCTCCTAGCTCTTGGGGAGAATGGATTCCCTGACTCGCCTGTCTCCCATTCTCCTCCTCCTTCAAAACCTCCTTCTTGTTGTTGCCTGAGGTGGTCCGGGACTCCGACTCCGGTGAGGTAGCCATGCCGCGTGGTGGGGTCACCGCTGAGAACTGCATGCAGCTTATTGTAGAAGTGGCATATCTGTGGTGCAGAACCAGAATGACCGTTCACCACCCTTCCTTTCTGGTATGCCTGCTGAAGTTCTTTGATTCTCATGCAGCACTACTGCGTGTCCTGGGTGTAGCCCTTTTCCCCCATGCCCCAAGTGATCTTCTATTATATGTCAACATTTCTCCAGCTGGCTTGGAGCTTTGCCTGAACAGACTCTTCTTCCCACAGACCAATAAGATCCTCCTGTGAACTCCAGGCTGGAGTGTGTTTGGGGTGTTGAATTGCCATGATCAGCTGGGCTGGCAAGCTCTCCACGCTGATCAACAAGAAATGGGAAATCAAAAGTTCCTGGGGCTTTAACAGGGGAGGGGCTGTTTCCTGTACACCTGGCTGCTGTAGAGCGGAGTTGAAAACGATCACAAGAGCGGTCATAGTGGAGCATTGTGGGACACCTCCTGGAGGCCAATTCAGTTGGCTTAACCAATGCCGCGTCTACACTGCTTCTCTGTCGACCCATCAACATTGAATTAAGCGTTATGGCTCTTGTGGAGGTTATAGGCCTGGAACTTAACTCATCCCCATACTAAACTAGCCTTGACCAGCCTTGGGTGAAACTCAGCGATTTCACCATTGAAATTAAGAAAAAAATGCTCTGTTCCTGCTAAGGCACCCTCACCTCAGGAATGCCCCTAACAAGATATAACACCAAGGGTTGTAAAGTAGAGACACCCAGGTACTGGAAAGTTTTAGGGAGGTTACAGAGGGACCCAACAAATGGTAAAATAGATAAGATAAGCTTTGACCAGCAAATTGATGTTGACCTTCTGCACAAATAATAAGGTCATAAATAAGTTCCAATTTGGGCATGAAAGATAAAGTGTAAAAAACTAAGGCAGGAAGGAGGATACATAGGTGCCAGTGTGTAATTGGTTAAATTTGTTGTTACTTAGGGGGACAGGATAATCTGATAGTTTTAGTGCATTTGAAGGAGGTAGCTAGTTTTACCCATATAACATGGGTAAGTGAAAAATAATACTCTTTGGGAACCATCTCCGGACTGCAGTTCAACATCAAGCTGCTAGAATTCTCACTCCTCTGAACGAGCACGATGTGTGGAGCCTGACTGGCTATCAGGTGAAATGTGTCTGTATATTGGGAGTGGTGAGCATAATAGATTTGCTTGACATATATATTCTGTATGTGTGGCTCATAAATAGATGTTTAGAGCACAGCTGTGTAAGGCTCTTTCCCTGGGAAAAGGTCCCGCAGAGTCCTGAGCCCTGTGGGCAGGGATGGGTACTTAAAATTGACCAGGTTTCTTCCTGAGCCTTGTGGGTAAGGGTAGGTGTCTTACACTCTGAGCCCTCAGAAGAGGGTGCCTAAATTAACCTGGTCATGCCTTCAGCCCTTGGTAGGGTACAGGCAGAGTGCCGTAGATTCTGCGGGTAACAAGATGGAGTAATTAAGTCAACGTAACAATTGAGTTATGTCGGCGGAATGGACCTGGTAGTGTGGACACATATATTATTAGGTCGACATAAGGCAGCTTCTGTTGACCTAAGTTTGTAGTGTAGACCAGGCCTATAAAACCACCCTCCTCTTCCGCAGCCAGGAATAGTATTTAGCATTCCTGTCACCAATATTCTACTACTGACTAGTAAACAGTTTTTAACAGTGAGTTACACGTATGTGTCAAGTCCTCCTCCAGTGGCTGGTCTACAAAGGACCTAGCAAATACTTCTACACCTCAAAAATAATAAGGATCTAAGCTAAGGATCTGAAGGTCAAAGGCTTCAGATCCTGCTGCTGATCTGTGTGGGAAGATGGTATAGTTGAATATGATTCGTACGGTGAGAAGATCACTTTGAAAAAAAACTCTGAGAAATCTGTGAAACACCAAAATACACATTTCAGTCATTGTCACACATTTTGCTTGTTTAAGCCACTGTTCAGTGTGTGTTGTGTTCCCCTTTGTGCCCAGTACACAGAGGATACATATAAGTCTGTGCTAGCTCTCTGCTTGAGACCCAGATTCTTTAGCACAAGCTAAAATGATTTTTAGCTTTGGAAATCGTAGTTTCAATCCCTGGTGCTGACCATCACACTTGCAGGTGCCCCACATTGGCATGTTGAGAAATGTACTTTATATTGAGAGATTTGGGGCACACAGGAAAGGGCAGAGCATTGGCAAAGCTGCTGGTGTAAAGCAGGCAAGCTTTAGCTGCTCCTGGCTGTATCCAATTTCTGGAAGTCCATGAGAGACTACAGTGTTTCAGGAAGTGAGTGATGTTCCCTCCAACTGAGAGGTTATGTTGTCATTGCTAAAACTTGGAGGATTGTTCTTGGTGCTCTTGTTTTAAATGGTGATAAAATGTTATAGACACACTGAGAATTTACTGAGGCAGGCCACAGCCTCTCACGCATTTCAGAAGGGTTGACATAGTCAGGATCGGCTGTAGTAGTTTCTCTCTCTGATTCCCAGGGAGGCACAGCTCCCTTTCTCCCTGACTCTGAGGAGTTATCCACTGAGCTACCCCAACGCTTTATAAAAAAAAATTAGGAAATTAACAAACAAAAGCCATGTTTAGTGACAGTAAAGGTTGTGGCACGGCACACCAGCTCTATGCAGAACTTTACAAGCACAAACATAAGAATTTAAGGGGAAGACTTGTGCATACTTTTCTCCTTTCATGTTTCCCACAACACTATCAAAAACACCTGCCAATGCTCCATAAAGCTTTCTTTCATCTCCAACAGATACTTAAAAGCAATATCTACTCCAACTTTATCAAACTTGCACTCTAATGCAAAACCTAACACTGACCTCCTCCCTGGTAAGGCAAAATAATGCCCCAAATGCCTGGAATGTGTGTCAGTCAGATGTGCTGATCTGTTGAGATAGCTGACATAAACCACATGAGATCACTGTTAGGATTTTGCATTAGAGTTTTAGTTCGAACACCAAGTTGAGAACCTTTGCTTCAGACAATCACAGCAGCAATAATATTTCCATTCAATTTCTGTGAGAGAATGATACCACAACTCAGACATGGAGACAACTACATTTCCTTGCTGGGCTCCACAATTGTCCACAATTGTGGACAAGTGATCCGAATTTTTGTCCTCTGCTTGACTCCCACCCAGTGAACATCCATGTAGAGAGCCTGCCTTTCATCTTTTTCCCTAATTTCCTACAACTTCCTGGCAGCAAGCTCAGTTACCATGGATTTCTGCCCTGTAGTTGTACAATACATCCTTTTTCCCTCACACCTTTTCCAACTGGGAATGAGTGTTTGAAACCATAGTGGGAGGTGATGATGCTTTTTGAAGCATTAGCTCTGGCATGGATTTCTTCTCAGAAATCTGCTGTTCTTGGAGGGAATCATGGGATTCGAGACAGCTGCTCACAGCATTCACCTGCACAAATGTTCCCCCACCTCCACACATGCGCAGAGCTCCAATCATATGGTGTTAGCACAGAGACTTTTATTTTTTTTAATCCTCTGATGTACAGCAGGGATAGCTGAACTGGCCCTTAGAGCTTAGATGTCTTAGTATTTACACTTGGTTCAAAAACATTGCATATGTAAGGGAAAAACAAGCTAGAAAATGTTCAGCTAGCCATGTTAGAAGGGTTAACAATATACTTTCTAATTACATTTTTTGGGGATACGGTAATTTAAATGTTTATTCTGAATCTACCAAATTGTTCACACTAGCTAAATATAATACGTAAATGATGAAATTTAAACTGACACATGGGCAGTGACAAACCCCTTTAAGCTTGTACTGAGTGGCTTAGCAGATAAGTACTAGCTTTCCTGTTCTGGGATCAATTCCAAGAGAAGTGTTAAGTCCAATAATTTCAGCCACCTAATTTAATTCCAAAGTGGACAATACTTTACATTTAAATAATGTAGAATATCTGCTTAATTCATATGTGATCATACAACACCACAAAACTCAAGAGAGAGAGATTATCTAGCTAGGCTTTTTAATAGTCTCCCATCACCAGGGTATCTACATGCAAAGTCTAAATTACCACTATGGCTTGGTCTATAATTGAAAATTTTACCTGTATAACTACGTTGGTTAGGGATATATGGGTGTTTTTTTTATTTTATTTTTTTACTGAAACGGACCAGTATAGTTGCTTCCTTTCCCATATGGGAATAGCTATGCTGGTACAAACCACCTTTATACCAATGAGGAGTCCGGTGGCACCTTAAAGACTAACAGATTTATTTGGGCATAAGCTTTTGTGGGTAAAAATCCCCACTTCTTCAGATGCATGGAGTGAAAATTACAGATGCAGGCATAAATATACTGACACATGAAGAGAAGGGAGTTACCTTACAAGTGGAGAATCAGTGTTAATAAGGCCAATTCAGTCAGGGTGGATGTGGTCCACTCCCAATAGTTGATGAGGAGGTGTCAATACCAAGAGAAGGAAAATTGCTTTTGTAGTGAGCCAACCACTCCCAGTCCCTATTCAAGCCCAAATTAATGGTGCTAAGTTTGCAAACGCATTGTAGCTCTGCAGTTTCTCTTTGAAGTCTCTTTTTGAATTTTTTCTGTTGAAGGATGGCTACTTTTAAATCTGTTATTGAATGTCCAGGGAGATTGAAGTGTTCTCCTACTGGCTTTTGTATGTTACCATTCCTGATGTCTGATTTGTGTCCATTTATTCTTTTATGTATGTCCAGCGTCCAGTTTGGCCAATGAAACTGGCAGAGGGGCACTGCTGGCACATGATGGCATATATCACATTAGTAGATGTGTAGGTGAATGAGCCCCTGATGGTTTGGCTCATGTGGTTATGTCCTCTGATGGTATCGCTAGAGTAGATATGGGGACAGAGTAGGCAACGGGGTTTGTTACAAGGATTGGTTTCTGGGTTAGTGTTCCTGTGGCGTAGTATGTAGTTGCTGGTGAGTATTTGCTTCAGGGTGAGGGGGCTGTCTGTAAGTGAGGACTGGCCTGCCTCCCAAGGTCTGTGAGAGTGAGGGATCATTTTCCAGGATAGGCTGTAAATCATTGATGTTGTGCTGGAGAGGTTTTAGTTGGGGGCTGTACGTCATGGCCGGTGGTGTTCTGTTATTTTCCTTGTTGGGCCTGTCCTGTAGTAGGGGACTTCGGACCAAATTCAGTTGTATCTTAGGGCTTGGCTGTAGACAACGGATCATGTGATGTGTCCTGGATGGAAGCTGGAGGCATGTAGGTAAGTATAACGGTCAGTAGGTTTCCGGTATAGGGAGGTGTTTATGTGACCATCACTTATTTCACTATAGTGTCCAGGAAGTGGATCTCTTGTGTGGACTGGTCCAGGCTGAAGTTGATGGTGGGGTGGAAATTGTTGTAATCCAGGAGGAATTCTTCAAGGGCCTCCTTCCCGTGGGTCCATATGACGAAGATGTCATCAATGTAGCGCAAGTAGAGGAGGGACGCTAGGGGACGAGAGATGAGGAAGCTTTGTTCTAAGTCAGCCATAAAAATGTTGGCATTTTGTGGGGCCATGCGGTTACCCATAGCAGTGCCACTGACTTGAAGGTATAAGTTGTCCCCAGATCTGAAATGGTTGTGAGTGAGGACAAAGTCACAAAGCTCAGCCACCAGGTGTGCCGTGGCCTCATCAGCGATACTGTTCCTGACAGCTCTGTAGTCTATCCTCACATGGAATATTGGTGTAAAGAGCTTCTGTATCCATGGTGGCCAGGATGGTGTTTTCAGGAAGATCACCAATGCATTGTAGTTTTCTCAGGAAGTCGGTGGTGTCTCGAAGATAGCTAGGTAGCGTAGGATCTGAGGAGAGACTTCAAAACAGACTTCAAAGAGAAACTGCGGAGTTAAAATTCATTTGCAGATTTAACCCCATTAATTTGGGCTTGAACAGGGACTGGGAGTGACTGGCTCACTACAAAAGTAATTTTCCCTCTCTTGGTATTGACACGTCCTCATCAGTTATTGGGAGTGGACCACATCCATCCTGACTGAACTGGCCTTATTAACACTGGTTCTCCACTTGTAAGGTAACTCCCTTCTCTTCGTGTGTCAGTATATTTATGCCTGCAACTGTAATTTTCACTCCATGCATCTGAAGAAGTGGGGCTTTTTACCCACAAAAGCTTATGCCCAAATAAATCTGTTAGTCTTTAAGGTGCCACCGGACTCCTCATTGTTTTTGTGGATACAGACTAACACGGCTACCCCTCTGATACTTTATACCAATATAACTCTGGCCACACTAGGAGGACTACTAGTGGCACCTTAGAGACTAACCAATTTATTTGAGGTGCCACTAGTACTCCTTTTCTTTTTGCGAATACAGACTAACACGGCTGCTACTCTGAAACTAGCAGGAATGTGCTGCTTTAACTATATAAGTATAGCCCTCAAAAGATAGTCCTCTTCCAGTTTCAGGTGAAATAATTTAGTATCCACTATATTTCTGTAAGGAAACTTCCACAGAGTTATTTTACAGCATATATGTGTGTAGTTTTCTCTTGAGCAAAATGTGCTTCTTATATCTACTGATCTAAAGCCAAAAAAAGGATGGCATAATAATTAGAAATACAACATTTTTCATACAAGTGTGCTAGAACATATTTTAAAGATTCAGTAATATGTTTACAGAATTACACAACAACCTTAAATAATGGCAAATGGGTCAAAAGGCAACTTGTGACACCTGGGGGAGTCTCTAGCTTTTAAGGTGGCAATATTGACCACTGTGGAGGAGTTTGGTATGTTATGTGCCAGCACCATTACTAATTCTATTTCACTTTGCTTGTAGATTATAATAAATAAGGCCCCAATCAGCAAATCACTTAAGTACTTGCTTACGTCCATTCCTGTTCAACAAAACACAGGCTTAAATCCTTCAGAGATATAATTGTATTGATTTCCATCCAACTCCTGAACTGAATGTTAAGAATCATTTGCCACACATTAAAATTGTCTGGTGAAAGAAAAGTTTCTCTCCACATGCCTACCTTGCAGGAGCAACAGTCTAGGGGAACCTTCAAAACTGAGCCTGAAGTCTCTGTTATCAGAACTGTAAGCCTCAAATTGGAGTTTCTCTTGTCTCTCCATACTGCAACTCCTTACAGAGAAATAAAAACAGATGTTTTTATTTAGTACAGCAATGTAGTGTTCTCTACCCCATTCCATACAGGTATTGCGAAGATTTCAGGCTATAATCTCATTTTCATTAAGGTCATTTTACAATATTTTGGCAGCATAAGATGCACAGTCTTTAACTTTTTATAGAGTCTTCCCATGACTGCTTTCAAACTTTAGTTATTTACAGCTAGTTCAGTATCTTATAGGAAAATTTAAGGAATGTATCTAATATTATGGTCTAAATTTGGTAGTATTTGAAAATATATTATCTTGAAACTTTTTAAGTTTTTGATTAGTGGGTATTTTGTGCTGTACCAGATGAGATCCATTCTCAGTGCTGTATAGTGACATGCTAATATAACACACAGGTTTCCATTTTTATTGCACACACAAACCCACACTTTCTTGCTCCCTTTCTACCATCTCCATCAGTCGGATACATATGTGTACATTGAACACAGCATAAGTCTTGTTCTCAGACCTCTAAGGATATATCTACACTCTACACCCATGGCTGACCCAGGCCAGCTGACTCAAGCTCGCAGGGCTCAGGCTAATGGAATGTTTAATTGCAGTGTAGACTTCCCAGCTCAGGCTGGAGCCCAGGTTTTAGGACTATGCAAGGTGGGAGGGGCTCAGAGCTCAGGCTGCAGCTCAAGCCTGGAAGTCTACACTGCAATGAACTGCAGGTTTTTATTTGCAGAGTAGACATATCCTAACTTACTCTCCAGCCTCTGAAAATTGCAATATGGTGGACTGTAACCAGTAGAAAAGTCTGATAGAAGTCTGATACAATAACTTCTCTATGTTAAATAATTACCTAGGGCCATTCTAACACGAGTAGTATTTCCACAACCACTTGGCAACTTGATTCAAACTTGGTGTCATAAAAATATCAGCTTTTTGGTGATACCAAGTCTGAATGAAATTGGTTACAAAAGTCTGCAGTGTTGTAATTGCCTCAGCTTCAAATGAGACAATTACAAATGTTAATTTTAACTCTATTATTTTAATAAGATTCATCTTGAGAATGACAGAATTAAAGAAAATATTTTCTTGTAGAATGTGCATCAAGGATGAAGCATTATAATGGAAAGCCCAAACCTATATATTAATAATCTGGTCCTTTATGGGTGCAGTGAAATAATCTCAAAATTTCAAAAATCTATTTTTTTCTGTATTTTTTCAGGTCTGTGAGTACTAATCTGCATAATTCTCAGGCAGATGTAAAGGTCAAGTAATTCTTCATGAACCCTCCTGTTTCATGTACCATGTGCTGGGTAATGACAAGAAAAAGTTCCATGCTTGTAAAAGGAAACTGGCTCTATATTAAGAGAACTATTTGCAGAGATGCTGCAACCACAGCTAATGTTTCAGCCATGTGCATACAGAATGAAGTCCTGGTACCTCCTCCAAACTTTTTTGTTCTGCAACTTGAGCTCCTCCTTCCAAGCTCCATGCAGGTTGCTACAATTTTTATATTGCAAATCAGAAGAACTGAAAAAAATAGTTGAAACAGCAATTAATTCAGTTTAGGGCTGTATTTAGTCTGCTTTGGAGATCAAAAAGAATCCCCTGTACCAAAGATACTAAGCTGTAAAAATACAATTCTGCTGAAATCAAACAATTTCTTAGATATACTTCTTCTTAGTTCCAGTACATTCAGCAACAAAACAAATAAGGACAACAGCATTTTGCAGTTTATTTAGCAAACAACTTCACCAGATTATTTGTGTCCATTAAGGAAGTAACAGATCTGGCTTGGTGCGTCAGCCTCTATCAACAACAACAAATTTCTACTTATGCCTGTATTATCATCTTTGTCCTCTCATTTTTCAAAGCTAACTATGAAACACTTTTTCCTCACTTACTTACCATACTATGAAAAGGCTATCAAGGCTGATAGGCGAAATATTTGACTTATATGTTGATTACAACGGGAAGCATGAACACCAGAACATAACTCAGTGTGTCTGATGACAGGGAACAGGACTTTTGTACAATTCTACTTTGCTGTCAGCAAACTAAAACAGGGAAGACATCTGGGCATACCGCATAAAGTCCAGCATTCAAATGTACATGCGCATGGTTGCAATTACAGACAAAAACTATCCACTGTTTACTTATTGAAGTGATAAAGCAAGTAGTTTTATTAAGTATTTTCTATTTATTATAGGCATTTGAATGGGGAACTGATTTTTAAAAATCAAATTTCATATTATGTGGTAAATTACAAAGGGTATTATTGCATCCTTCATTTTTTCATTTATGAAAAGCCCAAGGATGAAGTTAGCAGGGCAGCACCATGAACAATTTACTTCCTCTTTTGAAGTACCACAAACTAGACTCTTACCAACCACTGTCTTTTTAAGTTTAAAAGAGGCCTATTCCGTATGTAAATATCTTTCCACCTTCAGGCTCTGATCCTGTGAGAACTTAATTTGACTTCAGTAGGGCTAGTCACAGTGCATTAAGTTAAGCACCTGTGTAGCCTTTGCAGGATAGGGCCTTCGTCCGTGCACACATCTGTTGTCTAATACATTAAGTACAGTTACAGCCAGCTTGCCGGAGCCTCTAAAAGCCGGCGCCCCCCCGCCCAAAGCAAGGGTGCCTACGGCAGGGGCAGCGGCGGGGAACTCGTCCCCCTCGGGGAGTGGCTGGGCGGTGGGTCCGCACAGCGCAGGGGAAGGTCACAGACCCAACGGTTAGTAAGCGGGGGGAGTAGGCCCAGGGCAGGGGCGATTCAGGAGCGTAACCCCAGTGCGCGGGCCGGGGAGCAGGGCGAGAGCGGCGGCAGCGGGGGCGACGGCAGCTCCCGCCCTCTCCGCTTCGGGCGGCCTGCGGGGAGGCGGCGGGACCGGAAGAGGGCGCCGGGGATTCACGGACGGCCCGGTTTGGCCCATCCCGGCCGCCTTACAGTTCGTCCCCGGGCCCCGCCGAGCCTCCTCGGGCTGGTTCCAACCTCCTGGGGCTTCTCGGGAGACTCCCCGGCGGGCTGGGCCGGTCGTCGTCGTCGCCGTCGCCGCCGCCGCCGCCGCCCCCCTCCCCCTCCTCCTCCTCCTCCTCCTCCCCCTCCCCCCGCCTCCAACCCCGGGGACCATGTTCCCCAGCACCGGCTCCAACGGGCTGTGTAAGTATCGGGAGCCCCTGGCCCGAGGGGCGGGGCCGGGGCGCTTGGGGCGGCGGCGCCCCCTCTCGGGCGTTGCTGTGTCGGGGGCGCTGCAGTGTCCGCGTTCCGGGGGGGGGGGGGAGGGGAGCCGCCGCGAGCCCCGCCCCGCGTCCCCGAGCAGGCTGGAGTTTCTGGGGTGTCTAGAGAAGGCGCCCCCGCTTGGGGGCCTTTCCGCTCCGCTCTGCGTCTTGTCCCCGCCGTGGGCACTGGAGCTGGGTTTCACTCTGTGTGCGCGATCACCCGTGGTTCCCCTCGCAGCACCAGCATCGGTGGAAACAACCTCCTCTCTCCTCCCCGCAGAGATGCTGCTTTGAAAGCGGAGCACAGTTTGGTTTAATTGTCCTAATCTAGTTCTCTGTTTCCCCCTCCCCCCCCCTTCCTCTTACTGAAGTTAATTGTGTGTTACCCACCATCTGTATCACAATAACGCCTATGCCAGGAAAACTAGCTCCCATCTAGTATTGAAGTGATCTTAAAACACTGGGTGACCCATGGCTTAGCCTGGATCTATATATGCCAGACAAGCTGGTTATAGACTACTTTTGCAGCCACATTTCAGCTTTATGTAAAGGGACTCTCAACTTACAAAAAAAAAAAAAACCCACACTTCTTTCTGCAAATAAAGTAACTTACTGTTGTTCAGAGTTGACGAGCTGACTGAGGAGATATCTGAGCCATTAGCAATTATCTTTGAAAAGTCATGGAAGACAGGAGAGATTCCAGAAGACTGGAAAATATATATAGTGCCCATCTATAAAAAGGGAAATAAGGACAACCCCGGGGGAATTACAGACCAGTCAGCTTAACATCAGTACCCGGAAAGATAATGGAACAAATAATTAAGTAATCAATTTGCAAACACCTAGAAGATAATAAGGTGATAAATAACAGTGAGCATGGATTTGTCAAGAACAAATCATGTCAAACTAACCTGATAGCTTTCTTTGATAGGGTAACAAGCATTGTGGATAGTGGGGAAGTGGTAGATGTGGTATATCTTGATTTTAGTAAGGCTTTTGATACTGTCTCGCATGACCGTCTCATAAACAAACTAGTAAAATACAACCTAGATGGAGCTACTGTAAGGTGGGTGCATAACTGGTTGGAAAATTGTTCCCAGAGAGTAGTTATCAGTGGTTCACAGTCATGATGGAAGGGCCTAAGGAGTGGGGTCCCGCAGGGATTGGTTCTGGGTCTGGTTCTGTTCAATATCTTCATCATGATTTAGATAATGTCATAGTATACTTATAAAGTTTGCAGATGATACCAAGCTGGGAGGGGTTGCAAGTGCTTTGGAGGAGAGGATTTAAAATTCAAAATGATCTGGACAAACTGGAGAAATGGTCTGAAGTAAATAAGATGAAATTTAATAAGGAAAAATGCAAAGTACTCCACTTAGGAAGGAGCAGTCAGTTGCCACACATACAAAATGGGAAATGACTGCCTAGGAAGGAGTACTGTGGAAAGGGATCTGGGGTCATAGTGGATCACAAGCTAAATATGAATCAACAGTGTAACGCTGTTGCAAAAAAAGCAAACATCATTCTGGGATGTATTAGCAGGAGTATTGTAAGCAAGCCACAAGAAGTAATTCTTCCGCTCTACTCCACACTGATTAGGCCTCAGCTGGAGTATTTTGTCCAGTTCTGGGCGCCACATTTCAGGAAAGATGTGGACAAATTGAAGAAAGTCCAGAGAAGAGCAATAAAAATGATTAAAGGTCTAGAGAACATGACCCGTGACGGAAGATTGAAAAAACTGGGTTTGTTTGGTCTGGAGAAGAGAAGACTCAGAGGGCACATGATAACAGTTTTCAACTACATGAAAGGTTGTTATAAGGAAGAGGGAGAAAAATTGTTCTTCTTAACCACCCTGACAGTTAGGAAGTTTTTCCTCAGGTCCAACCTAAACCGCCCTTGCTGCAATTTAAGCCCATTGCTTCTTGTTCTGTCCTCAGAGGTTAAGCACTGGAATAAATTGCCTAGGGAGGCTGTGGAATCTCCATCACTGGGGATTTTTAAGAGCAGGTTGGACAAATACCTGTCAGGGATGGTCTAGATCAGAGGTGAGCAAACTTTTTGGCTTGAGGGCTACATCAGGTTTGCGAAACTGTATGGAGGGCTGGGTAGGGACAGATGTGCCTCCCCAAACAGCCTGGCCCCTGCCCCCCATCCATCCCCTCCCACTTCCCTGTCCCCTGACTGACCCCCCCCCCAGAACCCCTGACCCATCCGACCCCCCCTGCTCCTTGTCCCCTGACCACCCCCTCCCGGAACCCCCTATCTGCACCCTGGGACTCCGCCCCCTATCCAACCCTCCCTGTCCCCTGACTGCCCTGACCCCCGTCCACACCCCTGCCCCCTGACAGCCCCCCCGCCCCGGGGACTCCCACACCTATCCAACTGCTCCCTGTCCCGACTTCCCCCCGGGACCTTTTGCCCCTTATCCAACGCCCCCCCGCCCCCTTACCATCCTGCTCAGAGTAGCAGGAGCTTGTAGCCCTGCCGGAGCCAGCCATGCCGCCTGCGCTGCCCGGCAGGAGCGGCAGGCCAGAGCGCTGGCGGCGTGGTGGTATCGCTGTGGGGGAGGGGCCGGGGGCTAGCCTCCTCAGCCGGGAGCTCAGGGGCTGGGCAGGCCAGTCCTGCAGGCCATAGTTGGCCACCTCTGGTCTAGATAATACTTAGTCCAGCCTTGAGTGCAGGGGACAGGACTAGATGACCTTTCAAGGTCCCTTCCGGTTCTATGATTCTGTGAAATTAGAGGGGGCAGGTCTCTCAGTTTCAATGTGCATTTGACTGCACTTTGTACAATTGGTTCCACAGTTTCCTCCTGTGAAATATCAGCTACTTACGACCTTGCAACTGACTGTACATGGGTTCAGGAGTCCACCAATAAAGAGTCTGTTGCCCTGACTAGGCAAGTTCCCCTGTTGTTTGTGTGGGTCTTTCATGTAATAAGGAATAGAAAAATATTTTTGAAAGTAGGAAAATGTTATAAAAACTAGTGTAATTAGCAGGGTAATTTAGGCAAAAATGTAGTCTTTAACTTTTTTAAAGTGACTAGATGTCAAGTTGATGTTAGAGAGACAAGGTGGATGAGGTAATATCTCTTATTGGATCAGCTTCTGTCGGTGAGAGAGACAAGCTTACGAACTTACACAGAGCTTTTCTTGAAAGCTTGTCTCTTTCACCAACAGAAGCTGGTCCAAGAAAAGATACTATCTCACCCACCTTGTCTCTCTTAATATTTTGGCACCAAAATTGCCACAACACCACATCAAGTTGATATGTTATTTTAAACAAGCTCAGAGAAGATGTACGTTACAAAAAATTAACTGTGTTTAAAATGACAGTAAAGAGTTCAATGAGCTGACGCAATGTGAATTATGACATTACACTCAATGTAGACCAGAGCAAGTTATGGTCAGGACTGTGTCATCTAACTGGATTCTTTACAACCCTGTTAAATGATACACAAGTTTTTTAATAAAGACAAGCCCTTAGTGTGAGCAGATAAGTATTGCAGTTGATTCGAAATACAGAATATCTAGGCTCAGTAAACTGGCACTGCAGGGTGTGGGGGAATTTTTTCCCCCCGATGATTCTCTTACTGCTTTACTTATTGAAAAAATTGAAGTTGCAAATCACAGATGGAGGGCAGACAAAGAGAGCCTTCACATGTACTTGTGTGTATGCACATACACATATGCATACAAAGAAGGTATGTGTGTGTATATATATGCACACACACATTTTATGTACTTCCTAATCTGAGTTAAATTAAGAGCAGTAGTATGCACATACGTTTTTCATAGATGGTGCACGTTAGGCTATTGATTTAGGGCTGGTCTACACTTAAAAGTTTTGCTGGCATAGTTGGTTAGGAGTGTGAAAGAAATCACACTTCTAACTGACATAGCTATGCTAGCAAAAGCCCTAGTATAGGTGCAGTTTATACTGTCAAAAAAAGGTTTTAGTCATTTATTTTATGTAATTTGAAGGCATAGCAAAATAACTCTTTTGTTGTTATAAGCTGAGTCTCCTCTAGAAATCTTTGCCAGTATAGCTTTCTACAGTAGACAAGGCTTTACAAAAAACTATTCAGTGCTTGTGATTGCTGATGGTGATGTTCTTGCATTTGTCACAACAATATAAGGTTAAATTTCTGTTTGAAATCGTCTAAAGCAAAAAATAGTTATCTTTAACCAATACTGCAATGCTGAAGTTTTTAATGCACAGCTATTAGTTATCTGATGAAGTAAAAATATTTTTAAAGAGCACATTAGAAGTGCATCTGCTAGTGAAAACACTCATATGGGTGAATAACTTTAAACCCGATGAATAAAATTCCTTCTGACTTTCAAAAGCTAAGATAATCTTGGACTGAGAATATGTTAGACTCAGAACTAACTTTCTGGGAAAGTAGCAAGTGAATGAAAACGGGGTTATAATGAAAAGACATTCTGAAACAAAAATGGAATGTTATGCCTATGACACTATTCACATATTAAAGGCAAATCCACATTACAAATTCTGTCAGTTTAGGAATATGGTAGTTCCCTAATGTTTTGGAGTTGCCTGTGTAGATGAGACTAAACCATGTATTACTATTTTATCAAATTATGTTACCACCTTTGTCTTTTTATGGCCATGCATACAATTGAGATTTTTAGAGAAAAAAATTCACATCAGTGACATCTCTAGTGCAGTAAAGGCATAGACACAGTGGTAAAAATGTCAGGAGCTGCTGGAGCCTTCTCTAGTTTAGAGTTATCAATGGTGAGATTTTTTTTTAATTCCAAGTGTACGCATGGCATAAAAAGACTAGGGTTCTAACAGTTTGGTAACATGGCTGTTCTGTTTGGTCTAGATCAGGGATTGGCAACCTTTAGCACACGGCCCATCAGGAAAATCCTCTGGCGGGCCGGGCCGGTTTGTTTACCTGCAGCGACCGCAGGTTCGGCCAATCGCAGCTCCCGTTGACTGCAGTTTGCTGTTCCAGCACATCCCTCTGCCCATGCCGCTTCCCACAGCCCCCATTGGCCTCGAACAGTGAATTATGGCCAGCAGGAGCTGCGATCGGCCAATCCTGCGGACGCTGCAGGTAAACAAACCGTCACGGCCCGCCAGCAGATTTCCCTAACGGGCCGTGTGCCAAAGGTTGCCGATTCCTGATCTAGAGAACCTATTATACAAGTTCTTTCCAATCTATTTTCTTGTGTCAATAGGAGTCTAGAAAATGTTCTAAGAACCACACTGTAAGGTTCTGGCCATTCCCCACAAAGGACCCACTGCTACACCCAAAGTCTTTTCCAGGCACTTCATTTCTCAAATGTAGGTAAAACCCCTCACATGTGCCAGCAATGCCCCTCTGCCATGTACATTGGCCAAACCGGACAGTCTCTACACAAAAGAATAAATGGACACAAATCGGACGTCAAGAATTATAACATTCAAAAACGAGTCGGAGAACCCTTCAACCTCCCTGGACACTCAATTACAGACCTAAGTCTCAATTATTCAACAAAAAAACTTCAAAAACAGACTCCAATGAGAAACAGCAGAACTGGAATTAATCTGCAAACTCGACACCATTAAATTAGGCTTGAATAAAGTCTGGGAGTGGATGAGTCATTACAATAATAAAAACTATTTCCCCATACTAATTTTCCCCCTACTGTTACTCACACCTTCTTGTCAACTGTTTGAAACGGGCCATCCTTATTATCACTACAAAAGTTTTTTTTCTCCTGCTGATAATAGCCCGCCTTAATTGATTGGTCTCGTTAAGAGTTGGTATGGCAACTCTTTTTTTTCATGTTGTTTGTAATATATATATGTCTTCCTACTCCTACTGTATTTTCCACTGCATGCATCTGATGAAGTGGGCTTTAGCCCATAAAAGTTTATGCTCAAATAAATTTGTTAGTCTCTAAGGTGCCACAAGTCCTCCTTTTCTTTCTGCTGATACAGACTAACACGGCTACCGCTCTGAAACCTCACAAACACAGTTCCTCAGCCCCCTTGGAGCTGTAGTTCTTAGGGGATTTTCCCTTTTGCTTCTCTCAATTCCTTCTGCTTTGGGGCCTATTACAGGATTCCCCCATAGTGTGTTAACTGAGAAACATTGCCTCCCAGTGCTCACCCCCTGGAGATCCTTTTCTTTCAACAGGTTCCCAGGCCCCCCATCCGTGGGGACTTCCAGCTTCTTCTGCTCCTGTTCCCACTACCCAGGCCTCCTGGCTTCTAACCTGTCTCCCTATTTCCAAGGAGCAAGTAGTGAGAGCCCCTTGTCTACTCCCTCTGACCCTTTCCTGACTGACTGTCAGGCATGATTTGCCCAGGTGCCTTCTCTTATAGTCCAACCAGGGCAAGTGGGGGAGTCAGCTGACCAGTCTGAAAGGGGCCAGTGTCATACTCAAATGACACACTCAAATATAGTGTTGGCTCATTCACGTGTTCTTTTAAATCATGTTAGAATCTGTATAAATAATGTATAATGTAATGATTTAATAATTATTTGAAATATGTTTCAAATATGTTCCCCTGTAAATCTAAGTGGTTGCTCTGTGCTACAATTTTTTTATTCATTTCTGCGATAGTGACAGGAAAATAATCAATGACTCTTGCTAGAGGTAATTAGCGCTTATGAATTGATTACTTTAAACTGTTCTCTCATCTACAACATTAGATAACTGAGTGATTCCTTTTAGATTAAAACACTAATGTGCATGTTCCTTGTATTTTAAATCCTTTCTTTTTCCTTAACTAATCTAGAGTAAAACAGAATAAATAACAGGAGACTGCATTTATAAGGCTGTAATTCCATCCATGATATCTGTAGACAACATATAACATGGGTGAAGTAGCTTATGTAAAGCTCTAAAGTGAAAATACAGCCCAAGAATCCTCAACGCTCTTATTTTTACATAATGTATAGATTAAAGTTTTTAATCCATGCCTTATTCAGGCTTACTTTTGACCTTTTATCTTAATAGTGCCTCTTTTTTTCCCCATCCCTCCCACCCTTGTCCCTCCAAGTTCACATGCTGCAGCCTCTGCACTCTCTAGCAGCAATGTTTGATAACTAAATATCAGACAATATTGTGCTGTAAATCATAGGGAGAGCATGAAGGGAATTAGATTTTTAGAAAGTAGCATGCTAAAAAAAGTAATTTTTTTCCCAACATAAGCCCTGGTCATATAGAATAACGGAATCACAATATCAAACTTTTAATGAAAGGAAAAGAGTTGTTACGGAAAACCATCAAATGTGGTGGAATAGAGAAATTAATATCCATTTAAAACAAATGAAGATTACATTCATATGTCTGTCTAAGTTCATTGTTTTAAATCTAAATTGAAGACTTGCCCTGTGGATTGTTGATTATCTGTGCTTTAAGGAGGATGCTTGATCTTTGTATTTATTCCTATCATTTTAAATGTTCATGGGAATGGCACTCATAAATAGTTCTTATTTATATTGAATTTCACATCCCAAAGCCTCTGGGTGCCTAACAAAATGTAATTTAAAAATAATAAAATTTAAATAAAATATAACAAAGTAAATGCTCTATTAAAAGTTAAACTACTAATGGACACTCCAAATATTTATTCAGTCATGAAGAAGAGGAGATAATGATGAGTTTGAATTTAAATTGGCAGTTGCTGCTGGACTGTAAGCTGCCCACATGCTGTTTCCAAGTAAGCTTGGGATGTAGATTCTATAGGTTTTCTTGGTGATATGAAAGGAAAAGCAGTTAAAATTTGGGAGTATCTGTTGCTGAGAGCATTACGAAAGTCTCAGACATTTCTGGTGGGTAAACTGAAGAGCTTGGGATATTCTGTCTACTACCCAAGATCCATAAACCCGGAAATCCTGGGTGCCCCATCATCTCAGGCATTGGCACCCTGACAGCAGGATTGTCTGGCTATGTAGACTCCCTCCTCAAGCCCTACGCTACCAGCACTCCCAGCTACCTTCGAGACACCACTGACTTCCTGAGGAAACTACAATCCATTGGTGATCTTCCTGATAACATCATCCTGGCCACTATGGATGTAGAAGCCCTCTACACCAACATTCCACACAAAGATGGACTACAAGCCGTCAAGAACACTATCCCCGATAATGTCACGGCTAACCTGGTGGCTGAACTTTGTGACTTTGTCCTTACCCATAACTATTTTACATTTGGGGACAATGTATACCTTCAGATCAGCGGCACTGCTATGGGTACCCGCATGGCCCCACAGTATGCCAACATTTTTATGGCTGATTTAGAACAACGCTTCCTCAGCTCTCGTCCCCTAACACCCCTACTCTACTTGCGCTATATTGATGACATCATCATCTGGACCCATGGAAAAGAAGCCCTTGAGGAATTCCACCATGATTTCAACAATTTCCATCCCACCATCAACCTCAGCCTGGTCCAGTCCACACAAGAGATCCACTTCCTGGACACTACAGTGCTAATAAACAATGGTCACATAAACACCACCCTATACCGGAAACCTACTGACCGCTATTCCTACCTACATGCCTCCAGCTTTCACCCTGACCACACCACACGATCCATCGTCTACAGCCAAGCTCTACGATACAACCGCATTTGCTCCAACCCCCTCAGACACAGACAAACACCTACATGGTCTCTATCAAGCATTCTTACAACTACAATACCTACCTGCGGAAGTGAAGAAACAGATTGATAGAGCCAGAAGAGTTCCCAGAAGTCACCTACTACAGGACAGGCCTAACAAAGAAAATAACAGAACGCCACTAGCCGTCACCTTCAGCCCCCAACTAAAACCCCTCCAACGCATTATTAAGGATCTACAACCTATCCTGAAGGATGACCCAACACTCTCACAAATCTTGGGAGACAGGCCAGTCCTTGCCTACAGACAGCCCCCCAACATGAAGCAAATACTCACCAGCAACCACATACCACACAATAGAACCACTAACCCATGAACCTATCCTTGCAACAAAGCCCGTTGCCAACTGTGCCCACATATCTATTCAGGGGACACCATCACAGGGCCTAATAACATCAGCCACACTATCAGGCTCGTTCACCTGCACATCCACCAATGTGATATATGCCATCATGTGCCAGCAATGCCCCTCTGCCATGTACATTGGTCAAACTGGACAGTCTCTACGTAAAAGAATCAGTGGACACAAATCAGATGTCAAGAATTATAACATTCAAAAACCTGTCGGAGAACACTTCAATCTCTCTGGTCACGCGATTACAGACATGAAAGTTGCGATATTACAACAAAAAACCTTCAAATCCAGACTCCAGCGAGAGACTGTTGAATTGGAATTCATTTGCAAATTGGATACAATTAACTTAGGCTTGAATAGAGACTGGGAGTGGCTAAGTTATTATGCAAGGTAACCTATTTCCCCTTGTTTTTTCCTACACCCTCTCCCCCTTCCTCAGACGTTCTTGTTAAACCCTGGATTTGTGCTGGAAATGGCCCACCTTGATTATCATACACATTGTAAGGAGAGTGATCACTTTAGATAAGCTATTACCAGCAGGAGAGTGGGGTGGGGGGAGGTATTTTTTCATGCTTTGTGTTTATAAAAGATCTTCTACACTTTCCACAGTATGCATCCGATGAAGTGAGCTGTAGCTCACGAAAGCTTATGCTCAGATAAATTGGTTAGTCTCTAAGGTGCCACAAGTACTCCTTTTCTTTTTGAAGAGCTTGAGTACATTTCCTAAAAGAGATCAGTTGATTCCATCCCTAAGAAGTGTTCAGTTGTATAATTAATCTACCTTGACTGCCAGGTACTGAGAGGTTGCATTTTCAAATATCTAGACCAGGAGTAGTGTAAGGTAAGGAAATGGTGATTGTAGGTCTACCTGAACTTATTTTGTTACTGTATAATGGGGCAGTTCTTGTCACACTATGGTTAGGGTGGAGCCAAGCTTTCTGTGTAAGAGCCATTTTTTCAAGAAATCTGTGTGAGTATTGTGATTGTTTTGAAAATGGTTGTGCACCACTGGGGCCTTGGGTAAGGTTAGTGGGTCAAATTTGGGATCATTTGATAAAGGGGTTCCTAAGATCCTAATAGGATCTGTTGCTAAAAGTCTCAGATATTTCTGGTGTTGCCAGATGTTACCATCCTTTGAATCTTTTCCTAAGGGTTCCTACTGGAACATCACCTGCACTTACCCCCGAGTGAGGCCTGTAGTGCTCTGACATTTATGCTACCAGGCTGCTAAAAATCACCACAGCAAGAATAGATTGTTGTGCTTTGCTACTTGCACAACACACACCAAGCTGTAGTGTAGTATGCATACTGACAGGCAGTTATGCAAGTAATAAAATCCCCCTAAACCTAAAGCATCAGATTATTGCTTGGTTTAATATTACTTCATATTTTGTTCAGTAGTACCAGGAAGCTAGTGTGGAACATGTTAGACCCCCTGTTTCCTGCAGTGTATGCGAATAGTAAGAAAATGATACGTTCTGTGGTTGGAGACAGAGGGGGATGCCTAGATGAGTTTCTGTGTGTTGGCTGAATTTAGTTCTGTTCCATTTTCCATTGAAAAAATTTCTTTAAAAACAAAATGCTGTGCCTCCTTCAGCTCCTTACCAATTTAATCCTGCCACTTGGGTAGCCTTGGTTGTAGTCTACATCTTTCTAAACAAGGAACAAATGGGAGGGGACTTGCTTCTAAGCTTAGCAGTATCTTTTTAAAAATGGTTAAAAATGATCACCTCTTCAGGAGCCAAATCTGTTGCCTCTGCAGCACTCCCAAGTAGAGCTGGTCAGAAATTTTCCAGTGAAACCTAGTATAGTTGGAAAATGCCCATTCGTTATAGTTATGGATACAATTTTCTCATGGAGGTCACAGATTCCATATCTTTAAGAGATGTCCGCGAGTTCTTCGGTTTGGCTTCAGCCTCAGGAGGCAGGGCAAGGGGAGGGAGTGCCACCTCCACCCTGGGACTCATCTCAGTGGGCCACCCAGCCTGTGGGTCAGTGTCAATGCCTCTTCGTTACACTATAATACTTTATTGTTAAATTGTTACACATTTTTTGGTCTCCCTGACCATACCCTGATTTTGTATATTTTTACTATGACTGTTCTGTGAATTTTGCCAATTTTACTGTCACAAAATTGTATCCAGAGTTATAGTAAAATGTTTTGCCAGATCTGTTACAAATTTGACAAAACTTTCACAAAATCATAGGCAGGTTTCTGTTGGAAACCTGTCAGAGTTCCAGGGTCCACACCTCCGGGTGGGAGCTGGTAGGGTTAAGGGAGCCTGCCAGCTGTGAAATTGACATTTCTGCCAGTTCCACCTCTGCTATTCAGTGTTTAGCAGCCCTGAAATGGTCAAGAATGTCAGTTTTACATTTCATTTCAGGAACAGAATATTTCAGTGTTTCTTAAATGAAAAGTTTGGGGATATCTGGTTTTCCAGGACATTTTTGGTAAATTTGCTTTTGTTCCAAAATTGGAATAAAAGCATATTATTAAAATACGGAAATTCCCTGTGAACCAAATTCCCAAATTTCAGACAGCTCTACTTCCAAGCCCTTCTGACCTGGGGAACACAAGAGCAGGATGTAACCTAGATGTCTGACATGATAGTGCACATGTTAACCATTAGGTCACTATGCTGCTCCCCACATTTATAGTTAATTCACAAACTTTGGCTGAAAAAAACTGTTGCAACTGTGTCACTTCTCACTGTTTGCATTTGCCAACACTATAGTGAATCAGTCATCAAAATATGCTGTAAAGTGGTGACACAAGCAGCACCTGTATTCTTGTAAAAAGAAAAAGAGTACTTGTGGCACCTTAGAAACTAACAAATTTATTTGAGCATAAGCTTTCGTGACCTACAGCTCACTTCATCAGATGCATGCAGTGGAAAATACAGTGGAGAGATTTTATATACACAGAGAACATGAAACAATGGGTGTTACAATACACACTGTAATGAGAGTGATCAGGTAAGGTGAGCTATTACCAGCAGGAGAGAAAAAAACCTTTTGCAGTGATAATCAAGGTGGGCCATTTCCAGCAGTTGACGAGAATTCCAGTTCTGCAGTCTCTTTGAAGTTTTTTTGTTGAAGAATTACGACTTTTAGGTCTGTAATCGAGTGACCAGAGAGATTGAAGTGTTCTCCGACTGGTTTTTGAATGTTATAATTCTTGACGTCTGATTTGTGTCCATCGATTCTTTTACGTAGAGACTGTCCAGTTTGGCCAATGTACATGGCAGAGGGGCATTGCTGGCACATGATGGCATATATCACATTGGTAGATGTGCAGGTGAACAAGCCTCTGATAGCGTGGCTGATGTGATTAGGCCCTATGATGGTGTCCCCTGAATAGATATATGGACACAGTTGGCAACGGGCTTTGTTGCAAGGATAGGTTCATGGGTTAGTGTTTTTGCTGTGTGGTGAGTGGTTGCTGGTGAGTATTTGCTTCAGGTTGGAGGGCTGTCTGTAAGCGGGGACTGGCCTGTCTCCCAAGATTTGTGAAAGTGTTGGGTCGTCCTTCAGGATAGGTTGTAGATCCTTGCTGATGCGCTGGAGAAGTTTTAGTTGGGGGCTGAAGGTGATGGCTAGTGGCTTTCTGTTATTTTCTTTGTTGGCCCTGTCCTGTAGTAGGTAACTTCTGGGTACTCCTCTGGCTCTGTCAATCTGTTTCTTCACTTCAGCCAGTGGGTATTGTAGTTGTAAGAACGCTTGATAGAGATCTTGTAGGTGTTAGTCTCTGTCTGAGGGGTTGGAGCAAATGCGGTTGTATCGTAGAGCTTGGCTGTAGACGATGGATCGTGTGGTGTGGTCTGGATGAAAGCTGGAGGCATGTACGTAAGTATAGAGGTCAGTAGGTTTCTGGTATAGGGTGGTGTTTATGTGATGATCGCTTATTAGCACTGTAGTGTCCAGGAAGTGGATCTCTTGTGTGGACTGGTCCAGGCTGAAGTTGATGATGGGATGGAAATTGTTGAAATCATGGTGGAATTCCTCAAGGGCTTCTTTTCCATGGGTCCAGATGATGAAGATGTTATCAATGTAGCACAAGTAGAATAAGGGCATTGGGGGACAAGAGCCGGACACAAATCAGACACAAATGGACACAAATCAGACATCAAGAATTGTAAAATTCAAAAACCAGTCGGAGAACGCTTCATTCTCTCTGGTCACTCGATTACAGACCTAAAAGTCTCAATTCTTCAACAAAAAAACTTCAAAAACAGACTCCAATGAGAGGCTGCTGAATTGGAATTAATTTGCAAACTGGACACCATTAAATTAGGCTTGAATAAAGACTGGGAGTGGATGTGTCATTACACAAAGTAAAACTATTTCCCCATGTTTATTCCCCACCCACCCACCCACCCCACTGTTCCTCACATGTTCTTGTCAACTGCTGGAAATGGCCCATCTTGATTATCACTACAAAAGGTGTTTTTTTCCTCTCCTGCTGGTAATAGCTCACTTTACCTGATCACTCTCGTTACAGTGTGTATGGTAACACCCACTGTTTCATGTTCTCTTTGTATATAAAATCTCCCCACTGTATTTTTCACTGCATGCCTCTGATGAAGTGAGTTGTAGCTCACGAAAGCTTATGCTCAAATAACTTGGTTAGTCTCTAAGGTGCCGCAAGTTCTACTTTTCTTTTTGCGGATACAGACTAACATGGCTGCTACTCTGAAACCTGTATTCTTGTAGTGTGACTATGTTGTATGCCTGACGCTAAGGAACTGGGAGCAGGAGTCACTTTCTGAACCAGGGTATTTCAGTTGGCCATGTAATATTTTGTGCCAGCGATAGGTTTAGTTTTTGCAGGGTCTGTGGGAATTATGTCTTTTATGTCTTATTCCATCCCTTTAATAATAGTAGGACACTTCTACTGTCTTGAACAAATTCTGGAAAGTCATTAGCCATCTCTGAGTAATTTCAGTTCTGAACCGGATCTTGGAGCCATATTCCTGTCTGACTAGTGGAGTATTTCATTGATCCAGTCTGTGTCAACAAAGCTCTCTTACTATTTTTATGAAGGGTAAGGCCCTGATGCTTAGGTTAGTGTAAAATTCAGTGGACTTACGCTGATCCGGAGTTTTTCATCCAGACTTCAGTGCTTCACTGCCTATTCCACAGTTTCTTTTGTTTTTGGCAGAAATGTTTTGATTTATGTCCCTGGTTTGTGTGTGTGTGTGTGTAAATTTTACTCAGAAATGAAATACTTTCAGAGTTTTGTTTTAGGGAGACTAGAAAAGTAGATTCATTCCAAGGAAAACTTTCAGTGCTGTCCCTTTCTTCCACAGTCCTAATGAGAACCCCAAGCATATGGTAGCTAATTAAACTTGTGCTGCTTGGGGATAGTTAGAATATCATGGAACTTTTAATGAGTAAAGTGTGATAATTTCTCTGTGATTCATTGTAACTGTGTAAAAATTTTTCACAGTTTAAATATAAAAATGGGTAAAAATGACTATTAAAGGCAGTGGAAACTAAATTTTTAAAATTAGTTTCCATTATGTCATGGAGACCAGTGGAGTTTCCTATACTGAATTGTGTGGTGTGCGACTATCTTCTGGAATAGTAACATGGATGTTTTTTGTGTTGCATTTAAATTACAGTTGGGAGTGGAGAGGAGGGGAACGGAAATTTATCTTTCTGCTTGGAAAAAAAGTGGGGAAGATGCTCTCTGAAGAGCCCATTCATTTCTGGGAAGCTTATGTTTAGTGATCCTACCAAATATTTGGCTGCAGTTTCTCCTTGTTCATCTCAATGTGTAAGCCGTGACTACAATGCTGCTCTAACCTGAGGTTTGAAGGAATTGTCATTTGAGTGGGACTGTGGGAGTGCTATTGTGCTTCAAGACCTCTGAGCATCATCTCTGATGTTTGTAATCCCTTCTGGGCAAAAATGAGATAGACCAAAGGTTATCCTTGCATCCAGGGGTGGCAGGCTTGTATAATTTTTTGTGGTGCCCAGAACAAGTCTTAAGGCTCCCTCCACCCCAACCTTGTAAGCCGATGTATATTTTTTAAAATAGTGTAAAAATGGACTGGAAACAGTAAGCGTTTAACAGTTTCCCTTTATTGCATAATATTACTATCGTAAGAAAAATTTATTTAACTAAGAATATCAAATATAAATTAATACTCTTTTTTGAATACGGAAAGAGCCAAGCACTCTTGGATCAATAACCCTCAAAAGAAAATACTTTCTAAAACTAAAACAAATATAGCCCCTTCTTTTGCGATGTTCTTCAGGAAGCAGCAAACACTTTTTGTAGTTGTTTGGTTCCTGAAATGAAGTCATCCAGGAGACTTGCAATGTCCAATTCAGAGGTAGAGTTCTTATGAATGTGCAGAAATGCCAAGTAATTTAGACGTTCTTGTCACGTTGTCGTTCGCAAATAATTTTTCAGTCTGCGTAGGCAACTGAATGATCGCCCAACGGTGCAGGTTGTAGTCAGAATTGTGTAGAATAATTTCAGGAGAATTGTAGCTTCTGACAATATGTCACTCAAGCCTTTGTTTTGTTTCAGAAATTGCTTCACTTCGCTCACCGAATTAAGCTGGCAATTTCTTGATGTGCAAATATCACTCAACATTTCTATTGGGACAGTGTCCTGTTTTGAGCCATTTGCTGCATCAGTTATATGCTTCTCTAATTTTACTGTGAATATAAAGCTTTCTGTTGAAAACCTCTGTTCAATGGCAGCTTTGCAAACATCAATGATCCCGACATATATTCGATGAAAATACTCTTTGGGTCACTGAAGGTGTGAGGGAAGGCTTCCATGGTCGAGCCATCTTGGTGGCTTGCATTTTCTCAGGAGTGTAGGATCATCTAAATAAAGATTTCTTGCCTTCTCTACTGTTGTTTCCCAGAAGTGATTGTATGATTAGTCGGTGCCCATCCCACTCAACACCTCTTGCAACTGGCCAACTTTCTTCGTAACACTTGCCAATGACATGTTTGGGCTTTGAATTTTTGCATTACTTCTTCTACAGGATCCATGGCTTTCACAAGAACTGTTATTGTAAAGTACGTTGAAAAAGATTGAAGTTGCTTCGAGAATCCATTACATTTTGAGCCAAATTCATCGGAAGAGTAACTAAATTCCTTTAGGCAGTTCATCATGGCCTCATAATTGTGGAGCAGTGATTTAATGCTACTGATCCTTAGTGTCCATCTTGTTGGGCACAATGGTCATAAAGAAGGCTCCCCTTTGCTGTGAAAGCTGCCATACACTTTGGTGACTCCCTGAAGGCATTGATGAGATCTTTCACCTTCAAAAACATATCACGACATCCTTGAATATTATGCAGGGCATCCTGCGTGGCAAGGTTAAGGGAATGTGCAGTACAGTGCACAAATTCCACTCTCGGCTCTCGATCCTTCACTCTGGCTTGGACCCCAGTAGATTTGCCAGACACATTACTGGCTCCGTTGTAACACTGCCCCAGGCATTCAGAAAGGACACTTCTCAGGTGTGATTTGCATCTTCCACAATTTTGAAAAGAGAAGCAGTGTCCATTGCAACAGTTTGGTAAAACCCAATAAACTCATAAATCTCCCAGTCTTCACTAGAAAAGAACCTTAAAGAAAAACTTTCTTGTTCTTTTCTTGACAAATTGGTAGTCTCATCCATTACAATGGCATAGAACTTTGAAGACTTTATCTTTTGCACAATTCGTCTTAGTGCCATCCTTGCCATCATTTATATTATTTCGTTAATAACCTCATGTGACAGCCACTTGTATTTTGTGCAACTAATCCACTGTCTCAGTTCCTCTGAATCTGTACTGCCTAGCAACAAGAGCTGCATCAGATTTGTATCACTCTCATTATGTCCACCTAATACTATTCCTTGTTGAGCTAGGTACTGAACACTGTTCAAAATTTTGTGAAGTGCATTTCTAGCTGATTGTGATTCTTTTCTGTAACTGGCCGACATTAGTGCAGAAACATTTACCTGCGATTGCAGAGCAGAATACTTCATTACTGCTTCCTTGTGACAGCTGGATTTTCCTGTGATATAAAACCATGCAGTGCGTGTCTCCAATCTTGAAATCCAGATGAAATAAACGGTGGTTTGGCTTTCGTAGAAAATATTAAGATCTTCTTTTCAGAACAGTTTTTGCAGACTGAGCAAAAAGCTCTGTCTAATTTGCTATTGTACTCCAGCCACATAAATCTTGATAGCCAAGATTGCTGAAAACTCCTTTTCTTATCTTGGAGATTTGCCACATCTTTCTTTTGTATAACTTCAGTTTGAAAGCTGGGTGTTGAGCTCAGGCCATCACTTATCCTTTTCTTCTTTTTCTCTGGGTAACTTTATTAAGAATGTATCCATTGTTGATTATTACTGGTCCTACAATCAAGAATTTATTGCTGGGATAAAATGAAGCTAAAATGCGCCGGCACCACAAGATTACAAGGGCCAATTAAATGTGGAAAGTCAGAAGTAGCACTTGCCTGCTTCAATATATTATATTTTGTTCTACCTGTATACAACCAATTATATACTTTAAAGGGTGTAAAATAATGAAGTATTGTGCTAAACACGATCATACCGCAAACTGACCACCAAATTTAAGTTGTGTGTTTTTTTCCCCCAGGTGAGGGCTCTGGGGTGGAGCTGGGGATGAGGAGTTCACAGTGCAGGAGGAGGCTCTGGGCTGGGGCTGAGGGTTGGGGTGCAGGGTATGCAGGTTCTGGCTGGAGGTGCGGGCTCTGGGTGGGGCAGGGCTGGGGATGAGGAGCTTGGGGTTTAGACAGGTTGCCCTGGGACTAGGGCTAGAGCGGGGGACTCCCCGCAACCCTCTCCCCGCTGGCATCAGCAAGCTCCGGGGGAGGGGCTCCCCTTCCCACCCCTGGCAGCACACTCACCTCTGTCACTGCATGTGCTCCTAGGGCCCCTCTCAGGTCTAGGAAGCCCCCTCGCCTCTCCTATGGGTGGGTGCCGGTGTGGAGGGGTGCTGCCCTCATTTGTGGCCTCTGCTGCTACCCCTCACCGTAGCCTCATGGGGGATGGGGCTGCCCCTTGCACAGAGTGGGGAAGGAGCGGTGACTGGGCGGGGGAGGCGCAGGGTGTCACAACACTAACCCAAGCTGCAGCTGCTCATGTCCAGGAAGCCCCCTCGTCTCCCCTGTGGTGGGTGAGTGCTGAGGGTTGAAAGAGGGCTGCCATCACATGTGGCCTCCTCCCCTGCTGCAGCCCGCTGCCCCTCATGTAGCCTCACGGGGGATGGGGCTGCCCCTTGACAATGTGGGGCAAGAGTGGTGACTGTGGGCTGGGTGGGACGGGGGCGGATCACAGGGTCAGACACTCATCGAAGCCCCAGCAGCTGCTCTGGTGAGTGAGGTCCAGATGTCTCCTGGCCGGAAGCGCCCTTGGTGTCACCTCCCGGTGGGTGCCGGGAGAGGGGAGGGCTGCCAGTCATGTGTGCGTCTCCTCCCCCTCCTCAGGTGTAGCAGCAGCCAGCTGCCTCAGCCTGCCGCCAGCGCCGCTCGTGTGCTGTAGCCTAGCCTTAGGCAGCAGCAGCCAGCAACACAGGAGAGAGGGGAGCAGCCCGAAGCGGCAGGGCAGCTGCCTGCTTTCAATCAGGCAGGGATGCTCTGGGACCCCGGGGGAGGGGCACACGGGGGGAGGGGGCAGCAGGCGGGGGCTGGGGGATGCTCCAGGCAGGGCTGGGGGAGAGATCTGGCTCCAAACATTGGTGGAGCCGGGCCCCTGGGCCCTGAATATTCCTGGAGCCCAGGCACCAAGAGCCCATATAACTCACCGCCTCTGCTTGCATCCTGGATTTTCACATGGCATTCCACACACTCTACTTCGAACACTAGCCTTAGTGCCATACCTTACTTCTATATTTGGGAGACCTTGAGTCCCAGATGTACTTGTTTATTTAGAGGAAATGCTGTGCAGTGTTTCAGAGCCACTGTCTAGACCAGATTCTTGGGGGGCGGGGAGCATGTTTTTGTTTTATTTTTACCCTTAAATGCCTTGCTTCACATTTCTTTTTTGTTTAACTTTTACTGGTGGGTTGGAAGAAAAAGTACATGTATTTTCTTAGTAATTGACATTAGTGCTAATTGATGGACTTACTAGCTGAGAGAGTGGTGGCATGCCATAGGAGCAGCAGAATTGAATCATAGGCCATGTCTACATTATAAACTTTGGTTGATGGAAGTTACATTGGTGTACAGCTGCTGCAGTTTGTATACCACTCAGGTGCATGCATACTTGGCTGCTTGCATTGGAGCTGTGTGTAATCACCAGGAATGTTTGTGTGCAAGGTGCAGTGGACCATGGATACGTATGACAGTGCGCCACATGCCACCATCCAGTGCAATACCTTTTGGGACATTTTTGCATTGTTGTGTGGGTTAGTAATGACTCGCCCCGGGATCCCTAGGAGCTAAGGGTCAAGTTCTCAGTGTGCAAATTCTTCTGTCACATAATGGAATCCATATTCCATAATTTTCATGCTTTTTTTTTTTTTTTTAAATCTCTCAAACCCATGTGGGGCTTTTTGGTCTCTGACAGGGGTATGGTGCTCACATAGCTCTGCGCTACTCTCAAGAATGCTTCAAATACAAGACGTATGATCCTACCGTATTTGCAGACCTGCAAGAAGTACTGCAACAACTAGTTTCAGAGTAACAGCCGTGTTAGTCTGTATTCGCAAAAAGAAAAGGAGTACTTGTGGCACCTTAGAGACTAACCAATTTATTTGAGCATAAGCTTTCGTGAGCTACAGCTCACTTCATCGGATGCATTCTGTGGAAAGTACAGAAGATCTTTTTATACACACAAAGCATGAAAAAATGGGTGTTTACCACTACAAAAGGTTTTCTCTCCCCCCACCCCACTCTCCTGCTGGTAATAGCTTATCTAAAGTGATCACTCTCCTTACAATGTGTATGATGATCAAGTTGGGCCATTTCCAACACAAATCCAGGTGGGGAGAAAACCTGGATTTGTGCTGGAAATGGCCCAGCTTGATCATCATACACATTGTAAGGAGAGTGATCACTTTAGATAAGCTATTACCAGCAGGAGAGTGGGGTGGGGGGAGAGAAAACCTTTTGTAGTGGTAAACACCCATTTTTTCATGCTTTGTGTGTATAAAAAGATCTTCTGTAGTTTCCACAGTATGCATCCGATGAAGTGAGCTGTAGCTCACGAAAGCTTATGCTCAAATAAATTGGTTAGTCTCTAAGGTGCCACAAGTACTCCTTTCCTTTTTGCAACAACTAGGTTCATGAGCGTTTTTTTGAAGATAGTTTGCTGAGGAACATAGCAAAGAACAATTAAAAAGTGCTACTGTTTTCAAGGAGCAGTTACAGATGGTGGAGCACAGCTTCTAGGCTTGAGAAATGAGCACTGGCTAATGGGATCACATTGTAATACAGGTTTGGGATGACACGTAGTGGCTTCAGAACTTGCAGATGCGAAAAGCCACATTCCTGAATCTGTGTGACAGGTTTGCCCAAGCCCTCCGGTGCAGGGACATCAGAATGAGAGTTGCACTGACTGTGGAGAGGCAAGTGGCAATAGCAGTTTGGAAGCATGCAATGCCACGTTGCTACCACTCTAATTTTGGAGCTGGAAAATCTACATTGGGTGCTGCTGTCATGCAAGCATGTAGGGCTGCTAATCGTCTCCCGCTATGCAGGACTGTGAGTCTCAGCAGCATGCAGGACATAGTGGATGGATTTGCAGCAGTGGCGTTCCTGAACTGCGGTGGGGCGATAGATGGCGCACCCATCCTTATTTTGGCATTAGCCCACCTTGCCACAGAGGGGCTACTCTTCTATGGTTATGCAAGCATTTGTGGATCACTGGGGATGCTTAACCGATAACAATGTGGGCTGAACAGGGAAGACGCATGCCATTCACACCTTTAAGAGCACAGGACTCTTCGGAAAGCTGAAAGCAGAGACATTCTTTCCTGACCAGCAGATTATCATTGGCAATACTGAAATGCCAATAATGAATCTGAGGCATCAAGCGTATCACTTGTTCCTCTGGCTCATGAAGCTGGATACTGGCTACCTCGACAGCCCCAAAGAAAGATTCAGCTACTGGCTCAGCAGGTGCAGAATGACAGTTGAATGTGATTTTGGTAGACTGAAGGGACACTGGCAGTGCTTACTGACTAGACTGGATTTCACTGAGAAGAACAGCCCAGTGGATTATAGCTGCCTGTTGTGTCTTGCATAATATCTGAGGCAAAGGGGGAAAAGCTGCCACCAGGCTGGAGGGCCGAGGTTGAGCAGCTGTGTGACTTTGAACAGCAGACACAAGTGCTGTTACAAGAGCCCAACATGTAGCTATGTGGTTGGGACAGGCTTTGAAAGAGCATTTTAGCAGTCAGCCGCAGTAATGTTCTCTGCTGCTTTGATGGATTTGTTTGTCTTGTGTAATCTACAATATGTATTTGTTTCAGAGTAGCAGCCATGTTAGTCTGTATCCGCAAAAAGAACAGGAGTACTTGTGGTGCCTTAGAGACTAAATCTAATAAATTTGTTAGTCTCTAAGGTGCCACAAGTACTCCTGTTCTTAATATGTATTTGTGAGTCTTTGCCTGCTGGTATCTGTTCTGTTGGGCCTGGAGCTTTGGGTGTTTCTGTGAATTGTGTGGTGCTTGCTGTACATTTTTAAATATGGCTGAGGGTTTTCATGAAGCTATGAATTTTGTGGGGTTTGGTGTGCATTTAGCTGTTTGCCTTGACAATCACTATGCATTCTGCAATATTTGTTGTGAACTAATAAAGATAATTTGATTATCCCCAAAATAGCACTTGGAGTAGAGAAAAACAGTGTAGAAAATCCATGTGCGAAACCCCCCACATGCAATGTTATACACATTTTTAGCATAATTTAACTAGAGTGAAAATTTTAAAATTAGAAAGTAAGGGTTTATGTCTGTTTGGTGTATGTGTAGCCACAACAGACTACATTTGTTTTCTCAATTGTGGTTCTCACAGGTCTGTATATGTGAAGCTGTGGTTTTCCTTGCTGTCCCTTGGCATGGAGTGGTAGGGGTAATGGGGGTGTCCCACGTATGCCCCCAGAACACCTGACCCTGACGAGGAGAAAGAAGAGGACTAGGAATGACATGGTCTGCAAGCCAGTACTGCATCAGACTACTAACCAAGAGCTACAAGGGCCAATATGACCGACAGCTTTGAGAACAACAGAGGACAGGAGAAAGGCAGTGCTAGCAGGACAAGTAGTAGAAAATACAAGAGAACATGAAGGTTCTTCTCAGGCAGCAATTCCAAATGCTGCAGAGCCTGGTTTGACGTACAGGATCAAAAGTCCCAAACTCTCCACCAGTTGCAGTCTTTGGAGAACTTCATGTTTGCTGCTCACTACTCCCCACAACATACCATGTGGCATCACAAGTCAAAGATGCCATGCCAGAAGCTGCTGATAAAAACAGACAGTTGTCCCATGGATTTACAGTCACATGGGAGTTTCCTTCCCCTTTATCAGGTTCATCTGCCCTCACGTGACGGGTCTGTTTAGACTTTGGTGGAGACTTGAACAGGCACTGGCTCATGGCATGACTGGGGTTCCTTGCCCCCTTCCTCCTCTTCCTTGCTGTTTGTGGCAGGGGTCTCGTGCTGCTCCTCTGAGGTATCGAGAATCTGTATGGTATTTTTGGGGTCTCCACCAAGTATGGCAAGCAATTGGTTGTAAAAGTGGCAGGTCTGTGGTGCAGCACCATATCTATTGTGGTGCTCCCTGGCCTTGTGTTATTCCTCGCAAAGTTCTTTTGCTTGCACACTTACTACTGCTGATCCCTGTCGTATTCCTTTGCATGGGAAATGTAGGCAATGTACTCATAGATGTTTACGTTTCTACGGCTGGCCCTTGGTTATGCCTGCACAGCCTCTTCTCCTCACAGGCCCAGGAAATGCAGGATTTCCGATCTACTCCAGGCAGGATAACATGTGGCTCCTCTCTGTGTGCGTGGAGGCAATATAGTCAGTTGAGTAGGTGCACACTACATAAATGATCTGCTAGGTGTGCTTGCTGAGGTAGGTGTTCCAAAAACACGCAGGGGGCTTTCAAGATGTGGGAGTGGCTTCTGGGCTCTATGACTCCAGGGCAATAGAGTTTAAAATTGTGTCCATAGAAGTCAGTCACAGGGAATGGGGCGTTGTGGGGTAGCTGCTGGAAGACTACTAGAGTCGACACAGGTCATGCTATGTCTACACTCACACTGTGTCAAGCTAAGTAGGTCAGTCATAGCTTTACACCGTTCGGGATGGTGGTTTTACTACATTGCTGTAACATGGTGGTTTTACTACATTGCTTACGTTGGCTGAGACAAATTTAAGCGTAGACATGTACAAATAGGTCAATACCAGGCGACTTACATCGACTTAACTTCGTAGTGTAGACCAGGTCTGAGACTGTTGCTTCACCAATTTCCTATAAGCAGTCATCGTTAAGGACTGTCACAGGTTGGCTGGCCCCGGTAAATGAAGTAGGTCCAGCTACCCTGTGCCAGGACAGGTACTCGCATTTGGCCAATTAAGAGGGCAGGGCAGTACTGAGGGGCTATAAAAGGTCGGGGCGAGGTCCAGTGAGAGAGTGTCCGGCTGAGAGTCAGTCAGAAGACTAGAGCAGGTCTGTGGGGTAAGCTGCCGAATGCAGAAAACTCTCTGCAGGCCTTCCCTGATAAGAGGGAGGAATTGACTTGAAGAGTATATGTTTGGGACCTGGGAGAAGGCTGAAGGCAGAACAGCAAGAGCCATTTGCTGGCTGGCATCCCCATGCCAGAGGGCTGGAGAGGGCTGAAGGCAGAAGCAGTAGCAGATGGAGATGCAGATGCAGGCTAGCTCTGTAAGCTAGAGAGCTGGAGCCAAGGGTCAGAGAGGGCTGAAGACAGGGGAGCAGCAGAGACGCTTGCTTGCTGTCAGTCCAGGGCTGGAGAGCTGGACCCAGAGGAACAGTGGTGAGTGAGGGATGCTCCCTTGGCAAGAGAGGCTGTGGGGTTTCCTGCTGGGAAGATCAGGGTTGCACTCAGGTTGGAAGGGCTGTGGTAGCTGTTCTGGTGCAAGGACAGGAGAGCGCTAAACTAGAGAGTCGGGGTGTGGTGAGGGACGCTAGGACTGCATGTTGCATGTATTGTTTGGAATATGCTGGTGGAAATCTGGACTATGGTTGTGGGACTTTTGTTATCATATATGTGCATGGGACTTTGTAATAAATGAACCCTACAAGGACAATCTTTGTACTTGGGCGGACCCTTGCACCTTTTCTCGGGACTCTGAAGGAGGGAAACTGAGGTAGGCGTGCTTGTCATGGCATGGTCTGCCACTTGAAAGTGTTCCAGTCAGGCCTGCCCTATGGAAAGGATATTTGGTTATAAACCTACATGTTGCTAAATGGCAGGGCAATATGTACTGCCACTGTCCAGCTGGTTCTCTAACATTTTCAGTAAACTTGTAAAATGGTTAATCTAGAAGTGTTTATCTTTCTTAATAGTTTATTTGGACCAGGCAATGATGACATTTTGAGGACTTTACAGAGAACTGAGGTTACTGTTATTCATGTGACTTTCCCTGTGGGTGACTGTCATATTTACGGGTTAGTTGCTACTGTGGTTTTTTCACTTTGTGACATCTGTAAAAATAGCTAAATGCTTGTTTCCTCTATGGTAAGGTTGAAAAGTCTGAAGTGAAACCTAAATGCAGAGCATTAGTAAAAATATTTATCTACACTTCATGCAGATAATAAACACATTCAAAAGTTACTTTTGTGGCACATTCAAGGGCGTAATCATTTGATGGTAAAATACTGTGCATTAACTTCATTATAAAAATAGTTTGCCATTATGGAAACTACTTCTCTCTTGAGAGTTTTTAGTTCCTTTTTGCACTACATATTACATTGAACTGTGAAAAGAGTGTTAAAGTTTGCTTTAAACTCACAAAATTATTGAAATTCAAAGACAAATATCAAATCATTACAGGAAAATATAAATCACAATGGGAGACCATCTTTAACTACTGTCTAGCCAGCTATCTATCGGTTGTTACCTAGATTTTTGGTAACATCAACTTTAACGGTAAATTGTTACAGGGTTTTGAGAACTGTCTAATGTTTTTAAACTGATAAAGTAATCTAAGTATTCATTGTTAAAGATTAGCTCACTGGTATCAAAATGATAGGTGGGTGTTTTTGGGTAGTGGTTGAGGAATGTCTTCCATTTTGACTAATAGTTGTACATGTTTGATCCTTGCTTTTGAATTTCAGTGACTTTATGGAGTGCATAGCTTACTGTTTCAGATTGCAACATATTTTTAAGAATAAGATATTCTTTGTATCTCCCTGTGACATAAAAACTGTTTCACTATGTTCTTTTGCTTGATGTTTTCTCTCTTTTCCTTCTCTCTTCCCAAATTAAAATGCATGGCAGGAAAAGAGGAACGCTGTCCTTTTTCTGACAGTGGACACTACAAGATACTTCAGTGGAAACCCCGTAATGAAAAAAGCTAGTATGAAAGATCAGTGTTAGTAAGTTAAGAAGTCATATTTGTAATAAAGTAGAGTTAATATGGATAGAATAATTTATATATAAGCTGCCTCTTAAATCTCTGATGCCAAGTGGAGGAGGAGCTGGGTCAGGTTTCACCTCCAGCCAACATAAGTAACATGCAACAACACTTAATATCACCAATAGGCTGACACTCAAAGCTATGAAGTTCATGACTAAAGGATGTAGAAAGAACCATGCTGTTGATAGTAGTCACATATATGCAGTACAGTGGAACAGATTGCATATAATTTGGGGTTCTTCCATTTCTTGAGGTTCATTTTAGAACTATTCTGGATTTATGTGCTTAATGTACATTTTTTTTCTCCATGTGTGTTACCTGTGCAGAGGAAGGAGATCATCTGTATCAGGGGTTCTCAACCTTTTTCTCTCCAAGGCCCCCCATGACATATTCTAAAAACTCCAGGGCCCGGCGGGGGGGCCCTTGGCGCACAGGCCTTTGGCAGAGGTGTAGTTTGACTTCTGTTTTCGGGGGTTGGGACCAGCGGGGCTTGAGCCACCTCCACATGGCGGGGTCCAGAGAGGGAGTGTCACCTCCACCCCGTGACTCAACTCAGAAGGCCACCCAGACGGTCTGGGTTGTGGGGAGGGCATGCAACCAAAAATTATAACTCAGAGGAGGGGAGCTTAGCTCAAAAAGCTTGAAAACAGCTTAGGGTGCAGGGAGGAGGTAGCTAGGGTCTGAGTGTGGGCAGAGGGGTAGCTCAGGGTGCAGGGAGGTGGGCAGCTAGAAGCTGTATGCAGGCAGGGGATAGCTCAGGCTGCAGGGAGGGGGGTGGCTAGGGGCTGTGTGCAGGCATCGGGGTAGCACAGAGTGTAGGGAGAGGGGCATTAGGGGCTGTGTGCTGGGAGGACTCCCCTGTGGTCCCTGTTCCCGGAGGGGTCTGCCAGCCACAGAACTGGGTCTCCCCACCCGGGGGGCTCTTACTGACTGCCTCTGTGGGAGCAAAGGGGGCTGGGAGCTGAGGAGCAGCTTCAACCTGGGGCACCAGCAGAGAGGAGGGAATGCTGTGCTTTGGACCATGCACCAGCCAGAGCAGCAACTGCCCCACACTGTCTGGCTCCAGCTTCCTGCCTCCGACCGGACCAGGGGGCGGGGAGAGGAGATGTGGGGAGAGGTGTGGAGCTGCCCTTGGACTGCCTTGCACTTGCGCTGCAGTTTGAATGGGAGGTGGGGGAATGCCCTCTATGTCCCTAACTCTGTCCATGGGCTCAGGGCTTCTGCCCCAAAGAGAGCACCCGGGCTCAGGGCTCTGGGATTCAGCCCTGTACCTCCCGGTTTCAGCCTCGCGGGGGCACTGGGGATTGAGGTTTCAGCCCCATGCCTCCTGGCTTGAGCCCCATGGGGGGCACCAGGGATCGGGGCTTCAGCCCTGCGCCTCCCAGCTTCAGCCCAATGGGGAGGGAGAAAGGGGGGACGTCGGGGATCCGAGCTTCAGCCGTGGGGCCCCACAGCCCCCTTTAAAGGGCTTGCAGAACCCCAGGGGGCCATGGACTCCTGGTTGAGAACCACTGGTCTGTACTATCTTCCTCCCCACTCATCACCATACTCTCTTTCCAGATATGCACCTTTCTAGTGTGCAGCAGGTGTTGTAGTTGGGGCATTCTCACAGTGGATCCATCTTGGTGCCTACTAGACATTTTTCAGGGTATATTGGTATATTCTCCCCCACCCCCACTATTTAGTAATTTAATAGGGGCCTTGTCATTCCTTCCATTTGAAGGCTTTCTCCCCCACACCTTCTCTGCCTCATTCCCCTTGTCCTGGCTGGGCCTGGCAGTGGGTGAGAGATTCCTCCCATTCACAGCCCCATCTCTCAGGGCAGTGGTTGGGGATCGGAGGAGGATGTGCCTCATGTAAAGGGTGAAGGTGGAGGGGAATGGGGCAGCAGTGACCCCCAGCCCTGGGAAGGGCAGAGATCCCACATGTTTGAACCAAGATCTGGGGGATCTTTACCCCCTGAGCGTGAGCTGCGATTTGGCGCTGCCCTTCTATAGAGGTGGTCTGGGCCTTTCTATCTGCCCTTCGTGTGTGAGCCAGGATACTAAAAGCCCAATGGAAGGGGAATGACCATTCCCACTGAGACGAATGGGAGCAATTCAGATGTCTGAGAGTTATTGTTTCAGGCTGTATCCATCTTCATCATGTGTTCTCATTTGGCTGAGAATAGCTCACTGAATGTTCACTTCACACCTCCGTGCGCCTCCTGTGCCTCAAATGAATGTGTATAGCCTTGTTCCCAGATACTAGGCCCTGATTTGGAGTAGAGATGATGCTCCACTCTCCTGTTCCTTCCTGCTTCTACCTGGTACATGCACTCCTTACAGCCCTGTGACCCCTCTAAATTTACATGGGGCGGGTAGGGTCAAGTGGGAGTGTGGAGCTGGTGCGTGTATGGAGGGTTCTAAGTGGGATGGGGGTGGTCAGATCAATGGTATGATGAAGCGAATGTTAGAGGAGCCAAGGTAGCGCTGGGGGAGTCTGAGCAGTTGAAAGTAATATGGGAGGGGTCAGAACAGTGGAATCTGGGGTGAGTAGGAGGGGATCTGAGTTGTGCAGTAGGAGTTGGTGAAGTTCGCCTCTGTCCCCCAAAAGTCCCCATATCCACGCCTCTCCATGTCTGTCTCCTGCCCGCCAAAAATGTCTCTAGTGACTTCATGCTAGTCCTTGTGCTGCTGTTGCATCCTCCCCACAGCTCTTCAACCTGCACGCCCTGTGCTGTTGCCTGCCTCTTCCTGGAGAGGATGGTTGAGGAGGAAGAACTAGTGTGTGCTGGACATGCAGAGAAATGGGAGACAAGGAGATGATGCAAAGGCATGGAAGAAAAGGCCATGCAGCCAGTGCATTCTGTGGGTGGGGTAATCCTTGCTGAGGAGCCAGAGGCAATGGAGAGGGAGAGCTGGGCTGAGGTATGTGGGAAGGTGCCGAGAAACTTTTTTTTTTTTAAACCAAGGAAATTAAATGCCCCAAACCTTCATTAACATGGAGTTAAGGTTGCCTGGTGGTACCTTGTGTCCTTCCAGAGTGTGGAGAGGGCTAAGCTTAAACCTCTGAAAACCAAAAAATGAAAAGTTATAGTACACGCCACAATGCATCCTTAATTCTGTCCTAACCACATATTAGCAATGTACTGTCGTAGATGCTACAGAACACACAGAGAATGGAACATCTGAGCACTGCAGGATAAAGTTGAACAACACCTCTTTGTCTGAGCAAAACTTGAGTTTAGGTCAGGCCTAACAAACAGGAGCTGCCTACACTCAAACACTGTGCCCACTCACACAAACCACCTCAGACTTGCTATATCTTATCGTCCCTTTACTCTTGTGTAGCTTTGCACTCGCTCACTCACTCTCTTTCATCCCAGATCATCTTTGCAGACATGGAGTAGTACAGCATTGCCATTCACTCCTGTCCATGGCTTGTTCTTTCATTAAACCCAGCCTGATTGTGTCCCTGTGTACGATGTCCTATGGTGTAGTCAGTCAGACTGATCTTGATTATGTTTGCATTATTTTCTTTGGCATCCTATCACCTGTTTTCAGCAGTCTCTGCACCATCATAATCTTTTAGATTTATAGCCAGTCCTGTACTCTGATTTCACATTCTACTGTCCTTTTAACTTCTTCGTTTGTCTTAAAAATCATTCCATTTTACACCTGCCATGTTTTGAAGAACTCTCATCTGTACTGCCTCCAACCTTCTGGTGTCTTTTTAATTTAATGCAGTTGCTTCCACGACTTCTCTTGGTAGCTTAACCTTTGCATCACCCTTATTTAACCCAGTGGCTATTGCCAGTTTATGGTAGCCAGAATTAAGTTTGTGTTGTGGGGGTACTTTAAGTCTTTTGCTAATTTTCAACAGGTCAGCCACTCTCCGTTCTGGAAGGGCATGAGGCACTACTGGGCAACCTTAACTCTGTGTTACGATGGTTTTGGGTAATTATAGTATCAATTCCCCCTTTTAAAGCATTTATAATGGGATTTTTTATTAGAATGAAATATTTTACATAATTTGTTTAAACCATGGTACAGTGCAAAAATAAAACACTCTATCTGCTTCGAACAACAACAAAATGTCTGTCCTACTTGTTGTGGATTGTACGTGGTGAGATAACAAGCAATATGAAACGTCTTCCTAGGTAGATTACAACAATCCCATTCTATGTATTTGACACACTTGGCATATGGTTTAATAATAATCAAATTATTAATTTGGGGAGAGATTAGTAAAAGTACAAGTGCAAGTAACCATTGTAGTATTAATTTAATTGGAATATATAGGCCCAAAGAGTCAAAGGTGTTAACAAGATCCGGTCATTATCCAGTGTTAAACAGTGTTAAACAAGGTTTGGTATACAGAAACCTCAACTTGCTTAGTACCACTGCAAACAGAGCATTAGAAATTAAGACTTTATTAAAGATACAGAAAAGAAGGAAAAACAGTTAAAGCATTGGACATGTAAGTATAAATAAGGCTTTCATTTTAACAACATCCCTTGTTCCCTTTCCCTTTAGCTGACAAGAATATTTAGAAGGGAAAAAAACTGGTTTGACAGTTTCTTGGGATGGTATTAAAGATGCTAATAAAGACATCCTTTTGGGGAAAAGAGAAAAAATTAGCAGAGCTGGGCTGGAGCCTTCATTGGCGGTGATGGTGTTAAAGTCTGATCCCATTTCCTAGAAGACAAATCAAGACAAATGCACACAAAAGGGGAGAAAAAAGAACAGCAGAGAGAAAATGCAGCTTCTGTGTCTGGTGGTGACTCTCACTTCAACCTCACTGCTGGAAAAACGCAGGCACAGGACATGATCTTTTCAGCTGCTCAGAAACATGACAAACTCACTCCAGAATCAAGCTATTTAGGGCATTGCTTTTAGCTGCCTCTTCTGACCATAGGCTTTCAGAATATACAGTGTTGGGCAGCTAAGCTAGATTCTTATTAATCAGAAGACAAAAGGAGAGAGATAGGAAAGAAAATAAATTAGGTGGGGAAGGAAAAGGATACATGGAGTATGGGGAAGAGAGAGAAACTTGCACATCCCACATGGTGTTTGGGATAGAGCTGGAGCTGGTAGAAAGGGCGGTATCATTGTGATTCTTCTTTCTGGCCTGGGTCCAGTCAGAACATATTTCAGGACCAGGATTAAGAAGGGCCAAGGTGGTAACCATGATGGTGAAGCTCACTCCAGTAGCCAAATTTTCTCCCGAAGTCTCTTTCTTTAATGACCCCATAAAGGAAAAATGCGTGGAATAGCCCTTCCCCTCATTATGTTGGTCACCATTTAGGCCTAGTTTCTGACAAACCAGTTTTGGTTCATTTATTTCCTATTCCGCGTTTTCCTTGTTTACTAAGCATGATCTTAACACAGTCCTTGAATTATATCCGCAGGCCTGTTTGTTTGGACTAATGCAATCTTTCTGTCTCCCTTTCGTACCTTTTCCCATCAACATTTGTCATAGTAGGTTATTGTGACATCTTATGAACTTTCATGCTGATTCCAGTGCTATTTCATCCTCCTTTCACTTGTTTTATTAAGTTGCTTTTTAAATCTGAGGTCTCTCACTCTGAGGATTTGTTGTTGTTGTTGTTTTGTTTTTTTTTTAAGATAAAGCACCTCTGTCAAAGAGTCTTTTATTAGTTCCAAGTGCCCTGTCGGTTCTATTGACTCTGCTCTTCCAACATTATCAGAAGTTCTTCACATATAACCTACAAGCTGTAAAAGAGGATTTTCAGGTAAATTTAAATTCATTTATGTAGAAGGGGAAGGGATTTCTAAATATTAACTCTGTCCTCCTTGATTCCCCAGTGTATTTCTCCTGTAGTATTCTCCCCCACCTCCCCCACCTGCATTGTCTTGGACTCTGGGCTTGTTTACTTGGGAAGTTAGTTCATAAAAAGATAGGGTGTGAATTTAAAACACAATTGTTTAGCCAAACTGCACAAAGGCACTTTAGTCCACCTGGCTAGTTAGTTAGCTGCTGTGCTAACTTCCTATGTAGGCAAGTCCTTAAATCACCAATCTGTTACCATCACTACTCCCATTTAGGCCATATCGCCACCCATGAGAGATTTTTTTCACTTCTGCTAAAACAAACCGTCAGAGTACCTCTCATTTTCTTCTTCTGGGACGCTGATATTATTTCATCATCTGTCTTTCAACAGAGGAGAATGTGAGCCTTGTATAACTTGAGCATAAATTATGGTCATGTCTACACTGCCACTTATGTCGGAAAAACTTGTGTCGCTCAGGGGGATGAAAAAACACCCCCATCCCCCTGAGCAACGTAATTCTTGCTGGCATAAGGGGTAGTGTGCACGGCACTATGTTGCCAGGAGAGCTTCTCCCGCCAACACAGCTAGTGCCGCTCGTTGAGAGGGTTTTTTTATGTTGATGGGAGAGTTCTCTCCTGTCAGCATAGACTGGCTACACAAGAGATCTTACAGCAGCGCAGCTGCATTGGTACATCTGTGCCACTGTAAGCTTGCTAGTGTAGACATGGCCAAACACATTTAATAGTATATGATCCTTTGATGTGAATAGGAATAATTTTGTTGTGTTCATCGATTTATTTTGTGGTGGAGGGGAGTATTGTAATCATCTAGCCTGATCTGCATAACGCAGGACATAGATTTTCACCCAGAGATTCGTGCATCTAGCCCAATTACTTGAGCATCATTTTTAGAAAGACACAAAATCTCATTGTAAAGACTCCAAATGAGGGAGAATTTGCCATAAGCTTGAGTAGTCTGCTCCATTGGCTAATTACCCTCACAGTTAAAAAATTGCAACTTATTTCCAGTTTGAAGTTGGTTGCCTTCAGCTTCCAGGCATTGAATCTTGTAATGCCTTTGTCTGCTTAATTAAAGAGCCTTCTAGTATCAATATTAATCTTCAATACAATATTCTGTATTTAAATAACATTACTGTAAAGTGCTCTTCATTTTTGGAGGCTGCATACCATTGCTCAGCAGAAAAGAGCTAACAAGTGACTCTTACTATCTTCCCCAAATGTGTTTGTCTTCAGACCCTAAAAGGTCAACTGAAAAGCTCCCCAAAATGTGCCCTTGACTGGTTCTTCATGCTGCATAAAGACTGTTCTGAAGGACTTTTGTTTGTTTTTGTTTAGTTCCAGTCTTTTCTGCTTGTTTAAGTTAAAAATACTAGGTTGTCACTGTCCTATTTTTTTTTTCTGGAGGTTTTCCAAAGAGCTTTGAGAGACCTGAACAGTAGTATCACATGAGATTATGATTTAGTTATCCCCGCTACTCCTAATCCCACTCTGGGTAGGATGAGAAGCTGAATAGATTCCTTATGTCATTGCCGTTTTCAGTCTGGTCTGCATTTAAAATTTAGGTTGACATAGCTATAACAGTCAGGGGTGAGAAAAATCCACATAGCCGTAGCGATACCAACATAACCCTCAGTTTAAATGCAAATAGGTTGATGAAAGAACTTGGGGAAGTAAAGTTTCTACAGCAATGGAAACCCCCCTTCCATCGCTGTTGGTTACATCTATGCTATGCCATGGATATGCTGCTATATTCCCTGAAGTATAGACATGGCCTCTGTGTATTCAGTTGTGGGGAGGGAGAGCTTCATCCCAGCAGCTCAGATTACAGCTTCATGTAATATCACTGTTCAGGTCTTCCAAATATCTCATTAAGGTCCTACGTAAAAAGAGGGAAATGAGGACCTGATGTTTCTGATAGTTCAAGTATAGGAATCAAGCAGAATAAAATATTGGAGAAAAAGTTTTTTACATTATAAAGGAACAGTAAGGGCAAACCCGTATTTTGTTTAACTTTTGCTTTGCAGTTCATCCTAAAGGGAGTCCTAAAATCACTTGATTTTCTTTATGCTGCTGAAAAATAGTTAATGGTAGCAGTTCCCTGTTGAAAGGAACCAAATTTTTCTGTTATCAGCACTGCTATATGCAAGTATCTGGGGAAAGCATGGTATATTAGTATTTGTAAATGTGAACTATCGAAGATGAGTTGATTTGATTTGAATAGTAAGATAGTTTAAAAAAGAAAATCTTACTTGAAAATGTTTTATTTTTTTAAACAAACTTTCTAATATCTACTAATCATTTTAGGAAAATGATTAAAGAAATATGTGGACCACTGTATTTACTCTGACTGTTGTCACTAAATGTTTCCTCCTCTTTTGTATTATGTTAAACCTAAACACACATCCTCTGAAGGATGGGAGAGAATTAAATATCTTGGTGCTTTTATATTTTAGATTTGGAGACTTGTATTTGGGAGAACAGTATGTCTTGATCTGAAAGATGCGTTCTGCAATAGCTTGCTCATTTATAACTTTAGGATATTTGAAAGAAGATATGGCAGCCGAAAATTTTCAGTAAGTGCCACTTCTGTCATTTTCAATACCCACAATGATTGCTAAATCCTCTGGTCTCACATTATTGTCAGATATTTATCTTGTTGTCTTTGTGGAGAGATACTTTGTTTCATATTATGTAAGCTAACCAATTTTTTTGACTAGCATGTTGGATTTTAAATATTATGTTAAGGTTTATTCTTAATTGAGATTTTATTTCCATTAATCAATTAATGTATTTTTAATTGGTATTTTTATCCGTAAATCACAATTGAATAACCACAGAACATTTTTAGCATTTTTTCATGTTATAACTAATGGCTCAATCTAAGAAAAAAATGTTGGTAGGGTACAGCAAGTTTTATGTGGTCCGTGAAAGTGAATTTTATTGAACAATCCACTTCTTTATACTTCTTGAAGATGAGAGAGACTGGTCTGGTAAACCCATGTTGTAAAATTGTCCTGTAATGCTCAAGGAAATAAACTTAGCTTAATTGAACTATTAAAATAGACTTTTTCAACTTTAAAAATTAGAGCTTCTGCCTCAGAGCTTTATGTCATCCATATGTTTAATCTTATAGAATTAACTAGCTCCAGTTAAATTAATTAATTAATGTTTGGGACTTATCTGTGTTGTTTTTTCCTTTTCAGTCCTTTTTATTTGGCTCCTGGATGCTGTCTGCTTTGTTTGATCTTCTCCTTGTAGAAGCTGTGCAATATGCATTTGGCATCACCATCAGCAGTTTGCCTTCTGGATTGTAAGTAGTTCTTAATGGGCTTGGTTTTGTCTTAGATACTATTTCAAGGGATTACTTAGCACAGATTTGAGTAAAATAACCTACTAATGTAACCCTTCAAATGCAGTATATCCTTTTTGTAAAACGTAAATGTTCTTGGCATTAATATTCATTTGTATAACACTATTTTCCAAATATGACCTGCAGTAGAGTTGAAATATTTTTAGTATTACACTTCCACTTTGTGATGACTTTCAATTCCACAACATTGTCTTTTTCTCTGTCTTGGAGTAACTAAAAGGAGTTACCTTGCAGTGCTGGCATCTTTTAAGCTTTACCCAGTACAGTGTTCTTGAATATTTGTTTTTATTTCACAGTCTTTTAAGTGTTAACTATGCTGCTGAAAGCACAAAACTAATGTTACTGTAACTCACTTTTTAAAATATGCAAAACTGTATGCATTTCATACTGGAAGGTACTTCATTAGTTCACATTTCAAAACTCTTGAGTTTTATAGGACATTATGTATATGTGTATTGCATTTCATATTTGAAGAGTGAAGTGTTTAAAGCTTAAGATTCTTTAGGAGCTCAGTTTCAAATAAGCTGCTTTTGAGATTTGTATAATAAAAAGAACAGAAAACTAGATGGCTAACTCAGTATTTGCATTTAGGTTCACGCTTTAGAGTGGTCAACCTCACATAGTTAGGGGTTTCCATATGCTGCATGCTCTTTGGTATTAAGAAAAGATTTTATAGTCACTGTTTTCTAATGTCAAATGTAAGGGCTTTCGGTTTCTGATCCTTAGTATATCTGATGAAAAAACATTAGACATTCTCATAAGCATGTGGAAAGTTATACTGTAGTTAGCCCACTAAAAAAATGTGGTTTTTGTTAGACTTTCTAAGGTTAGCTATTATAAGGGTCTTGTAGTGTGTCAGTATTCGGAAAGATTAGACGTGGGATGAACACTATTTGTATGTCTGTATAAATGAAATCCATTATTCGGGAACAAAGTATATACTATCTGTTTTAAGCTTTAGGGTATTCCAGACATTAGCGATGTTGTATATTACACTTACAGGAAATAATTAACAATTTGAATAATTTATCTCTTCTACTATTCAGTGTACTTTTTATTTGTGATTACAGAATTTCATTAGTTTTAGGGTGTCAAAATACAGCTACATAAAATCTCTTTTATGTAAACCAAATGTAAATATCAATTAAAGAAACTTTCTCTTCAGTTCATGTTTTTGTTCTCTTGGAAAAAGCTGAACTTATGAATATAATAGATACTTTGATTTTATATACTATCTGGCATGTAAATATAAAATCTTAATGCATCATGTATAAGTAGATATGTTAACTAGTGGTCACACTAAAATTCTGCAGAGCTGCATGTGCTTTATTTAAATTGTATATACACTAGCATGGACATTGACTCTTTTACACCTGGAAATATTTACATTTGATTGAGAGGCAGTACATCATGGACAATATATTTATTTGCCTGCTTCCCCCAGACGGTAGATCATAAATATTTTAGTTCTCCTGGATTTACTGTGAAAAATGTAAAACACATTGATGAAACATACATATTTTAACTCATTGGTATTCCACTTGTCCCACAATTATGCTACCACAGATCTAATGTGTTCCAATATTGCAAACTCCAGAGCATTCTTGAATATAACCAAGTTGAAATGTCAGACTTCAGTGAAAGTCACTTGGCCACATTATAAGCATCTTCTGATTTTTTTATATCATTTCACTGTTTATATTACTTAGTGACCTTAAACTCCCAGATCGAAAACTCTTCCTGCGCACGCTTCGAAGATAGTTGCGATAAAGCATGACACTGATGACTCTAGCCTGAAATTGTTTAGAAACAATGTAGTACAGAATAACATCTAAGCACGTACTGAGATTCATGAGAAAGGTGGTAAAGGCTGCCCACGGATTGTAACTCTGGTCTTCGTCTTGCAGCATCAGGAAGGCAAAACAAATGTGGAAGGGCACAAAGCAGACAAGCACTTGCACAATCAGAGTAATTATAATTTTTATAGATCTTTCTTTAGCTTTGGGTTTCAGTTTGGAAGTCCTGCCATGGACAAAATGGTAAATAATGACTAGATAGCATCCAATCATGATAAACAGGGGAATCAAGAAAAAAAAAATCAAACGAGAAAAATTTAACATATTGACTTCCTTTAGATGGATGATATCGAGCATCTTCATGCAGGTAGTAAAATTTGAGGCTTTATCTGGATCCGAATATAAAAATAGCAGAGGGGAAGTTGATGCAAGGGTCATTATCCAGATACCAATGCAAGCTAGCAGAGCTTTCCTTGTATTCCTAAGTTCTTTGATGTGTTTGGGCTGGACAATGGCCATATATCTATCAACACTTATAAAAGCAAGCAGCCACAGAGCAATGCTTGGATAAAACACAGTGAAAGCACCAAGAATCCGACAGAATATATCTCCAAATGGCCAAGCTTTCTTTGCATAGTAGGTTATCCGAAAAGGTACGGACAATATAAAAATTAAGTCAAGTAATGCGACATTCATCATATAGACTGTTATAGTTGTTCTTTTCTTGGTGGTGCAGCTGAAGACCCATAGTGCAGTGATGTTCACTAGCAATCCAATTATGAATATAAAACTATAAAAGACAAGTGATGCAATCCTGTACTCTTCTGGGTGCCAGTTTCCTGGCATAATGTTTTGATTCTGATGGTATTCATTCATATTTTTTTCCTCTTAAAACATAATCCCTAAGAACAAATGAAGTAAATAATGAGTAATTAAATTACAATAAAAATTAGAGTTGGAAATTTGTATAGAAGCAAAACAGGTTGTTCTTATTTCTTGACCACAATTATTTTTTAAAACTCATTTAAAAATAATTGCAGTCAAGAAATAAAAATACATTATTGTAACTCCCAAAACATGCTAGGCTTACTCTATCAACATAATGTCTGCCCCAAAGAGATTACATATAGTATCAAACTTGTAGGGAGTGATGTGTTATTTAATACAGTAAATTAAAATATAATTATAGATTTAAAAAAAAATTAACTAATTAAAAATGTGTCTTGTAAAAGGATTTCCTAAATATAATGAGAAAATTTGAAGTCAGTGATTGCTGAGTGTTGTTATGTTTCGCTTTTTGTTTGTTTGTGTTACTGTAGCATCTAGCAGTCCCAGCCAGGGACCAGGATCCCACTGTGCTAAGCGCTATACAAACACAGAACAAAAAGACAGTCCCTGCTCTCATGAGCTTACAGTATCTGAAGTTTGCTGTTTTAAACAGTTGCAAATTAAACAGAACTCTTCTACTTGTCCTTAAATTTTGTAAGTAGCCTTTTCTAAAGAAAATACTCCTCAAAAGTATATTTTGTTTTAAAAATTAATTACTAAAATTGAGTAATAAAAAGAACAAATAAACATGAAATTTGGTGTAGTTCCTATACACAAGGAAAAATATCAGTTGTGAATTTTAGCTACAAACTGCATAGTTCCCAATAGAACATATGAATGGAAAAAAAGAAAAAGGTAGCTTAATACCTACTTAGATTCTAAGTATAGTATCCATACCCAGGGTTTGAAAAAAATTTGCCAGATACATACTAGTGAGAAGACTACATTTATAACTTTTATTTTAATACAAAAATTCGCAATGGAGAATGAACCATGCAAATTTCACGGCACTGTCCTTGTGGGAAGCTGCTGGGCAAAGGGTCAGCATTTTTTGTATCAGCCTCTTTGTCATAAGTGTTTGAAAACTGAAGTTTCATGCTGCTACCTCAGCTGCTGAAAGAGAACAAGAAACTTTCTTTCTTTCTCCACCCTATTTTGGTGCAGTGGTCTACTATGTGACATCCTTAGCCTCTTGGTGGTTGCCAGTGTGCCTGTGCTACTGTACCCTTCCCCCAGCTTCGTAGTTCCTGAAAGGAAAGAAGAATGTGTTCTAGTGTTCCTGCAGCCTCCTGGCTGCTTTGTGTATGGTAGGGTTCTCTATTACTCGACCCTTGACCCAGCCTCCTGACACTTGGGGGTGGGGGTGGGCTGGGATCACTGCTACTTTATTCCTTCCCCAATACCCTTCGTGTGTGTGTGAGAGAGAGAGATCTCCTTGCCCCCAGTAATTGAATAGTTCCCAGTCCCTGACTGATACTGCTCATGGTTTTCCCAAGCAGCAGAGGAATGCAATTTCCATGAGGTGTCAGTGGACATTTTAGGCTTGTAAGTGACAAAAGCATTTAAAGAGTAATTTAGTTCACTGTTACTCTCTGTATTTTTTTTAATCTTTTATCTTTTCACTGTAATGTCTGCCATCTACTTTACTTACTAATACAGAGCTTCCAGATTAGACCCATGGTTTGTTTAGTCCAATATTCTGGCTGAAAATGGCCAGTTACAGATGCTTTTGAGGAGACTACCCCTATACTGAACAATAATGACATGACCTGTCTATATGGGAAATTTCTTCCTAATCCCTGTCAGTTAGGGTTAACTTCTGCCTTGAAATGTGTGGTTTTATCTCTCTCACTTTTTGTTGTTGTTCTCTATAATGGAACTGTAGTTTATTTCATTGTACACACAAATAAATCCTATCCTCTTGGTCTCAATGAAGTTTTCTCATTCATACAAAATGTTGCTGATTATTTGAGGATGATTTAGTCATTAAAGTGAAAATGTTAGTGTAACGGCAATAAAGTAAAATGGACTATTACATTCGGAATGGAAAAATTATGTAGTGTATTGTGGTGACAAGGAAGGAGATTTGGAGGGAGTTTCAGAAATGCCTCTGAAGTGGTCGGCCCAGAGGATGGGTCAAATTAAAAGGAATATTTTTAAAAGATATTGAGGCACATCAGAAGAAGGATGGGACACATCCCAAAAGTGGGATTCTGTTAATGTGCAGCATAGTGATGAAATCTTATCTACCGATCAATCAATTCAATTTTGATAATGTTTTCATAAAGATATTCTTTTCCTAAGAAGTTACAAAAAAAATAACAAAAAATTTGTTTAATAAAATGTAAGTATAAATATTAATCAGTATTATGGGAAATATACCAACATGTTTGGGAACTGACTCCTGAAAACACTCCCAGCAACAGTTACATTTTTGTTTTTGTTTTAGGCAGTGTGTATCCTCAAACTTTTCATTCCTTCTTTCTCTTTATGGGTTTTAGATTTCTCTCTATAGTGATTAAGTGCCTGTGATATACTTCTGAGCTCCTACACAAATTTTATAAATATAATGATTGCAGTGTACAATAGTAGTATATGCATAAATCTGCTCATCCATACTCCATGTTGCTTGTGGCCTGTAGCTTACTTGTAGGGTCTAGTTAGTTTATTAGATGTGCCATTCTGAGACAAGTAAATGAGGGCACATATTGTAACAACGAGGGTTTTTTTAATTGTTGTTGAAGACCTAATTCCCAACCTTATTTGCTTTAAAATGTGTGTCAGGAGTCTGGCATGTAGATGCTACACAGGTAAGAAATACCTACGTATTTTGGGGACGGGGGCGGGGAGGTTTGATGTATGTATAAATAAATGCAACTATGACTGAAATCAAGCCTTTGCTGCATGCATGGATATCCATTAATACCCATGAGAGAGCAGTATATGTAGATCTTCATTGTGTGCATTTGAGCTGAGAATTTTGCCCCCATTACTATATTTAGTGATGGGAATATTTAGCTGTTTAAACTGAATAAGTGGATTTATCAAAAGGTCTTAAAGGAGGTCACTGGTTTCCAAATGATAAGATTTAATGATTAGTGGAGGTTTTTAGGGTATTGTGAAAAGACTTTCTTGTTGCTGATCCATACAAGTATTGTCATTCATTTTTTATATATATTTTTTTTAAATTGTGGGTGGTGTGTGAACAACTAGTCAAGATGATAAGCTCACCTGAGTGCTGTTTTGGGGACTTTCAGGACAAAGGCAGAATTGGTTCTTCCTGATTTTGACTGAGAGCTAGTACACTTATACATATAAAATCTATATCTATAAAGAGCTAAACTACTTTTGGAATGATTGCTCAGTTTTTTGGGGTTCTTGACGCATACATTTTTTTTTTTTTGTTACCATCTCTCTGCCTCCATCAAATGTCCGCATAAATCTTCTGTAGTTTGGGTGTATTTATGGTAATCAGCAAGGTCCAGTATGTTTGCCCATTCAATATATGCAAATCATTTTACTATCTAAACTACTTAGCATCAACATTGATTTTTACCTGTTACTTATGGAAGGGTTCAATTAATTATTAAAATACTGTGACTGCATGTGGTGTTAAAAAAAATCTGTTTGCTTGAATTTACAGTCATATAATGCAGCTGTTATTTAAAGTCCTTATTAGGAGTGGAATTAAGCTTCCTTTTATTAGTTGTAGAACAATTCATATTTTTAAAGAAGGAAGTCAATCTTAATAATAAATATTGACATCTAAGTTACTTTTATGCTCAACATGAAAATAATTGATCAAACATTACTTACCTTTATGCACTATAAAGTTACTTCAGTGATGCTTGTTTTGTACCCTCTGATCTGTAGAAGGTTTAGACTTGCTTCTGTGTGTCCAACTTAAACTTACTAAAATAGAAACCCTCCTGCATAGTCAGGAAATGATGACGTAATGAAGCCAGCTCTGGGTTCTCTTATTGGTTTATATGTATTTTAAACATTTTTGTTAATTTGTATGTAGACCGATCATGTCCTTTAACTTGCCAGGTTTGTCAGCTGACAGAATTCTAACATTTTTCAGCAGGTATGCTTTTATAATATTTCTGTCTTTAAAATCAGTTTCTTTGCAGAGCATACATAATACAACTAACTCCCTTTGGCTGAAGTGTTTTGGGAATATCAAAAATATTTGGATAATTGATGTTTATTGAATACATTATTTGCATGAGGGAAATAACCAAGTTTTGGTTAAAAGGAAGTTTCTGATAAATAGAGTTTTAAATATTTTGCACAGACCATAATCTCCTCTTGTGGAAATCCCCATTGTACTTGCATTGCCTTGAACTGGTAGTCAGCCTGAAAATGAAAGAAACTCATTACATTTGAAATAGAAAGCTTGAATTACTTGTATGCATTGTGTATCTATATCTATATATTCTTGTTGGCAAAGTAATGGTGCTTTAATATCTTTATAGCTTTCTAAAATAATACTAAATAGCCATCATCTGAGAGCTTGCCAGAAAAACACTATAAACTGTTCTTACACCTGGGGATCAATTTTTTTAATAAAAGGCACATGAAGGGAAACATCAGTATTTTCAGTATTTCCTTTGACCAGAGAAATGACATCTTTTTTTTTTAATCAAATAAAAAATTTAATGTTATGAGCCCTTCAGTATGTCCCATGTTAATTATACTTCTTTATCAGGGCCAGATAAAATCTGTTTGGAAATTTTTTATATATTTTTAGATATTTGGCAATTATTGTATGTATTACAGTGACACTCATCATATAGTGAAAAATTCTGTAGTTCTTAATCTTTATTCTAGCAAATCTCTCAATAATGTCAGTAGGAGTTTCTCAGAAGTAAGGATCAAGACAGACCTGCAGGATTTGGGCCTTAGTGAAGTGGAATCAAAGTCCTAATTTGCATCACTGCATTCTATTAGAGACCTAGAGTCCTGTCACTTCTCTATGAAAATGGGTTGTTGGCCTCAGCCTGAATTTAGTGGATAGGTATTTACATCACTCACGTCAGCGTGCATGGTTGTATAGTCAGAGAGTGAGATATCTTTAACTGTTTCGTATGGAACTAGTTTAGAGGAACTAATCTTGAGCTACGCATGTGATAATTTCAAAGTCATTCCAAATGAAACAAGCATTAAACTCTAGCCAGTCAACCCCCCCCAGACACCTAACACATCCCAGCTTCTCAGGATGCTGCAGCTTTTGTTCACAAATGATTTTGTGGTGATTGCTTGTAAAATTGTATCTTTTAAGACACTGCTTAATCATAAAATGTTAAACATCTTAAGAAACTAGTGTGTTTTAAGGGTTGCAAGGTGGCAGTTGGTGTTGTAGTTCAACAATGTTAGAACACTGAAGTTCACTTACAGTGGAGTGAATCACCTGTGTGATATCTTCAGACTGAGTAAAAGTTCCCTGAAATGCTTTTTCTTGGTCTCCAGCATTCATTATGCCGCGCTGGATCCTATGCAGAACTCATGGAAGAGAGTATCCAGGGTGCCGAGCTCCTCCTTCCCCCCACAAGAATACTTTATTATTTGAGAAGTAACATACAGTATACCATATAAACAAATGGAAAATGCAAAACAAGTACAGAATTAATTCTGGCTCTGGATGGAAAACAGCTGTGTGTTTAGTTCGGGATGGGAGGGATGCTGTGCAGTGAGCTCCCTCAGGTTGCTGTTCATGTTAGAGGAAAATGGCTGGCCTTGCTCTCTCTCCTGTTGAACAGGAGATGAAGTTGAAGATGCCATGTAGTTGCCTCATTGGACTACCAGTGAAGGGTATAGAGATCTTGTTTCAAGTTATCTTCTTCCTCTATGCTACAGTGCCAAGAGAAGGTTAAAGGGATGGACTTTAATTGGCATCTCTTGTGATGGTGACTTTGTTGTAGGGTAGTGACTGACATCTTGGCTCAGGTTGGCTACCTTAGCTATGTCTGGGTGTTTTCTCTAACCTGGCTCCTGTTGACACACACAAGTCTCTAACCTGAATTTAGTGGTGCTTTCAACTCGGCTTCCTGGCCCATCCTGGGATAGGAACTGAAATCCAGATGCTGCTATCATTTGGGCTGGTAACCAGCCCACTTTATAGTGAGGATGCAGGAAAAACGACTCAAGTGCTGATAGTCCTCCAATGCCTTCCCTTAATTCCCTGCATGTACTCAGAAGGACAGACTCATTCTCCCATAGTTCTCTGGGAAAAAGTCAGAGTGGCTCAGTGTACTGCAGCACCAGGCACCATGGGATATGCCCCCAGAAACCCTAGTGAGCCCTAGGTGAGTGCAGCACCAGTGAAGACACAGTTACTTTGGTATGGCTTTGTGGTGTGGCTGTTCAGTCCTGGGCTAGGCTAGTGTGGGTACTAAGATCAGGTTGCCAATCTTCCAGGTTAACTCTGCAGTAAAGACATACCCTAAATGTGGTGATGTGCTAAGAGTGAGAGGGTTGGTGGCTATGTTTTACCCCCCAGAGGTTCTGCTTCTGTTGTGGGAATTACTTGGTTTTGGTTCCTTCTTTTAGTCCACTTTCTTGTCAACAAGAAGAGAAGAAGCGCATACTTTGGCTGCCTACCCCTACTTCCAGCTCCTATTAAAATAAATGCCCAGTATTATGTGTTTCATGGAATCAGAGAAATACAAGGCATCAAGTCCAGCCTCTGCTTTGAGGCTGGACTAGGTATGCCTAAACCTTCCCTGACAGATGTTTGTTCAGCCTGTTCTTAAAAACATCCAATGATGTGGATTCCACAACCTCCCTTGGAAGCCTATTCCAAGTAAGTTAGAAAGTTTTCCCTCATATTTAACCTCAATATCCCTTGCTGCAGATTAATCCTATTCTTTTCTGTTTTACCTTCAGTGGACATGGAGAACAATTGATCTCAGTCTTATAACAGCCATTTACATATTTGAAGACTGTTATCAGGTCCCCACTCCGTCTTGTTTCCCTTGTCGTCATGATTGTGAAATTACTGTGAGGGAAGAATATGGTTTTGTTGGGGGTCGTCTTTATGCGGTCATTCTCACTGGAAGGAAGCAACTCATGGTTAGTTTCTTTCTCTCCCTGTCATACTGCTGTATTCCTAGCATAGTAAAAGGGGACTAGTTTCATAATGGGTTAGTCACCTGGCCTTTTGTTGCACTGTGTGAGCTTCACAGGGGATACAGAGAGTTCTGCATCTGAAGAGAGCAGTTATCTACAGCTTCAGCCTAGTAGGAAACAAGCTATATCTTGCATGTTTTCCTTCTCTCTCAGTTTACCACCATTAGGCTTAATGTGTCCCTCAGAAAGAAAGCGGAGACTCAGACTTCTTATTCAGGCCAGTTCTTCAACTGTGCAGGAAACGCCTGTCTCCAATATCCCAATCTGTTAACTATTACCAAGCTTGTTGTTGTGGGTGAGTTCACGTACCTTCATTGGGCACTAACCACAGCCTTTACTTGTTGAAAACTTAACCTGAAATCTGTTTAAGTTTATATGATAGTGGGGCGGTAAACACCACTGTAGTTGAGATTAGTTTACTGTTTAACAGTTGATTTTTCTAAATGCATTATAACCCACATGCATGCTCAGATCATCTTGAAATTTGCTGTGCCTCATTAGGGCTTGGGATAGGTGTGGGGTTAGTGGTTAAATTTGGGGTGGTTTGAGCAAGGGCTTCGTAAGATATAGTGCCCCTTACAAAAATCACATGACATCAACCTTTTACAGTTCTTATAGTTTTTTTGCATACAGCTGGGGCTCAAACTGTTGCTCTGATCCACCCCAAACTGATATCACACAGTTGGGGTTCAAGTCTGCTGTTGTCCAGCATCCGCTGCCCTTTTGGGGGAAGCAATATTTCAAAAGTTATTTGGGATGAAAGTTGTCTCTCCAGGGTGGCTCAAGTTTGGACAATGAACCACAGAGTGATTTGTGCATACTTTATAGGTGCTTTATAGGACTGCAGATTTCTGAGAATGTCTGCGTACGTGTTTCTGCTTTCTACCTGCATTCTGCTTTGGGGGTGGAGAGAGCTGGAAAAGAGCATCAAGTACCCATCCACCCTCACTATGGATATATTAGGCTGCACAAGAGTTTGTAAAAATGCATCTGTAGCTTGGCAGACACCTGAAAGACTGAGACCAGGATTGGCAAAAAATAGCGGAATGATTTTATTATCATAAAAAACATGCCTCAAGTTTAAAAATCAGTTTGTTTTCCTATGTATCCTTACAGATAGGGTGACCAGATGTCCCATTTTTATAGGGACAGTCCTGTTTTGGGGACTTTTTCTTATATAGGTGCCTATTACCCCCCACTCCCTGTCCCGTTTTTTCACAGTTGCTATCTGGTCACCCTATTTATAGATAATAACATTTGCTTATATAATCTTCCAGCTCCTAGTAGATAATCAGTTAGGCTGAACTCTTCTATTGATCTCCTTTGGAATTGAGCAATAACAACTGTATAGCTCTGCAATGCATTGAGTAACAGTTTAACATTTTTCTGGGGTATATAGCACCATCTAATGACTGAAGTATTATCCTCACTAATCATCACAACTTGCATTGCTAGACAAAATATCTTGGCTAGTTCTGTCTCTGATGGATTGTATTATGGTAACCACAGGTCCCTTGGAAAAGTCAATACTCCTGACACATAAAGTGGACTATAACCCTAAACCTTAAATAGCACTAGTTATGCAATTATGTACAGGGTATTTGACATACTATTAACAAAATTTTAATTGTATTTTTCATATTTAGATTTTACACTATTTTATATTTGATTTACCAAATCAATTGTAAATTTACATGTGATGAGTCTTTATGAATACATAAAAGTTTCTGTAGGCAGGAATATCTTATCCATGTTCTAGAATACCCAGTGATATTTACAAGGTAATATTTGACTTAAAACAAGCCAGTGTGTGCACATTCTGATCCCCGTTGCCTTCAGTTCCAGCCACTCCCCCCATCCTATATTATCTAATAATAGTCTAAACATCTCTACATGCAAATATATTTTAAGTCTATTTTTTTGTTTTCTATTACAAATAAACTTTGGAAGACAATGATATTTAACTTAGGTCTTTTTGTATACCTGACATTCTTAGAGGCTTAATTGAAGGCATACATTCATTTAAAACTAACCAGTATCTAATATGTATAAATACAGATGGTACCCTAGAGATGTAATTTTACAATATTAACGGGAAAATGCATCTCTTTAGAATTAGGTTTTATGTCTTAATATATCATTTAAAACTTTGCCATGAATTTTCTTAGAGTGTGCTCCTGGAATGTAATGGGATTTAATCAACCTTTCAAAAGAATTAAAATCCTGAGACACCTCAGATTAAAAAAAAAAGGTGCCATCTAGCTTTATTTCAGGAAACTCATGTAGCAGAAATATATGCCGATAGAATCAAGATGATGTGTTAGGTGTTGAGTATCATTCATCATTGAATTCTAAGAGCAGAGGCACATCCATTTTAATTCATAAAAATATGACTTTCAATATATACCGTTTTGGTGTGATCACAAAGGAAGATACATTCTTGAAGGCTGTTTCAACTCAAAAATGTTAATTCTAAGAAGCATTTACAGTCCAAGTGGAGGTAATTCTGAATTTTTTAAAGACATTGCAGATATTCTTTCCAATTAAAAAGGCATTCCTGTAGTACTGGGAGGTGATTGGAGTGCTACACTAGATAGACATCGGACAGATCCAATTACATGAGACCCAGCTTTCAAAGCACAATAGGCCAACCCTCATTTATTAATGAATGAATTTTTTTAAAAAATATGTTGAGATAGGGATACCCCAAGGAGGATCACTGTACATTACGTTCTTCTTACTCCAGAACTGACTTTTTCTTGTGTCTTCAGAACTGATTGCAAGATGCCTAGAAGTAGCTATTAATAATAAATTAATTTCAGATCATGCTCCAGTTATACTTACCATAGATGCTGGTTACACATCATTAAAATCTTCTAGGTCAGGGGTTCTCAAACGTCAGTGTGCTGCGACCCCTTTCTGACCACAAAAATTACTAGACAACCCTAGGAGGGAGGACTGAAGCCTGAGCCCACCCACGCCCTTCTGCCCCGCGCACGCGGGATGGGAAGGGGCAGTGGCAACCACCGAGCCCCACCGCCCCAGGCGGGGGAGCCAAAGCTGAAGCCCAAGGGCTTCAGCCCCAGGCGGAGGGCCTGTAACTTGAGACCCGCCACCCAAGGCTGAAGCTCTTGGGCTTTGCCTTTGGCCCTGGGCAGTGGGGCTCGGGCCTTCGGCCTCAGGCTCCAGCAAGTCTAATGACAGCCCTGGCGACCCCATTAAAACGGGGTCATGACCCACTTTGGGGTCCTGCCCCACAATTTGAGAACCACTGTTCTCGGTGGAAGCTGAGCACTCTGCTACTGAAAGATGCAAAGTTTTGTTCCACACTTGATTCAGTCATCTCTAACTTTATACAAGAAAATAAGCACTTATTTACCTCAGATACCATCTTTTGGGAAGCTCTGATAGCTACCATAAGGGGTGAGTGCATAAAGTATGCCTCCCAAAAGAAAAGAGGAACTCATGTTACTAGACTCTTTGGACAAGGAACTAGATGAGTTGCAGAGAACGCACAAGACTGAGCCCAATAATGAAAATCTCCTACATTCTCTAATCAATGCCAAATATAACTATAATGAATACTTATCCAGCCAGGTTGAATTTGACTCAACAGGGTCAAACAAAGGTATTAAGAATGGGGAGATAAAGCAGGTAAACTACTTGTCAGAACACTTAAGATGGAACGATCTGCCAACAATATTTCTTCCTTATTACAAGAAGATGGGAGTGTTGTCCTTGAAACAACAGATAGAATTGTTTAAATTGATTAATTATATCAAGCTTTATATAAAGCAGTCGACCAATTTGATCATTTCATCGAAAACCTACCTTTTCATACCCTATGTTCAGAACAAGTGTAGTTTATGGATAAAGCTATCACAACACAAGAGATCAAACAGGCTATAAATATACGAATTCCAGCAAAGCTCCTGAGATTGATGCCTTTCTGGCAGATTTCTACAAAACATATTGTAATCTGCTATCTTCTATTCTTTCAAAAGTCTTCACTTAAACATTCCTAAAAGGAACCATGTCTTGTGACATAACTACTTTAATTACCTTCATATTAAAGAATAACAAAGGTGGTTGCCGCCCCATATCTCTATATAAAACAGATTGCAAAATAACTGTAAAAATTTTAGCGACACGACTGAATGCCATCATCACATCATTTATACACACGTCAAGTTGGTTTTATTAAAGAAAGATTGGCTGTTGATAATATGAGAAAATTTGCTCACTTGATCCAGCAAGCTCAGATATCAGATGTTTCCTCCATAGCAGTGGTTCTCAACCTGTGGCTCCATTTAGCACACAGCTGTGGCCCAAAATTGGTTGCTCCGGTCTGACAGGGAGCAGGGGGTCGGTGTGGCACGTGGTGCCGTTCTGTCCCTGAGGGGAAGGGGCAGGCTGGCAGCCCAGGACTGGATGGAACACTGTGTGTCTGGTGCAATGGTTCTCAATCTGCGGCCCACGTAACACATTGCGGACCGCATATGTGGCCCGCAATGGTAAATAGGTTGAGAACCGCTGCTCCATAGCCTTATCTCTAGATGCAAAGAGAGCTTCTGATTTAAAAAAAAAAAAATCAATTAGATCAGGACCAGTATTCCTGAATTGAGTCAATGTATTATACGATTGTCCACACACTTCATTATCAACTAATGGAAATATTTCTCCCACATTTCATCTAGAAAAAGGGACATGACAGAGCTGTCCCCTTTCCCCCCTCTTTTTTAATGTCTCTCTTGAACCACTGACAATGTACATATGCCAGCCCTCAGCCATTGAAAGTGGGACCATAAACAGGAAAGAATACAAAATCCGTTTATATGCTGGCAACATTTTTGTACCATTGAAGAATTCTTCCTCCTCAATCCCATCATTACTGAATGTAGCTGATATTTTTGGAAAGATCTCTTGCAATGCATATATCCAAAAGTTTCAGTATTTTCCATCTCAAATATGCAAGAAAATAACTTATCTAAGTGTTAAAATTTGTCCTAATCTTCCCAAAAGTGTTTCTATAAATATGGACTATACATTAAAATAAATTTCCAAGGATGTAAAGAGGTGGTGTCTCCTCTCTCTATCCTTTCTGGGGAGAATAAAAATAGCAAAAATGAGTATCTGTCCAAGATTGACTTAAACCATTAGCCTTTTATGTTTCAAGGTCTTTCGCTTGCTCAAATCAATAGGCTTATCATGAAATTTATATGGGATAAAACACAGGCTTGCTTGTCACACAAGACCCTTAAAAAATCCAGGGGAACTGGAGATATGAGGTTGCCAGATTTGTATCTATATTGTGTAGCATTCCAAATGTGTCCTATTGTAAGGTGGTTCCCCCTCACTCCCCCCCAGTAACTCTGTATACACACAGGCCTGGTTTGAGATTGAAAAAAGCTTAGCTATGCCATTTGGTTCCCTCTCTTTTTTTTATGTATCTTAAGAGGCTACCCACATCCTTAAGGAAAAATCCAATCTTTGCATCTACATGGGGCATCCTGCAATGCATTAAGATGATTACTGCATCATGGAAAGAGCAAGGTTACAACATCTTAAGACCACCCCATCTGACAAGGGCTCAAAGAGGTTGGACCCTTTGGGAAGAAAAATATTCTCCTCTGGGAGCCTGCAATTCTGTATTGCTAACTATCAGACTTCATTAGTGAAATACGATTTTAACAATTACTCTAGATTGGCAGACTTTAAGACAAACCTCCCCTTGAAAGACAGACCCCAATTTCAATCCTTCATTCAGGAAGGCAGACTAGCAGCAGAAACATCCCTGCAAGCTGAGGTGGATGCAGTAGACACAGCATCTAGAGAGCTAGCCACTGTTATGGTTCGGAGGTGTGATTCTTGGCTTCACTCTTTGAGGTTCCCCAGGGAGGTGCAGAACACCACAGAGGATTTACGATTTGACTCCAACTTGTTCAGTGATAATACTAATGAGTCTCTGCACTCATTGAAGGATTCTAGATCAGTGGTCTCCAAAGTGTGAGGTGTGTCCCCATAGGAGGGCACAGAGGAACATTCAGGGGGGCAGGGAGGGAGTGCCACTCAGCCCTGCTGTGCCCTCATTCCGCTCCAGCCCCAGCCCTGTCCCCAGCTGAGGCCCTGGCCTCCGGCCTCGGCCCCCGACCACAGTCCGGCTCCGGCCCTACTCCCAGGAGCGGCACCTGCACCCAGCTTTTGGCTTGGCTCTGCTCCTGGCCATGGCCCCAGCTGCAGCTTTGGCTCTGGCCTTGGCTCCTGGCCCCTGACTCCGCTCCTGGCCCTGGCGGGGGCATCGATAGATTGCATTATGGGTAAGGGGGTTGCAACATAAAAAGTTTGGGGAACACTGCTTTAGATCGATCCTCCTCCTCTTGGGAATTTACACCACAGCTCCGAAGAGAAAAAGTCACAGGCAGGCATATAGGCCAAGACTGCTCCCTCCACAAACATTCTACTACTGGCATCCAGCTGAGCCTTCACGCAGGCATCATAGAATTTAGAGACCTTGATTTTTGGTCCCCTCTCTTATCACAATCTCCACTGACTGGTCTGTACTTCCGTGGGTTGTCCTTATTTCCTTTTTTATAGATGGGCACTATATTTGCCCTTTTCCAGTCTTCGGGAATGTCTCCTGTCTTCCATGATTTTTCAAAGATAATTGCTAATGGCTCAGATATCTCCTCAGTCAGCTCCTTGAGTATTCTAGAATGCACTTCATCAGGCCCTGGTGATTTGGAGACATCTAACTTGTCTAAGTAATTTTTGACTTGTTCTTTCCCTATTTTAGACTCTGATCCTACCTCATTTTCCCTGGCATTCACTATTTTAGATGTCCAATCGCCACCAACCTTCTTGGTGAAAACTGAAACGAAGACGTCATTAAGCACTTCTGCCATTTCCACGTTTTCTGTTATTGTCTTTCCCCCCTCATTGAGTAACGGGCCTACTCTGTCCTTGGTCTTCCTCTTGCTTCTAATGTATTTGTAGAACGTTTTCTTGTTACCCTTTATGTCCCTAGTTAGTTTGATCTCATTTTGTGCCTTGGCCTTTTTACTTTTGTCCCTACATACTTGTGTTTATTTGTTTATATTCATCCTTTGTAATTTGACTGATTAAACTGTTTCCACTTTTTCTAGGTTTCAGAGTAGCAGCCGTGAAGTGAAGTGAGCTGTAGCTCACGAAAGCTTATGCTCAAATAAATTGGTTAGTTTCTAAGGTGCCACTAGTACTCCTTTTCTTTTCACTTTTTCTAGGACTCTTTTTTGAGTTTTAGATCATTGAAGATCTCCTGGTTAAGCCTGGGTGGTCTCTGGCAATACTTCCTATCTTTCGTACGCAGTGGGATAATTTGCTCTTTTGCCCTTAATAGTGTCTCTTTGAAAAACTGCCAACTGTCTTCAATTGTTTTTTCCCTTAGACTTGCTTCCCATGTGATTTTACCTACCAACTCCCTGAGTTTGCTAAAGTCTGCCTTCTTGAAATCCATTGTTTTTATTGTGCTGTTCTCCCTCCTACCATTCCTCAGAATCATGAACTCTACCATTTCATGATCACTTTCACCCAAGTTGCCTTACACTTTCAGATTCTCAACCAGTTCCTCCCTATTTGTAAAAATCAAATCTAGAACAGCCTCTTGCCTAGTAGCTTTCTCCACCTTCTGAAATAAAAAATTGTCTCTAATACATTCCAAGAACTTGTTGGATAGTCTGTTTCCTACTTTGTTATTTTTCCAGTAGATGTCTGGGTAGTTCAAGTCCCCCATCACCACCAAGTCCTGTGCTTTGGATGATTTTGTTAGTTGTTTAAAAAAAGCCTCAACCACCTCTTCTTCCTGGTTTGGTGGTCTGTAGTAGACCCCTACCATGAGATCACCCTTGTTTTTTTACCCCTTTTATCCTTACTCAGAGACTTTCAACAAGTCTGTCTCTTGTTTCCTCAGAATCTGCAGATACCTCAGTCATCTTAGATTATCTCCTGTCATTGAAGAACTTGGGTCTTTCCTTTAGCTCCTTGGAATCCATTTCACAGTGATTAGTGCCTTCCTTCTTCCAGTAGATGGACGCTCCATTTTTATTCACTCATCAACAGATTCCTGAAGGGCCTAGTTAGGACCTGTCAGTGGTTAAACCAAACACCTCAGTGGGACCTCAGTCTCGTCCTGTCAATACTCACCACCACTTGAACTTTTGGCCACATGCTCTATGTCCCACCTTTCCATGAAGGTCACATTTTTAGTTGCTATTATTTCAACCAGAAGGGTGAATGGGATGGGAGCACTCATGGCTGATTCACGCTTTACCATTTTTCACAAGGAGAAGGTCTCCCTTCACCCTCATCCTAAATTCATCCCTAAATTAATTTCTGAATTCCATGCCAACCAACCTGTCCACTTAGCTGTGTTCTTCCTGAAACCCCATGCTTCTGTTGAAGAGAAAATACTTCATTCTCGGGACCAAACCAATCAGAAAATCATCAAGACTATTTCTTGCTATAGCAGAAGGTCACAAGGACAAGAAATATCTTTTCAGAGAATCTCAGAATGGATTTATGGTTGCATCATCATGTGTTACCAATGAATGCATATGCCTCCTCCGGAAGGGGTAAGGGCACACTCCACAAGAGCACAAGCTGCTTCCACAGCATCTCTACAGGAGGTGCCAATACTGGACGTATTCAGAGTGGCTACCTGGAGTTCTATTCACACATTCACAAAACATTACACACTAGTTCAGGTCTCTGCTGCAGATGCAGTTGTGGGGACTTCAAGCACCTTTACTGCTGACATCCTCAGACCTGCCTCTGGTTTGAATACTGGTTGTCAGTCATCCATGTGTGACCTACACATAGGGATAGACATTTTAAGAAATAGAGTTTACTTACCTGTAACTGGAGATTCTCTGAGATGTGTGGTCCATGTCTGTATTCCACTACTCGCTCTCTGCCCACCCTGCTTCAGAGCCTATTGGCTTCATGGTAAGAACAGGATCTGGAGTAGCATCAGCCCACACTGCCTCTTATGCCCTTTGTCTGGAGCATGAGGAGGGACATTGCTTGTTAAGACTCTCCAGACTCGAGCACATGGCACGCATTCATACCTATGTGTGGAATACAGATAGGGACCACACATCTTGAAGTACCTCTAGTTACAGATAGGTACCCTCCATTTATTCTGAAACAAGAGTGATCAGATGGGGATGTATTCCGGAATGGTTTATTCCACAATATTCTGAAAAATTAATGTAGACATGGCCTAGGATAAAATTAGAATTTGGTGAACATGAGCTACCTAAGCCCAACCTGCACTTGTCTACTTAGCCTTCTCCAAAAAAATCCCCAAGAACTTCCCATATGTTAACACTTTTTTATCTTTGCCCTGGGGATTCCGGAATACATCCCCATCTGGTCACTCTTGTTTCACAATAAATGGAGGTTACTGTGATGTTGCACTCCATATATTTATGGAAATATGCTTATGTGTGTAAATATAATGTAACTGGAATATGCTTTATGCAAAAGGTCTCTTGTAAGGTATCATTACAAAGCTTATGATCTCCTGAGTATGTTTATCCTATTTGTTTGCATGTGTTATTTCTATGTCTGGAGTTAGGATAATAAGATATAAACTTGTATTACTAATGTAAACATGTTAAGTGGAAGCCATTATGTCGTGCCTCAGAATCCATGAACTGTGAATGGGTTTGTTTACCTTCAAGCCTTCCTGTGTAGGTGTCTTCCAGCTACTAGGCTATGAAGAAGGAGGTTTTACAGTGACATGTGATCATGTCACCTGAACTGGAATCCATCTTAAACTTGGTGCTTTTCCATTTAGAAGGAGGGATGGGGATCCAGAGAGACAAACAATTCCCGCCTTGTGCCAAAGCTATAAAAGGGGGTGGAACAGAACAAAGGGGGCTGCAGTCATGAGAAATCCCCTAGTTACCACCTGAGCTGGAACTAACACGAACTGTACTAGGGGAAAGGATTGGGCCCAAACTAGGAAGGAGTCTAGTCTGTGAAAGAAGCTTATTGGAACATCTCTGAGGGTGAGATTTACCTGTATTCAGTTTCTTAATGTATTAGGCTTAGACTTGCATGTTTTGTTTTATGTTGCATAGTAACTTATTTTGTTCTGTCTGTTATTACTTGAAACCACTTAAATCCTCCTTTTTATTCTTAATAAAATCACTTTTGTTTATTAACCCAGAGTAGGTGATTAATACTTGGGGGAGCAAACAGCTGTGCATATCTCTCTACCAGTGTTATAGAGGGTGGACAGTTTATGAGTTTACCCTGTATAAGCTTTATACAGAGTAAAACGGATTTATTTGGAGTTTGGATTCCATTGGGAGCTGGGTGTCTGGGTGCTGGAGACAGGAGTACCTGCTGAGTGGTTTTCAGTTAAAGCCTGCAGCTTTGGGGACGTAGTTCAGACCCAGGGTCTGTGATGCAGCAGGCTTGCATGTCTGGCTCAACAAGACAGGGTTCTGGAGTCCCAAATGTCAGGGAAAATGGGCTCAGAGGTAGTTTCAGCACATCGGTTGATAGTCCCAAGGGTGTCTCTGTGACCAAACCCGTCATGGTGGTGTAGTCAAACAGGATCTGTGCACAGCTGATTGCTTTGAGACACTGGTGGTGATTTTAAGAGTGGTTAGTGGTTTGTTGTTTTCTGTTTGTTTATTTCGAGTGAGGGAAATAAGCACAAGAAAGCAGGAAAATGACTACCAGTGAGACAGCTACAAAACTAGAGCTGGCCAGACTGAAAGCGGAAGACAAGGCAAAGGACCATGAGTTTCAAATGTGGCAGGCAGAAATGAGGCTCAAAGAAGCAGCTGCGGCCAGGGAAACCATGGAGGCCCAGAAACAGGCTCAAATTGAAACACAAAAAGCTGCCCTGGAGTTAAAAGACAGAGAAATAAAGGCCCAAATTGAGACACAGAAGCATGAACTGGCTGTAATGGAGTGGAAGAGACAAAACCCTTCAGCAGCTGGCTCTACTTCCCCCAAAATCCATAAATGGGAGTGGTTATGTCCACAGTATGATGAATCCAGTGATATTGCTGAATATTTCATCACCTTTCAGAGACTGTGCACTCTCCATGCAATTCCTGAAGATCAAAAAATCACCACTTTAGTTGCAAAATTGACTGGGAGAGCTCTGGACATATTCCATAAGATGCCTATTTATGATGCTTCAAACGATGGTAAATTTAAGGAACTGGTTTTGAAACAGTTTCAGATTACACCTGAAACCTACAGGGTTAAATTCAGGAGTCGTAAGAGGGGATCTGGATTGAGTAATGTGGCTTATGTAAATGAAATGAGAGATTTGTTTGGGTGAGGGGAAAAGGCATTACAGGCTTTGAAGAAATGTGTGATTTGGTTACTTAGGAACAGTTCCTGAATATGTGCAGTGATGATGTAAAACAGTATTTGTGAGACAAAAAGGTGAATGCAGTTGGGGAATTAGCTGGGTTTGCAGGCTCTGACGAGCAGTCACAAGCTGCAGTTAAACATAAACCACCGACAGAGGGGTACAGGGTGGGTGGAATCACCGTTTTACCCCGGGAAAAAGGAGGCTGGGCGTTCACCTCCCCATCCCCCGTTACTCAGCCCAAGTCTCCTGTACAAGCAGAGAAGCCCAGAAAGTGCTGTCACTGTAAGTCCACTGAGCACCTGAGGAATAAATGTCCTTGGCTGAGTGGGAACAGGCGGCGTAACTCAAGCTGCTGCTTCTCAGAGCATAGGGGTATCCCAGGCTGCTGCCTCTTTCCACACAGGATTTGTAAAGGTTGCTTATACACAACCAAGCACTGAGCATGTGCACGCTGTTAAGTTTAATGGCAAAGTGCTCCAAGGATGCAGAGACACTGGTGCAGAAATTTCCGTGGTCAGGGGGGACCTGATCCAGGAGAAGGATTTGTTACCAGGAAAAATGGCAGAATTAGAATTGGTGGGAGGTTACAAAGTCCTTGCACCTTTAGCTATGGTACACATGGAAACTGGTGATTTGCAGGCTAAACTGCCTGTTGCAGCAGTGACACACAATTTTGCACTGTTTCTACTGGGGAATGATTTTTTTGATGTGGCAGAATCTGTCCCAGGGTTTGTTAGCAGCGAGAAGGACTCTTGTGCTAAAAGCCCCGGGGGGGAAGGCTGAAATCACATGTGCTGCTGGGGGAATAGGAGAGGGTCTCTTTAATTCCTCTTTAAATTCACATAACATGAGAACAAAGATGAAATAAAAGATTAATAATTAAATTCAGACTATAAGAGCGTTAATATTTCTGTAGCAGTGGAGAATGCAGCTTTGGGGGCAGGGATGGTCCTAACCAGTTCCTGTAGCCCCTGGGCTCAAGGCGGGTCTCTAGGGAAAGGGCTGGATAGAGCCATCTCCTGTTCTGTCTTCCTCGGGGAGAGGGATGTTCCACCTTGTAACAGGGAGGCCTTCCCAGCTGCTGACTGCCAGGAAGTTGCAGGTCAGCAGGGGACAGGTCCTTCACTAGGGTGCACAGAAATATGTATCCCAGAGATGGAAGACTGGTGACTGCTGCGGTGGGAACAGACCCCAAGGACTCTGTAGCTGGAAGCAAGCCCAACCTGAGTGAAAGGGGAGGGGGGATTTTGCTGGCCAGTGAAGGGTCTGTCATAGCTGGTAGCTGTGAGCCCACAGCTGGATCAGGGTCACCTTCCCTTTTGGAAGGAGTGTCTGCCTCAGAGGGGAGCCCAGAGAGCAAAGTCCAGAGGGAAGGTGAGGGGGGACTGGAGGGTCTGCCCACCTTTTGTAGTGAGGCTTTTCCCCAGGAGGAGGGTGAAGGATCTGCATCTAAAATGCTAGACCCCTCACCTGTAAATCAGGTTTTTAGGGAAGACTGGGGCTCAGATCTCCTGGAGGGGAGAGTCCACCCAGCTGACTTTTTGGGAACAGAGAATGGGGTAACCAAGGGAATCTTACCAATCCAAAGCACTCCATTGAAAAATGTTCCTGCTACCCTTGTGAGAGATAACACTGCCTCTTCAAGGCTGGAAGAAGGAAAACTTTGCATTTGGGAAGCTTCACAAAGGGGTGGGGTCCAACAGAAAGAGATTCCAGAGGGAGGGGCTGAGGGCAGGCATGGTTGCAGTGTACCCTTTTCTTGCCAAAACCTCAAACACATGCCTGAATTGAGCACCTTCTACAAAGAGGAAGAAGAATCTATCTGAGAACCTACCATGGTACACAAAGAGATTGAAAAATGGAATAGACACTGAACAAGCCAAACTGTGAACAAAGTCTGTCTGTCATAAATTGACTGTTAATCTTGTGTCTTTTGGTACTTCATCTTTGGGTCAAGACAACGGAGTTAATACTAATGGTAAACCCTTTAAAGATGTGGAACCTACCTCATTTATGGAAAAAAACGTTTGTACATGCTAGGGTTGGTAACAGACCGTCCCACAAGCATGTTGCTTTTCAGCTTATACCTGTAAACATGCTTAGAGCTTGGCACAGCAGCAGAAGCATAGCAGGCCAACACTGCTGTGTGGAAGGGGAAACTGAGGCACGCTGCCTCATGGCATTGGTGGCTAAATGCCAAGACACCTACACTTTAACCGATATTGCTACCTGAATACTGTTAGCAATACTGCACCCCAACATGTTTTCAGGCACCCAGGGACCAGGAACCCAGAACTTTGCTAGGACACCTAAGAATGACATCATAGGGTTTAAAGGTACTGGGAGGGTGTGTGACCAGAGACAAACTGGAATTTTACATGTACTGCCTCTGCCATGGACAGTGTCCAAGACTCTGGCAGTAAGTTCAGGAGGAGGGTGTGACATTGCACTCCATATGTTTGGAAATATGCTTATGAGTGTAAATATAATGTAATTGGAATATGCTTTATGCAAAAGGTCTCTTGTAAGGTATCATTACAAAGCTTATGATCTACTGAGTGTGTTCATCCTATTTGTTTGCATGTATTATTTCTATGTCTGGAGTTAGGAGAATAACATATCAACTTGTATGTCACAGTGATCACTCTCCTTTTAGGTTTATCACATAACATGAGAACAAAGATGAAATAAAAGATTAAAAATTAAATTCAGACTATAAGAGCATTAATATTTGTATATATTATAGTTAATTTGTGACTTTTTTTGTTCCAAAGAAGAGAAAAAACAGCCTGGCTAGATTTTAAATTGAAATGAATGATGTTGGAACCTTTAACAGTATTTGTAATTCTGTAATAATATTGGCAATCAAACCTCACATTTCATGACATAACCTAATTCCCGGTGAGAAACAGAAATTCTCTTCACTCTCTGCAATGTGCAGCACTGCACAACTGTTTAAACTGGCTAGGTGCATAATGGGGATTTTTCCCCTTTCTGAGAGTTTGGAAGTGCCTGCGTCATGCTATGGCAAGTTAAATGGACTAGTTCACTGGTCTGTTATACTGGATAGTGGTCAGTAGATGGCAGCATTTATGTGATCATTACTCTAATCCAGGGGTCAGCAAACTTTCAGAAGTGATGTGCCAAGTCTTCATTTATTCACTCTTTTTAAGGTTTCACGTGCCAGTAATACATTTTAACGTTTTTAGAAGGTCTCTCTATAATATATAATTAAACTATTGTTGCATGTAAAGTAAATAAGGTTTTTAAAATGTTTAAGATGCTTCATTTAAAATTTAAATTAAAATACAGATCTTACCAGTTTAGTGTCATCCTTGCCCTTGCTTTTCCTTGCTGAGTTTTCCAATGTCTGGCATATATTTGGATACTTTAAGCTGCACACAGGCTTCTTAGTGATCAGTTGCTAACCAGCTTCGAGAGGGACAGAGGACAGATTTCATGTGTGAAAATACCTGTTCACACAGGTATGTTGCAAACGCAATTTTCTTCAAACAGTTAAATTTCACTGGCAGGGATGTCCAGCAGGTCAGAATAAAGGCCCCATGATCTCTCTCTGTAGCTTTAAGTGCATTCTGCAGATCTCCAATCTTTGATTCCCACAATTCTGAGCTTTTTAACTGAATGAGCTGCATTTCGAAATCTTCAACACCCACCTACTGAAATACAGACAAATCCAAGTTGCTTTCGTTGAACTTTTCAGGTTTAATTAGAAAATAAATCGTTGGGCCAAATCACTGGAAATGTTGAAATCTGTCAGAAAATTCTGATTCCAATTCTTGCATGTATATGCCAATCTCGTTGACACTGACAGTGCAATATGTCAATAGCTCTTATGTGTTGGAAATAGTGGAAAGTCGAAGTTCGAATATCCCGAGAAAAAACTGCTAGTTTTACAACAAATGCCTTCCAGGTTTCATAAAGATCCAGAACCATTTTCCCCGCACCCTGGAGACGGAGGTTGAGTTTGTTTAGGTGAGCGGTGATGTCAGTTAGAAACATGAGCTTACACAGTCATTTGTCATTATCCAGTTCGGGGTAGTTTTGTCCTTTTTCCAACAAAAAGGCCTTGATTGCATCAAAACAGTTTACAAAGCGCACCAAAACCTTGCCATGGCTTAGCCACTGTGACGGGGCAAGGCCAGATGGCTATAGAAAAGTAGTGGGAGATAGATATATTAGCTCCAGGCTAAACAAATCCCTGGTACCAGGATAAGCGAAATGGCAGCTGCTCCAGGTCAATTAAGACACCTGGGGCCAATTAAGAACTTTCCAGAAGGCAGGGAGAAGGCTAGGTTGATTGGGACACCTGAAGCCAATCAGGGGCTGGCTGAAACTAGTTAAAAGCCTCCCAGTCAGTCAGGTGGGTGTGCATGTCAGGAGCTATGGGAGGAAGTTGCACTCTTGGAGAGGCTGAGTAGTACACACCATATCAGGCACAAGGAAGGAGGCCCTGAGGTAAGGGCGAAGTGGAGCTTGAGGAAGTGAGGGCTGCTGTGGGGGAAGTAGCCCAGGGAATTGTACATGTTTCTAAAAGGTCAGCTACCATAGCTGATACAATTAGGGTCCCTAGGCTGGAGCCCAGAGTAGAGGGTGGGCCCAGGCTCCCCCCTCCCCCTTTTGCCCCCGATTAATCACTGAGACTGGGAGACAACAGAGACTGTGCAAGGAAGGATAACTTCTCCTCACCTCCCTTGCTGGCTTATGATGAAAATGGCTCAGTAGACTGTGACCCTTGTCTCTAGAGAGAGAAGGGTTACGTGGAGGGTCACAGTGAGCCTCTGAGGCTAGCGAAATCCGCCAGGAAACGCAGGACCCACAGAGGCAAGGACAGAATTTTGTCACACCACCAAATGTTGCTGTAAAGTGGAATGTCATTATAAGAACTGTCCATCTCTTCTAACAGTACTTGAAACTGTCTGTGAGTCAAATCAGATCGAGCAACAAGGACATTTACAATTTGCACCACTGTATTCATCTCATTATTAAGCTCTGATTTAGAAATTTTAGCACACAGGTTTTCTTGATGGATGATACAGTGAAATTTGACTGTTGGGAGGCCAATTTGATCTTCAAGTAACTTTACAAATCCCTTCTGTTTTCCTACCATGGCAGGAGCATCATCTGTTGTCACACAAAATATTTTTCTGATGTCAACTCTCATTCTTCAAAACAGTTTACAAAAGATTCCGCTATATCTTCCCCCTTTGTTGTGCCATGCAGAGGTTTTAGGCAACAAAGTTCCTCTTGGATTTCATTGGAAGCACAATATCTTGCAACAACTGCCAAACATGGAACGTCGTTTATATCCACGCTCTCATCAACGGCAACACTAAATGCTGCTGTGTCTTTGAATATAATTGTCTGCTTTTCGTTAATGTTTTCTGCCATTTCGCTTACGCGTATCTCAACTGTTCTGTCAGAGACAGGCAGTTCTTTTTTTCTAGATATGCATCTTTATTTGGAAAATCATTGAACAAAACCTCCAAACTGCTGAGAAAAACTTTATATATTCCCCATCTGTAAACAGCTTTCCAATTTTTCAATGCACTGTGCAATCTTGTAACTTCCTTCTGTGGCTTGATTTTTAACTTACACTTAAGCATTTAACAACACTGCTTTGCATCTCATATCCTGCCACTGCCTTTTTGATCAGTCTTGTCTGCTTAATCAAGAAAGGTTTTCCTCGTGCTTCGTTTGAAAATGTCGTCAAACACTTGATGTGGGACAAACAGCACTTTCACAACAGAAAGCACAAACAGCATGGTCCTTCTTTTGAATAAATCCAAATTTGTCTGTCCAAGAAGGCTGAAATGAACGGACATCTAACTTTGCTTTCTTAGGAGCTGACATTTTGTCAAATGTACCCCTCAACTTACAGTGGGGGGAAAAAATTGCAACAGACGGCACTCACAACGTCAAATGCAATGCGCTGTTCCACGTGATGTGATAGTGATGTAAGCAGCAAATCAGGACTTAAAAATATCCCAGTACAGTGGCACTGGAACAATTTTTAAGGTGGGCTACTAAGCTGTGCCCCCTCTTGCCCCTGTCTGCACCCCTCACTGTCCCAGGCTGGGGCCAGTGGGCCACAGCTGGGGGTGGCTGCAGAGCCCCGGGCCGAGACCAGGAGCAGAGCCCCAGGCTGGCGGCCGGGACCCCACTGTGACTGTGCTCCCCATAAGGCTTTATGGAGATATGCTTATGAATGTATATAAGACATAACTAGAATATGTTTTATGCGACATATGCCATGTAACACATCTCTGTAAAGGTTATGATCTACTGAAACTATTAATCCTATTTGTATGCATGTGTCATTTTTGTATTCGAAGTTATGAATATTGGCTGTGTACTGGCTTGATTTTTAAGTAACCTTTGTAAAGCATTTGGTCAGCTTCTTGAGAAAGGAATGTGCAAATCAAGAAGTACTTAAAGTACAATGAATCTTGGAATGCTCCAGTCCACATAAGAAGTCTTCCTGGAGACATTCAAGATACCATGTGGGCAATGGCTTCTGCCTGTAAAAACTGTGAGTTATGCATGGGCATGTGACTTGCCCAGGTGACTTCAGAACTCCATCTTGGAGCTGGACTTTGCATAGGAGAGAGGAGGGGGTCTTCACCCACAAGAGAAAGTCTATTTAAGCCCCTGGAAGACCCCTCCATTTTGTCTTCTGCTGGCTAAGAAGATAGTCTCTCCAACCCCAAGGATACCTGAAAGAAACTGGAACAAAGGACAGTAACTACAGGGGTGTGAGTGCTTGCTGGACCCAGACTAGAAGGAGGCTAGTCTGTAAAAGAGAGCTTACTCGAACTGGTGAGGTTTTTATCTGTATTCAGTTTGATTAGACATAGACTTGCGGGTTTTATTTTATTTTGCTTGGTAATTCACTTTGTTCTGTCTGTTACTACTTGGAACCACTTAAATCCTACTTTCTGCATTTAATAAAAACACTTTTTACTTATTAATTAACCCAGAGTATGGGACGGCAAACAGCTGTGCATATCTCTCTATCAGTGTTATAGAGGGCAAACAATTTATGAGTTTACCCTGTATAAGCTTTATACAGGGTAAAACAGATTTATTCAGGGTTTTGACCCCATTGGGAGTTGGGCATCTGAGTGTCAAGGACAGGAATACTTCTGTAAACTGCATTCAGTTAAGCCTACAGCTGTTAGATGACGTGGTTCAGGCCTGGTCTGGGTTAGCAGCAGGCTAGCAGGTCTGGCTCAAACTAGGCAGGGCACTGAAGTCCTAAGCTGCCAGGCCAGGAAAGCAGGAGCAGAAGTAGTCTTGGCACATCAGATGGCAGCTCCCAGGGGGTTTCTGTGATCCAACCCGTCACACCCACGATGGCAGCAGAGTCCCCGGGACTGGTGGTCGGGACCCAGGGGTGGCAGTGGGCTGAGCAGGGCCGGTGGACGGGACCCTGGGTGGCAGGGGGCTGGCGGTAGGACCCTGGGACCGCTGGCCGGGACCTGGACAGTGTGAGTGCCACTCAAAATCATCTCGTGCCACCTTTGGCACACGTGCCATAGATTGCTGACCCCTGCTCTAGCCTTTCACTGAAAGGGAAAATTTTTCACTGAGCTGAATGAAATACCCTTAGACATATGCTGTGTGGTATTAAGCATACTTCGTTTTACTAAATTGAGATTGCACATATTAGCTGCAAATCATTAATAATAAAATCAGCTAACTTCCTCTCACCAATGTAATAAATACTCCAGTTTTTTGGTTTATATTTTAAAATATGGGCTTAGTTTGCTGAAGCATGTACAGATATTCGCTGCTCAAAAATGTACTGCAGATTCAAGATTGACTGGCAGTGCCTTGTACCCTTGTAGCATGTGAAATGCACCTATACTTAAACCTCTGAAAACTAGGAAATATAGATTTAAGGTAATGTCTATCACACCACACTTGCACACAACCTAAATTTGCCCCCCTAGAGTTAGCAATTGCCACAGGAACTAAATCAACCCTGACATCTCTCTAAAATAACCTACCAGTTTCTGTATTATGTTCAACAAAATGCTATATCATTATTCCTCTTCATACACTCCTGCTGACTCTGTGGACTCTCCCTCTGTTAGGTGTACATGTGCTGATCCAGAGATTAGTTGCAGCAAGGTACCAGAGCTCACAGTACCATCTGAGGAGAGGTGCAGTTGCTGCTAGAAGGATCAGGGATCCCTTTTTTCTTTGCTGTGCTATGTTGGAGGCTTGAGTAGGTAAACATAATTGCCTCTCTTGGTTCTAAAAATCTAAGGGTATGTCTTCATAGCAAAAGATCTGCATAGGCTAGCCCACCTGAGCTAGGCTGAATACAGCTAGCTAGAGAGGGTAACAATAGCAGTGAAGACCAGTGGCATGCAGGCCTCAGGTAGTACCAGCCCGGCACAGACTCTGGGTATGTACTTGGCTCGCTAGCCTGCTCTGAAGCCTGCACTGTCCTCACTGCTATTGTTACCTGTGCTAGCTGGATTCAAGCTAACTTGGGTAGGCTAGTCCGTGCACAGTTTTTAACAGAGGAAGTATGAAAGTTTCAAATAGTCTATAGGGTTACTGGGATGCTAGTATGGCTGTGACAGTGACCTTCCCATGCTCACATGTCACTAGGCATGTCCAGAATTAAATGGAATATAAGAGTGCTTCACCCCTTTCTTACACTCTCGGTACTGCCATTGACATAGAGATGCACCCTCTCTGTCTTCTATGCTGCACTGTTGCTCTTTTCAGAGAAGCTGCCATGTTAGTCTGTATTCACAAAAAGAAAAGGAGTACTTGTGGCACCTTAGAGACCAACCAATTTATTTGAACATAAGTTTTTGTGAGCTACAGCTCACTTCGTCGGATGCATAAAGTGAAAATACAGTGAGGAGATTTATATACACACAGACCACACAAAAATGGATGTTTACCATACACATTGTAAGGAGAGTGATCACTTAAGATGAGCTAATACCAGCAGGAGCTCGTTCACCTGCACATCTACCAATGTGATATATGCCATCATGTGCCGGCAATGCCCCTCTGCCATGTACATTGGTCAAACTGGACAGTCTCTACGTAAAATCAGACACAAATGGACACAAATCAGATGTCAAGAATTATAACATTCATAAACCAGTCGGAGAACACTTCAATCTCTCTGGTCACTCGATTTCTGATCGAAAAGTGACTATCTTTCAACAAAAAAACTTTGAAAACAGACTCCAACGAGAGACTGCTGAATTGGAATTAATTTGGAAATTGGATACAATTAACTTAGGCTTGAATAGAGCCTGGGAGTGGTTGAGTCATTATACAAAGTAAAACTATTTCCCCTTGTTTATTCCTCATCCGCCCCCGCGCCCGCAAATGTGCTGGAAATGGCCCACCTTGATTATCACTTCGAAAGGTTTTCTCTCACCCCACCCCATTCTCCTGCTGGTAATAGCTCATCTTAAGTGATCACTCTCCTTACAATGTGTATGGTAAACATCCATTTTTGCATGGTCTGTGTGTATATAAATCTCTTCACTGTATTTTCCACTTTATGCATCCGATGAAGTGAGCTGTAGCTCACGAAAGCTTATGCACAAATAAATTGGTTAGTCTCTAAGGTGCCACAAGTACTCCTTTTCTTACTGTTGCTCTTGGAAGTTCCAGCATTTTGGTGACCCATATCACTATGCACTACAACAGTGGTTCTAAACCAGTGGTTCTCAGGGGTCCACCAAACATAGGGTGACCAGATGTCCCGATTTTGATAATGATCACATAAATGCTGCCACCTACTGACCACTATTCAGTATAACAGGCTAGTGGAATAGTCTGTTTAATTTGCCATAACACAATGCAGGCACGTGAAAAATCCCCATTATGCACCTAGCCAGTTTAAACAGTTGTGCAGTGCTGCACATTGCAGAGAGTGAAGAGAATTTCTGTTTCTCACTGGGAATTAGGTTATATCATGAAATGTGAGGTTTGATTGCCAATATTATTACAGAATTACAAATACTGTTAAAGGTTCTAACATCATTCATTTCAATTTAAAAGCTAACCAGGCTGTTTTTTTCTCTCTTTTGGCACAAAAAAGTCACAAATTAACTATGCTATATAGAAATATTAACGCTCTTATAGTCTGAATTTAATTTTTAATCTTTAATTTCATAGTCTTTGTTCTCATATTATGTGATAAAACTAAAAGGAAAGTGATCATTGTGACATACTGGGGCACAATCCAGACTAATGGGTAGCTGTGTCACTCCTGCCCTTTAGAATGCCTTGCTGCTGTAGCCTCCAACTGGATTGCTCACAAACAGCCTCCAGCATATAAATCACTCCCAAAGATGTCTGTGTGTGCTGCAGCCAGCCAGCCACACCTTGGCTCTTACCAGCCTTAGTTATGCTACAGGGTGACCCCAATACACCCCTAGTCCCAGATCTTCACCCAGAAGTGTATGTATTTGTACAACTCAGCCCTCTCCTGGACAGTACAAATATGTTAAGTCCAATGTTCCCTCTAATTTTTTACATCCATGTGTGGAATTAATTTTATGTGCCCCAATATGGTGGTGATGTGTGGTGGGGGTGAAGCTGAGTGGTTCAGCGTGTGGGAGGGGGCTTGGTGCGGGGAGGTGAGGGCTGTGGCTGGGGGTGCAAGCTCTGGGGTGGGGCTGGGGATGAGGGGTTCAGGATGTGGGAGGGGGCTCCAGGCTGGTGCAGAGGGGTGTGGGGGTGAGGGCTCCGGCTGGGGTGCAGGCTGGTCTGGGGCTGCAGTGGGGAGAGAGGACTCCCCCCCATATCTCCCCCCCCGGTTCTCTCTCGACGCAGCAGCCAGGGCCCGGGGGAGAGCCCCTGGATTAGATAAAATAATAAAACAAGTTTATTAACTACAATGAGAGAGATTTTAAGTGAGTGTAAATAAGAAATGGTTACAAGAAAAGTAAAGATTAAATGCAACTAATTAAATGCAACAAGATTAAATGTAGCTAAGTTAACAAACTATATTAGATTCAAAGCAAAGTTTTCTCACCAGTCTTACTGACCAAACTCTTTAGGTCAGGATCCCTCCTCCAGAGTCCAACAGCTGCTTCCTTTGTCTTTTTCAGGTGCAGAGAATGCAGTGGGCAGAAAGAGGAGGTGTGTGTGTGACTGCCCCTTTTTGTAGTACTGTCCCCCCTTTGAGAAGCATTTTCAGCTGGGAGCAAGGTGACAGGCAGGCTGTGTGGAAGGAAACTCCCTGATGTTTCTTTGCTAAAAAGTAGATTTTTTTTGTCTCCTACCCCCTTTCTTGCCAAAGAATGGCCACTTAGCAGGTAATGGTCCATCAGCGTTGTTTACACCTGGCTGAGACATCAGTTTGCCCTTTGTCTTTGAGGAACTGGTTTGGCCACTCCCCAAACTTATCTGGAAAACATACTTTTAGTCATGATCTCAGTTTATGTTTATAACTTCACATATAATGCTGCTGTGTGCATTTTGCTATTATATTATTGTTCAGCAACTTATGAGTTTTTAAATATCTCACAGAGTATACCTTGTACAAACATTATTACAATAGTCTGTAAGTTGTGAATGCAGGGGTGTATTCTGTTGCAGTCACTTTTTCACTGTACCTCAGTCAAGTCAACTCTTCCTTGTCAAGCTTAATAATCCTACTTTTTATACACTCATATGGAAGGTCCACTGTACTTGTAACCAGTTATCCAGTCCCTACTGTATCTCTCTCAAGGTGATGCAAACAAAACTGGACACAGTACAGTGACAACTCTTCTTATGACTTTTTTTTCCTTTTGCCAAAAGCTTTGTAATAAATTGGCTCCTTGAAAGAGGAGAAAACATACCTGGCAAGAGAGTCTTTCACTTTGGGGACTGGTAAGGAAGGCTTCTCTTTTTCACTTGCTGTTATAGTGGATTTCTAGAAGGCCATATTTTCAGTCCAGCTGTGGGTTAGTTGTAAGGAGACTAGCTTTTCTTGCTGGTAGTAAGCCTGGAGACAGGGATTTTTCCTTCCCTTCCTCTGTGGGGAAGTGTAGTAACCTTGTTTGTTCTTCATGCATAGCCAGAGCAGGGGAAGATTGGGAGGTGGAAATCCCCTTGGAATGCAGAAGGAAATCCTCAGTACACTTTCAAAGGCTTGGGATAAACTTTTCTGAAAAGATGATAGTTTTAGATTTTTTTTTGTTTAAACTTGCCTTAATGTTGATGGTGCCCTCTATCATCTTATGTTTGAGGAAAAATAGGACAATTAAAATAAGTTCCCCATGCTGAAGTCAAGAATTGCATCATGCTGACAGGTTTCTCTTTGGTGTTCACTGATCTGTCTACCTTCTTGTTTAGAATCTGATATCCTTGGATGAAGCAGGTACATCATTTCTCTCATCTCATGGTCCTCACAGACTGAGCTTTCTAAATGTCTCCTGACTGAATTCCTTACCACTACTCCTTCCCTCTTCCAAATTACACAGTACTGCTAGGTACCTGTTCTTGGGGAAGAACTCCTCAGAGCAGGAGTAACAATAGTCTTCCCATTCAGCTCCTGTGTTTACCATATTTTTGTAAAATAAATGTGGCTGCTTTACAGAATGCGAAGCAGTTGATTGGATGACTTCATAAATAAGTTATTGAATAGCTAACTCTGGAGCACACAAGAGGAGAGACTACTCTTGACTTACCTATGTAATAGACAAAAGTTGGTTCAAGAAGTAACTTTTGTTTAACTGCTTAATAACAGTGAGTTCAGTGGAGCTCCAGGTAGGAGTAGTTGTATGACTGGGGCTTTAATGAGCAAATAGCTAAAGACAGGTGACAAAGAACAAAGTTATTAAGTATATGAGAAGCAGCTAGCAAGATAGTAGGTCCACTAGACTATTAGGAAATTTGAAACCTGTCCTTCAAGTCTTTAAACTACTGCATCCGATGAAGTGAGCTGTAGCTCACGAAAGCTTATGCTCAAATAAATTGGTTAGTCTCTAAGGTGCCACAAGTACTCCTTTTCTTTTTGATCAGGAAGGGAATTTGAAGACTCAGTGTATGTGTAAGTAACAAGGCTTTTTAATGTTTATTTTGTTCATTATTTTTGATTTGTTTTTATGCTCACAGTTATATCTGTAAAAAAAAATGAACACATACTTTTTGAGAAGTCATCACTTTGTTCAAACAACTTCTATTTTGATATTTGACTACAAAGAATAGCTCTGGGATGGACTTTTATGATGAAGACAGTTGCAAAGAAATCACCGAGCTGCTCTGCAACATCCTTATTTTTCTTGTTTGAAGTTGCAGAGGAGCCAAATGATTTTGTTGCAACAATCTCCGGGACTGCAGAGCTGTTAGTTGTTGGCTTTAAAAAAAAGTTTCTTTTTTTAAAGATAGATAAAGATAGAAAAAGAGAAGATATTTTATTTGAAAAAACATGTTGCTACAAAAAAGCTGTTACTGTTATATTTGCAATGGAAAATTAAGTGTAAAACCAAACCCACACTGTACAAAAACAACTTTAATAGGAACAAGAATTTGCGGTATTAAATTTGTAAATTATCTTTATGAACAGTAGTTCAGAGTTTTCAATTTCATTTTATGGTAATACGGAATATCTCCTTGGTTATAATGTAGTAAGTAATGAGGACTGGATTGTATTCATCCAAGAGTTATGAATATATTTTAAGAATGAAGTGACTTAGCTATCAAAAATAATGCATAAAATATCATTTATTGTATTGGAGGACTCGAGGATAGATAAATACATTATGTTGCAAAAATGCTCTGTGATGATCCTGCAAATTGCAGATCAGTGAGTCTTATATGGGTAAAAAGTACCAAGTTGTATGTAGGATGATAAAGTGATGATACATCATGATAAAGTGCCAGATTGTACAAAACACAACAGCGTATCTGTTTAGTGACACAGTTTACCAAGAAGATGTCTTCCTGTTGCTTCGCTTTGTACTAGTGTCTTATTTAGTGAAGAGAAAGAATAAATAGTCTATTATTCAGTTTGGCAAAAGGTTAACAGGTGATTGCACCAATGAACTGTAATAAGATGTTTGCTGTTCAGTATATTTATTAGTGATCTGGAAGAGGGATGAATGGGAAGGTAGCAGAATTTCATGTTGACAAAATTATTTAGTTATTGAAAGACTAGAGAAGATTGTGAGGAATTTAAGAAAGTTAAGTGAATGGCCAGAATGATGGATTAAATTTATTGTTAGCAAATGCTAAGTGATATATACTGAAATAAATTATGTGAACTAGGGATGTTGATTAATCGCAGTTAACTCATGTGATTAACTCAAAAAAATTAATCGGGATTAATCCACTGTTAAACAATAAAACACCAATTGAAATTTATTAAATATTTTGGATGTTTTTCTACATTTTTATATATATTGTATTTTGTGTAATTGAAATCAAAGTATATATTATTTTTGATTATCATTTTTACAGTGCAAATATTTGTAAACAAAAGAAATTGTATTTTTTAATTCACCTCATACAAGTACTGTAGTGTAATCTCTTTGTCGTGAAAGTGCAGTTTACAATGTAGATTTTTTTTTTTGTTACATAACTGCACTCAAAGACAAAACAATGTAAAACTTCAGAGCCTACAGGTCCACTCAGTCCTACTTCTTGTTCAGCCAATTGCTAAGACAAACAAGTTTGTTTACATTTACAGGAGATACAATGTCATTATTTACAATGTCACCAGAAAGTAAGAACAGGGATTTGCATGGCACTTCTGTAGCCGGCATTGCAAGGTATTTATGTGCCAGATATGTTAAACATGCATATGCCCCCTCATGCTTCGGCCACCATTCCAGAGGACATGCTTCCATGCTGATGACGCTCGTTTAAAAAATAATGTGTTAATTAAATTTGTGACTGAACTCCTTGGGGGAGAATTGTATGTCCCCCGTTCTGTTTTACTCACATTCTGCCATTATTTCATGTTATAGCAGTCTCAGATGATGACCCAGCACATGTTCATTTTAAGAACACTTTCACTGCAGGTTTGACAAAACGCAAGGTACCAGTGTGAGATAATGAAAATGAACATGTGTCGGTCCACACTGCTTTGGATCGTTATCAAGCAGAACCCGTCATCAGTATGACGCATGTCCCCTGGAATGGTAATTGAAGCATGAAGGGACATACGAATCTTTAGAGCATCTGGCCCATAAATATCTTGCGATGCCAGCTAGAACAGTGCCATGAGAACGCCTGTTCTCACTGTCAGGTGACATTGTAAACAAGAAACAGTCAGCAATATCTCATGCAAAATGTAAACAAATTTGTTTGTCTGAGTGATTGGCTGAACAAGAAGTAGGACTGAGTGGACTAGCAGGCTCTAAAATTTTACATTGTTTTATTTTTGAATGTAGGGTTTTTTTACATAATTCTACATTTGTAAGTTCAACTTTCATCATAAAGAGATTGCACTACACTACTTTCTTTTGGTTTTTTACAGTGCAAATACTTGTAATAAAAAATAAATATAATATGAGCACTGTACACTTTGTATTCTGTGTTGTAATTGAAATCAATAGATTTGAAAATGTAGAAAACATACACAAATATTGAAATGGTATTCTATTGTTGTTTAACAGTGTGATTAATCGCATGATTAATTACAAATTAATTATTTTAATTACATGATTAATCTTGATTAATTTTTTTAATCGCTTGACAGCCCTAATTTGAACCTGTCATACTCTAATATAACTTTAACCTCTCTGGGTGAGTCATTGTCAGTCAAAATGTCTGCTGTGTAGAAAGCGGTGTCAAAGTAACCACACGAGATGTTAGGCTGCATTAAGAAGCCACTCTCCCGAACACCTAACAATTCCTCCCCCTCCCAAAAAAAACTTGTTCCATGCTTCTCCCACCCACACCCAACAACCCTCCGAGTTTGCTCCCAGGCTCCTTCCCAGCAATTACTTCCATTTCCCTCATCTCCTCCGTTACCCCTGACTCCCCCAAGCCTTTGCACTGCTTCTGAGAGGTGCAGGAAATACATTTCTGTGTTGTAGTTTAAATGAATTATTATTCAAAGTTCTGTGTTAATATGCTTAGTAAGGAATCTATTTGTCAAAAAACATTTCCTGAATCTTTTTTGTTGTCTATATTGTTACAGACATAGTTGCTGACAGGTATTTTGAAATAACTTACCAAAATAATTGAAACTGGTGTGATTATATTGTGTTATTTTCACAAATAAAATATGGAGACTTTTTAATTTTTTGGTGCAGAATTCCCCCAGGAGTAATTTGCTTTTTATTTAGTAGAGTAGAAAGTACCAAGCACTTCGTTATTAGAGATCTACAAAATAAGGACAATCATTCAGAGCAGGGAGAGATTGGGATAGGTGAGAAAGAAGAAATCTGCAGAAGGATGAATGTCTGGAGCCAGCGGGCTTTAGTTCTTTATGGAGGTGAACTATATGCCTTTTTGCACCAGCTTTGCTAAATTTGGCCTAAGGTCTTAACCTTTTTTTTTTTTTTTTATAGTAGATATGAGCCCATAAAAGGGTTCCATGTATTTGGACGGTTATAAAGGGTTATAAATCTTGCTACCTACAATAGCTATATCAGTGCTTATGCCTTAGGATATAAATGAATCAAGAACTACTTGGGATTAGGAAGAAAATAGTCCTAAGGGGAAAATTCCTATATTATGAGGCATCCCTCATCTTCCTTTGAATCATTTAGTACTTATCACTGTTTAAAGCAGGATAGCAGACTAGATGTCATGATCTGGCATGGCAATTCTCATATTCCTAGCTGTCATGTTCCATTGTAATGATGCATGACCTCCAGTTTGTGAGGAAATAAAAGTGTTATGGAAAGATGATATACAGCCTTAAGGGAAAACTTTGCATATATGAACTTTTAAAAAAGGAATGCTAATTTGGAGAAAAAAATCAAGCTAATGATTATCTTTTCCCACACTTTTTCTGCAAAAATTAGAGTACAGGTTCATCAGCTGAAGGCAAAATATTGTGTATTGATATATTATTCCAGGTAAACACTGACATCTAAAAATGTTTTAGTTAGTCAAGTTTGTTCTCTCCCCTCATGCTCATTTTTTGGGGAGGTGGAGGAGTGGGGAATGTGCCTCCCTGCTGTTAAAATTTAAACCACGGGATTATCATAGTGGATAAGCAGAGAGATTTACAGCAGAAGCAAAATGTAAGTTATTAAACAGGACAATAGATCCCTTTATGACTCCAATTCTTTCAAAAGATTAGGCTGAACTAATTGTTCCCCACGTTAACCCAGGTAGTCACAGCAGATGGTCACAATCATTATTTCAGTTACACACACTATTTTTGTAACTCTAATAGGTTTGTAGTTAGTGGAGCTTTGTGACATTTGGGGTTTTGATTATCATCCAGAGTTAGATACACAAAACCACAAAGTGAAATACTACTAAAATTGCTTTTTTCACCTTTTATTTGGGGTGTCAAAATCATGCATTACTGGATGCATCCGATGAAGTGAGCTGTAGCTCACGAAAGCTTATGCTCAAATAAATGTTAGTCTCTAAGGTGCCACAAGTCCTCCTTTTCTTTGTATGTTGGGTGCTATCCTCTTCCTTGTTCCAAACAGGCATTGGAATCTGTTTACTTTTTTACTGTTTTCTTGCAACCATTTCTTTTCCAGACAACTTCAGAGGGCCGTCTGCTGCCCTCTGATACCTTCTGAGGCTTTGGGGGTTCACTCTTCTGTTCCCCACACTCTGCAGTGTGCCGGCAACGTCACTTTTTTCCTCTTTTCTCACCTCTCTAAATCCTTAGAAACTGTCTCCAAAAGAGTATGCTACCTGCCTGAATCCTGCTCCCTCCCCATATTCTTCAATAGTAGAATGCTAAACAAAAAAAGATTACAGTAAACAAGTGGCAAGGGTTCTGTCTGTTCCTCCTGTGCACTAATATTTTGTAGCCCTCCTCCTCAGTTTTGTAATATGGCCTGCTGCTACTCCTCAATATTATTTCCATTTAAAATGCCCTCTGTCTGGCCTCTGTTACTGCAAAGTGAGTGAAGGTTCAGCCACCAGCAATGGACCAGTAGATGGAGAAACAGACAGTAACTCATACCCAGCACTTCCAAAGGAGAGGGGCTAATCAGGTTAAAGCTTGTAGGGGTGATGTTGTGAAAATAAGCAATAAAATATGTTTCAAGCAAATATGTTTAAAACTGTGGAGGTGCACTTGCTTCCTGTTCTTGTCTACTACTACTACTGCAGAGTGACATCTTGATCTTTGTGCTGTTCTGAGAAACAATTTCGAAACACAGACCGCATCTCATTGCTGTTGTAACCTTAGCAACTCTTATAAATCACATAAGTTATCCAATAAAGACTCCCCTGAACCTAGATAATTCATTTAAAACTGAACATTGATTAACACCTGTTTTTTTTCCATAAAGACCTTAGAGGAAAGTCCAAATGAAGATAGAATTTAGCAACCCCAGTTTAAATGAATTACAGTAATGTTTTTACCTGTAACAAAAAATGAGTCATTAACATTTGTAGAATTGCAATTCTGATCATTAGTAACTTGATTATATACTAAATCATGGTTAAGAGTAATTAAAGATGTCATTTATTACATTAATGAAGTGAATCATATAAAATATCTTATTATGCCAATACATACACATGGCTTCATTCTTTTCTCATTTATACTGGTATGAAACTAGAATTACTCCTGATTCTCACCAACGTGAGAGGAGTATCAGGATTTGAGTTTATTGGCATAGTCAAGTTTTCAGATAGCAACATGCAATGGAAATTACAGTGGAGGATGTATACGTCTCATAATATTAGTTGTTTCTGCAGCATTTGATAAATTGACCAGAGTATATTGTTTTGCTTTGGAGACATAGCAAAGGTTAATATGATTACTCCTGCACTGGGTGATATCCTTCCTTTCAGGCCACATTGTGAATGTGATGGGCAAAGTCTTGTCTCCAACAGACCACTTGGCAGACTCTATTTGATCACTTATCTTGTTCTTTGTCTATAGTGAAGCTGCTAGGAGAGGTCATGAGACATTGTCTCAACAGTCAGCAATATGCACATGACACCAGGCTCTGTTTTACTTGCATTGCTGATAGCAGTGTTACATAACTATTCTCGTGCCCGGCCGAGATTAGTAAGTGGATGAAGGCTGGCTGAAGCTAAATCAAATCAAGACAGAGATGATTTTGATGGAACGAGGGACGCCTTTTGAAGAGCTGGAAAACTGTAGCATCTTATGTTTTTGAAGGAGTCTGCCCTCAGATTACCAAATAGTTTTGTTCTCTGGGAATTCTCTTAGGCTCCTCATTCTTTCTGGACATGCACAGAGTTAAGTTTGCCATCTGTGGCTGGTAATAAGGCTTACACCCCTTGCTTTCTGTTACTGACCTGGCAAGTGATCCATGCCTTTGTAGCTTCTAGACTAGATTACTACAGCTCACTGTATTTAGGAATTAGTACACTACTGTTAAAGCTCTACCTGATCCAAAACACAGCACAGCCCACCTCAGCAGCAGTAGCTGCTAAGAACACATCACCATTGACTCCCCATAGGACATTAGGTACGTTTAAAGATGACAAATGTGATTTTAAGGCCCTCCGGGCGTTTAACTAAACCACTTAAAAGAGTGATGCCTCTTGCTAAGGAAACACAACTTCCTTCCAGAGTTACGCCCTTCAGAAAAGAAGAAACGACCAACAAATTGTTCTTGTGAGAGTGGGGAAACAGAGCTTTATTGGCATCTGGTCCAAGACTAAGACCAGAGGAAGTAAGGATGATCACAGACCTTACTGCCTTTATAATGAGTATGAAATTCACTCCTTTAGCTTTGCCTTTCCACAACATCAGCAACACGTATGAAAAGAGGAAGAGGAGATGCATGCACACACTTGCATGCACACACTAAAAAATATTCTTGCAACCTCTTCGGGGGGGAGAAGGAAGAATTCTCATCCACCTCTTGAGCTCTTTCTTATTTCTAGTTCATTTGGGGGCATATTCAGATGTGTGGGTGGGTGCTAGAGAAGAATCTAAATAGACAGAGAACACTGAAAGATTTTTCTCCCAATACATTATATTTCAATTTGATTTCAAGGTCTACAAATTGGGTGCTGCTTCTCATCTGAATCTAGTCTAAATTAGAACTAATTATACCCTTCTTTACATAATGCATTAAATTACTATGAGAGAAATCATTAAAACAAACAGTTGTTACTCACGGTAAAATGCCATCAGGAAATTACGTTTAAAGTAGGTATTTTAATAGACCATGTAATTCAGCTCTAGGTCTTTATTTTATGGAAAGATGGTGTCTCATTAAATATTTGAGCAAATGTATTAAAATAAGGAAAAAAGAGTTAAGGGGCACATTATGTAAGACTTTTCTTAAATAAACTATTATGTAATTGGACCAGTGCTGTAGTCCTTATTTACTCAAGGAAAACTAGCATTTTGACATGAAGTTAGTTGTTTAGTTTTAATATATATATTTAGATTTAAAAATAACAGAACGATAGATGTGAGAACATAGAGAAAAGAGGGAGTTAATATTTTAATACTAATTTGTGCTTTGATTTTATTTGTTAAAGAAACGGAGATACATAAGTGATTGCTTATATGGTGACATACTGTTTGTGTTCATGACATTTTACAGGCAAATATACAGAAATGTCTTGCTCTGAGGGTCTTCCAATCTAAAACTAGACCAAATGCATGCCATAAGTAGAAAGATAGACATTAACAGTATGGAATCTGTAGTGGTAAGGGGGTGTCACACGCCCAACAGGAATAAGATGTTACTAAAACCCATGTTTTCTGTTACAACATTAAACAGTTAAGTGTGATTTTGTGACAAGTTATTGCTGACTTACTGCCATGTTAACAGCTACCATTAAACATCTTTTTAACTTTTTAATAAAAAGACAGGAAAAGAAGAAAAAACAGTGGAAGCATTTACAACTTAAACAATGAAGTCTTTCATTGTAACAGTTTTCCTTGTTCCATTTCCCTTCAGCTGTATAGTGTCTTTTATGGTTGGAAATCTCCGGTTGATAGTCTTCAGATGGTATTAACTGCACTTTTTTTGTGGGGAAATGAGCAAAAAGTTACTTTAGTTGATCCTGAGCTGCTGCTGCTGTGCTGTTCAAGTATGGTCCTGCTTCCTTTAAACATGGTGAACTCACGTATAGGGGGAGATAAAGAATAGCAAAAATAGAAAATGTAGCTTCTTTATCTGGTGATGACTTTCAATTGCAACCTCACTGCTGAGGAGACACAGACACAGCACATGGTCTTATTGCCACTCTGAGATCTGGCAATCTTTTACCAGCGTTGGGCTGTTCAAGGCATTGTTTTTAGCTTGCCTTTCTTGTTCACAGGCTCACAGCAGTGTTGCAAAGTTGTGTTGCCCAGCTAAGGCAGAGTTTTATTAGACAGAAGACGAGAAATAGAAAAAAAGGAGAAATAAAGTGGGAAAGAACATGACACATGAGGAAGGGTATGATGGCAGGAACCAAAGACTGGCATCCTAGCTGTTGTTCAGGAGTCAGCTAATTCTGGGGTGGGGAAGGTGAGGGCAGAGGTGAGCGTATAGGATAGTGGTCATAGGTGCTGGAACTAGGGGTGCTGAAGCACCCCCGGGCTTGAACTGGTTTCCATTATATACAGGGTTTACAGTTTGGTTCAATGGCTCTCAGCACCCCCACTAGAAAAATTGTTCTAGCACCTCTGATAGTGATGTCATCTGTTCCCACTATGGCTTGGTCTTGTCAAGGCATATTTCAGGTTCAGAACGATGAAGGCCGCATGGTGTTGTGGTGCAACCCAGAAGATGGTGTGGGCAGCAGCAACCATGATGGTGAAGCTTGCTCCATCTTCTGCTGTTCTCATATAGTAACCCTCCACATAAACAGTGTCCAAGAAGAGGTGGTCACTCCTCCCATTAAAATGAACAAATTTAACACATTTCAACTATAAACATTTCTTCCCATTTCTAGAATATTTTATCTTATTGTTATTGCAACCTGTGACTTTAGCAGGAACCTTGAAGACCCTTGGATACTTGTGGGAAACAATGCTCTCTTTGTTCTTTAGATTTACTTACACATGCAAAATTTTACAAACTAACAGTGTCTTAACTCTTTTTCACTTGTATTCTCACAAAGTTATCCACAATAAATTTAGATAAGATGTTCATGTTCCGAATACTGTAATCCAACCCTGCCTCCAAAAGGTTCTAAATTACAGATTTATAATTATCCATGAAAAATATAAGTTTTATTTTCCTTCAAAAGTTATTTCCTTTGTTTTATGTCTTTACCTTTGCCCTGTCAGTCCAGTGCACATAACACACCATATTAGTAATGAGTGCTTAAATTGGAGATCAGTCAGATGTTTATCCCTTTTCAGATGTGTTGGTTTTTAGTCACTCTGAGCTATTAGCTTTTTTTAGTTTATTCCTTTCTCAGAGTACTAGTATATAGTGTGAATCAAGCTTTTCTAAAATCCAGGAATGGAAAGTTGCAGGACAATACTGAATGGTGGAAATCTCCTGGAAAACTCATGAAGCCAGGTCAAAGTGATTCAGCTTGGAAAATGCTAATTTTGAGTTTTCTTGCTTTCACATGACCATTTATTTTTTAGTCCAACATCACCTTTGATTTCCAAAATACTGTGAAACAATCTTACTTAATTTGCTGTGCAGGAAGCATAAACAGTATTTACTGAAGGCCCAGTAAACTTGCATTATTGGAATGTTTATTTTCAGTTTATAACTTTCCATTTGAAGGTTTTGAAAGTATAGTCATGTGTGTTTCTCTCATCTCACGTGAGCTTTCTTCATGAGCTGACCTGACGGCACTTGAAACTGATATACTAACTTGACGTTTCAGTATTTTCATTATCCTCCTCTTGTATCCTTTACATGCAAAGAAATAGATGAAAGGATCCATGCAGCAGTTAAAATTCATCAGAAACACAGTGTAATGGAGGGACTTCTGGAACGTTTGCTGTTCATTGCACAAAGGATTATATTGAAGCTTCTTGATCATGTGTTGGATAATTGCAATGTGATAAGGAGTAAAACAGATGACAAACACAACAATTACAAAAATGATTGTGTTGATGGCCTTTTTGTTTATCCCTGATTTTTCAGTTAATGGGTTTTCCTTAGCAGTTTGAAAAAGTTTGCAACTAATTTGAGAATAACAAAATAGTATAATTTCAAGGGGAATGATGTACCCTATTAAACAGGCAGCAAGAAGTATCCACGGTAGATGTTGAATTTTTTCAAAGTTTGGATATTCCATACATGTAGTCCTTCCTCTCTCCTCATTTGTCATGGACTGTATGAGCAATGGAAGTGTTTGGCTAAATACAAGAAACCAGACAAATATACAAATATACTTGGCATGTTTAATTCTTCTGATTTTGTTGTATCGAAAAGGGTGGACTACGGCAAAAAACCTGTCAATACTCAAGCAAGTCATAAAGTTTACACCTGCATATGTGTTGATATAAAATATGAGAGCAGTTAGTCTGCAAAGGGTTTCTCCAAATGGCCAATGAAATCCTAGTGCATAGTATGCTATTCGTGTAGGCAAGGCAGTAGTAAAAAGAATGTCTGAGAGGACAAGATTTATGGAATAGAGGGTAGTAGAGTTGATTTTTTTTCTGTTTTTAAAAATGACAACGAGGGCAAGTCCATTTCCAAGCACACCAAGAATTAAAATAAAGCTGTAAAACACAGGCAGTAAGATCCTTGCTGTATTTTGATGTTCATACAGGTCGCAGGTGGAGTTGTTTGTCTGAGGAGTTGTGAAAGCTATCGTGACAGTGACCATTTTCACAACTGGTGTTTCCGTAGGAAATGCCATAGCTCTACAAAAAACAAAACAAAAGGGAACATTTTGTAATAAATATAAACCAACTTCTTCCCCCTAGCAGCAGCCAACTGATCTTGCAGCAGGCCAACATTGTAAAACCTGAAACGAAACTTGCTTATGATGAAATCGTTTTTTTTAAGGTGGTTTAAAAAAAGTTCAGCTCTCTTGCTTTGATAAAAGAAAACAAAAGCATGCAGAAAGCAAAACTTGGATGAATTGGGGAATTCCTGGGTTAGAAGAATATCATTTTCTAGAAAATAAATGTTTGAGGTTAGAGAGAGAACTTTTAAAGAAGCCTGGGGGAAAAAAGCAGCCCTCAGTTTTGTTTAAAAGTAAAATGACACATAATCATGTGAAGTCACCAAAGGTCAGGTAACTACAGAAACCTTTAAAAAGTTGTTTCTGTGAATTTTAGGGAGTTTTTATTTGTTTTTTGTTTCTTTTTAATTTGCTAAGAGGTTCTGTCAGTGATATGAAATTTGTGACTTATATTAACATGTAACGAGAACTTAATTTATAGAGACCAGGCTTTTACAACGTTAGTATTGCCTATAACAATTGAACTGAAACCTTCCAAACCTTCTTCAGTGGTTCTTGGAACAGACATGTAATCTAGGTATAATATATCATACTTGTTGACTAAATGGCAATACAGCAAATTCAGAATAGCTTTAAATATATTACTAAAAATATGAGAGGAGAGGATTGATCTAGCAGGCCTTTGGGACTCCAGGTCTGCAACTCTTGGTTTTTGGGGCCTGTAAATATAAAAGCTAATGTAATAGAATCATAGAAATTAGAGATGGAAAAGACCTATAACAACATTCAGTTCATCTCCTTGTGATTGCAGAATGTGCACTATGATGCTTTTCTAGTGCTTTGTTTAGTCTAATTGTAAATGCCCTAAGTGATGGGGCTTCCACCATTTCTCTCTGAGAGACTGTTCCACAAGAATTTTCTCTTGCCATGCAGACTAAATTTTCTTAAGGTTTTCTTGTTCCACCTAACTACACCTAAGTGAACCACACAAAATAATTCCTCTCCCTCCTTGGTACCACTACCCTTAAAATATGTGTGTTCTTTTGCTATGTTCCTCCTTAGTTGTTGCTTAGTGAAATTATGCATAACATTTTAGCTCAGTTTTTTAAAGCAGATTTCATTGTGTAAACACTAGAAGATTGGTTTACATTTTTGAGGCTGCTAGTGAGATTTAAAAAACAAAACAACTCTAATTTAATGAAGCCGCCTTTATGTGAACGTGCCTTACTCGTTACTCATGGGTGATCTGATTATTACAACTCATTTCTTTCCTCTCCTTTCCCCCTTTTTGTCAGTCTGTAACCCTCATGTGTCATGCTTGAATTTAGTTTAAAAGTGCTTCAAGAATGGTGCCTGTCTCCATTTCCATGAAAGTGCATAGCACACTTTTCTCAGTGTAATTAATAATAATAATAATAGAAGGGTTTGAAAGTTAGTCTTTAAGACTACAGTCTCCTTCACACTTTCTTTGTAGCCACTCGAGGCTGGCTGTTGGGGCCTACGAATGCCTTGGCCACAGGATATAATTGATTTATGCGGGGTAGTGTTGCTGGCGGTGTTAGAACTTTCACGAGCTCTGTCCTGGCTGGTTTCCAATAGCTGAGACAGCTCTTTTGTTGAGAAGCCAGTGTGACCTCGTGGGGCTGAATGTTCAAGACTGAGAAACCGTTCCCAGAGAGTAGTTATCAGTGATTCACCGTCAAGCTGGAAGGGCATATCGAGTGGGGTCCCACAGGGATTGGTCCTGGGTCCAGTACGGTTCAATATGTTCATTAGTGATGTAGATAATGGCATAGAGAGTACACTTACAAAGTTTGTGGATGATACCAAGCGGGGAGGGGTTGCAAGTGCTTTGGAGGTATTGTGTGTCCCCTTTGAGGTATTATTCAGTAGACAACATTTAAAAACAATTTCAGACTTCTGTGTCTGAATAAATACATTATATAGAAAATATCAGAACACATTGCTAAAATGTTCCAGATTATTAATTTTACAATGTACAGTTTCCTTCCAGTAAGATGCAGAAGAATTAAAAGATTGATATTCTTCACTCTGACTCTTTGATCAGAATGTCCTATTTATTTCAAGTTGGTCACAATTCAGTTTACTTATAGTACATACTGGATCATAGTATTAGCCTGGTCACTGAGTCCTGGCTTGATTATCAGCAGTTTATACAGTCCTCCATAAAAAATAAATCTGTAGATGTGTGGATCACATATTTCAGATCTTAAATTAAGCTATAAACATCTCCATATAGTGCCTAATGTCAGGGTAGTTATATTAAGCTAGATCATCTTTGAGAGAGACTCTTCCAGGTAATATATCATCTCTGTAGTTGTACTATTACAGAAGACTGAGAGAGAAAGAATGGTCAGACAACTGGTACTGATAAATATTACTGGTAAGCAGTGGCAGCTGTTTCTTGAAGATTCATCATAAAATATGTGCCGGATATCAGAATACTTAATTCTGGGTTGGAATTAAAATCTGAAATGGATTTTTATATCTTGGTTAAGACACTTGGCTACAGCTTTTCTGGGGTTTAGTTTGCCCTGTTTGAGCCTAGGGATTGCTGAGCTTTTTCAAGTGATAAACTTGAAGTAACAGCTTCTTCATGCTTTCAGTGGAGAGCCTAATTTGAATTTGTGTAAGTAAGCTTCAGTACTTTGAATAGGAAAACCTGGTGTAAAGTAATGTCCATTATTTAGTGTTCATGAAAGCAAACTTACATTAGTTGTTGGTTATGCAAAAGCACTTGCTAAGAATTGCTGTATAATTATATTTGTGACTTTAATTTTATTTGAATTGGTTATGGATCATCCAGAGCATTTTGGCATGGTGTGAGTGGTCATTTTTAATAATGCATTTATCTTCGTGAGGATTCCTTTCCTACTTCTTCTCTCCTCTCTTGATGAAATCTATCTAATCTCCTGGGTGCTTCTAAAAGCATTTAAATACAGGAAACTGGTGTTCCTTATTTCCATCTCTTGTATTTGATCTTTTCTGGCCACACCTTCATCATCCCACTATGGTACCCCTCTTCCACCCAGCTCTCCCTCAAGTGACTAGACATTACCCACTCCAAAAGAATATATAAAATCCTTAACTTATGATAATCAAGCACATTGCAGTATGGCAACAAACTAAAACATATTCACGGAATAATTGTGTCTTACTTTTTATTCTTGAGGAATTGTGGGATTTGTACTCTTGATGTAATAATCAAAAATGAACAGTCTGGCCTAGAACTAATCTATAAATATTTCTAATATACAGAGTACATACTATACAAATACATATAACTGCAATATAGAAAAAATAGTTTTTTCCTAGTGAAAAATACTGTTTTTTCTAAAAGGAGTACTTGTGGCACCTTAGAGACTAACCAATTTATTTGAGCATAAGCTTTCGTGAGCTACAGCTCACTTCATCGGATGCATACTGTGGAAAATACAGAAGATGTTTTTATACACACAAACCATGAAAAAATGGGTGTTTATCACTACAAAGGGTTTTCTCTCCCCCCCCGCCACCTACTCTCCTGCTGGTAATAGGTAGGAAAAAACAAGGGGAAATAGATGACAAATCAGACGTCAAGAATTATAACATTCATAAACCAGTCGGAGAACACTTCAATCTCTCTGGTCATGCGATTACAGACATGAAAGTTGCGATATTACAACAGAAAAACTTCAAAACCAGACTCCAGCGAGAGACTGCTGAATTGGAATTCATTTGCAAATTGGATACAATTAACTTAGGCTTGAATAGAGACTGGGAGTGGCTAAGTTATTATGCAAGGTAACCTATTTCCCCTTGTTTCCCCCCCGGTTCCTCAGACATTCTTGTTAAACCCTGGATTTGTGCTGGAAATGGCCCACCTTGATTATCACACACATTGTAAGGAGAGTGATCACTTTAGATAAGCTATTACCAGCAGGAGAGTGGGGTGGGGGAGAGAAAACCTTTTGTAGTGATAAACACCCATTTTTTCATGGTTTGTGTGTATAAAAACATCTTCTGTATTTTCCACAGTATGCATCCGATGAAGTGAGCTGTAGCTCACGAAAGCTTATGCTCAAATAAATTGGTTAGTCTCTAAGGTGCCACAAGTACTCCTTTTCTTTTTGCAAATACAGACTAACACGGCTGTTACTCTGAAACCTGTTTTTTCTAAGCAAGAATAGACTTTCATAAATTGTATCTGTAGCCTTTATTAAAATAAAAATTGAAATATAAATGTGACTTCTGCTGCTATGTTACAGTGTAATATTACTTGCATTCTTATGCTGAACTGAAGCTGTTAGTAGTCTGTTATTGCTCAGATATCAGGCTGATGTGCCTGGTATAAAAACACAGATGTACAGAGAGAGAATCTTGGCTGGATTGGTCTTGCCTTTTCTTGGTAACACTGGACTGGCAACCATTAAGGGGAAACTTACTTCCTAGAGGAAGGTGTCTAGAGTATTATTAATTAGTCCAAGAGTGGTCTTTCCCTGTTCCTTGATATCCAGGCTGCCCTGTGTTTGTTTCTTGGCAGTAATCATTATTGCATAGCTCATTATGTGACTAGAGTACATGACTCCTTCTCTCAAACCTCTATCACAATCCACTAGGTGGTAGAAAAGGGCAGTAGTGTTTTACGTGTTCTTGCCTGACTAAAAGTGGAGCAGATCACTTCTTCAGTGTTCCAAGCCTCAGCCTAATTAAGCAGCGACTTGACTCCCACATAGGCTGCCCAGATAGCAAGTATGAAAAATTGGGACAGAGTATGGGGGGTAATAGGAGCCTATATAAGAAAAAGCCCCAAATATCGGGACTGTCCCTATAAAATTGGGACATCTGGTCACCCTACTCCCACACCTTGGTATGATTGCATTGTGCTCCCACTGAGCCATTGGTTCAATTCGGCATTGTGCACTGAATTGGTGATTTACCCCAGTGACTTTGTCTGTCATGAGTCACGATATGTCTTTAAGCAATCTCCAAAAACTGCTACTGGAATGATTTTATTTAATTATATTGTTAAACCAAATGACCCCCCTCATGTCACCTATGTTGAAATAGTCCTTCCGTCTGGTTAATTTTTTAAGAAAATAATAGAGATGAACTGTGGTTTTACAAACTGTGTTGTACCTTAGAAAGATGTATCAAGAAAACGGTATCAGAGAATTTCAGCAAACACTTTGATGCCCTTGACATATCAATGGTTTGCTTCCTTGCTCTGCATATTAGGCTGATAAATGTGAATAGAACTTTAATTGTTTGTTAGTGTTACACCTGCATGAATTGTCAATTCTCAATTTTTTATCATGCTTTTCTCGTCAAGTTAATTTAATGTAGAGGTTTGAAAAACATAACTATTAAGTTAGCACTTTAGAACACACTGTCACAATTCCTAGAATACAAAATGGATATTTCATGCTACTGGAAGTCATTCTTTTTCTAGTGTAGTGAAGAAAGTTATAGTGATATGGTTGTTTTGATTTTTAGTTGTGTCTGAATGAGACAATGCATGAGAATGGGTATATGCGGGTGCATTGTGGGCTGCAAATAATTTGATTGCATTGATTCATAGATTAATAGATTTTAAGGCCAGAAAGGAACATTTAATAATGTATAACACAGGCCATAGAATTACACGAGTTATCTTTGTATTGATCACAATAACTTGTGTTTGACTAAAGCATATCTTCCAAAAAGCATCCACTCTTGGTTTGAAGATTTCAGGAGATGGAGAATCCACAACTTTGTTTAGTATTTTGTTCCAGTGATTAATCTCCCTTGCTCTTTAAAAATGTGTGCCTTATTTCTAATTTAAATTTGTCTGGATTTAACTTCCAGCCATTGGTCTCCCCTAGATTAAAGAGCCCTTAGTACCTTACTTTCTCCCCATGAAGATATTTATGCACCATAATCAAGTCACTTTCAGTCTTCTCTTTGATAAACTAAACAGATTGAGCTTTTTAAGTCTGTGACTGTAAGGCAGCCCTCAAATCATTTTTGGCTCTTTTCTGCACCCCCTCCAATTTTTCAATATCATTTTAAAAATATGGACATCAGACTTGGACACAGTATAAAATCACCTCCCTACTTATTGCCTTGTTTATCCATCTAAGGATTGCATTAACCCTTTTTGCCACAACATCACACTGGGAGATCATGTTGAGTTGCTTGTCCACTATTAGCCCTAAATCCTTTTCAGAATCAGTGCTTTCCAGGATACGGCCCCCTATTCTGTAGGCATGGCCTGCATTCCTTGTTCCTAGGTATATAAACTTACATTTGTCTGTATTAAAATGCATTTTGTTTGATTGGGTCCAGTTTACCAAATTATCCACATTGCTCTGTATGAGTGTCATCTGTAAATTTCATCAGCAGTGATTTTGCATTTATTTCCAGATCATTGGTAAAAATGTTCACTAGCATCAGACCTAGAACTGATCCCTGTAGAAACTCATTAGAAAACCCGCCATTTGATGATATTAAAAAGCTGCGTTTTGAGATCTGTCAGCCAGTTTTTAATCTATTTAATGAGCACTTTATTGATGTTGTACAGTGTGAATATTTTAATTAGAATGCCATGCTGTACTAAGATGCTTTCCATAAGCATATGGCCTGCTCTGCACTTAAAATTTAGATTGACAAAGCTACATCACTCTGGGGTGTGAGCAGATCTAACCCCCAGCATAAGCAGCGTTAGGTCAGTGGTAGAGTGCAAGAATTGAATACAGCGATGGAAAAATCCCTCCTTTCACTCTAGGAAGCATCTACATTACAACGCCATAGCTATGCTGCTGTAGCACCTGTAATGTAGACATGGCTTAAGTAAATGATATCTGTGCAGTTACCTTCATTCATCCCAGACTGAAATCCAGTTTATTTGACAAACACTATATTCCATAAAACCACGTTGACTGGCATTAATTATATTAATATCCTTCAATTCATTATTAATTGAATCTCATATCAGCTTTTCCATTATTTTGCCCATGATTGATGTCAAACTCACCAGCCTATGACCCAGGTCATCCTGTTTGCCCTTTTCAAATATTAGCACTCTTTCATTGAATTAGACAGTTGTTACTAAATGATAATATAATATTTTGTTCTATATTTCTGTTGTAGCACCCAGAGGTCCTGGCCAGGATAAGGTCCCCATTGTGCTATTTCCATATTAAAAAAAAAAAAAAAGCCATGACTTCTGCCTTGAGAAGTTTTTAATTCAAAATCCCTGATCCTGCAAGCACTTATGCAAATGATTAACTATACAGATGCATGTAGTCCCATTAAATTCAGTGGAACTGTTCATGTGCATAACATTAAATATATGCATAAGTATTTGCAGGATTGGGGTCTTAGATTGTATACATTTGTACTGTATATAAGAGATGCAACTATTTCTTCCCCATACTGGCCTAGCTGACTGAATTTTTCTTTTTGTTCTAGAGTAGTAGCACTAACAAATTTATTTGATCATAAGCTTTCATGACCTTTTCTTTTTGTTCTCTCCTTTTGCTATAATATGGATGAATGAAAAGAATCTATTATCTATCTTCTCACCAGGGTATGGCATGTATAAATGGCTACAACCACATATAAAACATTATCCATCAATTGAAGCGATCTATGCATCGTTTTGTCTTTATAATTTTTATTGTTTGGAGGAGAACAAACGTTGTAAGAGTGGAAAGGCAATTGTTATTTACTCTCTATATAAGACTGGTTTATTTACTTTAATATGGCTCACGTGATATTTCTTTAACAAAAAGGCAAGGAATAATAATAATTTATTTTATAATTGGTTAAAAAGAGAATAGAAGGAGGGTGTGAGGAAGGGAGAGTGTCCAGCCACCAAATTCTCTGCTGGCTTGACTCCAATGATCTGTGGTTTGAGATTTGTCGGGAGACCTTTTTCAGGATGGAGCAAAATTAGACACTGTAGTGATGTGGGATTTTTGTTTGTTTTTTGTTTTAATTAGTGTATTGCTCTTATCCTTATGAAATTTCCTAATTTGCCTGCTTCTTGCAAGGGTGACCTACAAGAAAAGTTGAGAAAAGTTTTGGGATCTGGGGGCAGTCTTAGCGCTATATTGAAGACAGAGTAGAAATAATATGAAAGGTTTGAGTATATTTATTTAACCTTTGTCAACATGATGGATTTCTTTTCTTCCTTCCTTCCCCGACCTAGGCAGAGGGACTCACTCACACCCCATTTTAGCCTCGGACATCTTTTTTTGATCAGCCATTTTTGCTAATCAAAATATATTAGTTTTAACGAAGTTATGAATGTTAGAAAATTGCATGCTAAATGAGTGCAAGAGAACGTTTTAGGAGAGAGATTGGTGTGCATCAGCAGCTTTGAAAATGTGCGAGGTTTCAAAACAGATTGAGGGGCTGCAGGAAGGCTTGCCCTAGACCATTCTGCCTCTTTCCAACACCTCAGCCTTCTTATGTGGTGTTTTTAATATATCGTATTGATTTCAGATTTCTCAGGGCTGTTGAGCTGTGCCCAGAATACAGTGGTATGTCTAGATCCAGTGAAATCTGAACTCTATGACTGAGGAGTGGATGCCTAAGTTGCTGCCTGGGCATGGTAAACAGGTCCATAGCCATGGTGTTTCTGTAGGAAATTTATCATATTTATTTCCTGGGGAGATTTTAACTGTACATTGGATAATGTTTTATGACAGTAGTCTTTTGCATTCTAAAGTAATTGAAACTTCAATTACATTTGTGTAAACAAAAGGGGAAGAACAGAAGTACTGCTTGTTCAACAAGCTAATGAAGGTGCAGTAGGACGTCTAATGTCTACTGCCTAGTTATTGGTCATGTACCATTCCACTTTTATATTTAGAAATAAAATCCAAATCTTAGCTTATTTTTTTTGTTCTCTAAAATAAATATTTAAGATTTGTCTGCCCAGCATTCATTTGCCACTCTAGAGTGATAAATGAGTGATGGGCAAAAAACATGTTGGAAAGGAAACAAATTTCATTTCAGCTTCCAAAGGTAACTTTTAAACCATTGGTTTCAGAGTAGCAGCCGTGAGCTGTAGCTCACGAAAGCTCATGCTCAAATAAATTTGTTAGTCTCTAAGGTGCCACAAGTATTCTTTTTAAACCACTAGTGCATAAAAGATTTGAATAAGTCTGAAACGTCCTGGCATTGTCAGGAGAGGGGAGAGAGAGCATGTGTGTGTGTAAGGGAGAGAGAGCACAAGCCCAAGTGGTTTCTCATACACACATCCCATTTTGTTGTTGCAGGAAAGATGCCTGTAGTAGTGGGGACAGTGGGCATTAAAGGTATAGGAAAGGAACTTATCTGTTGCATAGTGTAACAGAGGTTCCCAAACTGGTGGATCATTTGCTGGTCCACAAAGAGCTAGATGGTTACATGGTGCTGGCACTCCTTGTTTTCATTGATTATATTGGATTAAGACAGCTTTGAAAATATATGAAATACTTCTGTAATATTACTTTTGCATGTAAACAAGTGCTGTAGTTTTCATAGTGATGCTCTGTGATTGTGAACAAGGGGAGGATAGTGTGTGTGGTCTGGCTGAATGGGAGAGGAGGTGTCCACTTAATGAATTTCTCTCTCTGCATGTGGTCTTTGTGGGTTATGAAAAATGTGAGAGTCCTCTGGTGTAACATCTATAGCTGTTAGCATGATTTAGTGCCTAGACCAAGCTGATGTTGAGACAACTAAACTCCTTTCATTTACTTGCTTAAAATTTTTAAACTGAATAAGGAAAGAACCAAACAATGTAGCAGTGGAAAAACTCTGAACCATTTAAAATAACACTCCTAAAATCAAGTAACATTTCAAATGACAACTTGTGCTTTAGCACTGAAAGCACTCTCCCTTATAATAAATACATTATTGATGTGTAATCTGTCCTGGTGCAGTCTGTTTAATCTGTTTTATTTATTAAAAGCTACATAACTGTAGTGACTGGCTGTTAAAGAACAATTATCGAGACGCTTACAGTCTCTCTATTCAAAGGGAGCTGATTCAAGTGCTAGCAATATGAACTGTTGGGTTAATGATCCATATAGCTACCAAAGCTCACCTTTTCTGATCTTTTTGCTGTCCATGTGCTCAAAGATTTGTGGGTTGTCTTTATTTTGTTTGAAAAGTTAAATGAGAATTAAGAGTTGTTTAATTTGAAAAGCTTTATTTTTTTATGTTCCACTGCAGTATAAAAAGTTATCAGTCTATTTAAGTAGGGAATATTTTTAAAAATCCAATAGCCGGTAACATTACATTAACTTCAGCATATGAAGATATTTTGGGGCAAAAAGTTTAAGCAATTGCATTTTGGAAAAAGGAGTAATTATACAGAAAAAGCTTTGAAAGACAATATTATGTCAAAAGATGGAGAAATTCTTACATGCACCCCGGCAAATTATCATTGCTATATTGTTTTTACGTATGAGTAGAGTTGTGATTGAGAAGCATTGGGCTGAGAATAGCCTAAAGACTGTTTCATAGCATGGAAATATTTGTGATACTACAAGCTATCTGCTGCCGCAGTACAAGTGTGGTTTCAGAAACTCTCAAACTATTAAAGTATCTTACAGGTTCATTGAGTGACTTATGCAGAGAGAGAGAGAGAGAAAGTTTGACTTAGAAATATGAAGTCTTTGTTTGACACATTGAAATAATTACTGAAAAATATTTTCTTCCACATTAGTCTCTACATTGGTATGGTTTTAATTACATTATTTCGCAAAAAACTGTCAATCCTAATGCTGCAGTCAACTTTTGCATTTGTTTTTCAAAAGGCTATATTCTAAATAAAACATTTTAATTCAACCTGTTTATCGCTGGACCCAAAGATGAATTAGCACCTGGATTAAAAATAATAACACATAGTCTCTCTATTGTAACTTGCCTGAATACACTGTCTTAGTGGCATAGAATTTCTCCTGTTGACATTTCTCTCTCCCACCCAGAAAGAATATATCCATTCAGCCAAATGAAAAAATTCAGTACAACACAAGAATACATTAACTTCCTGGAACTGTTTGTTGTTTTTCAATTAAAACAGCAAATTATTTTTCAGTACTTACATATCGGTGGCTTTTTAGATCCTCTGTGCAGCAATTGTATATGGCAGTGTAGTTTAACTATGAACGTTTCCTCTTTGCTTATTGTTTTTAAGAGTGATTACGTGGGACTGTCCTTTTATGGAGTGGTGATATTTTTCCCCCCCTTGTGCTTGCATTATTTTTTCTGTACTCTGAGGTTGATTCGCTACCTGAGTTTTTAAGGGAAGTGAAAAACCTATCTATTTGAGGTGTCTTTCTGCTTCTTTTTAAATTAATCTATTCAGAAAAGAGTAACTAGAAACAAAAAGCCCCTAGAAGTTATGTATCACTAACTTCCATAGAAGGGACTTTACCAAGATTTTTGCTTAGTTGAATCTTTAACCAACTAAAAATTCCAGAAAGAAAAACTTTTCATGTTACTTTCAAAAGAATGAATGCATCTTAAATTTGTGTGTGGCAAAGAGCTCTGTACTTAAGAATCAGTGCTTATTTAAAAATGTTTTGCAAATTATTCAACTAAATGACATGGTGATAGGTACTATATAAAAATAGTACTCTCAGTGGTACATGTTCATAGTATCAGTGCTTCGATATCATAGCAGATTTTAGAAAGATATTCTTTGAAACTGTCTATAGTAGAGTAGACAAGGTGGGTGAGGAAATAGCCTTTATTGGGCCAACTTCTGTTGGTGAAAAACACAAGCTTTGAAGCTACACAGAGCTCTTCTTAAGGAGTATCTTGAAAACTTCTCTCATCAACAGAAGTTGGTCCAGTAAAAGATATTACTCACCCACCTTGTCTCTCTAATATCCTGGGACCGACACGGCTACAACACTGCATGTAGTAGAGCAGTGGTTTTCAAACTTTTTTTCTGGTGACCCAGTTGAAGAAAGTTGTCGATGCCTGCGACCCAAAGGAGCTGGGGATGAGGGGTTTGGGGTGTGGGAGGAGCTCAGGACTGGGGCAGAGGGTTAGGGCGTGGGGTTGAGGGCTGTGGGGTGGGGCCAGGAATGAGGGGTTCAGGCTGTGGGAGGGGGCTCTGGGCTGGGGCCAGGGGTTGGGGTGCAGAAGGGGGTCAGGGCTCTGGGCTGGGGGTGCAGGCTCTGTGGTGGGGCCAGGGATGAGAGGTTTGTGGTGCAGGAAGGGGCTCTGGGTTTTGGGGGGCTCAGGGCTGGGGCAGAAGATTGGGGCATAGGCTTGGGCTTATCTCGGATGGCTCCCGGTCAGCGGCACAGCGGGGGTGCTAAGGCAGGCTTCCTGCCTGTCTTGGCATCGTGGACCGCGCTGCACCCCAGAAGCGGCAAGCAGCAGGTCTGCTCCTAGGTGGCTCTCGCCTGCAGGAACTCCCCCCCTCCCTCCCCAGCTCCCACTGGCCAGGAGCTGGTGCTCGGGGTAGGGGCAGCGTGTGGAGCCCTGTGGCTCCCTTGTCTAGGAGCCGGACTTACTGCTGGCTGCTTCCGGGGTGCAGCGTGGCGTCGGAACAGGTAGGGACTAACCTGCCCTAGCCAGGTAGCACCGTCGATGGGACTTTTGATGGCCCGGTCGGCGGTGCTGACCAGAGCCACTGCGACCCAGTGCCTTACATTCTGCGACCCAGTACTGGGTTACGACCTGCAGTTTGATAACCACTGTAGTAAACATTCTAGTCATTCTAGGGACTGTGCCTTCTCATTAAGTTTGCAAATAATAAATAACACAGGTATAAGATACACATGTGAAAAGTGCCACAAATAATTAAATAATTGTAAAAAATTAAAACTGATCCCAAAAAATTGGCTTTATTGGTATGCATTAGGAGGCATGAAAGGAAAGGTGTTTCAGACTTTTAAGGTAAGCTCTTGTCAGCTTTGTTTCTGGGTAAACAGTTTTTTTTTTTTTCAAATAGTTAAATCTTCTACTTGCTAACAAAGTTATTAAGATCAATGACAGATGGAAAATCCTGTCACTTGCTTTTACGACGGATCTAGAATTACCTGGGATTTCCCCCAGAAACTCCTACTGATCAGTTCTGCAAAAACTGGGCTGTGTTTAGTGGTCTGGTTTAGTGACCTGTTTTTAAAATCTGAGTGAGTAGGCATAGTTAGGAAGTAGATTACTAAAAGGTCTGATCCTTTAAGATACTGAATGCCTCCTCAGTGATGCTGAGCCCCCTCAGATCCATGGAGCTGAGTAGTTGGTTAGGACTTTCAGCACCTCATTAGACAAGGCCCTTGTGGTGTATTTCTGTTCCAGCACCAGATTCAGAAGAGCTTTGGAGTAATGTATCTTTTTTTAATTTGTGGGGGTGGGGGAAGGGCAGGGATGGAGGAGTTAAGCTGCATCTTTACATGCTTTACCATAGAATAGAATTCATTTCTATGAGGAATTGAGAGAGAAACTAATGTTTAAATTACACAAATTACACGTGACTAGACAGAGCAATACCGCCACTCTGTGCCCAGCAGTAAAAATACTTAGTATGCCACCAGAAATGTATAAATATGGGTGTGATACTTGAGCAAGGGCTGACTGTCTTTTTGTCCTGTGTTTGTACAGCTTCTTAGCACAGTGGGTCCCAGTGCATGATAAATAATAATGTAAAAATAATTGGAATATTAACTGTCGTCCTTTTCAAGGTTGCTTTTGCCATTGAAAATGTCACCAGCCCTTTCTCACACCTGATCTGATACCATCATGCATATCTTTGATAAATTAGATTACTAGAATGCACTTTCTTGGGCCGCACAGAAAGCTGATCCAGGGTCCCCCCAGCTAGCATGATGTGACAGTATGGTAATTGTTGGAGTGGAGGGACACTGCTGGAGTTCTTCACTACTTGGTTTCTGTTATTATGCCACTCCTGTCACTGGAGTATCTGACTGCCAGTTCCAGAGTTAGGACATTGAAACAAGAAAGTGAATGTCCACTCACTAAGCTGCTGTGAGGAAATTCAACCGCTGGATCCAGTGTGGCAGGTGATGGTTGTAATATATAGCACACAAACCTCCATTGCTCTTTAATAGCACGAGAAAAAACACAGATCTATACAAAAATAACCCCTACACACGTTCCCTGTCTCATCTTCCTCACCGCTCTAGAACATTCAGAAGATGGTCCCAATTTAATGAACTTCTGTGTTGACAGCCCTGTACCACTACCGCTTGGAATTTCTGTCCAACCTGGAGGTATAGAGACAATGGAGAAGGCAGCCAGCTCCCAGTTTGCAGTCTGATAAAGACGCATACAGAGAGCTCAGACGGAATTCGTAAGCTGTACAGACAATTTCCAAATCATCATTGTAGGTTGCTTGTTTGGGTGGTTTTGTATGTAGGAGGGTTGCATGTAAGCTAGTGTGTTTGTGTTCTTCGGGAATGCAAGATCGAAGAAATATACTTTGTATTTTGAGCAGTTTTGGTACTTCTGTCTATCTACTGACTTATAAAGGCTTCATTATTTTAATATTTGAGCACCTCACAGGTATTAGTGAATTTATCCTCACAGTGCCTCTGTGAGGTAGGCAGGTATCATTATCTCCCTTTTGCAGAAAGAACTGAGGAACAGAGCTATGAAGTGACTTGCCCAAGGTCACACAGGGAGTTTGTGGCAGAGACAGGAATAGAACCTAGGTCTCCTGAGTCCTAGTCTAGGGCCATAATTTTAAGGCAATCCTTCCTCCCAAGATCAGGTCCTCTCCTTTGAGGAAGAGTTATATAGTCAGGGGCCAGCTCCCAAGTGATTCCTATCTTGTGTATAGGTGAGCTTCACTCTTCTGGGAACAGTTCCATTAGCCTGAGGATCCCAGTGGGTGAGCTAGTCTTTAGGTTTTCTGGATTCTATTTAGCATTTTCAGAGTAAGGACTGACCCCTTAAGCTTAACCTTGTGCTCTGTGGGTAGCCAGCAGACAGCGGAGCATTGAGATGATTTGCTCTTGGTAACTTGTGTTACTTAGGAGGCGTAGTGTTGCGTTTTGCATTAACTGCAGTTTTCTCAGGGCTCTTGCTCTCAAGCCCAAATAAATTTAATTGGCATGAATGTTTTAGCTTATGTTTCTGCATGGCACTCTGTAGACAGTATGTACTAAAGAAAAATGTGTAGTAGTTAGTAATAGCAGTAGTATAATGGGTTATTCCAAGTGAAATCACTTAAGAGTTATTTCTGCAAACTTTACTCCCACAAAACTTCCATTAACTATAGTGGAGATTTTTGCAGAAGTACCTCTGCATGATCAGCTCCCTAATCTTTACTTTATTGGTTGTAAAACCAGATCTCTCTCTCCCCAAACTTTGCACTGATGTTTGCTAATTTTAAAAGTATTTAATTTTCAACTGTTTAATTTTTTTTTAAATTTTGAGTATTGTCGTTTTCTCTTGAAGAAAAGGATAAGTAGGAGTGCCTGACTGATCTTTTCTATATCAGCCCATAGTTTATACACCTCTGCATTACAGAATATCCTTGGTTTTGTTTTCCTGTGTTCCATACAAAATAGGTTGAGTCATTTTAAACTTCTAGGCTATGAAAACCCTCCTTTCCATTTTTTTAAATATACAACACAAATAACATAACATGTATAACATACTGCTTTTCCCTAACCTTTGCTATGTTTGTTTTGCAATGAGGGTATCAAAATTGAATGTATTTGTCTAAATGATGGCCGTGTAAATGTAGAGCATTGGGTTACAAATGTAGAGCATTGAATGTACTTGTCTAAGTGATGACCGTGTAAATGTACAGCATTGTGATGACCGTGTAAATGTACAGCATTGTAGGTCTGTGGGCTGGATATGTTATCCGTGAGGCATGTTCGAAGTTTATTCTGTTCATATTCAGATTCTAAGCTTTCACTTTTTTGAAAATGTAAGTTTCTAACCCTCATGGCTGCAAAGGTAATGTTCCAAATCTGAACAGAACATAAACTCAGTTTGTAGATAGTCTGAAATTTTGGCTCTGAGAAATTGTCACAACCACTCTCCCACCCTCCCCCTTAACTCCCAATTTATCTGATTGTGGTATTGACTCTAAATCCTAATGATTACACCTGAAAGGTCAGCATAAATTTTATAGCTGATCATTTTGTGGATAGAATGGGGAAAGGGCTGAGAGTGAATCCACTTGGGAGGGGGTTTAGGAATTACTGCAGAAAAGGAAATGTAGAGGGAAGAAAGAAGAGAAACAAAGAGAGGAGGGACAGAAAATGAAGATGGTGAAGGAGGAGAAGGAAAGGCCAAAAACAGCAGTGGCCCTAAAGGAGAGCATGTTTTCCCACTGAGTGATATTGACTGGGATAATACCTTATTGAACAATTACATTAATTCAAAGTTTTAGATTCAGTCCTGTAATTTACAAGGTGTGGGTAGATTGTTATGCCTGTAAGGATTGAAGTGGACACAGGCATCTACTTATGTGTTATAAATTTCAGGATCTAGGCCTTAGTCAGATATAAATACCATATTCAACCTTTGATTCATGTGCTCAACTCCCATTGACATCTTTGGAAGAACAGTTGTAGATCAATGGGAGTGTATAGTCCTAAATGTATGCCCCATATAACATAATTAAAAGTGCAGAACATGTCCCTTTGCACAAAATGAGTTTGATACCCCTGATTCAGAGAGAGTTTAAACTATTTCTGTATTGGTCTGTATCTGTACTGAGCTGTTCACAATGTCACGATTTTGCTCCTCTGAGAAACTGAAATTATTCAGAACCCATGTAAAGTCCAAATGGGTGTAAGTAGGAGGTATGTATTGAAATTTTATAAACTAAATAAAATAAAGTTTGAGTAAATATCAGAAGTTCCAACAACAGGGAGTCGTCTCCCAGTGAAATTCTGTAACAAATGTGTTTTGAACATTTGAAATGGAACTGGCCAAGGCAGTCAAAAATGTAGGAACCAATCCATCATTGTTAATGAGATGAGTGAATAAGCCTTTTCAATCTCATATTGCTGTGAAGATCATCCTCTCTATTTAACGTAAACATGTATTACTTAAGCAAAAAACAGACCATGCAATAGTTGTTTGCTAAATGCCGATTGCAGCTAGAGTGAAGAAATATTGAGGTAAAATGACTAGTCAGTTATGGTATTGTGTGCAACTACTTTTGCTGTTGGGGCAAAAGTTTAAAAAAAACCAACCGAGTTTGCTGTAGATCTTCTAATAGATTGATATTAACTATTGTGTCTGTTAAAAGGAATTGAACAGTCGAGTGCGGGAGGGTTGATTCTACTCTGTTGCGCTGGATTAGGTTGAGGAAACTCCACTGAGTTTCAGTGGAATTAATCTGACATAGAACTAGTGTTACAGAATGGAGTTAGAAATGAATAAAACTGGGCATGATAAAAGTACAGAACATAATGATGGTGTTAAGAAAGTAAATCAGAAGCTCTAGTATAAAAACCATGAGCATGGCAAATGAGATTGGAAAGAAGCAAAGTTAAAACTGATAAGAGGAAATATTTTTTACACAATGGATAATTAGCCTGTGGAACTCAGTGCCTCAAGATATTCAGACCAACATTTTAGTAATATTAAAAAAATAAAGAGACATCCGGACAAGGAGAGCATCTCATCTGCAGTTACGTTAATTATGATTTTTAAGGGGCATCATCCCAAATCTTTCAGGGCATAAACTAGTTGCTGATTGATTGCTGTCACCAATAATTGATTGTCTGTTTTCATGTTTCTTGCATCATCCTCTCAGTTATCTGGAATCTGGCCATGGTCAGACACAGGATATTGGATTAGATGTGTCACTGGCCTGATCTTGAGATGACATTTTCTGTTTCTTTGTTGCAATTTGCAGTGGATATTAACCTTTAAGGAAACTTTTAATGTTTTATTATCTGCGTTAAAATGCAGTAGTGGTCATGGGAAATTCCTTTCTGTAATTTCCCTTCTTAAGTGTAGTCTTAATAGTAAAGCGTGTGTGTGTTTTGAGTCATTATTTAGTACAGAAGGAATAAAACCTGAAAAGTACACTACAGTTTTGGCAAACTGTGAAGTTATTTGTTCAAAATACAGGGAATTATAATCTCACAGGTCAGGGAACATTTGGATGTTATATATGATCACTGTTCTGATAATACTACTTTTGCATGCAATTTTATGATGGATGTATGCATGTATACTCCATTACCTTGCTGTGATTATGGATTCCTTAGATAATAAGATGTGAAATTTAAAGAAAAAGTTGGCAAAATGGAAAGGTATGTGGGTTTTTGGGTTTTTTTTTTTTTTGGAAAAAGCTGACAGGTACAGAGGAGCACTGGGTTTGGACAGACACTCCTATAGGGGAGGATCTATTAACAGGGATTCTCTATATCCTAGTAAAGAGGAGAGGATAGAAGTTGATAAAGTACACGTAGGACCTGAAGAAAAATAGTCAAATGAAAAAGAATCCCATTCAATTACACCACATGAAAGCAGTCAATTAAAAAGTGACACATTTTATAAATGTTTGCTTACAAATGCTAGAAGTCTAAATACTAAAATGGGTGAACTTCAGTGCCTGGTATTAAATGAGGATATTGATATAATAGGCATCACAGAAGCTTGGTGTAATGATGACAATCAGTTGGGTACAAAATGTATAGGAATGTCAAAGTAAGTTGTGCTTGTGGGGGAATGGCATAATATGTGAAAGAAAACAGAGTCAAATATAATAAAAATCTTAAATAAATCGAACTGTACCATAGAATCTCTATGGATAGCAATTCCATGCTCTCATAATAAGAATATAGCAGTAACGATATACGACCGACCAACTGACCAGGATGGTGACAGTGACTGCAAAATGCTCAGGGAGATTAGAGAGGCTTTAAAAATAAAAAACTCAATAATAATAATAATAATTAATAAAAGGGATTTCAACTATCCACGTATTGACTGGGTACATGTCCCCTTAAAACAGGATGCAGAGATAAAGTTTCTAGAAACCATTAATCCTGGAACCCACAAGGGGAAAGGCAATTCTTTATTTAATCCTAAATAGAACACAGGATCTAGTCCAAGAGGTGAATGTAGCTGAACTGCTTTGTAATAGTTACCATAATATGATTAAATTTAACATCCTTGTTGGGGGAAAAATACCATAGCAGCATTTAATTTCAGAAAGGGGAACTGCAGAAAAATGAGGCTAGTTAAATGGAAATTAAAAGGAACAGTCGCAAGAGTGAAATGCCTGCAAGCTGCATGGAAACTTTTTAAAAACACTATATTAGTGGCTTAAATTAAATGTATACCCCAAATTAAAAAAGCATAGGAGACCAAAAAAATGCCACCATAACTAACAGAGTAAAAGAGGTGGTTAGAGCACAAAGGCATGCTTTAGAAATTGGAAGTCAGATTCTACTAAGAAAAATAGAAAAGAGCATAAACTCTGGCAAGTCAAACGTAAAATATAATTAGGCAAGCCAGAAAAGAATTTGAAGAGCAATGAGCAAAAGACTCAAAAACTAACAGCAATTTTTTTTAAGTAGATCAGAAACAGGGAGCTTGCCAAACAATCAGTGGGGCCCCTGAACAATTAAGTTTCTAAAGGAAAGGAAGATGAGGCAATTGTAAAGAAGCTAAATGAACTCTTTGCATCAATCTTCACTGCAGAGGATGTGAGGGAGATTCCCACACCTGAGTCATTCTGTTTAGGTGGCAAATTTAAGGAACTGTCCCAGATTGAGGTGTCAGAAGAGGAAGTTTTGGAACAAACTGATAAATTGAATAGTAATACGTCACCAGGAGCAGATGGTATTCACCCAAGAGTTCTGAAGGAGCTCAAATATGAAATTGGAGAACTTCTGACTGTGGTATGTAACCTATCACTTAAATCAGTCTCTGTACCAGATGACTGGAGGATAGCAAATGAGATGACAATTTTTAAAAAAGGCTCCAGACGTGATCCTGGCAATTACAGGCCGGTAAGCCTAATTTTAGTACTAGGCAAATTGGTTGAAACTATGGTAAAGAACAGAATTACTAGACACATAGATGAACACAATTTGTTGTGGAAGAGTCAACACAGCTTTTGTAAGGGAACTCATGCCTTACCAATCTATTAGAATTCTTTGAGGGGGTCAACAAATATGTGGACAAAGGTGATCTAATGGACATGGTGTACTTGGACTTTCGAAGTCTTTTGACAAGGACGCTCACCAAAAGCTCTTAAGCAAAGTAAGTAATCATGGGATAAGACGGAAGGTCCTCTCATTGACCAGTAGCAGGTTGAAAGACTGGAATCAAATGGTAGGAATAAATGGTCAGTTTTCACAATGTAGAGTGGTAAATAGTGTCCCATAAAGCTTTGTACTGGGACCAGTATTGTTCAACATAGTCATAAATGATCTGGAAAAAGGGGTAAACAGTTAGGTGTCAAAGTCTGCAGATGATACAAAATAATTCAAGATAGTTAAGGGCAAAGCAGACTCAGAAGAATTACAGAGGGATCTCACAAAACTGAATGAGTGAGCAACAAAATGGCAGATGATAAATGAAAAGTAATGCATATTGGAAAACATAATCCCAACAATACATACAAAACGATGGAGTCTAATTTAGGTGTTAACACTCAAGAAATCTTGGAGTTGTGGATAATTCTCTGAAAACTCAGCTCAATCTGGAATGACATTCGAAGCTAACAGAATGTTAGGAATGATGAGGAAAGAATAAATAACACAGAAAATAATTCTACTATATAAATCCCTGGTACGCCCACACCTTGAATACTGTGTGCTGTTCTGGTTGCCCCATTTAAAAAAGATATATTAGAGATAGAAAAGAGAAGGGTAACAAAAAATGATTAAGGATATGGAACAACTTTCATCTGAGGAAAGATTAAAAAGTCTCGGACTATTCAGCTTGGAAAAGAGATAACTAAGGGAGAATATGATAAAGGGCTATAAAATCATGAATGGTGTGGAGAAAATGAATAAGGAAGTGTTATTTACCCCTCCATGAAACCAGGGGTCACCCAATGAAATTAATAGGCATCGAGTTTGAAACAAACCTAAGGAAGTACTTCTTTATACCACACACAGTCAACCTTATAGAACTCATTGCCAGAAGATGCTATGAAGGCCCAAACTATAACTGGGTTCAAAAAAGAAATAGATATGTTTATAGGTCCATCAATGACTATCAGTATGATCAGGGATGTAACCCCATGCTCTGGGTGTCCCTAAGCTTCTGACTGCCAGATGCTGGTATTAGATGACAAGGGGACAGATCGCTTGGTTAATTGCCCTGTTCTGTTCATTCCCTTTGAAGCACCTGACATTGGCCACTGTCAGAAGACAGGATACTAGGCTAGATGGACCATTAGCCTGGCCTAGTATGACCAGTCTTATGTTGTTCTGATTATTCTAAATTACAGCATCTTAGATTTGTTGAACAGCCTCAAATTTGCAGACTGTCAACTTTATGCATTCATAACTTTAAAATAAGTAAACTGATTTTCTTCCAGGTTGTCTTATTTTGTAGATACTATTGAAACTTAAATCAAGACTGTACTGTAATTTTTAAAGTAAGTTTGTATAACACATTCTAGTTTCTTTTATGTATTGTGTGATTTGATATAGTTTATTATAAGGATTGTGACAAAGCTCTGTCCTTGCTTCCGTGGGTCCCACGTTTCCTGGCAGATTTTGCTAGCCTCAGAGGCTCACTGTGACCCTCCACGTAATCCTTCTCTCTCTAGAGACAAGGGTCACAGTCTACTGAGCCATTTTCATCATAAGCCAGCAAGGGAGGTGAGGAGAAGTTATCCTTCCTTGCACAGTCTCTGTTGTCTCCCAGTCTCAGCAATTAATCAGGGGGCAAAGGTGAGGGGGGAGCCCAGGCCCACCCTCTACTCCGGGCTCCAGCCCAGGAACCCTAATAGTATCAGCTGTAGTAGCTGACCTTTTAGGAAGATAACATGTACAATTCCCTGCGCTACTTCTCCCACAGCAGCCCTCACTTCCTCAAGCTCCACTTCACCCTTACCTCAGGGCCTCCTTCCTTGTGCCTGATATGGTGTGTACTACTCAGCCTCTCCAACAGCACAGCTTCCTCCCACAGCTCCTGACATGCACACCCACCTGACTAACTGGAAGGCTTTTAACTAGTTTCAGCCAGCCCCTGATTGGCTTCAGGTGTCCCAATCAACCTAGCCTCCCTGCCTTCTGGAAAGTTCTTAATTAGCCCCAGGTGTCTTAATTGACCTGGAGCAGCTTCCATTTCACTTATCCTGATACCAGGGATTTGTTTAGCCTGGAGCTAATATATCTCTCTCCCACTACTTTTCCATAGCCATCTGGCCTTGCCCCGTAACAGGATATAAAGAGCGAATAAATTTTACTGCAGAAGTGCAAGGTAGCAGAGTTAAATAAGGCTGACACTCCAGAAACAGTGTTAAAGTACAACAAAGAATAATAAAAATCTGTATATTTTGAAAATAAAACTTTACATAGTTGTATTGAAAGCTAATAAATAAATGAAGTTTCTAGACCTTCTATCCAGAACTGGAAAATGTCTTTCCCATACCTTTACATACATAATGTTTCTGCAGAAGGTCTTTTCAGAAGCTTAAAGTAGACACTGGATTTATGAAGTATCATTAAAAATCTTATCACTCACGTTAATAAAGGTGTGAGGGTGCATAGATTCTGATTTGCAGGATATGTCCATTTGGATTGTTCCTTTTAGTTACTGCCTTACAAAGGTATTTTGTTATTCTTAGGGTGAAGCAGAGAAGTAATTTTTCAAGGGTACAGGATACGCTTATTCTCAAGTGTGGGTGAAGCTACACAATTTATTTCCATATGATATTTTTGTATTGAAGAAAGACATTTTGGAGAAGGGAACTGTTGCTTCCATTCTTGAGCCTATATTCCTAAATTAGGTATCCAAACTACTCTTTTCTCTGACAGTGATAAGACAAAACAATTTTCATGCACTATTGGCAGGGAGTGGTCTTGAGAGAGAGAAGGACTCTTCTTTATTTTTCTCTTCTTTCTTATACCTGATATGCTGCAGGGTACATTGGATCCAATGGAAGTTATGCAATCAGTCATGTAGAATGAGTCTTTATACATATTATACCTTTTAGCCCTGCTTTTGAATTCTTACAACTTAAACAATTCAGATTTCTGTTAGGATGTTGTATATTATGTTTATATGGATATCTTTTCTTTATATGTGAGGGAAAATGTGTAAAACTGATCAATGTATTTTGTTCAGCATCTCTCCTTCAGTTAGAATTTTATGTCATGTATTTTTGTCATATGCATAAAATAGAAGATGTTAAAAATTGCCTTTTATCCCCCATAACCAAACTAAAGAACTGAAACCTCCAGAGAGGATGAAAGGGAGGTCTTTAGCTGGTAGAGCATAAACCAAAGGAAATATTCATAGCCACAATTCTTTGAGCAGCATGAAAATTGTATTTCGACCATATATATTGAATCTTCTGTGTTGGTTGTTCATAGTAGTTTAACTCATAAGTACATTTCCACCATTATTAACCCAATCAGTGAAATGAAAGTGGAGTGAGCATGTCAGCAAATTATTTGGTCCTGACCATGCTGCTGCTCTGCTTATAGAACTTCCATTGTGTTCCATGAGAGTTCTCTTTGGGAGGGTCTGTGGAAATAGGAGCTTTGATTATAATTCAGCAAGCCTGTGAGTATTCCTGTCTACTTATTTAACACAGTTGTATTTATTATTTTATTAATGAATTTTAAAAGTATAGACAATAGAATGACTTGTAAAGAACTGCTATTATCTGTGTATCTAAATTCCACAGTTCCAAAGCTTGTTTCCTACAAGATGCACCTTAACTCTAAAAATCCTGAGTTTCTAATTGCTGCTGGTTATTTTAACTACATTTTTTTAAAGTTTCTTTTTACCCTTAAGATACAGATCTGTATTTTCAACCTTAACTTCAGCATAATGAAGTTTTAGTCAGGTAATTTGTGTAGATTTTCTTTCTATATTTGAAATGTTTACTAAGTTTTGGGAAGTGGGGATCAGGTTATCTTTAAGAGCTTCCACACTCCACAGAGTGCTTGGCAACATGAAGCAGCAAAGCTGGGTAGTCAGGAATATTTCTCCGAGATTTGCCTTTTAGGGTTTACAGACTCTGTAGGCACTTTGAGTTATGGATAACAGGGCAGCCCTGTAGAATGCACTGTTCTCCTCTCTCTCTTGTGCCATATAACTCTTTACTTGCCACTCACCTGTTTGGAGCAAAAAAGCATCTTTGTCCTGGAGTAAGGTTTTGTTATTTTCCTTCCTGTTGGTGATCTATATAAAAGTTCTGCCTGTGCCCCCTGTGGGTGAACTGAGTGAAATTTTTGTCTCTCTTTCCCCCTCCCCACCCTACACATGGGAAGGTGTGTGGTTTCCTTTGCTTCTGCCTCTCCCATGCTGTGGAAGATGTTCAATTATTTGCTGATGCCTCCATCACTCCGTCCCTTATCATTTATCTATTTTGACTGTCTTTTTTTAGGGCAGGACCTTGTCTGTATCTTTGTCTGTAAAGCATGTATTACACTTTGGGTGCTACATGAATAATGGCAATATGAGCAAGATCAGTCCTCAAAATGTATATAATATCTTTACGGCAAAGTGTGTATTTTTCCAAATAAAATGTCCTTGTTGCTAGTTTGACAAATAAGGAAAACAAACAAACAAACAAAAAAGAATGACAGTATAAAAAGCCCAACTAAATTTTGGGGAAAATAACATACAAAAATGTCAATTGCATAATGTATTTAAGAAATTAAGATAGGTATTAAGTTATTTGGAATTAATTTGTTAATTGAGACCTTTTGAAATCATTTCTAATTACTGTCTATGTTATATATATATTTTTTTTCTTTCACAGCTTGGGTCCTGTATTTGCTCTGTTTGTACCATTTTTTTGCTCCATTCCAAGGATGCAAGTGACACAAATATTAGGCCAATTTCCCATCACAAACAAGACATTGGTCTATATACTGGGTTTACAGGTACAGTATGTGCTTCTTTGTTCACCTTTCATTGAAGCAGTTTATAATTTTGCATGCCCTCTAGCTAATTTTGTAATATTTCCACCCATACATTTCATCTTAGGCCCACATTTTAAAGGTATTTAGGTGTTGCTGCGCTCAGCATTGCAAAGCCTAACTGATTTAGGAGCTTAAATCTCATTTTAAAAAGGGTTTTAGGTTCTTAGGAGCCAAAATCCCTTTGACAGTCAATGCGATTTAGGTTCCTAAATGCCTAAATAACTTTTGAAAATGTGTCCACTGCAAGTGTATGTGGTGGGTCCTTTGTTCAGTTGGCTAGAAGAAAAGGGGTTGTTGCCCTTCGAAGGGCTCCCCTCTGCAATTGGTGGTAGAGATGGAGGAAGGGAATGGTTTACCTGGAGAGATCAGGAAGTGGCTGGACCAGGTGGGGAGGTGGGCACTGCCCTTCCAGGTGACCAGAGAGGGAGGGCTTTGTACTCCAGGGAGTTCCAGAGAAGACTTCTCTGACTGGGATTGGGTTGGCAACACCTACCCTCCTAACCATAGAATCAGAGTGGGCCAATCCCCCTCTTTTTCCTGCCCCCTTAATCCTCATACAAGGGGAGGATAGCCGGGCCCAGGTTGGAAAGGAGGTCTGACAGCAGCCCTCTCAAACACATGGAAATGATTAAAGAAATAATGATGACTTACACACTACAATTTATTGTTGGCTATTCCCAGATATTTTACATAAATAAATTTGCTGCCTAATTGAACTACATTCATTGGCTCCTGTGTTTCTTCCAGCATGGCCCAGACAATGTGATTGTCTCCTAAATCAGTTAGGCATTGCAAAACTGAACATATCAACGCCTAAATACCTCAAATAATCTGGGCCCTCAGGCCTTATAAAACCACGTAAAACAAGGAGGACAAATATGTACAGTAGGGATTTCTAAATGCCAGTGACCTACTGTAGCAGGATGAGATGAGCCAGTATGCAAGATTACTGCTATTTCATTAACTTCTATGTCTGTCGTTCCCCACAAAAAGGTGTAAAGTCCAAGTTATGAAATCTCTTATTTTGATTAATCTTTTTTACTTTAACAAAAATACTGATAGCTCAACCACTGTATTGATGTGACATTAACTGAATTTTTCTTATTTCCTTGTTTCCTGCCATGTGAAGCAGGAAAGAATATATATATATATAATAACTTTAATGTAACTTCACAGCAAGATTCTGCGAGTGTTTGACGGCAGCAAGAATCTGGTTGATTAACGATTTTGATAGCTATATTTTATTTTCATACATTTCATACATTTTATTTTCATACATTTCATACATTTTCAGCATTACCATCTGACAAATAAAATTGGTAACTTGTCAATAAGAATCTGACATTAAACTTATGTGGATCATAATATAAAAAGCGTAAGGAGGAAAATTAATGAGAAAATATTTGTTCATCTACCGAATACCTTAGTAGCCACAAAAAGTTCTAAAAATGAATGGGTGATTTATGTAACAGGAGACTTGCACATTTATAAGAAACTATGCCTATTTATACACATTCTTGAAGACTCAAAAATATCTCAAACTACCAATGGAAAGTACCAGTAAATGTATAAAACATGGTTAAGTGTGTTTTGGGATGAATAGGCCAGTTTCAGAATACTGACTCATGTCCACTTCTCTAACAACCCTTCCTCCCTCCTGTATGTCCTTGAGCACTTGGAGGGTTTTTCTGCATTGTGCTCAAGCACCTCATTCTGCCTTGATCCCTCTGAAACCTTATCTGTTTGTTCTGTGAGAGGTATCCAGAACGAGGCCACTTTCTCCAGAATCTGTCTGCAAAAAGGGTGACTTGAGATGAGATCATAATTCACGAGTGAAGAAAGGGTAAATGAGTGCTCCACACTCTTTGTGTGGCAGTAGCACTTGTGAATGCAACAGGGAAAGTTCGAGTGAAGTCAGAGCGGTTGGCAGCAGCAGTGACCTATTTGTTAGGAAGCTAAGGTAAGAAAGCAAAAGCCAGTGATTAAGATAGGAAAGGACTCCGTGAGGAGATGCCTTTTTCATATGGTTTTGATGGAGGCAGAAGAGAGAACCTTCTTTACCAATTTCAGTCTGGTTTTCAGCCCTTTCCTTGCACTGAGGCTGACCTTCTCCAGGTGACTAAATATCTATACCTTAATTCAAATAATGGATCCCCTCTATTGTCCTATGCAGTTCTCTTATGGACTCACTCGAACCTAACGCTATGATTTCATATCCACAAACTTCCCACTGGGGTAGAGTAACTTCAGTTCTTAAAACTTGACTTCCACTCTGGGCCAACTCCATGACTACACAATTAAGAGTTGCTCCTTTAACTTATGCTGCCTCCTCTATTTGGGACTCCTTTCCCAGTCCCTCTGAGCTGCTGAGTCACTTCCTTTGTTTAAACATGTCTTTCAAACTTGTTTTGCTCTGTAGCTTATAAACGGACTTCCTGTAAAGCATTATGTTGAACTTAATAATGCTAAATGAAAATAAAATGCATAGTATTGTGGGAAAAGAACAGCTGACAGATCCCACCTGCTTTTTCCATCTCTTTTAGTTCTGGAGTGTGCCACTGCTATTATGGAACTGAATTTATGCAAAAATGGATGAGTCTGACTGTTTAATTTGAGGAGATAGGTTTCAGAGTAGCAGCCGTGTTAGTCTGTGTCCACAAAAAGAAAAGGAGTACTTGTGGCACCTTAGAGACTAACCAATTTATTTGAGCATAAGCTTTCGTGAGCTACAGCTCACTTCATCAGATGCATTCAGTGGATGCATCTGATGAAGTGAGCTGTAGCTCACGAAAGCTTATGCTCAAATAAATTTGTTAGTCTCTAAGATGCCACAAGTACTCCTTTTCTTTTTGAGGAGATAGACACAAGTCCTACCATAATACTAGGGGATAGTAAATCAGACAACAACATCTGTGTAAATATTAATACCCATATTAAAATCATTACTCTTATATCTTCCAGCTCGTAACCTCTGGTTCCTACATCTGGATTGTAGCCGTAAGTGGACTGGTAAGTATTACTATTTCAAAAATGGTGTGTGATGTTTTTGAACACTTTGATAAATTTATGTTCCAACCTACCGATGCTCTAAAAATAACCTTGTATCTTATTGTAAAAGTGTGGAGGTTTTTTATTTTTACTAATCATATTCATGCAAATTATCCAGTTTCTGAGCAGCAGCAAATTATGAACAGTAATGGAAATAAAAATTCTAGTATTAAATTCAGAAGTACCAGGACACTAGCTAGACTGATTCTAAAGGCAGATTGACAATAGAAGTGTCTTCTTTATAAAGAGTAACCAGACTATCTTGGCTAAAATTTGCAGGTTGGCATCATTTTCTCAGAGTATCATTTTAGTGCAATGTGTGTAGCTTTAGACACATCATGATTAATATTCACAATACAGTAGAAATGTTAATTCTAATAAAGTATTGTTTATATACTTTATTCACCCACGTATTTTATTATCTGTTTTTAACAGACTGTAGGCTTTCATTTTAACGTTCAGTTCTCTAGCCTTTTCATTGTGATGATGTAATTTCATGCTTTGCCACCCTTGTAGAATGTGTATAAAACAACCGTTTGTCACCATACAGGAGCGGTAAGAAAGGTGTGAAATAACTTTCCCCACTTTAGCTGGGTGAGGTGTGAAGTCTGCCCCTCTGCTATCCTCTTCACCTTAGCTGTTAACATTGCAACACTTTTAAATGATGATACAGTTTACATTGCAATCAAGATGCTTTTTTATGATCATCCTGTGCTCCCAGAAGTGAGACACTGAGATTCTTCTTTTAAACTTTGTATGTCCTCAAAATTTTGTTAGGCATGACACTGAACTTTCACTGTTAGAATAAATGCTTCAAAATATCATTTAGCTTTTCGTATCATTTTAAGTCAACACCTGGTTTATAGCTATGAAACAAGTCATTAGTACAAATTGATATTTTTCAGTCCATAATACTTATGCGAGACATGCTTTGCCTGTGTCATCGGCTGAAGGACTGATCATAAGATCAGTGTTGTAATTCAGAAAACAAATACATCTCTTGTATTCCAGATGTCTCTTGCATAACATAACCATCACTCCTCTAAATATAGGCAGTTGCTTCCTTTTTACTTAAAAAAAAAAAAAAAAAAAAAAAAGAGAGAGCGAGAGAAAAGTGGTAATTTTGCAGCTCAGAAAACAGTTGAGAGTAAAATTTTATTACGTTAAATGTAAAGTCTGCATTTACAGTGGTTCATATTTCACATTTAACACTGCAAAAACATTTTATAACATCTGTGTGTATATTTCTGCAAGGTATTTAATATTTGATTTGGCAAACTATATATTTATGTTTTTGTCACAATAGTACTACTCTTGATTTTGTGTAATTGACTAGTTAATTTGGGCCAGATTTCAGAACTGTGCATGCAGACTTGCACATGCAAAATGTCACGTATTTGAGTATGCATTAATTGCAGCCAGTTAGATGTGTAACTGATCATTTGCACACAGTTTCTGCACTTGAGTGCCCATTGTGTTAATTAAAAAGACAAATTAGGCACCCAAATGCCTGAACATAGTGTGATTTTGAAATCTGGCTCTTGTTGAAATTCTGCTCTTATCAAGCATCAAAATGTACTCTGCTTCATTTGTGAATAGTTGTCAAGTTCTCATATATTTTGTTTAGGCCAATAAGTTCTCTTTTACAAGTTAAAGATCAAGTACAAAACCAAATGAGTCCAGTCAACTAAATGATGACTAATGATATACACGTGCAAGTTACCAAGCAAAAGGGATGAGCTGGGTCCCTTCTAAGGGAAATTTCTCACTCTGAGTCAGGTCAGCCCCCAAAGAGCTACAAGCACAGGTGCACTTCACACACAAATTTCCCTCTTTTCATGTGGTAGTGCTACCTATGCAATTCTGTTTCTTCCTCTTTTTGCTCTGTCTGGATATTATTTGATTGGAGCTCTTCATACTTGAGATGGAGCAGGGGGAGGATATTCCTCTCTGCACCACCATTCCCTGCAAAACTCTTAGGTTTCTGTGCAAAAAAACCAGACTGGAAGTAATACAACTTTGAGTTGTTCCTCCTCCTGTGTCCCTTCTCAGTGGCTACTGAATAGTTTGAGGGGGACCCAGTAGTGACAAAAATACACATATCTACAAATATATCTATTGATATGGCATGTATAGTTATTGGAAAATTTTGGAAAGTTTGTAGTATGAAGTTGGATTGCTTCCAACATCATTAATAACGGAATCACAGATTTGGTGTAGTATCTCCTTGTGAGTTGGATATACGTTTTATCATCAGAATCGAAGGGGAAAAAATCCTGTTTCTAGCTTGGCTTCAGGTACATCTTTCTGGATTGTTGAACTTGTGTCAGTGTAGAATACACATTAGAGGCTACTTTTTTACTCTACAAGATCAAAATAGGTATTTCTCAGTACCATTGCTTGTAATTACTATGAAAATACAGAATCCTGCTCACATCTCTTGTATACCAGTATGTGCCTGGTCATTTCAGCTATTGAGAGGACAGAATGCTATGCAAAGAATGTCACTAACAAGTTTCATGGAAGATCCTCTGCAAACAGTATGATATAGAAAAAAATATTGTAAACACTTATACAGTGTTGACCTAAAAATTAACATATAATGCTAATCTGTCAAGAACTTAGAGACCTCTTTTTAACTTAGTTTCTTGTAATGGGCTTTGTCAGGGGTATGAAACGTTTGGTGCATCCAAAAAATAAATACTTAGGGTATGTCTTCACTACCAACGTGGCTGTGTAGTTGCAGCACGTAGCTGTGTAGTCGCAGAGTTTTCCCAGCACTTTTAAAAAACCACCCTCCATGAGGGGAGTAGCTAGCAGCCACTTTACACTGCCACTTTACAGCGCTGAAACTTGCATCGCTCAGGGGGGTGTTTTTTCAAACCCCTGAGCGAGAAAGTTTCAGTGCTGTAAAGTGGCAGTGTAGACAAGGCTGTAGATGTTGTGGGGGTAATAGTGTTTTCCACAGAACTGAGCCTTTTGAGCCCCCAGGTTTGTGTAAGTTCAAACTGCTTTATATGAATAGACATATTTCTGGTAGCAATTTATATAATCAAAACAGGCACCTGCAAGCTATACAGGTGATACACCATACACTAACTTTTAACGTTATAACATGGACTTTTGTCTTTGTTATGTTTACTTTCAACCAACAGTCTTCTCAACAGGTTTATCCAATCTCATTGCCCAACCTAGTTAAGCCTGGAAACAAAAAGGTTTCTTGTTTTTTTTTCATACACAAGCACAGTTTCTTAAAATGGCCTGTCTACTTATATGCTGCATTAAACACGCAAAAATCAGCTTCTCTCTAAAGAAGTACATTTCTGATTGGCGGTCAGTTTATATTTCTCATTGTTATACTCTTGCAGGATTGAAATATAAGGGGCATGTCAAGGCTCACTCAATATTAGCTACAGCATAACTGCGTCAAGAGCTAAACTCAGGTTGGTACCAGCAGATGAGATTTCCTAACCGTAACGTGGAGTTCCTTCTGTACATATACATAACATTATCATCACATAGTTCCACATATCAAGGTTTCTGCTATCTGTGTTGCAAGGGGCTGTATTTAGTAGGAAATTGAGTCTGTTAGAGCCTCTTCCCTTTTTGTGGTGTATGTGTTGAAATGTCTGTCTGTCTTTTATACCCAGTGTAACGTGTGCCAATTTTGTAGTAGTTTGCTTTCTAAATAGGCTGTACTATACATATCTCAGTATCTGGGATAGTCTGAGTCTTCTCTAGGCCATAACCAAATTGGGTATTGTCTCAAACTCTGGGGCATTGAGTTTTAAACATTCTTAACTGTAAAAGTACTGAATTTCCTTAAAATTTGACTTGCTTTGTAGATATCATTGAGACTTAAAAACCAAACCTACTCTGACGTCTGTGTGTACTCCGTTATAATTTACTAAATTGAACATTCTGATACAACTTTATATTTATATTGTACTAAATATTGTATGTTTTGACAAAATGATATAAACATTGTATTTTAAGGCATCAGCACAAGGGGACAGATTAAGGTAGAAAGTTCTACCTTAACTCTGCATTTCCTGACTTCTGAATGCTTGATTTCTCAATCTTGACATTGCATTAATAGTATTCTTTGGCATGGACTACAAATAAAAATGATTAAGTATTTAGGGATGGGCGTTGGGTTGGTTTTTCTGTTTATTTAATCTATCTATTTAGTAACCAGTGCGCCAAGGCTTCTTTTTCTAGTGGTGTTCACACTAGTGGTTGGTCTGTCCTTCTTGGAGGAGACTGGGAATGGTGAGAAGCAAAACATTTAATCAACACTTTCATGTTTTGAGACTTCTTACTGTGGTAGTAAGAATGAAATGACCAAACTAACTATTTGAAGAGACCTGGGGAATGGTTAGTTCTCAAAATAGTTTGACTGTGATGTGATGTAATGCACTTTCCCTTGCACTGAAGATGAAAGCATAAACTTTACTAAGGGCTTGTCTACACTTGCAGCGCTGCAGCTGCGCTGCTGTAGTGCTTAGTGAAGACATTACCTGCACCAAGGGAGAGCTTGGGGATTAGGTTCAGTATAACTACATCTCTCAGTGTTGTGAGAAATCCATACCTCTGAGTGACATAGTTATACCGGCATAAGTGTAGACCAAGCCTTAGACTGAAAATTTGTCATGGCTTGAAATTACATCTTGAACAGTACGTACCTAAAGCAAACAAGACTTTTTAGCCTGGGAGGGAAGGAGATACTGTTTTTCAACACACTTGTTTTATTAAAATTGAAGTATACTTGCTTGTTTATGCTCTCCATAAGAAGAGGAATTATTTTTCCAAGTGGGGTTCAAACACATTTTTAGTACTGTCTAGTGACATGACCACACTTACAATGGGCCTTCAACAAATCTAAAACTACTGCTGAAATGGAGGCCTGGTTATGGTACAAAATGATACCCTAGGCTGTTTGTGCTATTTAATGTGTGTTTAAAATAATGAATCTACCCCCACAAGTAAGTCTTGCCCCAAATCCTTCCCCACCCTGAAATCAAAATATTTCAAAGTTAGTTATATATGGGTATCTTGGTGCAAAATCAGAACACATCTAGCTATGAATTTTCCTGGAGTGCTCTAGGACTTATGCTTAAGATAATTCTACTTGCATTTAGGTAGGTATTCTATAAAACCTTTTAGGCTTAGGCCATTTACAGAAGCATCAGCTGAATAACAATACGCCTAGGTTATCAAAATGTACAGTAAAGTACACATTAAACAAAATTTGATTTGGAGTCTGAATTGGCTTTAACGGTGCAGCTCAGGATGAGGGTATGTTCTAGAAACTATTTGTCAAACATTTGCCTTCAGTACTTTGGAGTTACACTGATGTAACAGAAGGCACAGTATTGACACTATTTTCCAAAGTTAAATGGTATTGTGTATCGCTGTGGATAGTGCACTGAAAACTAAGGCAGCAGATTTCATTTATGTATCGTACGGGCATGAAAAGGTATATATGTGGAGATTCATATTTAGGGCTCTGACATTCAGATTCATTTTCACACAATTCTTTCATTCTGTTAAGGTTTAAAGTAGACCAATATGCAACAGTAATGTGCACTAGCCCTTTTTTTTATTTGTGTATATTATTCTGGCTTTTATTCAGGAGAGTAGTTAAGCACATAGGCAATGTTGCCAACTCTTGCAATTTTATCACGAGTCTATGATATTTTATGTAGTTCTTAAAGCCCCAGTTGTTGGGGTTTTTTTAAGTAAGTTTTTAGCCCTTACGCTTGTGGCCAAAAGATTGAAAATGTGAAGCAATGTGTATCTGAAAGCTTCAGAAATCAGAAAAGAACCCCAAATTTACTATTTTTAAAGAGATCATGATTTTTAGCCAGTCTCATGATTTTTGAATGCTTGAGGTTGGCAATACTGTATATGTTACTTTAAGCATGAGAGTAGTTCTACTGAAGTCAGAAGATCTACTCTCACTTGTTTAAAATTATGTACATGCTTTGTATTTTTCTAAATGGGAATGGCTATTTTTAAGCAGTAAAGAGTGATCTTCAGCCTCTGAAGGTATTGCCTCGGAGAGATTTAGAGCAGTGAACTTGTCACTTAGCATTTTGAACACAAACAGAGGAGTGGAAGGGATGGGTGAAAACAATGTATGAAATAATTGAGTGTGAGAGGAGGAAGCAACTCAAAGGTCAGGGAAATGAAAAAATAAATGAGGGGAGCGTTGGGGGAAGTGGAATAACCAAATGGGAAGTACATCAGGGAGAAATGTATAGAATAATAAGTCATGGAAAAAGTTGAGGGAGTCAGGTCTGGGGAAGGAAAGGCATCACAACCTTAAAAAACACACACATGTTTTGTTATAGTGCCAGCCTCTTGTTGGTTTTTCTGTTTTATACATTATACACATTTTATATATGAAAGATGTCTATCTACTTGGGAGAGGAAAGTCAACAAAGAGAGTGAGAGTGTTAGAGTTGGAAGTCAGCATTGGAAGACTAAAGGATAAAAGGGAAAATAAGGCAGATGACAACAGATACAGTCTCACGTCCCAAGGAAACACCTTCTAGTCATCAAATATCTGTTGTAATTACATCAAAACAAAAATGAGGAGCCCACAGAAATGTGCATTTAGGAAAACCTGTGTTGAATAGACAACAAGATTTTATGTAAGGAAGGCTTGGCCAAGTGGTATGTGGATAGTGTGCTGTGCTGCCATAGAAGAAATCCAAATTAAACTACCACTTTTGGTCTCAAATTCAGGTTACAAATGGATGAATGTGCTGTGGAGGCAGTACATTCAGCTCAGGGATTGCATTAGGTCTTTCAATAGTGACCCCACCAGACACTAAAGGAGTTACATTAATGGACTCCAAAGAGAATGGTCTCCAGAAGAGAACAAGCTCACGTGTCTGAGAAGTTAGTGGCTGCAATAAGGGTGGGGTGAAAGGAAGGGACATGTGTTAGGAACAAAATAAATCCTAGCTGAGATACAGGCCAGTTATTAGATGGAGATGGTAAAATTGTTAATGATAATGCAGAAAAGGCAGGTGCATTCAGTAAATATTTCTGTTCTGTATTTGGGATGTAGGGATGTAGCAGGATGAGGTACTCGTACCACATGAGGATGAAGAAATACTTTCCATTCCATTAGACTAGGGAGGATGTTAAACAACATTTCCAAGGGATATACACTTTTAAATCAGCAGGCCCAAGATAACTTGAAACCAAGGTACTAAAAGAGTTGGCTGAGGGGACCTCTGGCCTGCTGATATTAATTTTTAATAAATCTTTGAATACCAGTAAAATTCCAGAAGATTGGAAAAGTGCTAATGTTGTGCTGATATTCAAAAAGGGCAGAAGGATGATCAAGGTGTAACTATAGGTCAGTTATCTTGACATGAATTCCAGGAAAAATAATGGAAAAGATGATACACGATTCATTTGATAAAAATTAAAGGATAGGAATATAATTAATGCTAGTCAGCTGGTCATGTCAAACAAACCTGATTTCATTCTTTGAGATTACAAATTTGATAAAGGCAACTGCATAGATGTAATACACTTTCACTTTTGTCAGGCCTTTGACTTAGTACCACAAACATTCAGCTTAAAATGTTAAGTGGATTAAGGACTGGCTAACTGATAGATCTCAGAAAGTAGTTGTCAATGGGGAATCATCAAATCTGAGGGTTTCTTTATGGGGATCCACGGATTGGTATTAGGCTTGATGCTATTCAACATTTTCATCAATAAATATAAAATCACTGCTGATAAATTTAGCGGATGACACAAAGATTGGCAGAGTGGTAAATAATGATGAGACCGGCAGTCACATGGAGTGGTTTGGATTGCTTGGTAATCTCAGCCCATTCAAACAAAATGCCTCTTAATATAACTAAATGCGAAGTCATACATCTAGGAACAAGGAATGCAGGTCATACTTAGAGAATTGGGGACTATATCCTGGAAAGCAGTGATTCTGAAAAGGATTTAGGGGGTCAGAGTGGAAAAACATGGCATGATGCTGTAGCAAAAAGGGTTAACGCAATACTTGGATCTATAAAAGGGGGAGCAGTGAGTAGTAGGGAGGTGATTTTTACCTCTGTATACAACATTGACGAGACAGATACTGGAATACTGTAACTAGTTCTGGTGTCCACATTTTTAAAAGAATATTGAACAAAAGAGACACAAAAATGATCTGAGGGCTGCCATACAATCACAGATTTAAAAAGCTCAATCAGTTTAGTTTATCAAAAAGAAGACTGAGAAGTGACTTGATTATGATGTATAAGTAGGACCTGGTATTTTTTCCCCATGAAGATAAAGGGCTCTTTAACCTAATGGCTGGAGGTTAAATCCAGACAAATTCAGATTAGTAATAAGGCACACATTTTTAACACTGAGTGTGATTAATCACTGGAACAAAATACCAAGCAAAGTGGTAGATTATCTGTCTCTTGACGTCTTCAAATCGAGACTTTTTGAAAGAGATGCTTTAGTCACACACAAGTTACTGTTGTAATTCTGGTCTGTGTTATACAGGAAGTCATAGTACATAATTAAATGTTCCCTTCTGACCTTAAAATCTTTGAATCTATGTGAACGCGGATCCATTAAACAGAAAAACTCTCCATGAGCAGAACTTTGCACACTGGTCTATCCATTGCTTATTTCCCTTAGTTTTCCTTTTTTAATGGATTTCAGATAAAGCTAGTTAAATTGTAAACATTTCACTTAGTAAAATAACACAGAAATGTGTCTGTCACGTAGAGTGTCGTCTTAGAGCTTCTGTGTTTGTTTTACCAAATGTAAAAAAAACCACATCTACTTCCTTTTTCTTAAAGGTCTAATGTTTTGGGAGGGCGGGGGCATTGGGAGGTAGCTGACTTTGTGTGTATGCATGTGGGGGGCTGGATTAGAAAGAATTTATGTTAAGGACTAGCAGAAAGACATAAAGTTAAGAAATTGTAAAAGATAATAAATAATTAAAGATCCTTTCAGAGTAAGGGCCCCACATCTTCAATGTGCCAAATATTTTGCAACATGGTGAGTGGCCTGTCAGCATGCTGTAGAAGTGGGTCCTAAAATTGTGTTGGAAAATGTTGTAAGTTATGATGTTCAAGCTACCAGAAAAATATCAACCCAGATAAATTTTACTTTGGCAGATCAAAATCCCAAATGTTTTATGTTCCTACTGTTTTTTGTTTTGTTTTAGCAACTGCCAACAAGTACTTTCACAGTGATTTTCCTTTTTAAAGTTTTTAAACTTCTGAATACTTGTTGCTATGTGGGCAATAGCCTTTCAACAATGAGACATCTATTGTTTAAGGTCAGATACATACAGTTTGATCACTGAATGATCTGTAATTAACATAATTTACTGGTAAATTAGTAGACCTGAACCACTAGAGATTCTCAAAAAGTCAGTAACAAAAATAAAATCTTGTTTTACAAAAAGAAAAGTAACTCAAAATTTCTATACCTATACTTTTTCAAGTCTTGTTTTTAACATGATACAAACCAAGCTCTGCATGTGAATTAGCTTAAGAGGAAGTTCTTTGGAAATATGTGACATTAAAATGTGGGCATGACATTAAACCAAGCTGCATCACAAGATATATTCACTGTACATAATTCCACTCTTGAAGAGTTTATTGGAAATATGCAAATAATCTCTTCCTCAAAAGATTAGACTTCATGAAAATATTTTAGAATGAAGTGAGTGATGTGTTAAAAGGTGCGCGCACGTCCAGCAAATAGCTTTATAACTGCAGTAGTAAATCATGAAGGATCTGAAGTGACACTAACGAAAAAATTAACAAATATGGAAGTGGTAGGATGAATTAAAACTGTGTACATTTAAACAGTGTTTTTCACAATTGAATGGATTCGTCCATGCATTTATGCTTTTTGAGACATTTTAATGTCCTGCAGATCAACTATGCAGGCTCACTGTGCTGCAGAGAACTCTTCCTTCAAATTTTGTAGTTGCCAGGCAGTATACTTTGGACACAGGAGGAAGGATGACCCAGTTGTGGGGCACTATCCTGGGACGTAGACTTTCTGTATGACTTTGGGCAAGTCACTTAGCCTCTCTGTGCCTCAGTACCCCATCTGCAAATTGGGGGAGGGAGGAAGATGGGAACTGCCAGGATAAAAACCACCTATTGAAACATCATGCAAATGGCACCCAATGACCAAGCTAGTCACAGGTTATACACACACACACACACATATTTTGGACACACAAGCGGTATATACCACTCTTTTTCCACTAGGTCCCTCACCTACTAGTCTTCTCTCTCACACTGTGCTTTTTGTTCTGTAGTTTAGTATTGAGCTTACATTATGGTAATAACCATTTACTATAAAAATTATATAAGTTTATATAAAATTTTGTCAGGATAGTTATTTCTAACCCTCTTTAGTGCACTCTAGCCCTTCTGGGACAAAAACATTTAAGGTACTGAAACTCTACATGCTGCCCCTTGGTTGTGTGCTGTTAGTGACTCAGAGCTATGATTGTATCTGAAATTGACATGGAGATTGTTCTGTTTGTGGTTAAAACACCATTAGTCATACTGCAGGATTTGTCAAGCCTGATATAGATTTTCCTTTAACTGTCATCACTTGCTTTGTTTTTTGTTCTTGTTGCGGATGGTAACGTTATGCTGTTACCTACTGAGCTCATTTAAGTTATAGCTTGTTTTGAAAATCAATGGTTTTTAAAAAATGGACAGATGAGTGCTCAATAGTTTCTACTAGTTGTTCTGGATAGTAAAGAAAAATGTTGAGCGGGTACTCATATTATGGTGCTGATAGCCATAGACTAGTTTCTGACTGACATTGGCAAGTTTCTGGTGTAGGTTTAGTTCCCTTATAATAGATTTTTAGTAGAGATGTGGGACATAGTTGGGAGGAAATAAAAAAGCTCCCATTCCCATGCCCAACCTTGGTCTAGGTTTGGAAGCCAATCAAAACCTTTCTTTGAATACGGGGAACTTCATTTCAGTTCAGCCTAGATATGAGTCCACAGTGTAACGCTGCTGCAAAAAAAGCAAACATCATTCTGGGCTGTATTAGCAGGAGTGTTGTAAGCAAGACACGTGAAGTCATTCTTCCACTCTTCTCTGCGCTGATTAAGCCTCAACTGGAGTATTGTGTCCAGTTCTGGGTGCCACATTTCAGGAAAGACATGAACAAATTGGAGAAAGTCCAGAGAAGAGCAACAAAAATGATTAAAGGTCTAGAAAACATGATCTGTGAGGGAAGATTGAAAAAATTGGGTTTGTTTAGTCTGGAGAAGAGAAGACTGAGAGGGGACATAACACTTTTCAAGTACATAAAAGGTGGTTACAAGAAGGAGGGAGAAAAATTGTTGTTCTTAACCTCTGAGGATAGGACACGAAGCAATTGGCTTAAATTGCAGCAAGGGCAGTTTAGGCTGGACATTAGAAAAAACTTCCTGTCAGAGAGTTAAGCACTGGAATAAATTGCCTAGTGAGGTTGTGGAATCTCCATCATTTGGGATTTTTAAGAGCTGGTTGGAAAAACACATGTCAGGGATGGTCTAGATAATACTTAGTCCTGCCTTGAGTGCAGGGGACTGGACTAGATGACCTTTCGTGGTCCCTTCCAGTTCTATGATTCCTTCGGGAACACAGGATATGGGATTTCTATGGGTATCAAGTGAACAGGGGCTAGATATACTTAGACTGCGTAAGTGGTGATCAGGCTGGTTTTGTTAAGGAGCTAGCAGGTACAGGTAAGACTCCCTCACTCTGCAGGCAGATGGTAACAAGATGACACACTGCCCTTGGTGCCCTGCGAAGCATTACAGTCATTTCAGCATTTGTGACATCACAAATGTCAGTGTTTGTGACATGCCTTTCTGATCTGTTATGCCACAAGCAATAAACTGTGATAGCGTTGTGTGACATAGACAGAAAGAGACCAGTGATGGCACAAGAGAACTGTAAACATGATCATCACAACAAGGATGTGCAAGGATTATAACCACCCCACATTCATTTAATATTTACTTGCTTGTACACTACTAACCTCTGTATGGAATGTAGAATGTATTGCTGCAAGTAAAGGAAAAAGTACATGTTAATCAACTTTGTTGCATTTTGCTGATTACATAAATGTCTATTGTTCATCCATTGAGAATGAGGATTTCATTGAGAATGCACTAGAAAAAGAGACAAAAGGTGGAGAAAAGGGAGGTATTCTTCTCGGGGGAAGGGTGGTCCTTGAACACTGTACCACAGTTTACAAGGTTTACTTTGGACCACCACTCAAGTCATACGCACAGCACTTGAGTTCAGATATAAAACATAAGGAAATAAATATTTAGGAAAAAATAGAGATTCAAATAAAAAGCAGTGAGAGAGATGGGAACAAAAGGTTATATGTAAAACAGCATACCACAATGCATATTCTAAAGCCTAAATTTAACTAAGAAGTTATCCTCCAGTCTAAATAAGTTTATCTCACCCAAACTTCTCTCCAGTGTTCTCCACCAAGCTTGGGTAGAGATCATTTTTTCATAAAGCAAACTGTGCATTTACTTCCTAGATGAAGAATACCAGGATGTCTCTTTGCTCCTCCAAATATACCAGAACAGACCTTTGATTTTCACCTGAAGATTAACTGTTTATTTCTTCCTGTTGGATTTTTTCTGAAGTCTCCACCATCTCTTCATTAGCATTTATCTTAGAATGCTAGCAGACTCCTTTTGTAGGACACACTGCACAGTGGTCGTCCCCCCCGGAGATAAGTGTCTCCCATAACCTGCCTAGAAGAATTTGTCTCAAGACAGACTACTTTTGAGTGACCTGTTTTTAACTGTGACCTAGAAAACATAAACTTTAATATATATACATAATTCTTCACATATTCTCCATACGTACATCTCACAATGATTATGATGACCGGTGACTTTCATTAGAGACCTTACATGACATTCTTTTGGTGAACCCTCGGAATCTCTGTACTCCTCTACACCCCAGTGCCCTCTGCCAGTTGGCATTCAGAGGTTCTTGGGTCATGCAGACACTAAGACTCTCTGAAGGAATGTGGCCCCTTCTGTTGAGTCATCTTAGCTGCAGGGGCTAAAGCTCTGTAATGGAATTCAAGGTGGCTATTATGATGACTTATGTTGTGGGTGGGTCCAGTTAGTGCCAAGTGGGATGTAAGGAGCTAGGACAGAGAGGTAGCCTTGGAGAAAACCGTAAAAACAGCCATTCTTATAGATGAAACACAGGCTGAAGTTCATGTTGTTTTTGGGGTAGCAATAAAGCAAAAGTCCAGAGAGGAGGTAAATGTGGACCCTGTAGGCTGTGCACTTTGTTGAAAGTGGGATAGGGACTTGGCCCATTAACAGGGTACTACAGAAGGAATCTCATAGGAAGAGGAAGTTTCTCATTAGACTCATTAACCTCTCTAGTGCTGCCATTTAAAAAATTAATAGGGTTTTGATGAACTTTAAAAAAAAATTGTTAGAAAAATTGCTAGATTTAATTATTTTAAGGTAACAGTCTGTGTACTCTGAAAGAGGTAACAGTTTAGTTATGTGACCTATGAAATCCCCACTATTAAAGCTTAAACTTGACTATATCTGTTCTTCTCTGTGTGGGGGTGAGGGGCATGGAGTTAAGCAGAAATGCCACCCACCTGTCTCAACGGGTTGGGGAACTTGATGGAGTCAGCGGTGAAAGGGAGGGAGAGACACTCTGGGAGGCACTAGGTAGCTCCTCTTTCCCTCCCCCTTTTGGAGGCTCTGGCACTCATTGGTCAGCAGGGGGAAGGAGGAATACTGATTGGCTCACATTCCCCAGCTCCAGGGATTTAACGTGGCGCATAGGCCATGGGGTACTCTTGGGTGTTTTTTAAAGCAAGTGCCCAAAATCTTCACAATACTGTGTTATCAAGGTCCTATCTCCCCACATCCACTTTAGGGCCAGCCAGGATCATTTGCTTTACCAGAGATCAAAAGCTTTAGCTATTTGAATTTTGCCTATAGCAAGTCACTGAGCTGGTATTTGTCTTTACCCCTAAAACAAAGAAATAAGAAATACACTTGAGTCACAAGTAATGCAATCTGCAGACTTTTAAAAATAATAATTGGTGGTTGTAGTGGAAGTGTAGGGTGAAGAAATCCCACAGTGCTATATCCGTATTCTCTGAGACATGGATTCTCCACTGAAGACTCTGGCTAAATACACCAAATGAAATGTGACTTGAAAAAGTGAAAAAACATACCTCTGTCAGCCAGTTAAGGCTTTGTGTTATAACATTTTGCTTTTGCTTTCAGATTTCTGGGATGTGCTACAGCAGTAGTATGCTAAAAGTTCATCAGGTGCTTTGTGTTCCCAGCTGGCTGGCTAAGATATTTTCTTGGACTCTTGAACCAATATTCTCATCTGCAGAACCATCCAACGAGATTCGAGTAGGAATGGGAGCAACAGTGGACATCCAGAGACAGCAGAGAATGGAATTACTGGATCATCAAATCATGATGTCTCAGTTTGCACAGATGAGACGGCAAAGACAACAGCAGGTATAGATAAATTATTTGTAAGGTGTATGATTATGCTGAGTAATGGAAATATGGAGGGAAGGGGGTTTTGATTAATCATAATTTGTGGATCTAGTTTAGGAACAAGTATAGTCTTGTTTTTTAAAAAATTCCCTGTTGGAATTATGTAATTACTATTTCATAGACTTCTGTAATGTTAGCGAACATTTATGTAGGTTTTATATTATTAAAGTTCATTATAAGACATGAAATAATTTTCACAAAACAACTTAGGGGTAGGTAGGTGGCATTGCACTGTTTTACCACTAGCAAAATGAGCCTGAGATGTGAAGTGATTTATCAAAGCCCACAGTTGTGAGGTTATGCGGGGACTAGAACCCAGGACTGCAGGTTGCTTGATAGCCATTACCTCTGTGCTGCTACGCAGCAGCCATGTTGGACCTCTGTACATTGTCAATAGATGATCCGGCAGAGATAAAGACCACAGGAAGTAGTACCTCAGGAGGCTGTACTGACAGCTTCTTTCATGGCTCCGGATTGGTCCAGGCACCGTATTTAAGCCCAGAAGGAGTTCCAGGAAATGTCCATGCAAAAAGGTGGACTTCCCTGCCAGCCATAGCAATGGACCAGCCTCTCGGCTCACTCTCAGACTCCTGGCCCTGGCTGTGACCCTTGGCTCTGATTCCTGGTTCCTGACTACAGCTCTGATCTTTGGTGCTGTTCCTGGCCTCTGACCACTACTACTTGGACAAGTAGGCCTGGCTGACAAGGGTGTGTGACAGAGCCACAATTAAAACTCAGCATGTCCTGTTGTTCCAGACCATGCTGGCAGTCAAAAAAGTTACCATCCTCTTCAGAGAGTTTGAAAATCTGCTCTGTAGTTAGGTGTTTTGCATGGGTAAATAGGAGGGATTACATCACCCATATTGCACCAGGCTTGTTTCTTTATAAAAGCACAAAAAATTCTCGATCTCTAATTTTCCTATAGACGTCAACCACAGTGCTTTCCTGTTACTGCTTTTAGTGCTTACATTTTATTTGCCTATTAATTAGATTGTTAGTCTCTTTATTTTTCTCAGTTTTGATGGCGTGGACAAGGGCAGATGCTCACCTACTTGTCCATGTAAGACAGTAAAATAAAGCAGCTGGTGCCTCGAATTGCATTTCTCCTAGGGGGCATATATTGGCAGTCTAGTAATAAAGCCAGGTGAACATGTAAGATCCATATGAACCTCTGGTTTCTGTAACTTAACTACAAGCTACATGAGAATGAATAATTGTCTGTGTGAGAGCTGAATTGCATTTTATCCCTCAGAATTTTAGTACATTCAGCTGCTATGTTATGTGCTGGGTGGTGCTAGTATGGAAAGGAAAGGAGGAGAAAGATCTGGCCTGACTGAACAAGATGCACTAATGTAAAAGGTTAAAACTAGTTGCTTTAAAAGTGTGGTTTGCATTAGGGTTGAAAACACTGATAGACTTCTCTTCTATCTACTATTGAATTTAATTTAGCCTAAAAGAGTCAATAGGATGACGTCTGTCTGAAGATGTGGGGAAAACATGAGGGGTTTGGCCCTCCTGGCATTTCTGGGTATCATTTTCAAAGGAAGATAGTTTATATGAGAGTGATCTTAGTATTTAAAAAAGAGAATAACAACTGAGCTGAGGGAATACACTAAATAAAATGCTAGATAAAATCACAGCTTGGGTTGAAAAGTACTCCTGGGTAAGCTAGTCTTTCCCTTTGCAGAAATGTACTGCAGGGTTGTCCTGTACTGTGTGTTAACACTATATGAATTTTACCTAAGGCAATTTAGAACAGCTCTAGTGTCAGTCCCTCATTTACCTTCCTGGTAACATAATTCTATTCTTCATAGTTAGCTTCACTTTAATTTTATTAAATTGTCTTGTTGTACAACCCCAACAGTTGCAAACCGTTTTCTCTGCCCTGCCAGCAATCACTTTTAACATAGTGTTTATTGTAAAAACTAAACTAGGAACTGTTCAATGCTCCAAAGTTAGTTGTTGTAAGAGAAACTAAACTGAAAGTGGCTGTTTGGCCACAAACAGGGGTAGCTAAACTTCTGGGAAATAAAAGGAGGCAGAAAGGACCCAAATAATCAGGAGAACCTTAAAAAGGATTTTAAAAAATTAAAAAGAAATAGTAAATACATTCAAAATAGTAGGTGAAGAAATGTGTCCTTATTGTTTTGTCCTGTCCTTCTCCTAAGAACTGTTTTCTATTGTGGAAGGATGCACTGAATAATCCATCTCGTACCAAAAATAGTTTTTGAAAAAGTTTTTAAAAAAACAAAAATGAACCATATTTTAATAGCATATCTTAATTTTTCTTTGCCCTACACTTCCGCTACAACCACTGTTCCCATTACGAGGTTATTCATGCACTTCAGTCAAATAAGAAGGCAGTTAGCCTTTAGCTTACCACTTCATAATGCACATGACATGTTCACCAATACCCTACTCATATCCTTGAGCAGAGGTGAAAGTAAGCCGGTACGGCCCAGTACAGCGTACCGGTAAGAGCCGGTGCGCCGTACCGGGACCGGCTTTCCCAGAGGGCAATTTAAAGCCCTGGGGTAGCTGTGGCAGGGATTTAAAGGGCCCCGGAGCTTCAGCCACTGCTACCGCCCCGGCCCTTTAAATCTCCACCTGAGCCCTGCCTCCGAAGCCCTGGGGTAGTGGTGGCAGGGCTCTGGCTGGGATTTAAAGGGCCCTGGAGCTCCAGCCCCTACTACCGCCCCGGGCCTTTAAATCCCCACTGCCGCTACCCCAGGGCTCAGGCAGCAGGGCTCAGGTGGGGATTTAAAGGGCCCCGGAGTTCCAGCCACCGCTACCCCCCCTGGAGCCCTTTAAATCCCCGCCTGAGCCCTGCTGCCCGAGCCCTGGGGTAGCGGCGGTGGGGCTCCAGAGTGGATTTAAAGGGCTGGGGCAGTAGCGGCGGCTGGAGCCCCGTGGCCCTTTAAATCCCCGACAGAGCCCAGCCGCCACTACTCCAGGGCTCGGGCAGCAGGGCTCAGGTGGGGATTTAAAGGGCTCGGGGCTCCAGCAGCTGCTACGACAGCAGAGCCCCAGGCCCTTTAAAGCTCTGCTGGAGCCCAGAGCCCTGGGGTAGTGGTGGCAGCCAGGAGCCCCCAGGGCTCCTCAGTGATTTAAAGGGCCCGGGGCTCCTCTGCGGTAGCGGCAGCTGGAGCCCTGTGCCCTTTAAATCGCCCCTGAGCCCCAGGGTTCCCAGCCGCCTCTGCAGCTGGTAGCTCGGGGGTGATTTAAAGGGTCCCGGGCTCCCAGCCGCCACTACCGCAGCTGGAGCCTTGGTCCTTTAAATCAAGATTTAAAGGGCCCGGGGATTTAAGGCTCCGCCTCTTCTGGTTGAGACCATGCCCCCTGCTTAGGAATCCGGCTTACTGGTGAGTCCTCTAACTTACTTTCACCCCTGTCCTTGAGTCCCTTATTGCTATATTAGTGAATGCCCAGCAAAGTCAACGAAGGGAAGGCGATGGAGTTAATCTATCAAAACTTTAGAAAGGTCTGGTATGCAAAGCTAGTAACCAGTTTTTCTTGACTCATAGAATTTACTGGATGCCAGTCAAATCACCAAAAGCAGGGCTCAGAGATTCCAGTATGTGTTGAAGCAAAAATGAAAAATGGTCCAATTCATGATTGAATACCTGAATGTTTTAAAATTTGTGTTGAACCAAACTGCATTCATCTGCAACAAAAAAAGCACCTGTCCAATATTATTGACGGTTAACATTTGATAGATATGCCTGATCTGCTAAATATATATATAGCAATTTCACTCAATTTAATAAAATCACTAGAAACAATGTATCTTGGGTGTTGTAATGATTCTTACTGTGTAATATAGTAACATCCTATTTAATAGAAAGATCTGATGGCTATATTCCTGTATAATGTCTCTTTGAAAAAAAGCTTGTTGCTGTAATGATTGTTTCTGATATTTACATAGCAGTGATTTATAAACTTGTTAAAACTTCCTAAATAAATAGAAGATTGAGGTCTAACATTGTCCTCAGATTATGTTGTTCCTGTTATGCAAACCCATTGCCTTCAATGAGGTTGCACAGGTGTAACTGAGTGTGTAATCTGAAGACAGTAAAATTGCACAGGTGTAACTAAGTGTGTAATCTGAAGACTGTGAGGTTGCACAGGTGTAACTGGGTGTGTAATCTGAAGACAGTGGGGTTGCACAGGTGACCTGACAGTTAGAACCTAGATAATGAGTACTTGTGGCACCTTAGAGACTAACCAATTTATTTGAGCATAAGCTTTCGTGAGCTACAGCTCACTTCATTGGATGCATACTGTGGAAAGTATAGAAGATCTTTTTATACACACAAAGCATGAAAAAATGGGTGTTTACCACTACAAAAGCTATCATGATATCATACACATTGTAAGGAGAGTGATCACTTTAGATAAGCTATTACCAGCAGGAGTGTGGGGTGGGGGGAGAGAAAACCTTTTGTAGTGGTAAACACCCATTTTTTCATGCTTTGTGTGTATAAAAAGATCTTCTATACTTTCCACAGTATGCATCCGATGAAGTGTGCTGTAGCTCATGAAAGCTTATGCTCAAATAAATTGGTTAGTCTCTAAGGTGCCACAAGTACTCCTTTTCTTTTTGCGAATACAGACTAACACGGCTGTTACTCTGAAACCTAGATAATAATCTTCTGGTGATATACAAACTATAAGAGAATCTGGTTCACTCTTCCTGAGCTGTATTGGCTCTGTAAGGTTGACAGTAGTAGAAGGTAGCAAATACATTTAAAAAAAGAATTAAAGTCAGCAAATATGGCTCTGAATACACACTAGGAGAATGCCAATTTGTGAGGTAGTCTAGAGCAAGCACATTGTTATGCTTCCCCCAAACCAGCCCAAGAGGAAGATTGACTTCTGGACTCTCAATCCCCCTCCTGATTTCCCTGTTACATCAGGAGTGAGTAAACTGTGACAGGTGTGACCTGTTGCAGCATATACACCGTTACATACCAGTATAGCTACATCACCAGGTGCATTTGGGGAAGTGGAGTCAAGGTTCCATGCACTTCTTGACCCTACCTGCCCATTCCCACCTATTTGCCGAAGGTGGGGAACATAGGAGTTCTGAGTAGCCGATTTTCCTCTGCATGCAGAAAGGTATGGTGCACCAGCTCAAGGGAGTAAGGAGTTTCCTTATGCTCTTTCCCTTACCCCAGCAAACAGGACAAGCTGTGATCTATCCCTAAGAAGGTACCATTTTTATAATCACTTTTCATAGCAAATCTGTACTTCAGTTCTCTAGAAGAAATACAGAAACTGTTGCAATGAGCCCAGCAAGTTGAGACAATCCCACACAATAAGACTGCAATTTAGGTGGGAGAAGAGGTTCAACTTTAAATCCCAAAATTTAGGAGGAGATTTAAGGGGGAGTTTTAATTCACCTTTCTTCTTTAAGTTTGAATACCTCAAAGAATAATAAACTGAAGGGAAAAGGGAAAGAAAGACTTGACCAAAGCAAAATTAGCAAACAACAGGATAATGCAGTAGCCTGAAGAGTAAGTCCCAAAGGGGCTACAATAAAATAATTCTGAAGAAAAAATAAGAGAAGAGAGAGAGAAATTGAAAAATAGAGTGGAAGAACTGAAAAAAAGAGAACATCACAGTGGAAGAGACTGGAAAAAAAAGTATTCAGCTGCTGGCAAATACGTTTGATTACTCTCTGCTACCCCAAAAATTAGGAGTGTAAAAGATTTTCTCAACTCCTTATTCTTTCCTTCTGTGTTGTTCAATGGTTTGTTAAAGCAGGATTTTCTTGGAGCACTTTCTATGGAAACAGGTTCATTGGCATTTATTCTTTGAAAAATTTCCATTTCCTTTCCCATTCTCTCTAGCTGTTATGCCCCAAACCCAGGGTAACATGGAGTGCAGTGGAATAACTCATAGAACTTCTGTACTCTTGGACACACAAGCATTTGGAGGAGTAGAATGAATCCACAGTAGGGTTTGAGCTTGGATCATCCAGATTGCTACCTGATGTACCTCCTTTTGAATTATGGTATAAATTGTTACTGATAGATTGATACTGGTATCTGCATATAATAGTCTTTCTTTAAAAATTGTAGTTGTTATGGTAGTTAAATGATTGGTCTTGTCTTGGTTGCTGGTTACTATGGCTACTGTGCTTAAACAACTTATGTTTAAGTTATGTCAATTGCTCGCTATTTCTTTTCTATACAATTACCACAGCATTGTTATGTCAGTTGCTGTTTCTTTTCTATACAATTACCACAGCATTTTCTGTTTGTTTTTTCACGCCCATAATGCTGGCTGTTGGTGAACTTGCTCCATAGATGAAGAATTCTTTAGCTTCCACCCTCTCCAAAATTCTGAAAGATTAATATAAATTTTATGTTGTGTATATAGTCACACTCTTGAAAATAAATAAAATTTACTAGCCTACAAGTTCTCTTATTGACACATGCTACAGGTGTATCAGAGTGGGGGCTCATTGGGACAGTCCTCTCTCCTGGGCAGTCTGGGCCTTGTACTCCCCATCACAGCTCTCCCCCCCATCCCATGTGTTCTTTTCCCTTATCTGCGTGTCTCTTTGTCCCCATCCCCAGTCTTTCTTCTTTGGATCTTTCTTCTCCCCAGCTACTCTCTGGCTCACATTCTCTTTTCCTTTACCTCCTTTCCCTGAGTGTCCTCCGCCTGCCACAAAGTCACTCTGCAGAACCAGCAAGCAGGGGAAGTTCTTTTAGGTCCATTGGCTGGTGCCTTCTGGAGCTTTAGGATTGAAGGGGTGGCTGCTTCTACTTCTCTAACTCTTCAGCCTCTCTCCTCCTTCTATTCAAGGTAGGGTTCTGGGATTTTAAGGTCCCCTCCTACGGCTACTCCATCTTCTTGCTTTGTTTTCCCTCCCTTTGCCAGGTCTCCTCCACCCTCATACCTTCCATTTTCCAGCCCCTTAAGGTTCCTCTTGCTGGGTACCAGGCTCAAGTGAAAGCATTGGTTGGAAGAGGGGAGGAGCTACCGCATCCGTACATCAGCCTCTGAACAGAGACTGGATATGACTTTCATTTCCCACTGAAAAACGTGCAGGCAGACAGGTGGCTGAGCTACAAATAGCTGGATGAGGAGCTTCTGCCTTGCAACCAGCCACTGGTGACACTGTTTCTGAACACAGAAGTAGGCACATAAGATGTAGCAAAGAGGTAGAAAACGGCCAAGTGGAGGCCCAAAACTTGCAGGGAGCAGCTGGAGACTGTTTTTTCAGCACACAGTGCAGCATGTTGAGGTTCAAGCGCACCTTGGTCGAAACCAGGTTTATTATTTCCCCTCCTTAACCGTTTTCTGTCTTCACTTTTTCACATTACTGTAGACAAGACCGCCATCCTTCCTACCATTCAGACCTGCACGCCTTAGCATGTCTTCTGTCTCTCCTTCCAGCACATTCATATGTTAACAGATCTTGTGCTTTCTTCTCTACAAATTTTCTGAAGTCTGATCCCAGCAGCTAATAACTTCTTCATACCTCATTTATAATCCTTCTTGGTTATTGTAATCTCATCCTCTCTGATACCCATCTTTCTTTAATTCAGTCATTCCAAAAGCCTGATGCAAAGATTGTCTTGCTTGCATGTGATTTCCTCTTCAAATTCTTCTACTGATTCTCACTTTGCATCCTGTATTAAATTTAAACTTTCTCATTCTCTCCCTTCACAGTAACACTCCACGCCTCATTTCATGGATTTTATCATTCCCCGATGTGCTCTTCACTCACCCAGCCTCTTGGCCTTTTTCATAGAATCATAGAATATCAGGGTTGGAAGGGACCTTAGGAGGTCATCTAGTCCAACCCCCTGCTCAAAGCAGGACCAATCCCCAACTAAATCATCCCAGACAGAGCTTTGTCAAGCCTGACCTTAAAAACTTCTAAGGAAGGAGATTCCACCACCTCCCTAGGTAACGCATTCCAGTGTTTCACCACCCTCCTAGTGAAAAAGTTTTTCCTAATATCCAACCTAAATCTCCCCCACTGCAACTTGAGACCATTACTCCTTGTTCTGTCATCTGCTACCACTGAGAACAGTCTAGATCCATCCTCTTTGGAACCCCCTTTCAGGTAGTTGAAAGCAGCTATCAAATCGCCCCTCATTCTTCTCTTCCGCAGAGTAAACATCCCCAGTTCCCTCAGCCTCTCCTCATAAGTCATGTGTTCCAGTCCCCTAATCATTTTTGTTGCCCTCCACTGGACTCTTTCCAGTTTTTCCACATCCTTCTTGTAGTGTGGGGCCCAAAACTGGACACAGTACTCCAGATGAGGCCTCACCAATGTCCAATAGAGGGGAACGATCACGTCCGTCGATCTGCTGGCATTGCCCCTACTTATACAGCCCAAAATGCCATTGGCCTTCTTGGCAACAAGGGCACACTGTTGACTCATATCCAGCTTCTCGTCCACTGTAACCCCTAGGTCCTTTTCTGCAGAACTGCTGCCGAGCCATTCGGTCCCTAGTCTGTAGCGGTGCATGGGATTCTTCTGTCCTAAGTGCAGGACTCTGCACTTGTCCTTGTTGAACCTCATCAGATTTCTTTTGGCCCAATACTCCAATTTGTCTAGGTCACTCTGGACCCTATCCCTACCCTCCAGCATATCTACCTCTCCCCCAGTTTAGTGTCATCTGCAAACTTGCTGAGGGTGCAATCCATCCTATCCTCCAGATCATTAATGAAGATGTTGAACAAAACTGGCCCCAGGACTAACCCCAGGGCACTCCGCTTGATACCGGCTGCCAACTAGACATTGAGCCATTGATCACTACCCGTTGAGCCCAACAATCTAGCCAGCTTTCTATCCACCTTATAGTCCATTCATCTAATCCATACTTTTTTAACTTGCTGGCAAGAATACTGTGGGAGACAGTGTCAAAAGCTTTACTAAAGTCAAGGAACGACACGTCCACTGCTTTCCCTTCATCCACAGAGCCAGTTATCTCGTCATAGAAGGCAATTAGATTAGTCAAGCATGACTTGCCCTTGGTGAATCCATGCTGACTGTTCCTGATCACTTTCCTCTCCTCTAAGTGCTTCAGAATTGATTCCTTGAGGACCTGCTCCATGATTTTTCCAGGGACTGAGGTGAGGCTGACTGGCCTGTAGTTCCCAGGATCCTCCTCCTTCCCTTTTTTAAGGATGGGCACTACATTAGCCTTTTTCCAGTTGTCCGGGACTTCCCCTGATCGCCATGAGTTTTCAAAGATAATGGCCAATGGCCCTGCAATCACATCTGCCAACTCCTTTAGCACTCTTGGATGCAGCGCATCCGGCCCCATGGACTTGTGCACATTCAGCTTTTCTAAATAGTCCCGAACCACTTCTTTCTCCACGGAGGGCTGGTCACCTCCTCCCCATGCTGTGCTGCCCAGTGCAGCAGTCTGGGAGCTGATTTTGTTCGTGAAGACAGAGGCAAAAAAAGCATTGAGTACATTAGCTTTTTCCACATCCTCTGTCACTGGGTTGCCTCCCTCATTCAGTAAGGGGCCCACACTTTGGTGTCTTTCCCTCAGTAGGAGCGGGAACTGCAAATCTGTCATCCTCAAGAATGAAGTTCATGAGAGCAGGAGACAAGTCTTTCTCAGCTACAGGGCCAAGACTATGGAACTACCTCCCAGAGGGGAAGAATGACTGCATTTCTGTCTACTTTCAGAGAGAAATGCAAAACTCACTACTTAGGCCTGCCTTTCCTACAGCAACAATAACTGAAAAGATGATAGTCAAATGCATGCACCAGCTACCACCAAGGGAATCTAGAGCACATGAAGGACTTTATTCTATTTTGTGCAAATAAAACACTTGGGTGCCTCCAATCTGAGTGTGAAATAAAATCTTAAATACTGTAGTTCACAACCACCCTGGGTCGGGGGCATGCACTCATTCTTTTAACCCTTTTCATATGCTATCATTGCATTGAGTACTGTAACATATAGGGCTTTAGGAGCAAACTGTAAAGAATTCTAATAACTGTAGTTAATATCAATTTGTGTGGCCAGTGGTGCTGCCTCCTTACTTATCCAGCTGGATAAAAATTTATTCTCTGACCTCTCTTTTTAGCAAAAGTTTTTTCCGAAAGGGGCTTGCTACTCAAAGCTTGCCAAGTATAAAAACTCTTTGGATGCTACCGAGATTGGCTTCTTTTGTGCTTGCTTCTAAAATGCACCATTTTAAATAGAAATGTTCCCAAAAGTAGATAACTCAGTTTTACTCAGGTATTCTTACCTGTTTGTTCAAATGTGTCCAAGTCCATAGATGTAGTCCAGAAGTATGTCCCCACTTTTCTGATTGCAATTTACTGACACGTTTCCATAAATTTAAAAATTTAGGCTCTTAATTAATTAAAATATTAAATTTTCTGGGTACTGATGCAGGTAATGAGCCTGCTGCACTTTCTTTTCCTGACTTCACTCTTTATTCTAAACCTTATTCATGGAAACTGACAAACCCATAAGTATAGAAGCACTAGTGGGTGCTACTATAGTACATAGAAAATATTCTAAATTAGTAGCCAGTTGTCACAATTACCAGGATTACTGCACCTCTACCTCTCCTGGTTTCTCTACATATGTCTAGCTTACCAGGTGTCTAGCCATCTACCACATGGGGCTCCTGGTAGGTGTAAGATTCCACTAGACACCCCAAAACCTCTGTGGTCTGGATGGCACAATCTGATCCCTTAACTCACAAACCAGTTCTCTCTCACTGCTTTGGGGAGAGTGTCTTCAAATCTTGCTCAGTCTTTGATATGCTCTTGCAGGACCCAAATAGCTTTTTAGCTGTTTATAACCCTTTGATCTGTTAGCTTCCAGCATTGGCTAAACAAGGCTTGCAACTTTGCTGGAGATAGAATGTAGAATCCTCAAATCTAACAGTTTTCCCCGTTGCCTTTCAAGTGTGTTGTGGGATGTTCCTATCTGGGAGCCACTGTCTTCTATTCCAGGTGACAGCCCCCATTGAATTAAAGCAATATAGGCATATAATAAACATTACACTAACCCTAATATAGCTGTACAGTCTATCTCAATAACTAGGTCACATACAATATTCACAAAATTATTATATAGCAGGTCCTCATCTGCCATACCAATCACTTCTTACTTTCAACAAATTGCAGGGCTTTGCTTCACGATGTTGATGGGTGATAATTGGATTTAATTTATGGCTAGGTTTTTATGGTCATTCTTTTGCTAAGTGTTTAAACCTTTCCATCATCAGATTTATTTAGGAATGTGTATTTTCTGCCTTGTACAGTGCTGTGTTTGCTGCTCATTTGTTTTAGTAGATATGTATAGGTTCCCAGCGCTTAATAAGTTAATATCTGGAATTTAGATTGGATAGAATAGTTAAGTTTGCCTTTTCCTTTTTATAGAAATATAGTTAGAGGAATCAAGAACTTCAGCATCAAATCATGCTGTAACTATCTTTCTAAAGCTGTTACCCCTGCAATTATGTTTGCAGTTAATTAGCTTTTTATACAGGATATGGATATTATCTGTATTTTTCTATTTCCTGTAACTTATTTAGTTTGTATTTTTCTGGAAAATGTGTCGGATTTGATATATAAAATTCAGTAATAGCACTGGCTTAAGAAGCACAGTGTAGGCAAGTGTTATGCACGCTTCCCCAGACAGCTCTCTTAATTCTGACCTGCAACCCCCTGGCTATTCTGCTTGTGTGCCTCTCTTGAGAAGAGACTGCCATTCATGTCGGATTTTGCGGTGGTGATTCTGACCAACTGGGCAACCAGGATGAGACTGCAAAGTTTATTTCCATCTGTAGCTTAAGACAGAATTTGAATCCAGGTTTCCAGAGCTGAAAGGCTAATGCACTCATTCACTGAATCATTTACAGGCCCTGTATATGCACACAGCAGTTGTACACATTTATTGCAATGTATTTTGTACTTTGTACTTTGTTTTTACATTTTCATTGGTAGTGTCTTACAAAATGTACTCCTCAAAGCACAATTGTAGAATCTACTATTTTAGATTCTTCTTGGTCTTTACTTCTGTTAAAAGAACAGGTTTTGTATACAGGAAGTGAGTAGAGGTGAGTTTAAGTATCTAACCACCAACCTTCAACAACATGTAGCATCAGTCAACATCCTGACTGCCTCACATTTCAGGATTCAGACCAGGGCACAGCCCAGAGACACATCTAGCAGCACTAAAAGATGACCTCCTTATGACCACAGACACAGGTAAAATCTCCCTGTGCATACTGCTGCATCTGTCTGCAGCCTTTGACACACCTAGTCCACAAGATGCTGCTGATGCATCTAGCTGACATAGCAGAAGTAGATGGCCCAGCACTACAGTTACTCCAATCATTTGTCTCCAGCAGAATTCAGAGAGTGGTGGTCGGCAATTCCTCGTCCTCCTCCTCTTTAAAGGCCCTTACCTGCAGGGTCCCCCAAGGATCCATACTATCACCTCTTCTCTTCAATATACATGAGGCCACCGGGGCAGAGAATGAAATGCTGTGGTCGCAGCTGCCAACAGGATGGGCACTAAACTATGTCTCATTCTCAACTGATGCAACCACTGCCACGGCTACGATGTCAGAATGCATACAGGAAATCGGCTCTTTGGCACAGAAGAGCTGGCTCCGAATGTACCCTGGCAAAACCCAAATGATGCTGGTTGTAAAGAGAAATGCTTTTAAGAGAGAGCCAAGATATTGTCTCCCTCATTTGTCAAAGTGGTGCCGTGCCTCAAAGTCCTGTTTGACTGCACACTGAGCTTGGATGATTGGGAAGCAGCAGTTCCCCAAAATGCCTTTTTTCACCTCCAACTTGCTAGGAAAAGTCATCCCTTCTTTCTGGACAAGGACCTGGCCACAGTGGTCCATGCATTTGTCACCGCTGATCTGGATTGCTGTAACTCACCATTTGAGTGTGAAGATGATGGACAGACTCCAAAGGTGCTGCAGAATGTGGCTGCCTACCTTCTCCATGGCTTAGGCCACTGTGAGCATATCAGGTCCATACTCAAATCCCTTCACTGGCTCCCAGCCAATTTAAAGGCCTTGGTCCTAAGTTTCAAAGTAATCAATGGATCAAACCACAGCTACATCAAAGACCGAATGTTAACCTATGAATCTATGTGACAGTTGCATTCGTCTGGTGCAACACCAATCCATAACCCAGGATGAAGCAAGTGAGCACTAGAGACAAAGCATTCTTATTCAAAGGGATATGGCTATGTAATGAACTTCCAGAGGAGATCAGGCAAATTCAGTCTGACCATTTTTAGGAATCACTGCAAAACTTTCCTGTTTCAAAAAGTATTGTTAACATAAGAATGACAATCACAACAGTGACACTTCCTTGTACTCTAAACCTCTACAGGCTTAGAGTACAAAAAAATCAAAACCAAGATCCTACCCCAAGCAAAGTTTTGACCCTGAAATGGGAGAAGTGCCAGAGACTCCATGAAGTTCACCAGAAACTTTTTGCTATTGTTATTCATGGAAGGTACTCAGATACCATAGTGGGTGGCAGTATAAAATTCTTAGCTAGAGTTAATGACACTATTTTTACATCTGTCTTAAAACAAGAAATATTAAAACTTTCACTCTATAGCAAAGCCTATAGTCTCTTTTTTCCCCCACCTGGGATTATTACCCTCTCCTTGAATGAGGTAGTAGTAAAATTCAAAATTTGTATGAAGTTTTATCAGAAAGGAAATATTTGAGAAATTACTTTTAGCACATTAGAGGCCTTAATTTAAAAAGAAAAAACTTACATAAAACCACTGGGACAGTCAGAATATCTGGCCCTGCACAAAATATCTCCTATTGTGTAGATTATGAGTACGGGGCAGATTGTGTGTTATTTAAAAAATGAAATGCAAAAGCTGTTTCCTTTTTTCCATCTCTCACTATGTGGTTACGTCTTTAGAAAAGGTGTAGAGGTCAGATATTAGGAGGTGTTTCCTGTTTGTGCAAACAGATGGCAAGCTGGCATTAACTCAGGCACATGCATTGCATTATCAAAATATCTGAGTGCTTACAGAGCTTTCAAGAAAACTTCTAAAACACATTTTCTTTCTCTATCTAAGTGAATAGGATTGACAGATGTTTAATTGCTATTTAGTTGACAATTAGTAGCTGCCCAAAATATAACTTTTTTTATTTTGCAAACACTGAGTAAAATGCACTTTTGTGCTTTTTTTGTTGTGTGTATGATCTGAATAACTAGGTTCATTACTATAAATGACTCTACCTGAGTCTATACAAAAAGGCGTGTATGTCTTTTATGTGCAACATGCATTGTCTTGTATACCGCAGAAAGATGAGATACCAGGAAAGTGGTTTAACTAGTTCACAGCTTAATTAAGTAACATATCTGGGAACTATCCAGCAGTGACTTGTCCTGTGCAGACCATCCTTCATTTGTAACCTGTACCACCTTGCGGAGGGATGCTGTGAGCCCCTCATCCCTTTAATATGCTCCCAGAACTGTTGCTGGGACCCCACCACTCTCCTGTGACAATCGAGAGGGTTGTCTCCTTGCCGTTCCAGCCATTTGGAGCCCCAAGCCCATTCCCCACCTTCTCTAGGAGATGCCTTTTCCTAATCTGCTTCCAATTCTGGTTTATCAGGGAACAGGACCCCCGATTGAAAGAGTACCTGCACTGGGCACCTGCCAAGTTGTGATAAAATAAATTTCACAACCTGATATACCCACTGGGTCCCTGGGGTGCTGAGAGAAAGGAAAACACCAACCCACACTGCCCAGGTCAATCTGGCAGTGAGAAAAAAATTCCTTCCCAGCCCCCAAAGGGCAACTAGCACGATGCTCACAGCAAGGCCCCCAAACCCGCCCCTATTCTAATCCCAGTGGGCAGAAGGAGGAGCTTTCATTCCTAGTGAGGAATGGTGCCCTGGGCATGAAGAAGGGTTCATAAGACCTCCCCTTGTTTGTGGAGCCGTTAGACTTTTGCTACATCTCTCTATCCAACCAATCGCCAAGGAGCTCCCCCCCTCAAACCTGTGAGGAGGCTGAGCAGGGTGTGTGCATTCCTTAAAATGTCCAAGCGTTTACTTTCCCCTGCTGGCCTAGACAAAACCTCTCCCAGCTACGAGACTGTGGTGGGGAAGGCACTGTCAGCAACTTGATCATTTCTGCCCTAACATTGATTTTTAATGGTAATGCAACTTAATTGTCTTCTCTGCTGTGGCCTAAGAAGCAAGCCCTTACTTTAAAACAGTTTCTAAATAATGCAGGTCAACCCTAAGAGAGAGGGGGTGGCTCCTGACATGGGGAATAGACCTTCTACAGCTCCTTTCCTCATAGCATCCAATTCTAGGGACTAATGTTTGAAAGCTGATGGCGACATCCTGCCTACTCACTGTGACAAACTTTCTGCTGCTTCGAGACCCAGATTGGAAAAAAAGCCATCCCACGACTCTCGGAGGAATAGGGTGCACAAGTAGGGAGGTCAAAGGGAAAGTTTCCTTCCTTCCAGTAATTCTTTCATGACTTCCATCCACTGATAAAGTAGAGCACTAAAACCGGAGCTAAGAAAAGAGGCACAAGCTGGTAGTCCCATCTCCCCTGTAGAAAACACGAGCAGCAGCGGCTTTCGAGAACCATGAATGGGGAAAGGCAGGGGGAGATTTCACATACATCTTCCTAGGGACAGTCTTGAGATTACCATTGTCCAAGATACCTGGGAGATCTCAAAAAGTTGTTGGGATTGACTCTGGGTGTGAGCGGTGTGGCACAGTTAGAATTGCCTGGTCTGAAACCTCTTATGTTCTCCCTTATTTATCATTAAATTTGAATTTAGTTCACATAATAAACAGCCAGTTCACAAGCTCTGCTTGGATGTCACCAGACAGCTTGGAACAGATGTCACTGTCAATGAGAGTGGCGGAGAGGCCAATTGCAAATCTACAATGAAATATGCTCCTTTTGCATAGAAATTGTGTGCTAATAATAGATGACCCTTTAAAAGATGAGACGCTCCATTCAGTCAGGTCAGTCGACCATAGTGCAGATATTCCTCTGAAGTGTACCTGGATATTTGCATATTAAGTATGTTAGGGGGCATAAAATACACTGCAATTTAATATTTGCCATAAAACTGTGTATGAATGTGGGGGGAGGGTCTGAAAATGATTTCCTGTAAGGCAAGGCTTGGCAGTAGTCTTTTTTTTCCCTCCCCTTTTTGTCTATTTTTAAAAACTGGCATATGTGGGATTACTTGACTTCATGATGATTTTTCCATCCTACCTGCTCTGGGGCTGGATTTAGTTAAATTCTCAGCTTTTTATATAGTGCTAAACCTTAAACACTTTACAGATTTGCCTGATCGTATTATTGCTGCATTTATGATATTCCCTATAATTAATAAATAAAGAATACTGGATAATGGGACCTAGATCCAAAGGCCAGTGAAATGATTTAAAGGCAATTTAAAGCTGTGAAAAATTACTTATCTGATCTGATGTAGGTATTTCTAGGAAATGTGTCACTGTGGTATCTGCTTGAATCTGTTCTTACTACATTATCTGCATCCGTAGTTTAGTAAGATGTCTGTTGCTAAAGTGATGCTCTAAATACTTAGTACAGAAACTGCTTTTTTAAAGATTGAAAACACTTTGTTTTTGTGTGTTGCGGGTGCCAAATAGAAGGCTCATTTCTGAGAGATAGGGTGTCCCTTTGCAGTGTCAGTTGACAAATAACATGTACTTGTGAAGATTTTGTAGACCAAATAGAATAAATAAGTAATTAACCATGCTATAGGTACAGTTGGAAAGGCAGCTACACTTATTTCAGTTGTCAGATAGACCAGTACATTTATAAATTAGCACATTTTTTGACTGTCTGATGCCTTATGATTTCCAATGCATAGAATAAAAATGTCATAACATAGACAACCTTCTTCAATACATCAATTTTTCTTGGAATACATTGTTAAATACACCAATGTCTTTTTGTCCCTTGATCGTTTAAAGGAAATAAATACAAACGAAACTGAATTAATGCAACATTCTGGTTAGATTTTAAATTAATTGCCCCAGCCCAACGAAGCTTAAAGGGAAAAGCAGAGCTGGAAAAAAAATAACTTTTTTTAAGAGGAAGGTCTTCTGAGAAAGAGTTCTAGGCCCAAAATAGAGCAGCTGCAGGAAGGAAGCCCAGATCCCATACAAAATGAAAGGAAGAAGGACTTTCCACAATAGTGAGAGAGAAGAGGGAGGGAGACACGGGGAGTGAGGGTGAACAAGCTGCCTTTTAGACACACAAGCATCAGGAAAAAACACATAAAATAGAAAGATTGTAAAGGAACAGATGTTTTTTTCATGGGCAGTGGTTCTAATATTACCCATAATCTGTCAAAAAAAACTTTGCTGATACATCACTGTTACCTCTGGGCAATTATGTAAATAACACTTGACGTTACTGTATGTATTCGTTATACTTTAAAAAGTAAGCACCTTACAATTTCTTTTTCAATTCTTTACAATTCTGTTTGGTTACATTTACATTTTAAATTAAATTTCTGTTTTTGTAACACACTTTGTACAAAATGCATTTACTTTGGAACAATGCCAAAATGTGAAACATGATATTTAATAGAGTAAATCTAGGCAAGGAGGAGAATGTTTTCAAAGTCATTTCAACTGTATTAGATTCATACAGGCACTTAGATAGTACAGTGATGGCTGTAGAAAACTTTTACATGGCAACTGTATCATAGACATTCTCAGTAGGCTTTATCCTGAGTTTACCTCTGTGATTTTGTTGGTGCCCTGAGAAATCCACTCATTGCCTCCTCCTTAATCTCCTGCATTTTTTGCCTTTCCCATCTGTGATGATCTATGTTTCAGCCACTATCGTTCTGCCCAGGGAGAACTAGACTTCAGAATTATCGATTCCAACCTTTAATCGGTGAGCAGAGCTGCTGTTAAGTAATACAAAGTGCTCACACATCTTGACGTTATGGGCTTGATCCTGCAGTCAGTGCATGGAACTCCAGGCAGCTACACAGAGCAAGTGAAAGATCAGGTTTTATGTCTGTTGCAACAGAAGCAGTCAAACCTCTGTTTACTTGGGGAACAAGAGACCAGAACTCAGAGTTGCTCTCCTTCATGGTGGTGGGCTGCAGCTCCTTCAACACATATGGAATGCTAACATGAGCCTTAAACAGGAAATAAATACAACAGATAGCTCCTATTTATTAGTATATGTTTCCTTAATGTAGCAGAAACATTTTGATTAATTAGTAAAGCAAGAAAATATATCCTTTTGAGTACTGTAATTATTAAAGACTATGATATTATAGAAGTTATTGTTTGAAATAAACATTTTATTCAATACAATTGATACAAAACTGTCAGTTTTTATATCCTTTTTGGGTTAAAGGACTAATAATAATAAATATCTGGTTTCAGGGCAGGGTGATTAACTGGAATCGACTCTTTCCTCCTTTACGTCGTAGACATCATGCAAATTATCAAGATAATCGCCAGTCTGAGCAAGAGGCACCTCCACCTGCTGAGGTTTCTGAGGAACAGGTAAATATTTTTGTATTTTAAAACATAATTTAAATGGATGAGGGGTTGGCTACATGTACTATTTATCATAATCTGTAACATTATACCTGTGGTAACCCTCTATACAGTTAATATGTTGGTAGCTCAAATGAGAATACTAAATGACAGTTACAACATAAAGACAGATTGAACTAATGCAATTGCTTTTATGGGATTAGAGCTGCAAATTTATTTTAGAATTTCTGGCTTTGTATATAGCTTTTTTTTTAAAAAACAACCAGCTAGTTTTACTATTCAAATATGGTAAACAAATGGAGAATGGCAATTGGTTTGCATTATTCATGTTGAATATGTGTGGAGCTATTATTAGGGAAGTTTTGATTCTCCTTCATTGAGCTTGCCCTCTAAAATTTCCACATGCCGTCATGTATACACATCAAGCCACATAACACAAATAAAAATTTTATGCCAGCTGTGAATGGCTACACATGTGCAGTATAAAACTCAGTAAATACAGTTCTGTTTCATTAAAATAAGACAGGAATTGCTATGTTCTTGGAGTGCTTGTTCATGTCCATTCCAATTAGGTGTGCGTGTGTCACGTGCACAGACTTTGGAAACTTTTTCCCTTAGCTGCTACCATCGGGACGGTGGGAGTCCCCTAGAGTGGCGCCCTTATGGCATTGTATATAGTACCCTGCTGGCCCAACCCCCCTTCAGTTCCTTCTTACCGTCCCTGACGGCACTGGAACTTTCTCTCTCTCACTTGCGAGTTATCCCTTAGCTAATTTGGTTTTTCTGGTTAGAGTTGTTCTTAGATAGTTATCAAGTTAGTTAGATACAGTTTGTAGTTTTAGGTGTCTGGGAGTTAGTTCCAGCACCAGCCTTGGGTGCGGGGAATGCCGCAAGCCCAGGATTTCAAAGCTTGCGCCACTTGCCACACGTCTATGCCCAACAGCGACCCCCACGACTCCTGTCTCTGGTGTCTGGGAGAGGTGCATCAGGCTGAGCACTGCAAAATCTGCAAGGCCTTCAAGCCACACACTAAGAGACTTTCGTCTTAAGCAGCTGCTCATGGAGGCCGCGCTGCAACAGTGGGCCCAGACCACCTGGTACCAGGCTCGGGTTCCTCGGTCAGAAGTGTCCTGGCATCGGTGCGTGATCTGGCACCGCAAATCACCGGCACCAAGGCAGGCCAACCAACCGCTCAACCTCTCCAGCACCGGCTAAGTGTCATAAGAAGGGGGAAAGAGGGCGCTCCCCTCAAAGAGCAACCAAGATGCTTAGAGAGGCTCCTGGCATGCATAAACAGGATGCAGGCCCCCACCAGGAACGGGCACCGTCGACTCTGGCACCACAAGCCCCATTGAATCTGGTGCCCAACGACTTCAGTGCCAATGAGTGGCTGGAAGAGGTCCTGGAACACCCCTCCATTCCTGATACATTTGAGGCAGCGAAGAACCTCATCGAGCTGTCGGCGCCAAATCCCCTCCCATGCAGGGAGAAGCCTCCAGCACCGCCCAGGCAGGTGCCGTCCAGAGGGAAACCAGCAATGGTGTGCCACTCAAGGTCACCGATACAGCACCGTTCCCGTTCAAGCTCGGTGTAATGCCACTCCCCGGCACGCACGACCCAACGCAACGTTACGGCACTGGAGGCCGATGTACCCACGGCACCCTCGTCAGCGACTAGGCACCGTTCCATGATGCCGGCAGTCGCCCAGCACCGGAGCACAGTGCCAACTACCTCCCCAGCACCACATGAGAGACGCCGGTCCTGGGACACCTTGTACTGTTCGCGGTCCCGATCATCTTGGCACCGGTCCCCAACTCGCACCTCATGGCATCCTGTGGCCGCTCAAGCATCGGCACTGCCTTGGTCCTCTCCGTCGGCATCCTCCGGCTCCGAAGCCAACTCCAGTGGCTCTAATTACAACAGGCACTGGACCGTGAGCAGCAGAGAGTCCCACACAGTGTGGCAGCCACAGTGGCCACCTCTAGGACAGTGGCCTTTCTGGACCCCATGGGCCTATCATCAACAACAGGGCACTCTTTCTAGAGCGTCTAGGTCTGGGCACTCTATGCGACGCCACTCTAGGTCACCATATAGGCACACCTTGAGGGTGAGAGAGGCCACACTCTCTAGACCGCCCTCGGATCCCCAAGAGCAGCTGACAGTGACAGGTCCAGTGCTCGCGCTGTTACCAAGACAGGCAACGTCTCAGGAGGTGGCAGCCTCGTCGGGCCCTGACGCAGCCCAGGACCATGAGGACTTACAGGAAGGTCAGGACAAGGGCAACCAACAGCAGCTCACGTCCTCCTCTTCCCCAGACGAAGCGGTGGCAGATACATCAGTTTCAGGACCGCCACTGATCAACCATAGGGCCCACCAAGAGCTTCTCCGCAGGATTGCCCTCAACATGGGCCTCAAGGTGGAGGAAACTGTCGAGCAGGAGGATCCGATGGTGGACATCCTGGCTCCTGGAGGTCCCTCCAGAGTTGCGCTTCCTCTGATAAAGACCATACAGAGCAACTACAATACAATCTGGCAAACCCCGGCCTCCATCACACCAACGGCCACGGGGGTGGAAAGAAAATACTTCGCCCCATCCAAGGGCTACGAGTTCTTGTTCTGCCACCCTACTCCTACCCCTACTCTGACTTTGCGGCCAGAACCATAGCCTCAGGAGTGGTCATGCGGTGTTCAGCGTGGCTACAGGTGTCTGGCCTCCCCCCAAGATCCAAAACACCCTGCAAGACCTACCCTTGGAGGGCTTGGGCCTCTTTTCAGAGCAAACTGACTCCAGGCTACACAGCCTTAAGGATTCTAGGGCCATGCTGAAATCTCTAGGGATGCATACACCAGCAACCCCGAGGAAGCCCTTCAGGCCCCAGCCTCTGCAGCAGAGGCAGTACCAACCTCACCCCAGGCACAACCCATGTCACAGACAGGACAGAAATAACAGGTGTAGGCCGTCAAATAACATGCCTAACCAAGACCAGAATAAACCCCAGCCAGGGAACAAGCAAGGGTTTTGAAGGCACACTCGAGGACAGCCTACCAACCCAGTTCCAGGATCCATTCCCCTGGTTTTTAAACTGGCTATCCCACTTCTACCGTGCATGGTCCTGTATAACATCGGACCGCTCAGTCCTACACACGGTACAGGTGGGATACTCCCTCCAGTTCTCCTCCTTCCCCGTCCCTCTTCAGGGACCTCTCTCACAAGCAACTTACTTATGCAGGAGGTCCGTTCACTCCTCGAGATGGGGCAGTGGAGAAGGTTCCCCAGGAGCTAAGGGGAAAGGGATTTTACTCCCGTTACTTCCTAATTCCCAAGGCAAAGGGGGATCTCCGACCCATTCTTGACCTTCACAGACTCAACAAATTTATGGTCAAGCTCCGGTTCCACATGGTCTCCCTAAGCACTATCATCCCGTCACTGGATCCAGGAGATTGGTACGCTGACCTCAACATGAAGGATGCCTATTTCCACATTGCCATCCATCCGGCACACAGACGCTTCCTCCGGTTTGTAATAAACCAAGAGCACTACCTGTTCACGGTGCTCCCATTCAGTCTGTCCACGTGTTCACCAAGTGCGTGGCGGTGGTGGTGCCCTTCCTGTGAAAAAGGCAAATTTGAGTGTACCTGTACCTCGGTGACTGGCTACTGACAGGACGATCCACGGACCAGGTACAGTCCCAAGTGACAACTGTCAGCTTTCACAGACTGGGGCTCCTCCTCAACATACACAAGTGGTCACTCATACCTTCCCAAAGGATAGCGTTCAGAGGGGCAATCCTGGACTCAGTACAGGTGAAAGCGAGCCTTCCAGAGCCCAGATTTCAAGCCATAGAGCAAATTGTCAGGACAATGTTACAATACCCCACCACGAATGTAAGGAATTAGCTAATAGCACATATGGCAGCCTGTACGTCCATGGTCAAGCATGCCAGACTGAGGTTCAGGCCCATATGGGCATGGCTCGCAGCATGTTACTGCCCGTCCTGAGACCCCCCTGAACCTGATAGTAACAATACCCGGGCAGGTCCGAGAGTCCCTGTGTTGGTGGCTGGACTGACCAGTAGTCTGTGCAGAAGTCCCCTTTGCTGCGCCCCATCCTTCTCTGACGCTAATAACGGACACATCAGATCTGGGCTGGGATGCACACTTAGGGGATCTGAGAACACAGCATCTGTGGTCGCAAGATGACATACCCGTCTGTATCAACCTGAAGGAGCTCGGAGCGGTTCGTCTGGCCTGTCAAACCTTTCACACCACTTTGCAAGGTCACAGCGTGAGAGTCCTGACAGACCACACCACTGCCATGTTCTACATAAACAAAAAGGGCGGAGCTCGCTCCTCACCCCTCTGCCACGAGACCCTTCTCCTCTGGGACTTCTGTATATCCCGGTCCATTCAGCTGGAAGCATCCTACCACCCCGGGGTACAGAACGAGCTGGCAGTTCACCTCAGCAGCTCCTATGAGACTCACGAATGGTCGATCAGATCAGACATCATGCAGTCAGTTTTCCAAAGGTGGTGTTATCCCCAAGTAGATCTCTTTGCCACCAAAGACAACAGACAGTGCCCTCAGTTCTGCTCATTTCAAAACCACAGCCTGGGTTCAATTTCCGACATGTTCTTAATACTGTGGGGCGAGGGGCTGAAGTATGCCTTCCCTACAATCCTGCTGGTCCACCAGGTCCTGCTCAAAATTCTCAGGGAGAGGGTGATGGTAATCATGATTGCCCCGTCTTGGCTGTGGCAGCATTGGTACATGACTCTCCTCCTAGAGCTGTCTGAAGATGCCCCGATAGCCCTGCCCCTCTACCCAGATCTGATCACACAGGACCACGGGTGCCTTCTCCACCCAAACCTACAGTCTCTGCACATCATGGCTTGGAAACTCCATGGCTAAATCCCATGGAGAGCCAGTGCTCTCAGCCAGTGAGACAGATTCTCCTTGGTAATAGGAAACCTTCTACCAGGGCAACATATCTGGCAAAATGGAAAAAGTTCTCCTGCTGGTGTGAACCCAAACATCTTCCACCGCTCCAGGTTTCTATCCCGATTGTTCTGGACTACCTGCTACACCTCAAGCAACAAGGCCTGTCTCTTTCGTGTATCAGAGTGCACCTGGCAGCTATCTCAGCTTTCCATCCAGGGGAATCTGGGCATTCGGTGTTCTCAAATCCCATGGTGTTGCGCTTCCTTAAGGGACTGGAGGGTGTACCCATATTCTCGTCTTCCAGTCCCAACCTGGAATCTGAACCTGGTCCTCTCCAAACTCATGAGCCCACCATTCGAACCCCTGGCCACTTGTTCCCTCCTCTACCTTTCATGGAAGGTAGCGTTCCTGGTGGCCATTACGTCGGCAAGGAGGGTCTCTGAGCTGAGAGCTCTCACCTCTGAACCCCCTTACATGGTGTTTCATAAGGACAAGGTGCAGCTTAGACCGCACCCTAAATTCCTCCCCAAACTGGTCTCCCAATTCCACATGGGACAGGATATTTGTCTGCCAGTGTTCTTTCCAAAGCCCCATACGAGCCCATAGCACCACAGCTTACACATGCTGGATGTTCGAAGGGCCTTCACGTTCTACACAGAGTGCACGAGGTCTTTCCACAAATCAACGCAATTGTTTGTGGCCATAGCCAGTAGAATGACGGGCCTTCCAATTTCTGTGCAACACATATCGCCCTGGATCACAGACTGCGTTCGCATGTGCTATGAGTTGGCCAAGATCCCAGCCCCAGCAATCATAGCCCATTTGACCAGAGCGCAAGCGTCTTCGACTGCCTTTCTGGTGCAGGCCCCATCCATGAGATCTGCAAGGCAGTTACCTGGTCTTCAGTGCATACATTCACAGCCCATTATGCCATCAATCAGCAGGCCAGAGATGATGCAGCGGTTGGCAGGGCTGTCCTTCAGTCAATCGTTCCATGACTCCTACCCACCTCTGATGGTAAGCCTGGAAGTCACCTAATTGCAATGGACATGAATAAGCACTTGAAGAAGAAAAGATGGTTACTTACCTCTCGTAATTGTTGTTCTTCGAGATGTGTTGTTCATGTCCACTACAGTACCCATACCCCTCCCCCTCTGTCTGAGTCAACAGCAAGAAGGAACTGAAGGAGGGTTGGGCCAGCAGGGTACAATATACACACTGCCATAAGGGCGCCTCTCTAGGGGATTCCCCTGCCCTCCTGACAGGAGCTGTTAAGGGAAAAAGTTTCCGACATCTGTGCACACAACGTGCGAACACCTAATTGGAATGGACATCAGTGGAGTAAGGGCAGGGGGTGGGAGCCGGAGTGAGGTTGGGGACTCGGGAGAGTGGGGTGGGAAGAGACAGAGAGAAGGCAAGGCCTTGGGGGAAGGAGCAAGGTAGGAGCAAGGGGCAGGGCCTCAGGGCAGAGCGGGGGTGGAGCACTTCCTGGGAAAAGTAAAAGTTGGTGCCTATGCCCAGAGGTCTAATGATCGTTTCCCTTTTCCTCTCAGAAAGCTTTTTCCTGGGGTGGGATGTAGTAGAGCAGTGGGTCCTCCAGCAGGGGATCACGAAGACCTGGTAAACCCCATCTAAGGTGACCAGATGCAGGGCTGGCCTTACCATGAGGCGAACTGAGGTGGCTGCTGCCTCAGGTGCCAGACTGTGAGGGGGGTGCCACTAGGACCCGGAGTGTAGAAAATTGTGTCTGCTGCTGGTGCATATGTATTCTCTCTGCTCTAGATGCACAGAGATGGTGGAGTGCTGTGCTGGAGGAAAGAGGGCACAAGAGACGTAACAGGCAGGCAGGAGAAAAGGTGAGAGGGAATAACAGAAAGCAGCAGGAGCTGCAGGGAGAGAGAGAGGAGGAGGAGCCTCTTATGTACCTCTCTAGCATCCCCAGGAGCCTGGACTGATTAACACCAGCTTCTCTGGGAGTTTCTTGTTTCCTGCTGCTTCCCTGAGCCCTCTTGAGGAGAACAGGCAGTCAACTGAATTAGTAGGAGTCAGTTAGGGCCTTAAGACGCTGATATTTTCCCTCACTCAGGCCCTGCTACCAGCCTGCTTATTTGTCCCCTTCAATTGAGTGTTGAGAGCCACTATAGCTGGCACAGAACAGCAGTCATGAGTGAAAGAAAAAAATGGCCCTCTGGGGCAGCATTCAGACAAAGAAAGAAAGCAAAGGAAGCTTTTCTATCTAAGCAGGAAGGAGCTCTCCTGAGATATATAGACACAAATGTTCACGGTGAGCTTTCCGGCCCCAGTGAGGATGTGAGTGGTGAGGAGATGCCTGATCTTCCAGTTAGCCAGAGTGCAGTTTTGCAGCTACTGGACCATCCATATCTCCATCTCAAATGGATGTAACCATGCACATTCCTGAAGAAAAGTGTAGACCACAGAAGAGTGTGGTGGAGGTGCAAGAAACAGCTGCTGCTGCTGAGTTTAGTTCCATAAGTCTAGATGATCCAGGACTGTGGACCCACTTGAGCAGTAGCCTGAGGGACTTCCTTGTCCTGCATGGGCTACAGCAAGTGAAAAACTTCATGTTCCCCAAAGACAGTGAAAATAGAAGTTTCCATCGAACACATTACTGGCGTGAAATCCCCAATGGTGACAAAGTGAGAGGCCATGGCTTATGTACTCAAAAACTCAGAATGCTGCATACTGTTTTTGTGGCAAACTCTTCCAGTCTAATATTCCAGCCACTTTGGGTTCTATAGGAACAAAGGACTGGAAAAATCTGGCTAGAAATCTGGCATGCCATGAGAAGGCAGCAAGTCACCAGAGAGCATTCCATAGGTGGAAAGAGCTTGAGATGAGACTAAGGTTAAAGGCCACCATAGATGATCAGCATCAAGAGAAGATTGCATCAGTCTCTTTACTGGCAAAATGTTCTGAAAAGGCTCATTGCCATTGTGAGAATGCTTGCTACCCAAAACCTAGCACTGGGCGGCACTTCAGATCAGCTGTATGTGCTGATGCTATACTCCAGGAGCATCTAAGAAGAGTCGAGACACCACTGACTTCCTGAGGAAACTACAATCCATCGGTGATCTTCCTGATAACACCATCCTGGCCACTATGGATGTAGAAGCCCTCTACACCAACATTCCACACAAAGATGGACTACAAGCCGTCAAGAACACTATCCCCGATAATGTCACGGCTAACCTGGTGGCTGAACTTTGTGACTTTGTCCTTACCCATAACTATTTTACATTTGGGGACAATGTATACCTTCAAATCAGCGGCACTGCTATGGGTACCCGCATGGCCCCACAGTATGCCAACATTTTTATGGCTGACTTAGAACAACGCTTCCTCAGCTCTCGTCCCCTAACACCCCTACTCTACTTGTGCTATATTGATGACATCTTCATCATCTGGACCCATGGAAAAGAAGCCCTTGAGGAATTCCACCATGATTTCAACAATTTCCATCCCACCATCAACCTCAGCCTGGTCCAGTCCACACAAGAGATCCACTTCCTGGACACTACAGTGCTAATAAACGATGGTCACATAAACACCACCCTATACTGGAAACCTACTGACCGCTATTCCTACCTACATGCCTCCAGCTTTCACCCTGACCACACCACACGATCCATCGTCTACAGCCAAGCTCTGCGATACAACCGCATTTGCTCCAACCCCTCAGACAGAGACAAACATCTACAAGATCTCTATCAAGCATTCTTACAACTACAATACCCACCAGCGGAAGTGAAGAAACAGATTGATAGAGCCAGAAGAGTTCCCAGAAGTCACGTACTACAGGACAGACTCCAGCGAGAGACTGTTGAATTGGAATTCATTTGCAAATTGGATACAATTAACTTAGGCTTGAATAGAGACTGGGAGTGGCTAAGTCATTATGCAAGGTAACCTATTTCCCCTTGTTTTTTCCTACCTACCCCCCCTCCCCCGTTCCTCAGACGTTCTTGTTAAACCCTGGATTTGTGCTGGAAATGGCCCACCTTGATTATCATACACATTGTAAGGAGAGTGATCACTTTAGATAAGCTATTACCAACAGGAAAGTGGGTTTGTGTGGGTGGGAAAAAAAACGGGGGGGGGGAGAAAACCTGGATTTGTGCTGGAAATGGCCCACCTTGATAGTTGTTGGGGACACTGGGACATGGCCACTAGGTAACTCGAGGGGATGGAAGACCACGAGTGTTGATGAAGCCCCCTCGCACTAGGCCCAGGTGTCCTTGGCCCCCCCCCCCCGCCTGGAGGCACTCACAGCAGCTCTGCGTACTAGGCCCAAGTGTCCTTGGCCCCCCCGCCTGGAGGCACTCGCAGCAGTTATGCTGAGGATCTGCAACAATATGTTGCAGAGTCAGACTGCCTGAAACTAAACAAGGCCAAACAGGGCAGATATGGAAGAAAAATGCTGAATAAAGGAGCTTTATGTATGGTTTAACAAATGATACAGAGAACAAGAGAACTAGCTGGGAACTGGATTGGCTGGCTATATGGATACTTAGGGCAGCTTGCTATTGGATAAGTATGCTGGAAAAAAGGATGTATAAAAGCCTGTGTAACTTCCTGCTCTGTGTGCAGGATTTGAGATCTTATTCTCCCTGTACCTTTTTGCAGCTGCAAATAAACTTTTCTGCTTCTCCACCCCGTTGTGATTATCGGGTGTAGCATACCGGGTAGCGAACCAACTCCAGCTGTTGTTTAGCCTCTCGGCACTGGGTGCCGGCAACATTATCATACACGTTGTAAGGAGAGTGATCACTTTAGATAAGCTATTACCAGCAGGAGAGTGGGGTGAGGGGAGAGAAAACCTTTTGTAGTGGTAAACACCCATTTTTTCATGGTTTGTATGTGTAAGAACATCTTCTGTATTTTCCACAGTATGCATCCGATGAAGTGAGCTGTAGCTCACGAAAGCTTATGCTCAAATAAATTGGTTAGTCTCTAAAGTGCCACAAGTACTCCTTTTCTTTTTGCGAATACAGACTAACACGGCTGTTACTCTGAAACCACCAAAGAAATGTACACACAACACTACCTTGGAAAAACAATTCAAAATGAGATCATACAGTTACTGGCAACAAAAGTCAAACAGAAGATTGTGGCAGATCTGAAGTCAGCAAGATATTACTCTGTTATTCTGGATTGCACTCCTGACATCAGCCATACGGAACAAATGATTTTAATGGTGCGTTTTGTAACAACACCAGAACCTAGTGAAAATGTCCCTGCAGTGGTGACTGTCAGAGAGCATTTTCGAGAATTTATTGACATTGATGATACTACAGGAGCTGGTATGACAAATGTGCTTCTTAAAAAGCTGGAAGATATGGGAATTGTGATAGCTGACATAAGAGGTCAGGGCTACGATAATGGTGCCAACCTGAGAGGAAAGAACAGAGGAGTGCAGACACGGATCCGAGAGTTGAACCCTCGAGCTTTTTTTGTCCCATATAGTTCTCATTCATTGAACTTGATGGTCAGTGATGCAGCATCAGCTTCTAGTGAGGCTGCTGAATTTTTTTAATGTAATTCAAAGCATCTGTGTATTTTTCTCTGCATCAACTCATCGATGGCAAACTTTGAAGCAACATCTGGGAACATCCTTTCTGACACTGAAACCGCTGAGGGCCACACAATGGGAAAGTCGAGTGGAGGCGATAAAGCCTATCAAACACCAAGTTGGGAAGATAGATGTTGCCATTATGAAGGATAATGCTATGACAGGAATTGTTCGTGGGAGAACAGTGGCAGAGGGAAATGGAATCACCAGAAACATACATAACTTCAAAATTCTGTGTGGCTTAGTGTTGTGGCATGACATACTGTTTGAAATAAATGTTGTAAGCAAGAGACTCCATGGTGTTGACCTTGATATATCTGGAGCAATGGAACAACTGTACAAAGCAACGTCATACCTACAGTCTTACCGGTCAAATGAGGGATTTCAAAACGTTCTGAAGAGTGCACAGAGATTGGCAGAGGATCTTCACACTGAAGCTATTTTCCCACCCATTCAAGAATACAAGAATCACCGAAGAAGAAGACATTTTGATTACGAGGCATGGGATAATTCCATAAGAGACCCCAAACAACAATTCGAAGTTGAATTCTTTAACCAGGTGCTAGATAGTGCAATACAGTCAGTTGAAGAACATTTCGTGCAGCTCAAGGAACACAGCAGTATATTTGGGATGTTGTATAATATTCCAAAACTCCTCATTATACCTGAAAAAGACCTACACCAGCAATGCAGGGACTAGAGACAGTGTTGACACATGATGACATGCACAATATTGATGCGAGTGATTTAGGGGAGGAACTGAAAGCCCTTTCAAGATACATTTAGGTGAGATCAAGTCCAAAGGTTGTTCTGGAATATATGTACACAAATAAGATGACCGCCCTCTTTCCAAATGCTTTAGTTGCTCTGCACATACTTCTAACACTTCCTGTAACAGTTGCCAGTGGAGAAAACTTCAGCTTGGAGAAGCTGCTAATAAAAACACATCTACGCTCCACAATGACACAGGAGAGGCTGGTTGGCCTTGCAACCATCTCAATAGAGCATGACCTTCAGGAAGCAGTTCAAATCTTTGCAACCAAGAAGGCACGGAAAGCACCACTTTGATTATTCAAACAGATAAAAATGCCAGTGTTTACTATGCAGACAAGAAAAGTTACATTTGCTGTTCAGGCTTTTGAAAGTTAAGTGTTACTTAACATTTTTGAACAAGGCATTTTAAATTGCTAGTTCTCCTTTATTGGGGTAGGTAGCAGAGCAGTACCATGAGAGGAGTAGAACAGGAAGAAGTCAGAATTGGGACCTTTCCAAGTTTTGGCCCAAGCGAGGGGGCATGGGGGCATCATTTGAGCTCCCCGCCTCAGGTGCCAAAATGTTGTGGGCTGGCCCTGGCCAGGCATCCTGATATTATCCCGTCCTGATCGATATTACAGGTTTTTTCTATCCCCCCCACCTGGGAGGAAAAAAAGTATTCTGATTTTTCACACTTGCTGTCTGGTCACCTTTCCCCACACAGGGACTTTTAGATGCTGCTTTGGTATGAAATCTAGTTTGATGTGAGACTATTGTTGCAAAGATGTCAAAAGTAGCATAATTCATTCTTCCCATAAAGATGAGACATAAATGTTGCATTTAAAAGGGACACTCACACAAAAATTATCAGTGACCTATTTGACAACCTGACAATTTATTAGTTTTCAAAACCTTTAGTAATATATGCATAGATTAAATCAGAGGAAAATATTTTTGAAATCCAGGATAAATGTTACAATACTGAAAGTACTGCCAAAAAAACAAAATGTAGCTTTCTTGCCAACATCCAGTCAAAATTATGTTCAGAATATGCACAGTCTACATTTCCAGATACAAATGCTAGATTCACTCTATTTACACTATTTAACGTTTTTATCAATGACCTGGAAGAAAACATAAAATCACCACTGATAAAGTTTTCAGACAGCATAAAGGTTCGGGAAGTGATAAATAATGAAGAGGACAGGTCTGGATAACTTGGTAAACTGGGCACAAGCAAATAATTTGCATTTTAATATGGCTAAATGTAAAAAATACACATCTAGGAACAAAGAATGTAGGCCATACTACAATGATGGTGGGTCTTTATTCTGGGAAGCAGTAACTCTGAAAAAATTGGGGAGTCATGGTGGATAAGCAGCTGAACATGAGCTCCCAGTGCAACGCTGTGGCCAGAAGGGCTTAATGTGATTGTTGGATGCATAAGCAGAGGAATCTCAAGTAGGAGGAAAGAAGTTATTTTACCTCTGTATTTGGCACTGTGGTGACTGCTGTTGAAATACAGTGTGCAGTTCTTGTGCCCACAATTCAAGAAGGAGGTTGATAAATTGGAGGGATTCAGAGAAGAGCCATAAGAATGGTTAAAGGATTAGTTGGTGATAAATAGATTCTAGGAGCTCCATCTATTTAGTTTAACAAAGAGAAAGTTAAGCAGTGACTGGATACAAATATTTGATAAAGACCTCTTCAGTCCAACAGAACTGTATAACAAACTCCAGTGGCTGGAAGTTGAAGTAAGACAAATTCAGACTAGAAATAAGACATAAATATTTAAAATGAGGGTAATTAACGTTTGGAAAAACTTACCAAGGGTCATGATGGATTCTTTATCACTGGCAATTTTAAAATCAAGATTGGATTTTTTTTGTTAAGATATGCTCTAGTTAAAAAGGAATTATTTTGGGGAAGTTCTGTGTCCTGTGTTATACATGCGGTCAGACTAGGGACCACAATGTCCCTTGGAAATCTATTAGTCTTGTGATGCAGGAAAATGCATATTTGCTGCTGTGCCCTAGAGGGAACAGGCAGTTGCACTGATACCTACCCATCTCTCAATGTTTCCTTTTGGGGAAGGGCAGTTTTAATCTTCAATGCAGGCTCCATAGGGACCTGCCAGTGGAGGACGAATCAAAGTATCTCCCAGCCTGCTTGTGGCTTACCACTTCTGGGGCTATGCTGTCTGGTTTCAGGCCTTATCCCCCAGTAAGGGCGTAATAGTGAGTGCTTCTGCTGCCATGACCATTTGGTGAATTTTGCCAAAAATTTTAATTTACTGTCAGCTGTGATTGGAATAAAAATAAAACTATTTCAAAAGAAATCAGTCAGATTTTCACTTATAACTAAACCCAATAAAAAAATGTAGATTTTACAATTCCTCCAGCTTGAAACTGGTATGATTTATCCATTTAGATATTGAATGTATCACACTGTGTTATAACATAGAACAAAACTGGATTTAAATGCAGTGCTGTTTGAGTCAGCATGTATAAAAGAAAGTTGGCAGGCAAAAAGTTAGCCATCAAAATTATATTGTAGCATGTAAAAGATGCTTCTCAAGTACCTATTGACCACTGGAATTACTGTTTTATTGCAAACTGTATTTTATCAACTGCAGTAATGTTTTCTGGCTGATCCAACCACGTCATATCAGATAAGTGATATTTAAAAAAAAAGACCTGTCATTGCACAGACTGTTCAGTAATAAACCATACGGTTTTGCTGCTATATGATAACTTTAAAAGGAAAAATGAATAAAACTGTGATTAAAGGTGTTCTTTTTTATTTCTCTTACAGGTTGCACGACTTATGGAAATGGGATTTTCCAGGGTAGATGCTTTGGAAGCTCTGAGAGCTTCAAATAATGACCTTAATGTAGCTACCAACTTCCTACTGCAGCACTGATGATCGCTTCTGATAAAAAACTTTAGTTGATATGTTTATCTACCAGCAGAAAGAGGATCAAAGCCACCTGCTGGATAGACTCATAAAGAGCAAAAGCCAAGAAGAAGAAATGTCTACTATACGCAATATTTCAAAGTAGTGTTAATGGATGACACTGACTGTTCCTAAACCACCAAATAAAGTGGTGGTTACTGTTCTGGTTATTCTTTAAAAGTAACTTGAATCTCTATATGTTACATGATATCATCAAAATTTATTTTAAAAAATTTGGTGTCTTTCTCTTTTAAATCAGTATTAAAGATATTATCATTATTAATAACTAGGAAATACAGAAGCAACTCAAACTGCTGCAAACAGCTAAATTTACCTATCAGGAAAAATTACAATTCTATTCTTTTTTCAATTTCTTTGCTCTAAAACTGTAACTCTTATTTAATATTTTACAGTATTTGATTTTTGATCACAGTAATGAGAAAATGTTCAGATGTGGTGGGTAATGTTATTTCCATAAAGAATTATGTGACTAACATGTCATTCATCAAGAAGTTTTATTAATGTTTGTAATATTTTCTGTCTTTCTCTCTCTCTCTCTCTCTCTCTCTCAAAATCCTTTTTAAATAAAAGTTGTCATTCAATACCATAATTCATGTAGGATACCAGAACTGTTATGTGCGTATTGCAGGTTACATTAAGTGACCGGTATAAATTTAAACTATACAAATTGTGTAGATGACTATACAGATCAGACAGCATGAAAATACTTGAATGGAAGTGGTAAAAGGAATTAGCTGATTACAATAAAATCAGGCCTGACATCATTAATTTGATTTGGGCAGATTTCCATGGTAACATGATGGATGTGTTTAGTTTAGTGATGCTGTGTGTTTGTTTTGGTTTTTTGAGCAGCCTATACATTTCTTTAAAAAAAAAAATACAAACCAGGCAGAGGAAAAGACCATTCTTCTGGTTCTGTCTGGTCTTAGTTTTCCACTGTTATAGATGCAGACCACCCTCGGTGTACTGTTGGAGGCTGCACTTACTGTCAGTCACTGACTGGAAGCCTAGCCTTTGGAAGGATTGACTCAAGCCAACAGGAGTCTAATGGCAGGGGCGCAAGAAATGGGTTTTAGAGTTTAAAATGATAAATATACATATTTCACCTCTTTTTCAGAAGTGCTGTGCCTCCTCAGCTTGGGAGTTACTGGGTACTCAGCACCCCAGCAAATCAAGCCAGTTATTATGGAGGTGCCAGTTCTAGCTCCATAATTAAAGTTAAGTTGAGTTTTGCACTTAAATGTATAATATATACATGTGTAACATGTATTTTATATATGTGCGTACTATATGTATTATACATATATGACTGAGAACAGGACTGAAGATGTCGTGGAGAATGAAGTGGGTGGAGTAAGAAGTTGGAAGGGAAGAAGAGAACAGAGGGGGCAGAGAGAGAGGAGGGAGAACTATATTTTAGAAATCAAAATGAGGGGATAATTGGGATTTCTGAAAATGGCAGCTTTACAGTATTCTGCAAAATGAACAGAAAATAACATCAGATTTTGTTCACACTTAGGTACATAATGTACTTACAATACAGATTATTGTGCTCATGTCTTAATTTCCATTGGACTGATTAAGAGATTTGAAATGAGAGACCATTATTTTATCTTGTGAACGTTGTAACGTGAGGTATTTGCATGCAGCTGCAGTCTTTTTGTATACTCTTCCTGCGTTTTTAAGTGAAATATTATTTTGTTCACATAAAGATGACTGGCATTTTTCTTGCATGGGTTAAGGAGATGTCTGGAGTCTGCTAAGTCTGAAAACTGCCTGGATCATAAAGAGAAGCCCCGGAACCTTAAAAAGAATCTGTTCAAAAACAGTATGCTGATTTGCAGCTCACTTAAAACTTTTGGAGTATAAGTCTAAGAGGTCATACTTTTTTATTTTAAAACGCGTCTAAAGTCTCCCCATCATTATCAGAATAATTGTATAATAGGTGGCCATAAACGGTGATAAATAATTGCAGATAGAATCAGTTACCCATGGACAGAATTATTTATTTATATCTTACCCAGTGTAAAAGTAAAAAATTAAATATAACAGATACCCTTCCAGATACTGTCCTACTATAGAAACAAGGGCCAATAGAGCTGCATCCAGATTCTGTACAGATTTTACACTCAGAATTTGCAAGTATGTAATCAGAGTGCAGTTCAGGACATTACTAGAGTATTTGCAGATTAATATTCTGTATGTCTAAATATTTTATTTTTGTTTTATATTGCAGTGGTATCCTGGTGTCCCAATTCAGACCTAGGTCCATTGTGGTAGGCACTCTATGAATGTACAAACATATTGGGTGAAATCCTAGCCTTGCTGAAGTCAGCGACAAAACTCCCATTTGACTTCAAAGGGGCCAGGATTTCACCCAGGGCCCCTGTCTTAAAATGCTTGCAGTCTTCTATTGTCTTCATACAAAAACTTTTTTTTTCTTTTTGATCCCAGACTCTACTGAAGAAATTTTGAAGGTGATTCATTCAGCAAAGTGGGACTTGTAGAAATTAGAGCTGGAAAAGGTCTGTTGGGTCACCTGCTGTAGACCATCTCCATGTATGTGCAAGATAGTTCCTTAGAGCATATTTACTAGTGCTTTGTCCAGTCTACTTTTAAATGTGTGAGATGATATGGTTTCCATGTTGAGTGCACTCCAGACATTTTTTGAAGAGGCAAAAGAAAGAGTCTGCCCTTTCCCTTTAGCAGAAAACAAATCGATTTTCTATAGGAAAAGGCTGCAAGGACGAAATCCAGGCCCTGTTGAAGTGAGTGGCAAAATTGTCATTGACTTTATTAAAACCATAGTCTCACCTGGAGGGTATGTCTACACTGCAGCTGGGAGCCTCCCAACCTAGCTAGACAGACTTGCACTAGATTCACTTGAGCAAGCTTGCTAAAAATACCAGGGTGGACGTGGCTCTAGCCACCCGAGCTCAGACCTAGTGTGTCGGGTGGGCAAGGAGCCTGAGTGCCGCCCAAGCCTCAATGTCCATGCTGCTGCTGTTAGTGCACCAACTCGAGTCCCGCTAGCACAAGTCCACCTGGGCTGGAAAGCTTTCTCCCAGCTGCAGTATAGACAAACAGCCTAAGAGTCTCAAGTAGTGGTCACTATCACAGATTTCACTAAGGCTAAGAACATTCTTTAATGATGAAGCTTCTGTTGATGAGAATAATTTATCAGAGTGAGATCTTTACCTGTTGTATGGTATTTGGGAAATACACATAGCTTTCCATGGGATGACTGCAGAACTCTACAGTGGGAACAGCAGGTTCCCAGGGTCTTTCCTTTGTTTTAAGGTGCAATATGGTGGAGCTCTCTCCAGAAGACATTGTACTTGTCAGAAATGTCCTCCTCTCACAGTATAGGGGACAGAGATTACTACCTCTCAAATGATTAAATTTACAGTAACATTTAGCTTCTTATATACATAGCTGTGGTTTGTAGTGCCTATTGATGCCTTAAGAAACTAATTATTTAAGCAAAAGATTATGTGCAGATATTTTTGTACAAAACCAAGCAAAATACATCCTAGGAGTCCGAGACACTTGGCAAAATACTCAGCCATCTTACATATGTGGTTATGATGCTGTATGTAACTCTGGAACGTTTTATTGTGGCTATAATATGGGTTGGTTAAAAGAAAATTAAAAAGATGCATTCCAGGAATCCTCTCTCTTTTACTGTATGTATGCATTTATTGTACTTGTGTTTAACTATATATCAGAGGTGCCCAAACTTTACAGCACTAGGAACCACGCTTGACACTTTGCAATCTAGTTTGTCTATGAACATGCACACTATTTTTTGTATTTGTACCTACCTTGATAAATGAATAGAAATCAATTGTCAATTCACTAGAGAGAAAAACCTGGCATTGATTAGCTTGATTTTACCATATAATTTCAGGGAGAGATGGCCATTGTGTAAGGGGACACTAAAACTCAGTGGGGGTGTTTTGGTTGGCTAGCTCCCAGTACCAAAAGAAAGGGGAAGGGATCAGTGGGAAATCAGGATCCTGAGACTGACAGTCCCCAGGAACAATGGGGAGAGGCCGATGCTCCAGGTCAGCCTGATTGACAGGGCAGACAGGCTAATGAGGGAGTCAGGAGGCCGGGGGGTCCTGTCCTCTGTGTGAGCTGGAATTGCCTGGGTTAGACAGAGTGGGGCCGAGCTGAGCTGGGGAGCAGAGCTGTGCCAGCCAGAGGGGCCAGAAAAGCAGCCCAGGAAGCAGGTCAGTGCTGGAAGCAGTGTCACAGAGCAGACCTGTCCTGGGAGCAGAGCTGTAGCAACCAGAGCCAGAGGGGCCAGAGAAGCAGCCCAGGTTGCTGGAGGCAGAGCAGCAGCAGCAGCTGTGCTGAGGCAGAGTGGAGGTGGGGCTGGAGCAGTCCAGAGCTGGGTACGGTGAGCAGCTGGGGACAGCGAGGGGGACCCTGGGCAGCAGGCCAACGCAGGGAGATACCCCCAGCCCAGACGCCTTGCAGGCAAGACTTGGAGGGGGATCGAAACACTGACGGAGCGGGGGCGACTCTGGGAAGAAGGGCCCTGCCTCCTAGTGCCTGAGGGTGTGTGGGCACCACCAGAGCAAGTGTCTGACCCACAGCATCCTGGCAGCACAGCGAGGGCCTGAGAAGGGGCCTGGGACTTGTAAGGAACAGACTGAACTTCCCTTACATTCCAGAGACGCTGGTTGTGATGTTCCCTTGCCACAGAGTGGGGTTCTGTGTTTTCCTTTAACCTTTCCCATTTTTTCCTTTTTTTTTTTTAATTGATTGCTGTGTAATAAATTGTATTTGCTTTGAACTGTATGTAACGATCAGTGCGTCAGGGGAGCATCCAGTGTCGAGAGAGCACCCCAGAATGGGGACACCCTCTTCCCTGTCCTAAGTGACCAAAACGAGGTTGGGGGTTGAGCCCCCCAGGAATCCTGGGCCCAGACTTATTGGGGTTACAAGGACTCCGCCACACAGCAGAGTGGAAGGGGAGCCCTTGAAGTCAGGCAGGCCTTTGGGTAAAGGAAGTGGGAGCCAAGGACTCAGATCCTTTCGCTAGCCCACTTCACTGGGGTAGTGTATAAGCCATGAAAATTCCCCACAATAGCGGGACCATTCCCCCGCTTACACTTGGACTAATATTTTTTTAGAGCTGATCAAGAATTTTTCAACAAAACATTTTTCCATCAAAGTTAGATTTGTCAAAACCAAAGCTTTTTGCAGGGAAGAGTCAATTTAACACATTTCCCATTTAAAAATTTGTTTGTAGAGGAAAGTTTCAAAAGTGTCAAAATGCCCTGTTTCAAAATTTTCCAAATGAGAAGTTCAATTTTTTGTTCAAGGTCACGTTTTGTTTTGAAATTTAAGTGATTTGTATTAAAAAATTTAAAAAATATGAAAAGGTCAAAATTGAAACATGACATTTCAAATTGGTAGAAATGAAACATTTTGTTGGCCCCAAATTTATTTGTTCTAGTTTCTGAGCATTTTCAAGATTTTGACTTTTTCTCATTCCAATTGGGACAAAAAGCTTTTAAATCTCAAAATTTTTCCACAATGAGAAAACAATTTCCCCTCAAGCTCTTTATTTTATACATCCTCAATTATCTGGTAGTAGTATATTAGTGTTTATTGTATACATTAGCACTTCAAGTTTACTTTTTGTAAGGATTAAATTTTAAAATGTATTTTAGCTTTAGAAAATGGATTTCTACTGTTGGTCTAAAGCAGGGGTCTCAAACTGAATTTACCTTAGGGCCACTGCCAGTCCTCAAATCCTCCCAGTGGGCCAATAATATCACTCATACCAACCAGAACCCGCCCCCCAAAACTCTGCCCCTCCCAAAACTCCGCCCACCACCTGCCTAAGGCTCTGGGATGGAGTTTGGATTTGGGAGGAGGTCTGGGGTAGGGGATTGGGGTGCAGGCTCTGGGAGGGAGTTTGGGTGGGGGAGGGGGTCTGGGGTGCAGACTCTGGGAGGAAGTTTGGCTCTGGGATGGGGGAGGGGGTGCTGCGCTTACCTGGGGCTCCAAGTCGGGGCAGGCCGGGGGGCCTCTGCATGCTGCTGCCCCCAGGCACCGTCCCTGTAGCTTCCCATTGGCCACAGGGGCGCTCGAGGCGGGGGCAGCGCGTGGAGGCACAGTCCCATCCCACCCCGGGGCCGCAGGGAGGGGCCAGCAGCCACTGGAGCAAGTAGGCAGATGCCACTCAACTCCCCTGCGCTGCCGGGGCCCCTGGGGGGGGGCGCCCGGGGGTGGCATAGGGTGAATAGATGTCCTGATTTTATAGGGGACAGTCCTGATTTTTGGGTCTTTTATTATATAGGCTCCTATTACCCCCCACCCCCGTCCCGATTTTTCACCTTTGCTGTCTGCTCACCCTAGGGCGGCAGGTGGGGCCAAGGGAGAGATCCGTCCCCAAAGCTGCTGGAGTCCCACGGGCCACATTGGGGAGGTTCATGGCCCGCGGGCTGGGAGTTTGAGACCCCTGGTCTAAAGAGTTGCAGCCAAATAATTCTCATTTTGAAAACTGCTTTGATTGTGGTTGCAAAATCAAACAGCTAAAGACTCTCAAAGTACAGCCCCTTATTCAAAGATGAGCTGTTAAATTACAGAAGTTCAAAGCTAAATCTTGTTTGTCAGATCTAATGAAAATTGGTGAAACACTGTGGCTAGTTCAGTGTTCAAGAGGAGCCCTCTCTTGTTTGACAGAGGAATGATTCAGTTTCACTCCATTCCTTTGTATATGGGATGGTAAAAAGACAGTGAGCACTGAAATCACAACTTACACTGTTCCACAATAAAACAAAATAGCAAAAAGAAAGTAAAAAACAAATCTTAGGTTTTCTACAGTGTTGTTATCCCTACCAGCGTGGGTACTTTTATGGCACTCTCTCCCAGACTGAAGGGAGAGAGGCCTGTTACATAGATGGCCCAAGGCCACTCCCCCATGCCCAGCAAGCCAGTGTTCTTCCTGCGGAAATGTGGGAGACTTCTCAGTCCATATGCCATCAGAGGGAACTACAGTACTACCTTTGTTTTCCATCAAAGTTAGATTTGATTTACCTTTGTTTGGGATCAAATTTCCTATACAAAGGACACAGAAGACCTAGTCTTTTGTCCCTTGCTGTTTTTGAGGATTTGTTTGGAGTGTACGGGTGATAAGCTGCCACCTTTGCCACTTGCATATGCACCTCAGAAAAACTGGAAATATTTCCTTCAGTCGCCCCCACTCACCTGCCCAGAATAGTAGTATAGGGGCTCATTACTTGGGGACAAGGAACATACATTGTGTGTAGATGTGTTTTTGGATGGCAGCATTTTATTGTCATCTCACAAGAAAGGTGGTCTCTAAATCAGCAGTTCTCCAACTGTGGGTCAGGACCCCAAAGAGGGTCATGACCCTGTCTCCAGAGGTCTCCAGGGCTGGCTTTAGACTGGCTGGGATCCAGGACCAAAGCCAAAGCCTGAGCTCCACCACCTGGGGCTCCAGCTTAGGCTTCAGGTTATTAGGCACCCTGCCTGGGGATGAAGCCCTTTGGCTTTGGCCCCCACCCTGGGCAGCGGGGCTTGGGTGGGCTCAGGCTTTGGTCCCCCCTTATGGCGTCGTGTAGTAATTTTTGTTGTCAGAAGGGAGTCCTGTTGCAATGAAATTTGAGAACCCCTGCTCTAAATTAAATATTTTTAATTCAAAACATCTGAAATGGTGGGATAAATGTGTGTTGTACAGAAGTTATTTTTCCAGAGGATAATGTTATCTCATCCCCAGACCTCCCTGTTCAAGCTGTGCTCTCAGCTATTAGCTTAATAGCATGAACCATCACCTCCAAGACTCAAACTGGGAAGGGGGCAGGGTTGAAAGGTGGTCGTACTTCTCTAAGTTCCACCCATGCAAGCTGCCAGAGTGAGGAATGGTTCAGATGTTGTACAGATGTTCAGATATGATTGTGCATGCTGTCAGTGCTCCACTGGGTTCCAGGGCGGGCTTGGCTCCCCCTTGGTGAGTCTTGCTAAGTCACTTGGGCTTTGACTGCAGGGAAGTTGGTATTATCTCCAAAATGTCACCCACTCATGGTGCCAATAAGATATTCTGGTGCAGATCTATGATCCTCTCCTTCCTTACTTCCTTTTATGAGGAATAAAATCATTCAGATGCCCAGAGACAATGATTTAAATGTCAGCATTATTAACTCACACCTCACGGTGCAGTTCTCATCACTGAACTATTTTTCCAGACTCAGGAAGATATTGTTTCATTAGTTACACTTGGTTCACATTTTCAAGGTTTTCATTGCAATCATAACAGCTAGAGATTTACTATTAAAACGGTTATATATTATTATTATTACACTGCTGAGATTCTGAAGCACAAAATTGCAGCATGGGAGAGGAGTCAATATGCTACACCACTGCATAACGGCCTAGTTGAACCCTAGCCATCGCCATTAACTAGTCACCTTTGCTTCCTCACTTAAACAGGATAACTCTCAGGTGTATTGTATAAAAATCAACTGCCTGTCTGTCAGTCACTAGTGAAACATCCCAGCTCTAAATTAATTTGATCAGATGACAAAAAAGATACTCTCTTTCTTCAGCCTTCTGCCTAAATAGCTATAACACCCTCTTGGAGGCCCTGTGGTACTGCAAAGTACTTCTTGCCATTGTAATTTCTCCTTAGGTAGCCCTCACTTTTATATTTCCCTCCATGACCACAAAGATTTTGGAGGGTCCCAACTTCTTTTTCCTCTTTTAAAAAACTCCTTTTGCTTCATCTGCTAGTCTACCGTGCATGAGTTCGTTAAGTCATCTTTCATTTTAACTGTATCAAAGCAGTACAAATCATGTAACGCTCTTCGAGCATGAATTCCTCCAATGCATTTGACTCCTCCTCATTTTCAATTTCATCCTATGAATACTGAGAGTCTGGGTCAAAAACAGCACAAATGCTACATCTCCCTGCCTTAAAGTCTTTTCTGGATTGGTGTCTAAAAAGGCCAATGAGAAAGCCAAACTGGATCTGCCTCCAAGCAGCTTACTAGTTGACAGCTTCTTACCGGCTTTGCTGTCATGGTTGCATCAAGTGCAGGAAAAAAATCAGGAAACAGTTAGATTTATGTTGTGTTTGAAGTTGTTGGTGCATAAGAGTCATGCACGTGGACTCTCGCTGCACAAATTTGCTAAAGGAAATATCAATTTGCACAATGTGTGCATATAAAATATATACAATTATATATGTCTATACACACACCCAAAAGTCTATGCTCTAACCTAATTTGAAAAACTACAATTTTTTCCTTCTTTCTATTAAAACACAATTTAGTATTACAATAGGTTAGATCCTAACAAGTTAGTTTAGAAATGTCCAACTGCAATATGACTTTATAACTTACAATTGTAAATTAATCTTAATATGAAAGTCATCAAATATCATTAATAATTGCTAATACTTTTTGAATACAGACTAGTAAATTTTAAAATTAAAGGGATACTGTCAACTTTAAAAATCACATTTTGTAGGAAGATTTTCAATAGGGGAATATTTATAACCCCAAAAAAGGGAAAGTGGTTGTAAAATCACAAATTTAGCCGGTGGAAGGTCTAATATCTGAATCTACTTTTTCTCTCTTTTTTTTTTATTTCATTGACTAGATTTCATGTTGATGGCATGCCTTTTAAAACTCTTACTTTTTTTTGGTCATATTCTTGTCTGGATAAGAATTAAAGTTGATATAACTGGGATATTTTCTGGATGTGAGACCGGGTTCTTTACAAGTAAATTTTGCAGTCTGCTCCATGAAAATCATGTTTAAGATATTTTGAATTCATACTGAGTAGCAATCATGGTTTTGGTAAGAACCTATTTTTCTGTCAGATTGCTATGATTAACTGTAAATTAGCGATTTTAAAAATGTTAAAAGAAAGTGTACTCTGCATTCTCCAGTTAAAGAATTCTACTGTACTGTGCTGTGACTTAAAAGATTCAAGCATGACCACTAGGTGGCAATACTGTTTTAGGGCTTAGTTCTGGAGGCATTGAAACATACAAATAATAGTTGTACTTCTATTTCAGGTTCGCTACCTGGAAGAAACAAAGGTTTTAAAGGTAAACTGATATCTATATTAGGTTTTAATTAGCTCTTTCAGCATTCCACTCCCTATTCACCTTTACACATTGCTTCAGACCTTTGCAAAGCTTACAAGCTTACAAGAAATGGAAGATTGGACAAATGACCAGGGAAGAGTATAAAAATATTGCTCGGGCATGCAGGAGTGAAATCAGGAAGGCCAAATCACACCTGGAGTTGCAGCTAGCAAGAGATGTTACGAGTAACAAGAAGGGTTTCTTCAGGTATGTTAGCAACAAGAAGAAAGTCAAGGAAAGTGTGGGCCCCTTACTGAATGAGAGAGGCAACCTGTGACAGAGGATGTGGAAAAAGCTAATGTACTCAATGCTTTTTTTGCCTCTGTCTTCACGAACAAGATCAGCTCCCAGACTGCTGCACTGGGCAGCACAGCATGGGGAGGAGGTGACCAGCCCTCTGTGGAGAAAGAAGTGGTACGGGACTATTTAGAAAAGCTGGATGTGCACAAGTCCATGGGGCCGGATGCGCTGCATCCGAGAGTGCTAAAGGAGTTGGCGGCTGTGATTGCAGAGCCATTGGCCATTATCTTTGAAAACTCATGGCAATCAGGGGAGGTCCCGGACGACTGGAAAAAGGCTAAGGTAGTGCCCATCTTTAAAAAAGGGAAGAAGGAGGATCCTGGGAACTACAGGCCAGTCAGCCTCACCTCAGTCCCTGGAAAAATCATGGAGCAGGTCATCAAGGAATCAATTCTGAAGCACTTAGAGGAGAGGAAAGTGGTCAGGAACAGTCAGCATGGATTCACCAAGGGCAAGTCATGCCTGACTAATCTAATTGCCTTCTATGACAAGATACCTGGCTCTGTGGATGAGGGGAAAGCCGTGGACGTGTTGTTCCTTGACTTTAGCAAAGCTTTTGACACGGTCTCCCACAGTATTCTTGCCAGTAAGTTAAAGAAGTATGGGCTGGATGAATGGACGATAAGGTGGATAGAAAGTTGGCTAGATTGTCGGGCTCAACGGGTAGTGATCAATGTCTCCATGTCTAGTTGGCAGCTGGTATCAAGTGGAGTGCCCCAAGGGTCGGTCCTGGAACCGGTTTTGTTCAATATCTTCATAAATGATCTGGAGGATGGTGTGGATTGCACCCTCAGCAAGTTTGCAGATGACACTAAACTGGGGGGAGAGGTAGATACGCTGAAGGGTAGGGATAGGACACAGAGGGCCCTAGACAAATTAGAGGATTGGCCAAAAGAAATCTGATGAGGTTCAACAAGGACAAGTGCAGAGTCCTGCACTTAGGACAGAAGAATCCCAGGCACCGCTACAGACTAGGGACCGAATGGCTCGGCAGCAGTTCTGCAGAAAAGGACCTAGAGGTTACAGTGGATGAGAAGCTGGATATGAGTCAACAGTGTGCCCTTGTTGCCAAGAAGGCCAATGGCATTTTGGGCTGTATAAGTAGGGGCATTGCCAGCAGATCGAGGGACGTGATCGTTCCCCTCTATTCGACATTGGTGAGGCCTCATCTGGAGTACTGTGTCCAGTTTTGGGCCCCACACTACAAGAAGGATGTGGAAAAATTGGAAAATGTCCAGCGGAGGGCAACAAAAATGATTAGGGGACTGGAACACATGACTTATGGGGAGAGGCTGAGGGAACTGGGATTGTTTAGTCTGCGGAAGAGAAGAATGAGGGGGGATTTGATAGCTGCTTTCAACTACCTGAAAGGGGGTTCCAAAGAGGATGGCTCTAGACTGTTCTCAGTGGTAGCAGATGACAGAACGAGGAGTAATGGTCTCAAGTTGCATTGGAGGAGGTTTAGGTTGCATATTAGGAAAAACTTTTTCACTAGGAGGAATGCGTTACCTAGGGAGGTGGTGGAATCTCCTTCCTTAGCAGTTTTTAAGGTCAGGCTTGACAAAGCCCTGTCTGGGATGATTTAGTTGGTGTTGGTCCTGCTTTGAGCAGGGGGTTGGACTAAATGACCTCCTGAGGTCCCTTCCAACCCTGATATTCTGTAATTCTATGATTCTATGAAATAAGATAATAAAATGCTCCATTCATACTGATTTTGCAAAAGGATGCTTACAGAGAAGAAATTTCTCTCTACCTCCATCAAACCACAGCATAGGAATGTAAAAATGATTGGTGGAGGGTTAGACTGGCAGCTTATAAAGTCACATAGTGAATAAGGTGGCTGGGCACAGGTATTTAGACTTTATAAGTATGGTATGTATCTTGCTTTAAAACAGCTCAATTTTTTTCCCTGCAAGTGTGGGGTTGTTATATATGTATGCTATACATATAACCCTGTGGTTTACAAATTCCGAACATTGTTCTTCAGATGTTATCTCTGTGCTGCTTTAGTATGAGTGCTTTTATATGCGTCCCTGTGCAGGTATCCTGTATCTAATCTCAGAATCTCGATGGTAATTTAAGGTATGTTTGCACTGAAAAATGTCAGGCTCAGAGCAAAAGCAGAAGAGATTCAGTTACATATAGTGGCTGATAAGAATAAGGATTAAATCAATTCTTAGTAAATATACTTACCCTACAAACTGAATAGCAGGAAATAGATTTCCACAGAATAACTGTTGTGCTAATGTGTTAACTGATTACACATTTTATGAGTGAATTATGACATATGAGGCAGATGAATGAAATACAGAAAAAGTTTATTGTGCCTAAAATTTTGTATACTCTTTACTATGTTGTTTTAAATTAATTTGCAACAGGATCATTTTTAATTAAAAAAAAAAACAAAAACACTTGGGCTGAAGCAGACCAATTGAAATGCAAAGGTTTTGTACAGGTTTATGTTGAGGCTCTATTATAGACAAGAGATCCCTCTTACCCACCAAAACATGTTCCAAACAGCTATTTGGGGTGGCTGAATCTCTTCCTGGACTACCTGAAGTCCACAGCAGGATCTAGCACCACTCACTACAAGGAGTTTTTGTTCTCTTTCTCCATAAAGATCAGCTGCAAGGGAGCAAAACACACAGCTTTCACAGCAAGGACCATGGGACTCATTCCTACAAGATATATGGAGGAGCAATTTACGTATACACACACACACACAGGCATACAACATACCAATTCATTCACAAAATCCATATACTAATCAATATCTCTCTTCTAAGAAGTGGAAGGGAAAGAGAGAGAGAGATGGTGATTTCTCATTTATGCATTTCAGTAGCTGGGAGGAGCTTAGTTGCCATGCAGCTGGAGACCGGATAAGTACCTCATTAGATATTTTCTGCTTTCCTGGGTGAAAACTATAATTTCTGGACATGACTAGAATGCAAAAAGTTTACCATATAAGTGTCAAAATGTAAACCTCCCAGTCTTTTACTTAACTGACGCTGAACTGCTCTGTTCACATTAATAACTATTGTGTGATATAAGAAATTGATCCCTCCTCACTCAGGGAGGCATTTAACATATTTATTAGTTCATTATTATAGAGGCATTTACTGTGGCTCCTTAGTTAGGGTTGTGTCCTGAGATGGGCTTAATTTGGGTCATAATTTTAAATGCCTGTTTTTCTTTACGTGGAGGTAGCCCTTCAGTGTGAAATTTCACCTAGTGTTAGCGTTTATGCCCTTTTGATTTTCCAAGTATTGTTTTTCTGATTTCTTTTCATAAACTTTTAATAAGATCTGTTTGAACTTGGTCTGCTGTTGAAATTTGTCCATGTCAGGTTGATCCTTTCTCCCCACTTTTTTATCCACTGATATATTCTAAAAAACTTTGCCTCTCTGCACACAAATGGACATACAAAAGAACCTTGAGTAGATCTGGAACACTCAATAGTCTTTGAGTAGAAATTATTAGAAATTAAATGCCTTTTTTTGCTGTTATTCAACCACTGAAAACTTATGCACCATGAATAGCCAGTGCATAACATCATAAAAGCTGCATTCTTCTGTCGAATTTTATTCTACAACAAGAAGTTTTATGTTCAACTTCTGACAAAGGAGATTTTAGTTGTCAAAGAAGTGCAGCAGCTGATGGATAATGTCTTTTTTTCCATCAGCTCACACACTTTTCCTCCTAGGCAGGGGATGGGAGAAAGGACAAACCACAAGTAACAGATGTTAGCTACATTGATTATGTCATTTCTGAAGGTGTCCAGATACCACAATGATGAGAGCAATAAAAGAACTTGAGTCAGATAAAATAGAATAGAGAAGAGCAACAAAAATGATCAAAGGTTTAAAAAACCTGGCCTACGAGGAAAGGTTAAAAAAACCTGGTTTTGTTTAGTCTTGAGAAAAGAAGACTGAGTGAGAACCCAGTAATAGTCTTCAAATATGTAAAAGGCTCTTATAAAGAGAACAGTTAACGATTGTTGTCCATGTCTTCTGAGGGTAGGACAAGAAGTAATGGTCTTAATTGGCAGCAAGAGAGATTTAGGTTTAGGAACACTGTCTAAGTATAAGGGTAGTTAAGCTCTAAAATAGGCTTCCAAGGGAGGTTTTTAAGAATAGGCTGGATAAACATCTGCCAGGGATGTTCCAGGTTTACTTGGTCCTGCCTCAGCACAGGAGGCTGGACTTGATGGCTTCTCAAGGTCCTTTCCAGCCCTACATTTCTATGATGCTATACTTCTGTGGCACAGCTTCAGAACCAACCTCCAGGGCACCAGGGTCCTTTGTCGAGTCCCTCACAAGGCATTTGTAGACACCATAGGAAATTAATACACACCTCTAGTGATAACAGCTTTTCATCATGTCCTCTACCAAACTACCCTATTCCAAGATACAAAAGATCTACAACTATTAGTGCTGGAAGGGCGTAGTTTGGTAAACGGAAGTGTGCAGGAGGCATGCAGAATTGAGAGACCTGGGTTAAGGTTGTGCTGCATGCTCTTTGGTGTATGGTCGTTGCGGTAATGGTAAGAAGTATTGTGTGGCTGTGGGTGGAGTAGAGGATACGTACAGTTGAATGGCATAACATTTCTTGGGTTTGTGGGTTTGTGCCAGGTATGTTATGCATCTGGCCACCTTGACTGCTTCTCAGCAAAGTGTTTTTGTACTTTAGTTATTTATTAGTTATTTGTTGAGAGCAGACCAGGATGGCAGTGCTGCGTTACATTTTTACAAACGAAAAAGGAAGACACAGCATGAATCCCAAAGCTCGTACCATCTAAACAGAGCTGGCTCTTGAATGGAATGATTTATGGAACTGATCCAAAGCCAATCTTTCCATAGATTTCAGTGAGCTTTGAATCAAGCCCTAGGATTAAATTGTGATTACTATGGGATAATCTTTATATTTACAATATGACAGGACAATTCATTGTGTTATCACACCATTATGTTACTTATTGTGGCCAATGTAATACCTTGAACACTTGACATGTAGTGTATGTAGTATTCCTATCCCTTTCCTTTTGTCTGTTTGAATCCGAGCTCTTTGGGGCAGAAATAAATAATAAATAGTTGTTGTGATGTTATTGACATAAACTGTGACTTTATAGATCATTGTTGCAACCACTGTTATATATTTGCAGCAAATATTCTACAAAGGTTGTCATGTAAGGTGTCTATGGAAGGATTATGATTTGCTGGTTATGATTATGCTATCTGTATGTGTGTATCATTTTTGTAGTTGAAGTTATTAATATTGGCTATGTACTTGTATCTCAATGTGTTTTGAGTTTTAAGTAGCCTCGGTGAAGCATTTGGTCAGCTTCTTCAGAAAGAAATATTCTCAGTAAGTGCCCAATCAAGAAACACTTAACTGACAGTGAACTTTGGGAGATACTAATCTGCATCTGAGCTTTCCTGGGAACATTCAAACTAACATGTAAACAATGGCGTCGGCGTGTAAAGAACTGAGTCATGCATGGACATGTGACTTGCCCATGTGACTCAAAACTCCATCTTGTAGCTGTGATTCTGCAGAGGAAAAAAAGGGGTTTCTGCCCACGAGAGAGAATATAAAAGGCCAGGGAAATCCCTCAATTTTGTCTTCACCTGGCTCAAAAGATAGCCTCTCTACCCCAAAGAGATGCCTGAAAGAAACAGTAACTACAGGGGTGTGAGTGATTGCTGGACCCAGACTAGGAAGGAGTCTAGTCTGTGTGAGAAGCTTATTGGAACATCTCTGAGGGTGAGATTTACCTGCATTTAGTTTCCTACTGTATTAGGCTTAGACTTGCGTGTTTTTGTTTTATTTTGCTTGGTAATTTACTTTGTTCTGTCTGTTATTACTAGGAACCACTTAAATCCTACTTTTTTATATTTAATAAAATCTTTTTGTTTGTCGAGTCCCCCACAAGGCATTTGTAGACACCATAGGAAATTAATACACACTTCTAGTGATGACAGCTTTTCATCATGTCTTCTACCAAACTACCCTATTCCAAGATACAAAAGATCTACAACTATTAGTGCTGGAAGGGTGTAGTTTGGTAAATGGAAGTGTGCAGGAGGCATGCAGAATTGAGAGACCTGGGTTAAGGTTGTGCTGCATGCTCTTTGGTGTATGTCTCAAGAATAACTTGAGACAATGAAACTGCTTTTGACCATTTTGAATGGGACAGAAATAGGGACCTGTTTTTTTCTGAAAACCTTTAAATTGTGTTAAAATATTCCACACTTGACAATCCAACATATGCTTAGCCCCTAATATTCAAAATAAATTTACAATCTTAAATTTGAAAGTAGAATGAAAACATTTAGCTCCCCTCATGTCCAAACTTCTTTTTTTAGCAGCTCACCACTGCTAATTATTAGATTACATTCACTTGTTACAGGAATTGTTGTGGCCAGTTGCAGTTCTGATTTGTCTTTTTCCACAGTACAGACATATCAAGCCACTAGGTAATCTGAGAAATATTGCTTATTAATTAACCCAGAGCAAGTATTAATACCTGGGGGAGCAAACAGCTGTGCATATCTCTCTATCAGTGTTATAGAGGGCGAACAATTTATGAGTTTACCCTGTATGAGCTTTATACAGAGTAACACTGATTTATTTGGGGTTTGGACCCCATTGGGAACTGGGTATCTGGGTGCTGGAGACAGGAGCACTTCTTAAACTGTTTTCAGTTAAACCTGCAGCTTGTTGGGAGATGTGGTTCAGACCTCGGTCTGTGTTTGCAGCAGGCTAGCGTGTCTGGCTCACCAACACAGGGTACTGAAGTCCCAAGCTGCCAGGGAAAACAGGCTCAAAGGTAGTCCCAGCACATCAGGTGGCAGTCCCAAGGGGGTTTCTGTGATCCAACCCGTCACAGGTGTGTTGTAATCTCAAATGTTTGCTCCAAAACAGGACATTCAGCTGTAACAAAACTCCAATGACTCCATCAGCAAGGTACAAAACACGGAGGAAAGTGCTGTCTTTACCTCACTGATTTTATGAGCTGAGGCTCAGTCTTGCAAGGTGCTGTTAGCTTCACCTCCCGTTGACTTCAGTGAGACTAGAGAGTGCCCCTTGCACAGGGTAATCATCACCTTGGTTTGGTTTGGTTTGTCATTTAGATCATGATCCTCTCAGGTGCTGATTGCAATTAAAAAAAATAAGTGTGTAATAGTGCTTCTAATTTAAGGGGCTTAAATTTAGTAGGTTTGGTGGAAGAAGTGCATTTTAAGGAGGGTTTTTGTGCAAGAGCAATACATGGACACCAGATCTAACTACTGTTCCAACAACTGAGATCATTTTAAGAACACCTGGAAGCTTTATTACAAGCAAAAATAAAGTTTGCAATTCACAAGACAAAGTTTTTATTTGAAGAAGAAAATGCAATGAAGAACAGAACCAGTCTGAAAGACAAGGCTTCTTTTGGGGAAAAAAAATATCCTACCCATCACAAAGAATCATGGGGCAAAAGTCTTGTTTGACAAAGGAAAGTGTGTGTGAGGTTTTCCAAGAATTTTTAAAAGACTCTTTATTCCCTCAGCCTTCTTATAGTGTGTGTATGAGAGAAAATGGGTGCATTGGTTTGTGCTCTCTGTTGTACTCAACTATTTGAATGGATTTCCAAAGTAATTTCGTCACCAGATCTTATACAGAATCTGAAATTTCTAATGTAAAGTCTTGAAAAGCAGCTAGACATATACATTTTTAAAATATTGATGTTTGATAAAAATTGTAATGTTACTCTTCCACCTCCTCAGGAGAATGGTTATAAACTAACTCTATGGAGGAACTTCAAAGATCTCAATCACCCTCCTCCTTAAAAAGGTTAAAGATGGGCAATGTGCAAAGCATAAACTACTATCTATCCTCCTCTGTTCAGATTCTGAGATTGGGCCAAAATCTTTCTAGGGGGCTTATCCTCATAATGGGCATTTTAACTGGATTAGTTTAGACTTGGAAAAAAGGCTGAGTGGAGACCTGATAACAGTCTTCAGATATGTTAAAAGGCTGTCATAAAGAGCACAGTGATCAATTGTCCTCCATGTTCACTGAAGGTTGGACAAGAAGTAATCTGTTTAATCTGCAGTGAGGGAGATTGAGGTTAGACATTAGGAAAAACTTTCAACTATAAGGATAGTTAAGCACTGGAATAGGTTACCTAGGGAGGTTGTGGAATCTCCATCATTGGAGTTTTTTAAGAACAGGTTAGACAAACTACCGTCAGGGATGGTCTTAGTATACTTAGTCCTGCCTCAGTGCGGGCTGGCCTCACTAAATCCCTTCCAGACCTACATTTTTATTTTTCTTCTGTTAATGATTATTATATACGTCTAGAACCATACGTAACCCACAAACTCTTTGTCTCTATTTCTTTGTCATGACTCTCATTTGCAAAGACATTTATAGCTTAAAATACCTTCCAACAAAATTAGCTGGCCAGTTTTACACCAAACAGAATGGAAAGTTATTCTGTAAGGTGAGCTCCTATCTTTGATGAATCTGTGACTCCAAATAATTTATAAAATCTACATTCTTCAGAATATTGCACTATGTTACCTCCTATTACATATGGTTTGTCTAGAATAACTTGAGACAACGAAACTGCTTTTGACCATTTTGAATGGGGCAGAAATAGGGACCTGTTTTTTTCTGAAAACCTTTAAATTGTGTTAAAATATTCCACACTTGACAATCCAATGTACGCTTAGCCCCTAATATTCAAAATAAATTTACAATCTTAAATTTGAAAGTAGAATGAAAACATTTAGCTTCCCTCATGTCCAAACTTCTTTTTTTAGCAGCTCGCCACTGCTAATTATTAGATTACATTCACTTGTTACAGGAATTGTTGTGGCCAGTTGCAGTTCTGATTTGTCTTTTTCCACAGTACAGACATATCAAGCCACAAGATAATCTGAGAAATTTTGAGTCAGTTTCAGTTTTAAAATATACTGTAGATACTCTGGGATTATACAGATGAGGTCAGACTTTTGAAAGAGGGACATTCCTGCTACTGATTTCAGCCATCTCCCAGAGTCCAGTAGATGCTAATAAGTACAATTTCAATCACAAGACAGGAAAATGGAAGACTGGCTTCATGTCAAATAGCTATAGAACACTGGGTGCGATTAGTTGTTTCATCGTGCTGCTTCATCACTTTAATTGAACTGGATTAATACCTGAATATTTACTATTTCAGAGCATCATTCCAGATTTAACAAACATACAGACTTTTTACCATTTTCAAGAAGCTGTGCTCTGTATAAAGCACAGTTTTGTGCATGCCATTTCCAAAGGACTATGAATATGTTTTAATTGTTTATTTTAACGACTATTGAGAAGATGAGGCTCTCACTCTGTCCATTTGTTTGTACAGTTTGTACACCTACTGAATTCCAAGCCATAAACTTCTATAAGAAATACATGTTCAAATTGTAATGAATTTCTAATACCATGCTGTTTTAACAAGTTTCAGAAATCATAAAATGGTGACTGCTCAGACTTCTGATATCGTGTGTGTGTGTGTGTGTAAAAATATATATCTTGGTCTAAGACCTTGTCGATACCCAACTCTTTTCTTAAGATTTCGACCCTTCTCCTGCCACAGGGTCAGCTCCATTGAATGGTGGGAGTATAAGTGTGGAAGAGGTGCTGGTGGTTTTACTACCATGCCATCTTGTTGTGGCGAGTGTTAGATGATACAGTGGCAAAGACACCAGCAACTTGTCTATACTTATGCTCCCACCTTTGCTGCCACCTATGGAATTTCTCCAGTGCAACAATGGGTAATTTTAAGATAAGAGCTCTGAGTAGACATGGACAAATTGAAAATGTTATAGCTAAGCTGAGGATGAGCAAACTCCTTGGTTGTGGCTGTTGCTGTTGCTTTCTGAATATGACTTTCCAGTGGAGGAGGATGGAACGGAGCCACTGGTTCTAAATAGTCTTAGGAGTCTTCTCTTATACCCTCTAAATGCAAAGAAGTAAATTATTGGATCAATGCAACAGTTCATGTTCATAAAAGCCACTGTGATTTGAAGAGACATCTTGAAGGCTTTCTGTGCTGAGCAAGATGGCTGGTATAGTATCTTTCTGACCATGAACTGAATGATATTTAAATGGTAAGGACTAAAGCAGATCACAACTGCAAGGAGCACAACCAGTATGATTGTGAAAGCCTTTCTGTGGTGCCCATTCTTATCTGTCAGGGGGTTTTCTTTGGCTGCTCTGCACAGTTTTAGGTTGATCTGCACATAACAAACTAATATAATTCCCACTGGTAGGCAGAATCCAATCATGCAAGCCCCCAGAAGGATAAATGGCAACTTAGGAATTTCTTCAAAGTTGAAATATTCCATGCAGGTCAGCTTATCTCCTATCTTCTTGGTCATGGGCCTGAAGAGTAATGATATTGTCTGCAGGAACACAATGAACCATATCAGCATGCAGATATACTTCACTCTGCTCACTTTCCTAAATCTGCCAAGCCGCCGGGTGTGGACAACGGCGATGTAGCGGTCGACACTCACACATGTCATAAAGTAGATGCCCACATACGTGTTCATGTAAAAGATGAATGCCGTCACCCTGCAGAACCAGTCTCCAAAAGGCCAGTTGAATTCTAAGATGTAATAAGCAATTCTTCCAGGCAGAGCAAGCGTGAAAAGGGCATCTGACACAGCAAGGTTGATTAAGTAGAGATCAGTTGAGTTGATTTTCTTCCCTCGGTGGAAGGTGACATAAAGGGCAAGGACGTTTCCACAAGAGCCAAAGACCAGCAGGACAGTGTAAAAGAATGAAAAAATTACTTTCGCTGCAAAGTGGTGGTTATACACGTCGCAGCTGCTTTCATTGCTGTAAGTGAAGACCGTTAGCTGAGATGCAACAGTAGCAGCAGTGGTAGCCATTCTGTGGACTTCTCCTTGGCAGAAGAAAAGACATGACATTAGCAGCTTACTAATAATGTGCACTATCTGTTTTGACAGATGATAAAACTACTTAGGCTTTGTACTTTAGTAGACTCTCATACTTTAGTAGACTCTCATACAAAAGAAGTGAGAGTTCTCATTTGAACAGCGAATTTCCACACTCTGAGTATGTTCTGAGCCATGATGAGCAGGTTTAGTCATTTGGGAAACTCAGTTCCTAGTGATCTTAGTGTAACATTCTGAACAAAGACTGTGACTTATTTTTTTCTTCAGAACCCTTTAGCTTGGAAACTAATAGCAGGGGGTGTTGTGTCACAGTGTGTCAGAAGTTGTTGCTGCCTGTAAAACATGTCTGGTGGATGAGACATGGTATCATTATAGAGAGGGAGATGTGGAATTTCAAATAGAAAATTACATGATAGAGGAGGGGAAATTTAGAAGGGGAAGGTCAATAAAATATAACTTTCTTTTGTTTTGACAGCCTGTGCCAGAAAAGGGAGCAAGGAGAAAAGTATCCATTTGAAGAACCATATCTCTGTATTTATTTGTGGCTGTTTAAAAACCTTGTACAATTACAAACTGTAATAGCTATAGATTATATCAACACTTTTCCTCAGCTGAGTGTATATGGCCAAATCCTGAATTCTCCACTCAGTTTGAATGTGGTCCTTACTCACCCAAGCACCCCAAGACAATAACGTTGTTCTGTCTTTAGTAAAGTTCCTGATTTCCCATTTGCTGCTCTAATACACCAGGGCTCCAGGTTGGCTTGGGAGTCAGTAGCTCCTACCTATACTTTTAGACGTCAAATAAAACTAGTTGGTATCATTTTTCCAACACATAAAGGTAAGGAGACAAATTCAAATGTTGGTTACACCCAGTCTCCTTTATTTGCACTCAAAAGTAAGGCTGTTTACTTGCACACACTATATAATGAACCTTGCACTCCCTCTTCTTTGCTGTTGTTTCCTCTCACAATAGATACTGCTGAAATAGGATGGGTCCTTACCTGCCTTTTAACCAGCACACTGAGAAAGTTGCCTTCTAACTGCTTATTGTGAGGGTCTCTGAAATGGGAAGTCATGTCTCCAAACTGCTATTATTCTTTGCGTATTGCTGCTAAAACATAATTACTGTAATTGCCATACTGCAGGGATATGTATTTTTTTGGTCCTTAACAATTGATTGGGTCCCAAGCCCACTGGAAAGATCTACATCGCAAACTAGTCATTGAACAAAATATCTTATATTGCATGTGCTTTCGCCTTGTGTTCTCAGTAGGCAGAGAGGGGATTGAACTGAAAACCTACAGCTAACCCCTTCCCCCCCCCCCCGAATTTTGGGCCAGCAGTGTTCAGAATCTGAACCCAGATTTTTCACACCTCTTTTATCTTAGTAGCGTGCTAGCTCAAAACTCCAAATCTGTGCACCCCAAACTCTGAAGGTTGTAAATCCATATCCCAGTTTTGTAAGTTCCGCCCATCTCTAATTTTATGGTTGCAAATGTGAGGCATTAATATTGTTTTGTTTACTGTTGTTACTGCAACAGGAGGCAGCATGATCAAGTGTATTGGGCACAGGATGGGGAGTCTTGCTACCTGAGTTCTTTTCTTGGCTCTTCCACTGACCTGTTCCCAGATCTTAGGGAAGTGGGTCACTTCGCCGCCCTACACGTCTGTATCTCCTCCCAGCATTGGTTTGGCCCATCTGTTATCATGACCACAGTGTCTTTGGGTCAGAGACTGTCTCACTACGTGTCTGTGTAGTATCTAGCACAATGGATCTCAGTTGGAACTCTAAGTACGATACAAATAAATACGAAAAATAAATCATCTTTCTGAGTGCCTCCGTGGGTGGGAGAAGGGTTGTTTCTTATGTTCCTTCTCTTTAGCTCTGTTTCCTTATCTTTCTCCTTTTCAACAGGGAACTCTTAGGCACCGCTATTTTGTTTGTATTTACCCTTCATTTTATTCTCTCTCTCCTGCCTTTTTGTATATTTAAATGTTGTCTCCTCAGTACTTATCTGGCATGTTACATAATATTAATGCTCATAGCACCCGTCCAAGGTAGGTAAGTATTATTTCCAGTTTCCACATGGGGAAACTGAGGTACACAAACTTGCCCAATGCCCAACAAGAAGTCTATGTCAGAGAAATGCATCTTTAAACTTGAATTCCACCCTTCGCCTCCCTCACTGTGCCAAAGCACAATGGCTTTACAATAGCACGTGTCTTTCGAAACCGTGTCTTGTCACAGAGGGTCTGTGCAGCAAAACATGAGCTCAGTGTGGTAGACGATACACAGAATGTGACCATTTCCTGACTTTGGTGGGATTCAATTAGATCCTTTTATCATGTCACACTTGTGGTTTGGTTTTCTGGTCTTATCACTTGCTGATGGTGCCGCTCGGGCTGCTGGGGAGCACCTCTGCAGCCAGGATGCCTGCTGCTGCCACTGCCACTCGCGTAGTGCATCCTTCCTCTGCCCCCCTGCTCCTAGCCTGACTCCTCACGTAGATGCCTCAATTCAATCAATAGTGAGTAGGTGTGTATGTAACAGTGGCTAGGCATAGCAAAGGTAGGCGCGGTGCAAGCTAACCACACTGCTCTGCCAAAGCAACAGCCTCTCCAGAGCAGAGCTGGTGAATCGTGCTGAAGGCTATCGAACTCGATGGTTGTGAGGTGTGGACAAATGTTCAGACCATCCTGAGATGGAGCCCCGTACAAGCCTCCAAAGCCGACTAAAATTCCCTGAAACCTTTTGAAAACATGGCAGATCAGAGTTGACACTTTCCTGGTTACTTGGGAGGAGCAGTGTTGTACAGTAATTCACTTGCATTGTGGAATAGCACTCAAACTTCTTTCAATCCACATGAAGAAAAAGTCACTCAGAAAAGACAGAGCGTGCATGCACACACACACGTGTGCGCACACACACACCTCCAAACAAAGATCAAACTGGGAGAAATGCTCTAGCAAAATCCCATGTATTCTAGCCTGTCCAAATTGAGCAGATTAAACTTTCCAGCAGTGTTACATAAATCATTTTGTAGGTAAATTTACCTCTTAATCACAATGGTTACAGTACAGCCTAGTAGAAAACTTGTTTAAAGACATTCATTCTGCCGAAAATAGACACTGTACTGTCTTATTAAAACTAGATCTCTGTCTGTTCCCAAAAAAGCTAAAATACAATTAGTTAATTAGAGATGCTTTTCAGATAAGGTCCTATTTAAACAACCACTTAGTCATTTTTTTCCTTGCACTGCCAAATTCAGTCTCTGAAAGCACAACACCTATAAGAAAATAAGACAAGCAGAGCTGGCTTACCAGGGGCTGATGAGGTGGTGGCCAAGAGGTGGTGGTGGCTGTTGAGAAGCTCTTGTCTCAGCTCTTTCTCCTGTGCTATATTAGTGGTACATTTATTAAATGTAATATTCTTCTAATAGTCCCTGAAAAAATCCCCTTCTAGTGCTTCAGTAAAAACCCTTCTGTGCCTTGCAGCGAGCAGGAACAGAGAGAGAAGACCAAAAACGAAGACTGCTCTGCCTTTCCTAATCTAGTCAGCATCGTATGGGTGGTGACTGAATGAGATCCATGTATCACTTGTCAGCCGTGAGATACCTGCTTCCTCCAGCAAAAAGTAGCTTCGTCTGTGTACTCCCCTTCCGCTTCATGCTGTGCAGAGGGCTGAGCCTTACGAGGCAAGGTGGTGCTCTTTCATCTGGCTTCTCTTTGTAGCACAATAACATTTATGCAGTTCTTTGTTTGTAATTTGAGAAAGGAATGAAAAAACCCAGCAAATTCCCCAAGCTGAATATTTTGAAGATCTCACCATTCCCCCCCACTCCCACCTCCTTTTTCATATATTACAAGAAATAGATTTCGTTCTTGCTCACTAGTTAAGGAAGTGATTTATACCAGAACACTAAACCACAAGTATGTATTGTTTAGGGTGACCAGACAGCAAATGTGAAAAATCGGGACAAGGGGTGGGGGGTAATAGGAGCCTATGTAAGAAAAAGACGCAAAGATCGGGACTGTCCCTATAAAATCGGGACATCTGGTCACCCTAGTGTTGTTAAAGGCTTTAAACTCACCAAAGTGAGAAAAGACTAAAATACTACATGTTATCTATAACACTGCTTGGGTTTTGCTTGCATGTGTGCTGTGTAAGACCATGGTTGGAGACGTGCTGTATTTAGAAGATCAATGAAGTGAGTTAAAGGTGTAACTTGTGCCTTTATGCTGAATTTTCTGATAGTTGTGTTCTTAAATCACACCCTTAAATGTGATTGCCCCTAGAATTCCCTGATTCCCCTGACACTGCTGTGAGATGCCATTAGGACTGTGAGTCAGTAGAAAACTCTAGTGTTACACCAATGCAAAACCTGTGTGAAGAGAGAATCAGGATCAGTAGCTCTGGTTTAATCTGAAAAAATGGAAGAACCGCACACATGTGCTTGTCCTTCAGATGCAATTGGGTTTGAGGTTCTTTCAAGGGATTCAAGTATGTTAGTAATTTTCCTGACTATTCGTTCACAGCACAAGACCACTACAGGGTCCATTCTTTGTACTAATAAAAGTGTGCAGTCTGTATTAACTTACTGCACAGTGTGACAGGCATTTAGCTGCAAATGGTGTAGCGTTCTTGACGTGAATAACTTTTTGGGAAATAACTGTGCTTGCCCTGTAGTGGCCTTTAAAATCTGTACATCTTAGCCATTTTTTATTTTGAAAATACCAAAGAATGTCAACATCGTTCTTCGAGTGCTTGCTCATGTCCATTCCAGTGTGTGCATGTTAGAAAGTTTTCCCTCATTGGTAGCCGTTGGGTTGGTTTTGGCGCCCTGTGGAGTCGCGCCCTCATAGCACTGGTATATAGGGCCCTGCAGACCCATCTCCCCCTCAGTTCCTTTTTACTGTCCATGATAGTTGCTGGAACTTCAGCTTGTCCTTGTGTTCACGCAAGTATTTCTCTAAGTGGACTTTAGTTTTCTCTACCTGTATATAGTTAATTATAGTGGTTGGAATTTAGAATTTAGTTTGTTTAGTAGATTGGAACCCTGCTTACTGGGGTTCCCACTTACCCAGCATCAGGGTACGCCTTGGTCCTTGGAGTTTAAACTGTGTGCAGCTTGCCACAAGCCCAGGCCCATTAGTGAGCCCCATTCTAGCTGCCTTTGAGTCCCATTGACCGGCATGCTGCAGGATCTGTAAGGAGTTCAAGCCCCATACCAAGGACAGGGATCAAAGACTCAAATTCCTTCTTATGGAGGCAGCTCTCCATCCCCCCTCAGAGCCGAGCCATGCTGTCTCAGCAATGAGCGCCTCCACCTTGGTGAGAAGCTCTCTGGTTTCTCTGAGGGATGGACAGACAGTGCAGCTCTGCCAATCCGGCACCGAGGAAGGACTCTTCTTCCACGTCCTGGGACTCTCAGCATCATCAGGCATTTCCGGTGCAGAGGAGGTCCACACTGCAACGGGACTCTCAGCCTGCTCCCAATCATCGGTGCAGAAGAGGAAGCAGCAGAAGATGGACCGGGGGTGCTCACCAATTCCAAGGTCTGCTGCTCACAGGGAAGTCAGCTGAGTGCAAGCCATGCCAGGCCACTCAGACTCAACAGCTGCCCCAATAGTACCATTGACTCCTGCCCCAGGAAGAGACCGAGCCATCGGGATACAGCCCTGGCACTACCATCTATGCCAAAGGCAATCAGGGCAGCAAGGGAGCTACTATTACACCCGGTACCGCCATCCCCCAGGCATGAACTGGCACCAGAGGCAAGATCTCCTGCGGCACCGAGGCCTCAGGTGCCGTCGAAAGGGAAACCAGCAATGATGGCAGAGAGCTGGTTGCCTCCCTCTGCTCTCCGGCACCAGCCAGTACTGGTCCACCATAGTCGCCAATAAACGACGCCTCTCAGTTAGACTCCAAGGCGGAGTCTTATACTTCCCACAGGAGCCAGCATTGATCTGACCACCATTATCTGATGGCTGACATGAGCCAAGAGATCCCACCAATGGCCTGGCCAGCACAGTGGCAAATGCTGGTGCAATGTGGCCCTTCTTGAACCCCTAAGTATTTCAACCAGCTGAGGGGTCACATTGGAGGAAATCGTACTCTATTTTTTGGCACGTAGAGCTCCCCTCACCACCATCCTTGGTGCAAAAACCTCAAGTCGGTACCAGGCCCAGCAAGGAACCCCAGGACCCGGTACCGCGGGATCCTTCCAGGACCAAGGAAGAACAAGGCCCTATACCCATGCAGGCATCTTCATCTTCCTCACCTGACGAGACGGTAGCAGGGACTCGATTGAGCCCTCTCAGGATGATTACAGGGCTCACCAGGAGCTCCTCAGAATAGTTGCTCAAAGCCTGGGGGTCCAGGCAGAGAATATCTCTGAATTCTCCCTGCCTTGATGGACATCATGGCCTCTTCCAGTCTGTCAGGAGTGGCATTGCCCCTGAATGATGCCATTCTAGAACTTATTGAGGTCCTCTGGAAGACTCCAGCCTTGCTGCAACCCACAGCAAAGAGGATGGAGAAAAAGTACTTTGTCTCTACAAAAGGGTTCGAATTTTTACATATCTGTCCTCCGTTGGGGTTGCTAGTGGTATCAGCGGCCAACAAACAGGAGAGACAAGGGCAGCAAGGACCTTCCCCCAAAGGCCAAAGATGCTAAAAAATTGGATCTCTTTGACAGGAATGTATACTCTACCGGGAGGGCTCCAACTACAGATTGCCAACCAACAGGTGCTCCTGAGCTGCTACTACTTCAACTTTTGGGGCGTGATGTCCAAGTTCAAAGAGTTGTTACCACAGGAGTCCAGAGTCAAATTCTCTGCTCTAGTAGAGGAAGGGAGACCGGTGACAAAAGCATCCCTTCAAGCAGCCTTGGACATAGCGGATTCTGCTGCTCAAACCGTGACTTCCGCTGTGGTCATGAGAAGAAGCTCATGGCTGCAGGCCTCGGGCCTCCCCTATGAGGTCCAGCAAACTGCCCAGGACCTCCCTTTCAAGGGCACATCACTCTTTTCAGAGCAAACAGATTCAAAGCTCTAGAACTACCCTAAAATCCCTAGGGTTGCACACACCGGCTCCTATAAGGAAGCATTTTAAGCCCCAACCATTGCCCCATTTCTACCAGCCTCAGTCAAAGCAAGACTACAATAAGAGGCAGGGCAGGAGTTTTAAGGAGGCCTCCTCCCCAGTTCTCATAGGCCCATAGGTCTGACCCCGCCAGACAATCATTGGGGTCTAAACAAAACTTTTGAGGGTATGCTCAAGGACAGCATACCAGGACAGTGTCTGGATCCATCTTCCCCAATTTTTGTGGACCAGTTATCACACTTCTATTGGGTATGGGCCATATCACCTCAGACTGCTGGGTGCTATGCACGATAGGACTGGGATACACCCTGCCATTCAGTTGTTCTCCTCCTTCCCACCCTCTCTCCCCGTCCCTCTTCAGGGACCCTTCTCACAAGCAACTTCTAATCCAGGAGGTGCAAACACTCCTGCAAATGGGAGTGGTAGAGAAAGTTCCTCTGGAGCTAAGAGGGCAGAGGATTCTACTCCCACTATTTGCTAATTCCGAAGGCCCGCGGCGGTCTCAGATCCATCCTGGACCTGCGAAACCTCAACAGATTCATGAAGAATCTGATTTTCTACATGGTCTATTGGACCTCCATTATCCTTTCCCTGGATCCAGGGGACTGGTATGCTACCCTCAACTTGAAGGAGGCTTACTTTCATATCTCAGTCTTCCAAGGTCACTGGAAATTCCTCCAATTCATTGCGAACCAGGTACACTACCAGTTTATCCAGCTTCCATTCGGCCTGCAGTTGTCGCAGCCATCTTTAGGAAGCAAAAGGTTCAGGTTTTTCCTTATCTCAACGACTGGCTGATCAAGACCCACAGGTGCTGACTTTTCATTGTGCTGGGAGGTAATCGTCCCACGGCTCTGCCCCAAGCCCCACCCCCACTCCACCCCTTCCCTCAATGCCGCACCCCCACCATACCCATCCCGCCTCTTCCCGCCCCATTGTGCCCCCTCCCCCGAGCACGCCGCATTCTTGCTCCAGCCCCTCCCTCCCGAGCCTCCTGCATGCCACGAAACAGCTGATTGCGACGGGTGGGAGGCGCTGGAAGGGAGGGGGAGTCACTGATCGGTTGGGCCCACTGGTGGGCAGGAGGTACTGGGGGGAGGGGGAGATGCTGATAGGGGGCTGCCGGTGGGTGCTCAGCACCTAAGTTCCCTGTAAGCTGGGCAGCCATGAAGCAGCCTATTTAGCGCCGCGCAGGTTCTTAGGGAACCCGCCCTGGACCAGCCCCCAACCTGATGCAGGAAGGGCACCCCTCCCCTGGCCCCAGCACAGCCTGCGGCCCAGACCTGCCGCGGCCAGGGCAGCGCAGCCAGAGCAGCAGGATCAGGCCCAGTCGTGGCCAGATTGGCAGTCGGGGCAGCATGTCCTGGCTTGACCCTGGAGGAGCCCGACCTGCTGGGGCTGGGGGAGGGGTGCCTATCCTGCAGCCCCAGATCTCTCACGGTGGGGAGAGGTGCTCCTACCTCCCCCAGCGCAGGTGCGGCACCCCAACCCTCTGCCCCACCCCTAAACCCCTCATCCCCGGCCCCACCGCAGAGTCCACACCCCCAGCCGGAGCCCTCACACTCCTGCACCCCAACCCTCTCCCCAGCCCTGAGCCCCCTCCCACACTCCGAACCCTTCGGCCCCATCCCCACCACATTAATTTTGTTATGTGCACCAATATAAAGATGATGTGTCACACACCACCTTCATATTGGTGCACATAAAATTAATTCTACACATGGGTGGGAAAAATTAGAGGGAACACTGCTCAGCACTCACCATTGTTTCCCCATGGGTGCTCCAGCCCTGGAGCACCCATGGAGTTGGTGCCTATGGTCAGACCAAGACCCAAGTGGAGGCATATGTAAGTTTAATACTGTCAGCCTTCAAGAAGCTAGGCCTGTTGATAAACATGTAGAAATCGATACTCTCACCAGTTCAAAGAATTGAATTTATAGAGGAGGTCCTCAACTTGGTCCAGGCCCGAGCCTTCTTTCTGGAGACCCAGTTCCGGGCCCGAGGCATGTTCATAGAGAGTCTCAGAAACCACCCCACCACCACGGCTGGAAACCACCTAAAACTCCTGGGGCACATGTCCTTGTGCACTTACGTGGTGCAGCATGCAAGATTATGACTCAGACCTCTCCAGACTTGGCTAGCATCAGTGTATCAGCCGGACTGGGATCGCTTGGACATGGTTGTCACATTTCCCCCTTCAGTGATCACCACGCTCCTCTGGTGTTTGGACCTGAGGACAGTAGGTGCAAGTATCCCATTCTCAAGACCACATCCATCAATATCTCTAGTCACCGACACATCTGCTCTGGGTTGGGGGTGCTCATCTAGGGGTACTCAAAACCCAGGGCCTCTCATCCCAGGCAGAGCTCTAGCTACATATCAATGTGAGGAAACTCAGAGCAGTGTGCCTTGCCTGCCAAGAGTTCCAGCCCCGCCCTGGAAGGCAAGTGCGTGTCGGCGCTTACTGACAACATGGCAGCGATATTCTATATAAACAGACAGGGTGGAGTTTGCTCCTCTCACCCGTGCCATGAAGCCCTTCACCAGTGGGAATTCTGCATAACCCACTCAATCTACTTTGAAGCCTCCGATTTTCTGGGGGCACAGAATGAATTAGCGGATCGTCTCAGCAGATCCTTCTCCAATCACAAGTGGTCCATTTGCCCAGACATCGTGAAGGATGTTTTCCAGAGGTGGGGAGCTCCCCAGATAGATTTGTTCGTGACGAGGCACAACAGGAAGTATCTGCAGTTCTGCTCCTTCCTGAATCACAGCCCAGGCTTGCTCAGAGATTCATCTCTTCTCTCTTGGAAGGACCATCTCTTTTATGCATTGCCTCCCATTCCGCTTTTACACAAGGTTCTGCTGAAGGTCAGAAGGAACGAGCCTGATCATGATAGCCCTGGCCTGACCAGGTCAGCATTGGTTCACCACCCTTCTGGATCTCTCGGTGGAAACACCAATCAGCCTACCTCCATTTCCAGATCTGATCTCCCAGGACCACGGCTGCCTACGTCACCTGAACCTCCTCTGTCATGAGTCCCTTTATCTCATAGCCTGGATGGTCCATGGTTTGAAGGGTCCTTTTAGGGAGCAGCAAGGGCTGTCGGTGTTCAATCTGTAGTCGTTTCCTCACAGGCCGGGACAGGCTGTATCCCCAAGTACAACAACCAATCCCACATTGGGATCTCAACCTGGTATTATCCAGGCTCAAGGGTCCCCCATTCAAACCTTTGGCAATGTGCTCTCTCCTCTACTTGTCTGGATGGTGCCTTTCTGGTGGCCATTACTTTGGCTAGAAGGGTCTCGGAGATTAAGGCCCTTACTTCAGAACCTCCTTGCATGGTATTCTTCAAGGACAAGGTCCAGCTGCGTCCTCACCCAGCCTTCCTTCTGAAGGTGGTTTCACAATTCCATTGTAACCAGGACATTTTTATGCCAGTCTTCTATCTGAAACCAATGCCTATAGCCAAGAACAGAGACTTCACTCACTAGATGTCAAATGAGTTCTTGACTTCTATGTAGAAAGGACTAAATCATCTTGGAAAACTACTCAACTCTTTGTGGCAGACAGGATAAGAGGTCTTCCAATCTCATCCCAGAGAATCTCATTGTGGATCACTTCTTGTATCTGCCCATGCTACGACCTAACAAAGGTCCCTGCCCCAACCCTAACGGGATATTCCACAAGGCCACAAGCATCTTCAGCTGCATTCCTGGCACAGGTCCCAATCCAGGGCATCTGTAGAGTGGCTACATGGTCGTCAGTCCACACTTTTGCATTGCACTATGCCATCACTCAGCAGGCCAGAGATGATGCTGGATTTGGCAGAGCAGTGCTACAGTCTGCTCATTAATGAACTCCGAACTCTACTCCTAGATCTGCTTGAGAGCCACCTACATTTGCATGGACATGAGCAAGCACTCGAAGAAGAAAAAACAGTTAATAACCTTCCATTAATGTTGTTCTTCAAGATGTGTAGCTCATGTCCATTCCAACCTCACCCCCTCCCCCATTGGAGTTAGCCAGCAAAAAGGAACTGAGGTGGAGGCGGGTCGGCAGGGCCCTATATACCGGTGCTATGAGGGCACGACTCCAGGGGGCACCAGAGCCAACCCGTCAGATGACACTGAGGGAAAACTTTCCGGCAGCAGTACATATGGCAGGCGCACACCTACATGGGAATGGAAATGAGCAACACATTTCGAAGAACAACAGTTATGGAAAGTTAATAACAGTTTTTTACAGGCTATTCAACTACAATATTTAACTTAAAAAGGAAGACAGTTTTGAGTAAACTCTCAGCTGATATAAACTCACAAAGCTCCCTGGAGGATCTGCCCCTTTTGAGTACATGTCTGGGGATTGAATAATGAAAATGTGTTAAAACCCAGTCAAAATATTTTTGAAAAATGTAATAAACATAAATGAATGGCTGAGAATTTTTGCATGCCAAGTTTCACCCTGGAGAATATTTTTAGCAAATTGCAAACTCCTGAAAGAGGACTTGTAATGGAAATACCGACAAACTGTTGAGTATTAGGGGATCATAACATCTCTTCCCATTCTTACGGTGAAATGTATACCCATGCAAATAGTCAGCACAAGACTTGTGTACTACCTAAGTCCCATATAAGTCTTCAAAATAGGGTTTCAGTGGGATTTATCTGCTAAGTAAGCCTTGACACTAGGCTACTTTCTTCAGTTATTCTAGTCCAATTGTGGTTACTCCTAATTATAGCGAAGCTAATTAGTGCTTCAGTTTCCCCATCTGTAAACTGGGGATAATAATCCTGACCCCTTTGCAAAGCGCTTTGAAAACTACTGATGAAAAGTGCTAGATACACACTGGGTGTTATTAATTTTATTATTTTAGGAAGTGTGTGTCATCAACAGACCAAAGCAACCAGTACGTTCAGAATGACAGACAGCAAAATATGTTCGAGAAAAGAGAAAGAAGCAGCTAAAAGAGGCCGTGCAAATGGAGAGGAAACTTCACACAGCACTAAGTGGGCGCTGCACTGGCCTGTTCACACAGAATAAATCACTGTGATGAGTGGTAATTCTTCAGAGATAGGACATGCTTTTGTGTTCCAAGGGAAAATTGACTTTGATTTGACAATTCTATTCTGCATAGGAGCAGAACATTTGCATGTATGAGTGACAGCATGGTCTTACTGGCTAATACATTAGACTGGAAGTCAGGAGACTTGGGAGGTATTCCTGGGTGTTCTACTGAACTGCTGTTTGGGCTTGGGTAAATCACTGCACCTCTGGCTATTTTCCTTCCCACACTTAGTCTGACTTGACTATTTAGATTGTAAGCTTTCTGAGGCAGGAACTGTGTCTGTGTTCTTTTGTACAGGACCTAGCACAACAGGGCCTGGATCTCTAGGTGCTGCCATAATACAAAAAAATCAAAATAATTTGGGGCAGGGCTTGTTGCTTTACTAATCATTGTCTCATTGCGCCCAGGGTTGTGGCTAATTTATCTGTGTAGTGAAAATTAAAAGAATGAGGGGTTGGAGGAGCTGCTGCACACTGTATAAGGTGCGTGGAAGCTGAGGTGTGAGCTCTGAGGGCACTTCAAGAATGCTATCTTTAGGAACTGCATATCTTTTAAGGGGCAAGGGAGAGGATTTCTGTACCATTTATAAGGCAGGCTGAAGGGAGACATCTTAGGAACCTGAGGCACTGTAGGACCTTTCCAGCTGAGGAGAGTACTTTCCACAGTTGCATACCTGTGAAAGTTTGCAGGAGAAGAAATCTCCCCCATGGCTATGCTAAGGTGCATGCGAGCCGGGCATTCTTGTGACGGCTAGCGAAATACTGTGCTTCTAGAATTCTTGACAGGTCAGCAGAATTTTGAAATTCAAACGAGTAAAATGCCTTCTCTTTATGTTTGTCTTATTTCTGTCCTTTGTCTTTAAAATCCTCCCTGCAAAGTAGGAAATTCTAGACAAAAAATTACATGGAGAGAACATTACGATTGCATGGTAAATACTCGAGTCATGAAATGTCAAAGTGAAGATTACAAATGCAATCTTCATTCTGCCCCTTTGTGCACATACAGCATGATACAGTTGTTAATTACATGCTCCACATTGCGTTTCTGAAATGCAATATGTCATTTTATGTCTTAGATGCCTACATGTAACATCTTTTACTACCAAGTACTACTCTGTCTATGCCAGGATCCATGAGTCATTTATAAAAACTGAACAGTTAATGGTATTCGACACAAATTAATACAATGCAGGTTATCTGTTACCACTCAGAGTAATATCGAAAATTTGCTGCAGTGTATATTGCCTCTACTTTATCTTCCTAACTAAGATGTTTTTGTAGTTAAATGCCTCATCATGGTATTGAATCTACGAAAGAGTCTGCTGGTGGTTGATTAACTGCTGACTAAATTCTGAAAAACCTATATCTTAGTGAGAAGGAAACTTATCATATACAAATTCTGTCAATAAATATATTATTGTTTTTATTTGTACAGTGCTGTAATGTGTGAGAGACACTTTACACGGCAATGACAATACTGTAAGAATAGAAGGATAAACAATTACAATGATGTTGTACAATAAATTATCTATTAGATTATATTTCAGAAGAAATCTGTGATATTATAACTAAAGTCTATTTTATACCATACACACCCACCAGGAAACAGAGCTATGGGTGCACTTGAAACCATAACTTTGGCACTTACTGATTATCAGGTGATTAATTGTGCAGCCTTAATGTTTTGTTCCCATAATGTGTTTTCAAAAGGTTGAAATTCTGGCACCACTGAAGTCAATGTGGGTTTTGCCATTGACTTTGATACAGCCAGGGTTTCACTCACATTTCACAGCATAAATTGTGCTTTCCTTACTCAGGCAGTTAACATTGATAGAGTAAAGAGAAGGTTTGGTTCCATAAGTCAATGGGAGACAAGGAGTCTCAGCAGCTTACAAAAGTTGCTCAGTAGCTTGCAAGATTGAACTTTGAGTAATGACAGCATGATTTCTCTTGCTCTCTGTAGAATATATAACTTTCATTTTGTGATACTGTGCAGTGGTAATTCATAGTAGGAACTTTCTTGACATATGAAACCTTCCTGTTATAATTCAGTTATTCTGTGCACAACTAATATAAGAAAATATGTTTTTATAAAAGATTGCTACAAACCTGTGATGAGGACGACCTGCTGACATTGTAACAATATTGATGTTAAACAAAAGCTCGTAAAGTTAGACATTTTTAAATTAGCATGTCCAGATAACTTGCATCCAAGAGTTTTAAAAGAGCTGATTGAGGAGATTACTGGACCATTAATGTTGATTTTCAATAAGTCTTGGGACACTGGGGAAGTTCCAGAAGACTGGAAAAAAGCTATTGTTGTGCCAATTTTAAAAAAGGGTAAACAGGATGATCTGGGTAATTATAGGCCTTTCAGTCTGACATCAATCCTGTGCAAAATAGTGGAGCGACTGATACAACACTCAATTAATAAAGAAGTAGAGGAGGGTAATGAAATTAATGCAAGTCAACATGGGTATATTGAAAATAGATCATGTCAAACTAGGTATCTTTTTTTTTATGAGACTACAAGTTTGGTTGATAAAAGTAATAGTGTTGAAGTAATATATTTAGACTTCTGTAAAGTGTTTGAGAAGGTGCCATGCAACATTTTGATTACAAAACTAGAATGATATAAAATTAACATGGCACACATTAAATGGATTAAAAATGTAACTGTAAATGGGGAACCATCATTGAGTGGGTGTCCAGTGGGGTCCTGTAGGGATTGGTTTTTGGTCCTACGTTATTTAACATTTTTATCAATGAACTGGAAGAAAACATAAAATCATCACTGGCAAATTTTCAGTTGATACAAAAGTTCGTAAATAACGAAGAGCACAGGTCACTGACTCAGAGTGATCTGGAGCATTTGGTAAACGGCGCAAGCAAGCAATATGATTTTTAATAGGGCTAAATGTAAATGTATACATCTAGGAACAAAGAATGTAGACCATTCTTACAGGATGGAGGACTCTACCCTGGAAAGTAGTGACTCTGAAAAAGATTTGTGGGTCGTGGTGGATAATCAGCTGAACATGAGCTCCCAACAAAGTGCTGTGGTGAAAAGAGCTAATGAGAGACCCTGGGATGCATAAACAGGGGAATCTTGAGTAGAAGTAGGGTGGTTATTTTACCTCTGTATTTGGCACTGCTGGAATACTGTTCTGGTATCCACAACTGAAGAAGGAGATTGATAAATTTTAGAGGGTTCAGAGAAGAGCTATGAGAATGATTAAAGGATTAGAAAATATGCCTTACATTGATAGATTCAAAGAGCTCAATCTATTTAGCTTAATAAAAAAAAGAATAAGGGGTGACTTGATTACAGTCTATAAATTTCTGCATGGGAACAAATATTTAATAATGGGCTCTTCAATCTAGTGCAAAGATGTAACATGATTCAATGGTCAGAAGTTGAAGCTAGATAAATTCAGATTGGAAATGAGGGTAAATTTTTGACAGTGAATGCAAATGGCCATTGGAACAATTTACCAAGTGTTGTAATGGATCTTCCATCACTGACAATTTTTCAATTAATATTGGATATTTTTCTAATAGCTATGCTCTAGGAATTATTTTGGGGAAGTTCTATGGCTTGTGTTCTATGGCTGGAAGTCAGACTAGATGATCACAATGGTCCCTTCTAGCCTTGGAATCTATGAATCTTTGATCTATGCTGCTAGTGGTATTGTTTAGTCCCACAATCATTGATTACTGAAAATGCCCCTTTGTGCTTGCTGAACACCACTGTGAACATTATGCTCCGTAGTACCTCTCTTATGGAGCAGTGTGCCTCAGATCAGAAATCAGATGAAGATAAGATAGCAGAGATGAAATTGTGGTTTTAGCCTGTGTTTATGAAATGCTTTCCTTTCAACAGGTGCAGGAGCAAAACAAGTTATCCATGTTTCAGATGGTATGGGAGGCACCTTTGTCAAGGGCAAGGAAGGTCCTAAGGCTCATGTGTTTGGGAACACTCAACCTAGAAAGTAGAATAACGAACTAAATGATGAGCAGAAGGAACTGTTCACGAGCATGTACACATACAATGTTGCCAGGCACTGAAGTAAAAGAGGAATTGCAAAAAAAAAAAAAGTTTTCTGCTTTATTAAAAAAATAAAGCAAGTCAAAGGAAGTGGCTTCTTCTTTTGAACAAAACATGGTCCTATGTGCCGATCAACAGGTACTTTGTTATAATAGTGAAAGTAAGCTCCACCTATTTGTGGCAGCCTCGCCAAAGTTCATAAAGTAAGGAGCATGTCTCATCATGAATAAACTTTGAGATATATTACAAAAGGGCCAAATTCGGAGCTGGTGTAAAAAGGTTCAGTAACACTGTCTGACTTTTGGAACAGCTATTTGCACATCTGACCCTCCTGCTTGTGGTGAGTCACTCACTGAAAAGTGATACCATTTATTATACTGTGAGAAGTCCTATGAAGGACACTGTAAGTCAGTTTCCAACCAATTCAATACCAATTTATCATTAAAAGAACTTCAGTGGAGATGATGGGATATGGCTCAAGATGATGGCCATGTACTCGGGTATTATGCAATGGTTTGACTGTTAGTGATCTGAACCTTTTGCCTCCAACTAGTTTTGTCCATGTTCCAATTACTCTGATCTGATTTTTTAGCCCTTCTCTGAACTTACGTAAGACAGTTACATTCTGCTACCTACGTTTTTTGTTGTTTCAATTTAGTGTGTGGCGTATTGAACACTGTGTTAGAAGTATAAGCTATATAACTTTAATTTGTAGGAGTCCTGTTTGCAGACTATGGAATTCTGGGAAAGCCATGTGATCTGTATCTGTCTGGGGCATGGGCAGGCTGGAAAGAGCCAGCCTGGAGCAAGGTGAATTGCATTATGCCCATCTACTTTAGGCAGCAGCCAGCTACGTCTGTCTCTCTGTTGTGGTTGTTGTGGGTTAGGGTCCAGGATTCTAAGAAATAAAGTAATGCTATGTTGCAACCTTCCAGAAGAGTACTTTGTTCTATTTTCTCTGTGTGTATGCTGTGAACATAACATAATGCAATATTAACTGTTGCTATTGTTCATCGCCTGTGGCTGTGCTTTATTGGTGGATGAAGAGAGTTTGTATAATCAGCTAGAAAAATATATAAAGTGCTTTGAGATCCATGTGTACTGAAGACTATATGTAAACATAAGATTAGCTTTATTGTACAAGTGGTTCCAGGCTGTAACTGTAAATATCAGAGTTGGTCCAAGGTACCATGTTGAGAAACAGATAAAGACTTCCCCTACATTTGGATGTGTTTTGACCCAGGATTTTGATTCAGATGACAATGAATTAGTTCAGACCATTGTAGTGGACAATGATGAAGTTCAAACAGGATTCCCCAAAACTCAGGGGTATTTTGGATATGGGGGAATTGGCTCATACTCATCTCTAGCTAACTTGTCAAATACTATGGTAATACTGTGTACAAGAGACAGCTGGAAGTATGTACAAGATATTTTCCATTTTGGGGCATGGCTACACTTGCAGACCGCAGCAGGGAAGGCGCTCCCATGTGTTCACACTGTCAGCTGCAAGCACAGTGGCATGGCCACATTTGCGACACTTGCAGCGGCATTGGGAGCGGTGCATTATGGGCAGCTATCCCACAGAGCACCTCTTCCCATTCTGATGCTGTGGCTTGTGGGATGGGGGTGGGGGGCATTCTGGGTCCTGTCTCAATGCCCCGTAATGCATCACTTAGCATCCCAGCAATCCCTGTGCTTCCGTCCACATTTAGCGCCATCTTTCAACGTTTTTTGTACTGCGCGCTCTGTCTTCCCTTTCGGTCTGCAGGAATGGAGCCCGAACTTGTGAGGAATATGCTGATGGGTCTCTCCAGCACGTTACAAATTGCAGTCGAGTTACTCCTTAAGCTACAAAGTGACAGTGACGAGTCCGACGATGATGTCAACTCGCGTAACTCATATGACACGAGATTGCTTGTGGCATTCACAGACATGCTCACCACCGTGGAATGCCGCTTTTGGGCTCGGGAAACAAGCACTGAGCGGTGGGATCACATCGTCATGCAACTCTGGGATGAGGAGCAGTGGCTGCAGAACTTTCGAATGAGGAAAGCCACTTTCATGGGACTGTGTGAGGAGCTCGCCCCCCCACCCTGCGACACAAGGACATGAGATTGAGAGCTGCCCTGCCAGTGGAGAAGCAGTGGTGGCTATTGCAATCTGAAAACTGGCAACTCCAGACAGCTACCAATTGGTCGTTAACCAGTTTGGACCATTGGAATCGTGTTGATGTAAGTTTGCAGGGCCATTAATCGCATCCTGTTCAGAAGAACCGTGACTCTGGGCAACATGAGTGACATTGTGGCTCGCTTTGCGGAAATGGGTTTCGCTAACTGCAGAGGGGCGATAGATGGGACGCATATTCCAATTCTGGCACCAGACCACCGAGCCTCCAAGTACATAAATCGGAAGGGGTATTTCTCTATGGTTCTCCAGGTGCTTTTGAATCACTGTTAGCATTTCATGGACATTAATGGAGGCTGGTCCAGAAAGGTGCATGATGCACGCGTCTTTCGGAACACAGGCCTGTTCAGGAAGCTGCAAGCCGGGACTTCCTTCCCAGACCAGAAGATCACCAAAGGGGAAGTCAAAATACCCATTGTGATCCTTGGAGACCCCACTTATCCTTTAATGCCATGGCTCATGAAACCCTACACAGGGAGCCTTGACAGAGGCAAGGAGCGGTTCAACAACAGGCTGAGTCGGTGCAGAATGACTGTTGAGTGTGCTTTTGGCCATTTAAAGGGCCACTAGTGCTGTCTGTATGGGAAGCTGGACCTGGCCGATGACAACATCCCCACGGTTATCGCCGTGTGCTGTACCCTCCATAACATTTGTGAAGGGAAGGGTGAAAGCTTCACTCAGGGATGGACCATGGAGGTTCAACACCTGGAGGCTGAATTTGAACAGCCAGAGACCAGGGCTACTAGAGGGGCCCAGCGCGGGGCTGCAAGGATTAGGGATGCCTTGAGGGAGCAATTCGATGCTGAAAGCCACCAGTAATGTCTGGTGCCCTGCACGGGAGTGAAGTGCAGTGGTTCCAGGGCTAGTAGGCATTTGTGTTTGCTGCGTATCATGCACTGACTTGCAGTCCTGTTGCTTTCCTGGGCTACAGTATCTTTTACTTCGTGCAATAAAGTATGTTTTCAAAGCCAAAAAATCCATTTATTGAAAAGAAACACAACTGCTTGGAAAATAGAAAGGGCATGACACATCTGTGCTGTGTGGGAGGAGGAAGGGGGCGGGGTGGGGAACGGGACAATCACAGATTTGCATATGTCCTGTTATCATACTCAGCCTTCCTGTCTGGAGTGCTGTGTAATGAGTGCTGCACTTCAGGCTGGCTATACTGCATGGTGATGGGGGTTGAGTGCAGTGGGTAAGGGTTGTAGTTTGCAGGGCTGGGTGGTGAAGCTACAGGTGTTGGAGGCAGCTGGTGGTGATAAGAACCCGGATGTGGGGGAAAGTGGGTTGGCGGTGACATGGGGGCACAAGGGAAAGAGTTGCGGGACAAGGGCTGTGGGAGTCGGGGGCGGGGGCGGATGTGCTCCGTCTGCAGTGCTACGAATGCCTGTATCGAGTCTGCTTGGCGCTCCATAATGCTTAGGAGCCGCCCTGTGCTTTGGTGCCGGCGATCCACATTCTGCTGGCAGAGCCTCCTTTTGGTCTCCCGCCACTCCTGTACTTTTTGATTTTCAGTAAGGGAGTGCTGCATGGCTGCGTGACTTCTTGCAGCAGGTCCTCTTTGGTTTTTCATGGACGCTTCCTGATTCTTTGGAATCTTTCAGCCATTCATAACAAGGATGGCTGGGATCTCAAGGGTGCATCTATAAAGCCAAAATGCAACACTTAACAGAGGCAGCATTGTTCACATCAGACAGAGCAATGATTCCCCCGTACTTAAAGGCAAGTACAGTCTACACAATAGCAGAAATTGCCCGTCCCAAAGCGAGTGCACATAAGCCACAGGAGCCCCAAAATGGTGAGTAAGCACAGGGCAAGGGGGACTGATTGTTTCATGGCTGTACTGTCCTCTGGGTTTCTGTGCCTTGGGGAGAGCTAACAGCTGCAAGGGGCCCCTATGCTGAACACAGTCCCCACATTTTCCACAGGAGTTTGTCCTGGAAGATATCTCACTGCTGAGGGTGACCTGGGAAGCAAGGGAGGGTCTTCTACTACAATGCAGCTTCCACCCTGGCCCTTATGCCGCTTGCCTGTGTGCAGCAATGGTCTCCCCGCCCCTCACAGCACAGTGGCGTGGACATGTTAGCCTGGGACAAGGAGCACAGTAGCTCTCCCAAGGAACTGCGCAAGGGTATTGCCCAGCTTCTGCATGAGACCTTTGAAGAGATCACTGAGGCCCAGTACCACAATGTGAGAGAGCACATCAATGCCCTATTCTGCATCTAGGCATGCATGCAGCCCTAACCCTTCTTTCTGCAACTCTCCTTGCCCCAAGAGCCCACACCAAACAACTACCTTCCCAAAATAAAAGCCACTTACCGGGCACCTCCTCTGCTGTTTGTTCTTCCCCAAGCACCGTCTGCTGCGACTGGCTACCTTCCTCCTGGCATGAAAATAGCTCCTGGCTGCATGCATCTAGGGATGCTGGGCTGTCCCCCTCCTCCTCAGCACCTTCGCTCCCGCTTTCCTCCTCCTGCCTTGTTGAACTCTTTGCTGCTACAGCCTCTGAAGTGTCCATGGTGGTACTCGGAGTGGAGGTGGGGTCACCCCCAAGTATCGCATCCAGTTCTTTGTAGAAACGGCAGGTTGCAGGGGCAGCACTGGAGCAGTGGTTTGCCTCCGCGCTTTGTGGTAGGCATTCCGCAGCTCCTTCACTTTAACCCTTCATGGCAGTGTGTCCCTTTCCATCATGGCCCTTGATAACTGCCCATAGGTATTGTAATTCCTATGGCTGGAGCGCAGCTGGGACTGGACAGCTTCCTCCCCCAAACACTGATGCGGTCCAGCACCTCGCCATTGCTCCATACTGGGGATCGCCTGGCGGGTGGAGGCATGGTCACCTGGAAAGATTTGCTGAGAGCACTCCACACCTTGCTGAGCAAACAGGAAGGGGATTTTCAAAATTCCCAGAGAATTTAAAGGGCAGGTCTGATGGTTGGTCACCTGAGGGCAGGGCAGTAGAGTTCAAAGTGATGACCAGAATGGCTAGAACAGGTTGTGGGACGCTTCTGGAGGCCGATCAGAGGACACTAACAGACCAGGGTGTCCACACTGGCACTGCGGCGCTCCAGACGGGGCGCAGCAAGCGTTATGCTTCTTGTGGAGGTGGAGTACCAGGAGTGCTCCAGCCGCTGAGTCCAGGCACTCTACGTGACTTGCCAGTGTAGACACCTCAGGAGTTAGGGGCTCAGCCCGGGGCTGACTTAATATGCTCTAACTTGCAAGTGTAGCTAAATCCTTAGCCTTGTCTCTTCTTTCTCTTCCTCTTTCACTTTTTTACTTCTAACAAAAAACTTTTGCAGTAAATCTGGAGACTGGCCAGAATCAGAATCTCAAATCCAAATATTTTAAATTTCAAAGGGAAAGGACAAGGGTTTATCAGATTTGAAATTCTGGATCTTTGACAAAACCAAAACTCGAAGGTAGCTGTTTTTCAGATCTAGTTGGGACATTGCAGAAATAGTGGGAGGACAGTATCTGAGAGATTTTGGCTCAAGATAGTGGAAATTTCCCAAGAACAGCAGCTCTCATTGCCATTTGCTGACAAAAATCCCACTCGAACAGCTCCTGGGATTTTGGCACCATTGAAACCTAATCTGGATCCAAATCCAAACATCGCAGCCTTAGACCATCTAGGAATAAAACTTCTAAAATAAAGTTTTAAAAGTTGTTTCTATCCATCCTTTCTTTGTGTTTGCAGCAAAACTCTGAAAATTCTGATCAAAATCATAAGATTCACCACCCTGCACTTTAAGCAGGGAGGGGTTTGTCTGGCTGGCCGGGAGAAGAAGGCAACGCTTCCCCACAGAGGAGCCCTGCCTTGGTTAAGTATATGGATATAATTAGGCGGCCACACAATATGTTTGGGGACATGTCCTGGTTTAATTATAATTAGCAGTTTTATTAAGGGCAGCAACACAAACTGGGATAAGGTGGCATCACACGCTGTGGTTGCAGTGCATGAACACCGAGGGCGCCAGGGGTTTGTTCATACTGCAACAAGCTCGGGAGGGGCCCCAGGCACGTAATAGTATTTGCTGGGCATTTAATGATGGTGGTTGTTTTCACAACCCCTGTAGATACAGGCATGTTTGCGAGACGACGCCTGCCGGCAATTCTATTTCGACAAGGCTACACCCGTGGGCTGTTCAGTCTCCTGGGCAACTTTTCAGTAATTCAGTATAATGTTGCACTGGGCAGTGGTGCGGTCAGCGGGACTAAACCAAGGAGTGCATTATTTGGATAATTTTTTTTTTCTTCGCCTGGGACACCCTGAACTTTGCTTGCAGGGTTGTTGCCCTGTTTTATGCCCGGCGGGCAGCAGCAATGGCCGGCATAGCCAGGCCACACCATTGCATACCAGTCACTAGACGTCTGAAGGAACACGTGAGGGGGTGGAAAAGTTTTCTGAGTCAATTTAATGGGGTATCATTGTGGAGGTGGCAATGGTTATTACAAAGGGCATAAAAAATACACTCATATGTGGCAGGGAGTGCAGGTTTTGGAGTGTTTTATCAAGGCAAATGGTGTGCACAAAATGGCCCACCACCTGGACACAAAAAGGGATTGTGCATGACATGACCTCCTTGGAATTTTTTCCCATTTTAGTTGCGGTGGTCATTTGGGGATCAGAGCTGGCTAATATAAGGGTGCACTTCTGGTGCAACAACATGGCAGTGGTTCAGGTTATCAGTCGCCAAACTTCCAGATTGCACAGGGTTCTGAAGTTGGTAAGGGCGTTCTACAATGTTTAACCTTCAACATCTGTTTTTCTTCCAAGCACATGCCAGGGATGGATAATGGCATAGCAGACGCCTTATCTCTTTTCCAGTTTGACAGATTTTGTGAGCTTGCAACAGAGGGCTAGCAGTGAACCCGAGCACATGCCTTGGGCTCTCTGGAACCTTGGAATGTGATGTGGTAGGCGGAATGGAGATTTTCAGCTCCAGCTTACAAGTTGTTTATTTCATTTTCTTTTAAGGAGTCTTGTCAGTTCAAGGATCTTGAGAGTGAGTCGCCTATGCAGCCCTCCATGGAGGGAGGTTATTCCAGTACCGAGTCAAGGACAATGCAGCTGCTGGTGCCCCTCAATGATCACACATGAGACAATGGGTTCTTTCTCCCCAGTAGGGCTGCTAGGCAAAAGACCATTTAGAGATGTCTGGGAACCCAGCTGGGTGTGCGGAGGAGGCTGCCAAGCTAATGGCTGGCACGTCCTTGTGGCGGATGTTCAGTGCAGGTACTCCTTATTAAGGCACAAAAGAACGGAAAAATGGCTTGGAAAAGGAATTAAGGAGAGGTGCTTGGTAACTGAGCAAGCTGGGGGCAGTTGTGGACTCCTGTGATTGGTACAGCAGAGCCAACCTCCCCATCATTATAGTCCATCTTAACCCCTCCTACAAGGGGGGTGGTCGGTAAAGTCCCTGCAAGAAAATTGCTGGAGGGACCTGGATGAAAAGGGGGGGGGGGAAGAGCTGGTGAAAGCCCCTCCCCCTCTCACCCCCCGGAATTGATAAAGTCATGGCAAGGGAATTGCTGGAGGGACCTAGATAAATGGTGAGGAGTTGTGGAAGGCCCCCCTCCCCCACAATTGGCTGGAATTGGTAAGGTCCCGGCTGTGACTCTGCTGGAGGGACATAAATTTTACACCTGCACTGTACGCATTTTATCTGCCGGGTTAGTCCCAGACATCTGTCTAATAATAAAGTTGCGGCCTGATTAAACCCATATCTAATGTCTCCTGTCATTCTTTCGGCCCAGCCAGACAATCAAGAAGACGTTGCAAGAGCTGGCAATGCTGCAAGGTAGTGATGTAGCTGATTTTATTTACATTCCAAAATGTTCCTGCACAAGATCTTGAAAATTGAGTCTGTTTCCCAGACCTCAGGAAGAGCTCTGTGTAAGCTTGAAGGAAAGTCTCTTTCACCAACAGAAGTTGGTCCAATAAAAGAAATTACTTCACCCACCTTGTCTCTTGAAAACTAAAGGCTGCTGCAGTGCAACTCAAACAGTTTTACAATGTGGCCCTTAGCCTCTCTCACCTTTAGTACGGCTGTGTGGGCTGCAGAGAATACAGGTCTGTGTTCTACCTGAGCATTAGCAGATAGGCCATATTGCATACTGGGACTTGTGATCTCCTTGCCTTTGTATTAGATAAAGGTGACTGCAGTTGGCTCCATGTTATGCAAATTAGTGGCAGCCCTTAGTTAAGTAAAGTTTGGGCACCCCAGTTGTAGAAATACCAAAGACATTCATGTTATGAAATAACTTCTTCCTGTGAGCATGAAAGTTAGTCATTCCTGCACTGCAATAACACTTAGACACTCAGTTTTGATTCTATAGAAATAAGATGAAAGTTTCTCATTATCTGATTCCTGTGGTTTAAAAAATAGTTGAACCCACCTTACAAAGACAGTTAAATGCTTATTAACGGTGGAGGATTGAAGCCCTGCCTGTACTAGGGGATTTTTTTTCCCACCAGTGCTGTGTGCCCCGTATGTGTATATATTACATCCAAAAAACTACTTTAAAAGCAATCCCAGGATGCAAAGGCAAGAATTCAAAATGCCAGTATTAAGGTCATCCCTGTGAGATTAGGTGGGATTATACCCATTTTACATCTGAGGAACAGAAGCACAGAAAGATGAAGATCAACACTGCAAATGTGTCCACGAATTTTGATTGCCCAGTTTGAGACCCCTAGAGTAGGATATTCCAGAGTACTTAGCATTTTTATAGCACTTTATATGCATAACTCCAATTGATTTCAGTTGCAACTGTGAGTGCTCAGCAGGGCTGGATTAACCCATCATGGGCAAACATAATGTTTGGGCCCCTACCTTCTCACGAATAACAATAAACAGTCATACAGTAACTCTCTGCGCCGGGACTGGCCTTGGTGTGAATCCGACACAACTGGCTGCTCTTCTTTCAGCTGTTCAGGGCGCTGCTCTCCATGACAGAGGGGCAGCCAGGCCCAACCTGAGTAGTGATGCTGCGATGCTATGTACCACGTTGCTATGCCACGCACTCAGATTTGGGGAATGTGCTCCAGTGGTTATAGACCGTTCTCCCCCTGTGGCCCCTATCTGTTCTATTCTTCTCCTATCTATTTGACCCATCCCAGCTCCTGACCCCTCTCCCTATGCTTCTGTCCCTACTTTGCTTTTGTGTGTCCCTAGTCTACCTACTACCTCCTTCCCTGCTCAGTTCCTCTCCAACCATCCATTTCTGGGCACCAGACTCCCTCTCCTCTTCTCTTCTCCTTTCCAAATTCCCATCCCCTGGCTCCTGCCCGCTCCCCTTCCCGCTACTCTTGTCCAGCCCCCTCCCTCCACTGGCTCTTTCACCCCTCTGACCCTTGCTCGCTGGCTGCTACCCTCCCACTGGTTCCTGCCCCCCCGTCCCCATTCCCCACATCATTTCTGCCCCACCCTCATTTCTCATGTGTCTGCGTTTCAACCAGGCTGTTTTCTCCATTGCCTCCATGCTGCCTGAGCAGCAGCAGGAGAAGCACAAGAGAGACTTTGTCCTTGCTCTCAGTTCCTGTGCCTGGCATCAAACCACAGCTGCCCCCTCCTACCCCTGCAATCACGCTGAAAGTCCTGCTCAACCTGTGAAGCTCTAGGATGGAGCTTGACTTTACAGGTGGAATCTTTGGGGAGTTAAACTGCCAAACTTTAACAAACTGTACCAAGCAATTTTTGTGAGCCTTATTACTTGGCCATGTTTGTGTTCGCAGCAGGGGTACCCCTGCCAAACGTCAAGTGCCCGCATCAAAGCATAGAAGTGCAATATTTTCTCAAAAAATGGTTGGACAGATTTTTTAACCTGGATAAAACATTGTATTTCCCCCTAATCTTGGTCTCAGAAATGGCTAAATAATTTTAGTGAAATTTTTCAAAAACATTCACCCTCAGGCATACACCCAGCACAGAAAATTTCAGCACATGCAGTCAAAGTCTGGCAAAGTTAGACACGACTGAAAACAGGTTCTTCTAATGGAAAGTGTTGTGCAACCTTAACAATAGGTGGTTCTATTAGTGTCACCTATGATGCTCACCAGAGTAAAATGGGGAATTCACAAACATGACTTACCTGGAGCAAGCCCCATTTTGTCCAGGAGCAGTGGATCTACAATAGGGATTTACACTGCTATATCTACATGGGGACAAATTTCCCTAGTCTAGACAAGCACTAAGCATATGTTGGAAATGAAACAGAATCCACCATTTTAAAAGTGAACTGAAGCAAACTGAAAATCCAGTTAGACACAAAGTTCTCTAGGTACCAAAAGGATTTTGCATGGAAAAACTGGAATTAAAATATTTTTCTGTGCTAAATGGCTAAGAAACTACAGCTCAGAAATCTCTCACTTTTCATTTTTGCTTTGCAGTTCATACCAAAAAAAATTACTTCAAGACTGCAAAGAAACTACTTGGCAGTTCTGCAGTCTGACTTTTCTGGGAATATTGGTTTTATTTTGTTTAATTTAATATTTTTTCCAATAAACTCTAAATAGGTTGGTATTCCTTTGTGTCTCGGAAAAGTTACATTCTTACCTCTCCTTTTTCCTATTCACTACTGCAGTGAGCGACGGAGATCAAAATGTTTAGCATTCCTGATGATACCAAAGCCTTAATTAGTTGTTGTCTCTTCTTCATGGTCCCTTGTTCTTCCCACATCCCCCACTCCTCTCTGAGCCAGTCCTGTCCTTTTACTTCTGGCAGAACCTTTGTTCTGGTGTTTCCTCCTACCTCTTGCTTTAGGTCCCAGTGGTCTGCACCTTCCTCCAGCTTCCTCCTTTTACCCTAGCATCATGCGCCACTGAACTCTCCCCACAACCTCCCATGCTTTGCAGCTCCCTCTGAATCCTCCTCTTTCCCCGCTGCCAAACAGCAATCACATTTGACCCTTTCTCCAGGTTGCCTGTTCCCCATCCAACTCTCCCCACCTTCCCACTTGAATTTTACTTCCCATCCCATCCACCCCTTCCTCTCTGTTTCCCAGCTGCCACCTCATCTCACTCTCCTTCCACTTTTGTTCCACATAATCTCTCTCTCGTCCTCCAAGTTGATGCTGGAGTCTAGCTCCTTGTTCCATTGCAATCAACAACCCTCCCGCTCCCCACCAGCTGCTGTTTCAAGCACATGGAGCACACAGACATATACACTCCTGACTTATCAACCCCCTTCCTGCACTGACCTAACTGCACTTTCTCTGAGCTTTGAATGAATTGCCTATATCTATAAATTTCAGACTTTTAAACATCAACTGGTTCCTTAAGGTCATCATCATTACTCCCCCCCGTAAATGTTTATGTACTATAGCCATCTTGTCTATCTTCTGGTAGCTAACACCAGGGTCTTGTCAACGTGAAACACATTGCATCAATTTAAGTAAATTCATTTCAACTTAAATCTAGTTAAACCAGTGCAACTGGTTTGACCCTGGCTTATAATCGATGTACTTTAATTCCATATTTTACCAACACAAGATAAACCAGCTTAAGTAAGAGTTAAATGATTTCAGAGCACCTTAATAGGAAGCTTGTGCCTAAAATCAGTTTAATTAAACTGGTGCAACTTTCTTGTATACACAAGGCCAAGGACTGGGATATGATTTACTGAATACAAACCATTAAAAAGTGATGCTTTAAATTACTGTATTGTACTGTCTAAGCAAACATTATAACAAACTATGCCTTTTAGGGCTCATTCATAAAGATGGCTTCAGTGGGATTTTAACTAATCTTAAATATCCAGGGATGTTATGGGAATTTGGCTAAATATTATGTGAAGACATGTCTTTACTCCCCCACTCTTATGTTCTGGGGCCTGGAGTGTTTTTTGGTCTCCCTCCTGATACTCCCAGAGCTTTAGCAGCCAAATTATGGGTGTTTCCGCCTAGGTTCCATGGGGGAAAGTAGTTTCCTGAGCCTGTCGTCACTTCTAGTGCACTCATATAGGGTGGCCAAATCTTAGCCCCATATTATTATTGTTGTGGGTTGGGTTAAACCTTGTTATTGTGGGGTAGGCTAAACCAGACCTTTTACTGACGCTGACTGTAAAGAAGTGACTGAAATAATGTGACTGAAAGTGTAGACAGAAGCAAGACAGACTGAGATAGATACAGATGCAATGTGGACAAGCATGGTGTGTGACATGAGAGAAGCCTGGTGAAGGGGCTTCTGAATCTGGTGCTGGCTAAAGAGTCTTGGGGCTGTAAGCAAAGTAACTCTCTCTCATTGTTCTGGTTCCTCCTGTGTTTAAGGAAGCTGGACTTTGTACATTCTTTGTCAATAAACAGGACTGCACCAAAAGGGAACTGTCATATTACTGTAATCCCAAGCAAAGACATTTCTGAACGCCCTATCAAAACTATAGAAGAAAATTGTAAGAGCCCCTGCATTGACATTTTCTGAGCATGTGACAGTTGAGAGAGATGGTTCTAAAGAAGAATGCAAAATTCAGCTTTTCTTGGTTGCATGAGCCTATGTTCAGAGAAGTGGAGCTGCACTCAGAAATCAAAACCACACAATATAATAAAACAAGGAACCCACATCCCATTCAGCAACAATGAAAAGCTGCAAACCTGACGCTGCAGTGGCTATGCAAGCTGAACATCCATTGACTTCAGTGGGAGCTATCAGCACGGAGCAGTTGCAGAGTCAGTGTTAGAGAGGTTTCAGAGTAGCAGCCGTGTTAGTCTGTATTCGCAAAAAGAAAAGGAGTACTTGTGGCACCTTAGAGACTAACCAATTTATTTGAGCATGAGCCGATGAAGTGAACTGGAGGAGGAGGGGCAGGAACGCAGCACACTGGGGGAAGAGGCGGGGGAGGGGGGAGCTTGCCTGCCCTGCAGCAGCAGCCGGCAGGACCAAGCTTCTTCACCCTGCCGGAGGGGTGGGGTGGGGAGGAGGCGGAGAAGAGCGGGTCGGGGCGGGCAGGATTTTTAATGGTGCGCTGCTGCCTGCTGGGGTCCCGGCCTGGGTTCGGCAACGGGCTCAGCGGGGCCGGCGGCTGGGACCCAGCAGGCTGCAGCGTGCCATTAAAAATCAGCTAGCATGCCATCTTTGGCTCACGTGCCATAGGTTGCCGACCCCTGATCTATATCCTAACACTCCACCCCCTTTTTTTTTTCTTTTTTCTTTTGGGATCCACCTGCCCAGGTATCCCTGGAAAAGCATAGGACATATGGCGACACACTTCCTGATAGGGCCGGGCATCACGGTGGAAGGTGTCGATGCTCCATCTGTCCCACTGCCCCTTGTGTAGTACCGTGCTCTGCACCTTCTCTCGTACGGGCACACTACACCTATTCCAATTAGTGTTCCTGACTTCCCATTATAGTGGGCCCGAGAAGGTTGGGTCCGGGTTGTCTAGTACACTCTGGGGGGAGGGCTTACTACATTACTTATAGGTTATAATTAGTGGATGTTTTCTAGGGGGTTGTGCCCCCTTGATCGTTTCCATATGCAACGTAACACAAATATAGTTAACAATACACCAGCTGCTATGATAATCCACAGCAACACCGAGAGTCCTGACCACTGCAGTATGGTCCAACATCCTGGCCACCACCAAAAACACTTCTTTTCCTCCTTTGATAAGGTTAAAATTTTGTCAGCGCCATCCTGTAGTGTTTTTTTGTAAATGTGTCCAACTGTTGGCGCTTGCAGCAAGTTGGTCTTGTAATCTTTGTGTACTTTTGTCCATATTGTGTGTCCATTGAATATCCACAGTGAAATTTGGTATTGTCCAAACCAATTCAACTACTTGGTATGGTAGGTACAACTATGGTATAGTAGGTGCTGGTTCAATTGTTTACAACGATTAAGTCCACTGATCCATTGGTGCACCATAGTCCAGGTGGCAGTGTATAGAAGTTCATAATTTAGTCATACACTGGAAGGATTTTGCCTCCTAGGGTTATATTGCAGGATTGCATACATTCCCAACAGAATACACCGTACCCCATATGCATTACCCCTAAATGCCCCCCCTTTGCAATAGGCCATTGATCCTGCTCTTCCATAGTCATAGGAGAGGGGCACATCCATATTCCTCCTCTGGATATACAACTTCTTAATGTGATGACAGTCCAATTTACCCCATTCCACCCCTCCCCCACCTATTTGCTCATGGCTCCCAACGCGCTCCCTGTTCCCTAGTTACTCCCATAGGATTCAAGGGAACCACCTTATTTGCATTTCCTTCCCATGGTATCATAGTAACAATTACACAAGAACTGTCCCCACAGGTCGGGGATGTTATTTTCCAGGTAGATGGGTATGTTTTTGCAATTGTGGATAAATATGGGCTAGCCTCCCGATTTAATACTGAAGGCCACTGTTCTGACCAAGCATCTCTCATAATATCCATTAACATTAACTGAGCATTTTGAATATCTACGCACACTTCTCCCCATGTTAGTCTTCTGAAGCCATCCCCAACCCATGTCACCAGGTCCCCTGCCCAGTGAGTTAATTGCAAGTTTACCTCTACTGCTGTCCTCCATCCTGTGGCAACTGCTGATACTTGCTGTGCCATTAATTCATTAATTTGTTGTTGAAATTTCACATTTTGGCTTACTAATTGTTTGGTTACCCACTCGTCCCCCAGATTCCATGTACCCAGCATAGTGTTCCCCGCTGCCCACAATCCCCTTTTCTGATGACGATTCCAGGTGTGTCCCCTTACCCACCCATTGACTTGTTGTTTCAATCCTTTTATGTACATACTACAATTAGGGTGAATTTGGTCCACCCACCATTCCTTGGGGTGTACCACCCATGTAATAGAGTGAAAGGACATGTTAAAAAGTGCTGGCTGCACCTGCTCCCACAATGGCTCCCATACATTTGCAAGTCAGGGAATATTCTCGGCTCCAGGCTGTGGCCACTTTAAATTTGGATTCTTCCAACTTGGCATCCATATCACCTGTAGGGTTACATTCTGTAAAATGGTTAACTCATCATACACCCAGCGTCCCAAAGGGGATTTTACGCCTAATGTAATATGTACATAACAATCACACCTTCAGGGATTAACTTCCATGGAAGTACCATTGTGGTTACATATGGTAACATCACACCCTAAATGTGGGCCCTATTTTCCCAAGAGGGTTCATTTGCTCCAGGAGATCAGAGGATTATATTCTTTGGACCCTCCGTAACAAACCACATAGCTGGGTAACTGTGTTTTCCACTATCGTTAATCATGGCAGCACCTAGGGAGTACCATGCAATATTTCCTGATAAATTTGATATTCTCCACCTGGTTGGGATTCCCCCATCTAATCCATAAACCGGCACTGCCAAATTCCTGTTGAAGTATTAATGGTACATCTTTCTATGAGGAGATTCTCACAGTCTTCATTAGCTTTATTACCACAGGTTGCATGTGTAGCTGTCCGTGTGTTTCCTCCTTTTGACACTTCACATCGTGGAATCTGAATAGAATCTGTAAATGTGACAATTGTGATTAGCACTAGTAATTGTTCCATCCAGGGCCAGGGAATTTTCATCCTTTTCTCCTTTTTGAATTAACCTGTAATACACACATAACAAAATTTACACGTCCCCTTTCCCAATCCCCTGTTTGTAACTTTTTATTTGCATGCAGTGAACCCACTCCCGTCCTCCATTCTCTGTACCCAGTAATAGCAGACTGGGCCCTAATTGGTCAAGGACAAGATAGGGGCCCTTCCATTTAGGAGCTGGGAATGGATGGTGTTGACCTGGAATCTTGTACATCACTAGATCTCCCACCATGGGTAGATCATGCTCCCCAGGCAGGTGATACCATGCTTTGACTCTTGCTGCTCCTTGCTCGTCTCGCCAGACCACCGCCTGCTGTACTTGTTTTACATGTTCAATGAGAGTTAAAATCCATTCTTGTGTTAAGCTGTGTGTAGTGACTTCCCCAGGTACTGGGGTAAGTAGATTTTCCCACCGTTCCATGGGCCTTCCCATGAGAGCTTCATATGGAGAAAATCCTGTGCCCTTTGATTCTCGGGTCGTTACTCTCATTAAGACGAAGGGCAGTAACTGTGACCAGTTTTTTCCTCCCATTTCCACTCCCTTTCTTAGCTCACTTTTAATGGTGTGGTTCATGCGTTCCACCTGCCCCGCAGCCTGGGGGTGATAAGCAATATGGAACAACTGTGTGATTCCAGTGAGGGCCGAAAGCTCCCCTAACAGATCTGACCGAAAAGCAGCTCCTTGGTCTGAGTCAATCACCTTTGGGACCCCCCAGCGAGTGAATACCTCATTTACCAGTATTTCAGCAGTTACCCGGGCAGTTTGATACTTTGTCGGGAAAGCTTCCACCCACCTGCTGAAAGCAACCACTACCACCAACATGAATTGGTTTTTCCTATGATCTGGTGGTAGGGGTCCTGTGTAGTCAATTTGTATTCTTTCCCATGGTCCCCTTGGGGCTTGTCTCATTAATTCTCCCCTTAGCACCTTGTGAGATGGGCTGTGCCTGGCACAGTCCAAACAACGTTCCAGATGTGATTTTAAATCAGCTGCCATTCCTGGCCACCAGCACAACCTTTTTAAAGTTCCCAGTGCCTCCTCAAACCCGGGGTGTCCCCCTGCCAAGCTCCCATGCACTCAACTTAAGAAAGCTGTCTGGCTTCCCTGAGGGCACGGCATTACTGGTCCCTCAGTTGTTAAGCCACAGCAAATCCCTTCCATTAGTTCCACCTTTGGCACATGCCTGTCCCCAAGTTTCATGATGCCTTCCAGTCCTGGGTCAGATTCTTGCAACTCTCCAATTCGCCCTCCCCGATCTGTATCCACCCCGCTTCTTGTTAACACTGCTACAGGCACTCTCTCTTCTGGCTCCCAGGGCCATGGGGGTGCCTCTGTTGCAGCCCGCTTGGACGCTACATTGGCCAGATTATTTCCTTTGCTGAGGGGTCCTGTTTTCTTGTGTGCCTTTACCTTTACCACATTGATCCGTGAAAAACAGTGACTCAGCTCCTCCACTCGCTTCCACCAGGTAGCATTGATTGTGGAGCCATCTGTTGCCCTGAAATGATTATCTGTCAGCCATCTTAGTTGGGGATTGGTCCTGCTTTGAGCAGGGGGTTGGACTCGATGACCTCCTGAGGTCCCTTCCAACCTTGATATTCTATGATTCTATGATCTCAGCATTAATGTGGCACGAAATACATAACCTGAATCTACCACTACCCAACATTCTGGCTCAAATTTGGGATCCACTTCATTTAAAGCTGTTAGCAAGGCTGCCAGTTCTGCTTCCTGAGCTGACCTTGCTTCTAGTGAGAAACCAGTGGTGCTGACTGTCTCATTTCCTCTGATTCCCACAACAGCTAAGCCTGCAGTTTTCCGTCCCCCTTGATAACTACAACTTCCATCCAAAAACCATACCAGTGTCCCCTCCTTTACCTGATTGGGGTTAGCCGCCCGAAACACCTGATTTTGGGTTTTATCTGGGCTGGCTTCACATTGGTGTGGGGTGCCAGCCAGATGTAATCCAGCTACCCAGACTATGGGTTCCTTTAACACTTCTGCTTTAATGTTTTCTGCCTGTAGAGCCAGCAACCATTTGGCAATATGCTGCCCACTCACTTATCCCTGTAAGATAGCAGGCTCAATGTTTAAAACACTCAGTGTTGTGTTCGTCCCAGGTAGGGTGACCGTACATCCCATTTTAGCTGGGATGGTCCCTTTCTTTTAAGCCCGTCCCGACTTTTTTTTTTTCTTTTTTCAAAAGTGGGCATTTGTCCCCTTTGCTGTGGCTGACTTGATCAGTTGGTGAGAGCAAACAAGACAAATGCCCACTTTTGTCAAAAAAAAGTGGGGTGCAGTGTGGAGGAACATGCAGGGGTGGGGGTGAGTGGAGATGCTAGGCCCGGGCAGGGCCGGGGGGGCGGAAACAGGACTTGGTGGGGAAGCAGCGTTTCAGCATGCAGGGGGCCGGCAGGGTTCCAGCGACTGGCAACAGCCTCATGGGGGAGAGGGGACACTCAGGCAAGCAGCTAGGGGTGTCCCGTTTTCCCTTTGGGAAATATGGTCACCTCAGTCCAAGGACATTAGCGAGACAAGGTGAGGGAGGTAATATCTATTATTGGACCAAATTATGTTGGTGAAAGAGGCAAGCTTTCAAACATAGAAACAGAAGTTGGTCCAATAAAATATATCAGCCCCCAGGCCCACCAACCTTGTCGCTCTAAAAAACTCAGCGCAGAATACTGACACTGACCTTGTTCTGGCAAGTCTATACTTACATGAGTACTCCTTATTATGTGAGAATTGCAAATGACTTCAATGACATTACTCACATGGGTAAAGAATATTGACATCAACCTGCCTAAGTGCTTTCTTTGCCTCTGTCTTCACGAACAAGGTCAGCTCCCAGACTGCTGCGCTGGGCAACACAGCATGGGGAGGAGGTGACCAGCCCTCTGTGGAGAAAGAGGTGGTTAGGAACTATTTAGAAAAGCTGGACATGCACAAGTCCATGGGGCCGGATGCATTGCATCCGAGAGTGCTAAAGGATTGGCAGCTGTGATTGCAGAGCCATTGGCGATTATCTTTGAAAATTTGTGGCGAACGGGGGAAGTCCCGGATGACTGGAAAAAGGCTAATGTAGTGCCAATCTTTAAAAAAGGGAAGAAGGAGGATCCTGGGAACTACAGGCCAGTCAGCCTCACCTCAGTCCCCGGAAAAATCATGGAGCAGGTCCTCAAGGAATCTATCCTGAAGCACTTACATGAGAGGAAAGTGATCAGGAACAGTCAGCATGGATTCACCAAGGGAAGGTCATGCCTGACTAATCTAATCGCCTTCTATGATGAGATTACTGGTTCTGTGGATGAAGGGAAAGCAGTGGATGTATTGTTTCTTGACTTTAGCAAAGCTTTTGACATGGTCTCCCACAGTATTCTTGTCAGCAAGTTAAAGAAGTATGGGCTGGATGAATGCACTATAAGGTGGGTAGAAAGTTGGCTAGATTGTCAGGCTCAACGGGTAGTGATCGATGTCTCCATTTCTAGTTGGCAGCTGGTATCAAGTGGAGTGCCCCAAGGGTCGGTCCTGGGGCCGGTTGTGTTCAATATCTTCATAAATGATCTGGAGGATGGTGTGGATTGCACTCTCAGCAAATTTGCGGATGATACTAAGCTAGGAGGAGTGGTAGATACGGTGGCAGGTAGGGATAGGATACAGAGGGACCTAGACAAATTGGAGGATTGGGCCAAAAGAAATCTGATGAGGTTCAACAAGGATAAGTGCAGGACCCTGCACTTAGGATGGAAGAATCCCATGCACCGCTACAGACTAGGGACCGAATGGCTAGGCAGCAGTTCTGCGGAAAAGGACCTAGGGGTTACAGTGGACGAGAAAATGGATATGAGTCAACAGTGTGCCCTTGTTGCCAAGAAGGCCAATGGCATTTTGGGATGTATAAGTAGGGGCATAGCCAGCAGATCGAGGGACGTGATCGTTCCCCTCTATTGGACATTCGTGAGGCCTCATCTGGAGTACTGTGTCCAGTTTTGGGCCCCACACTACAAGAAGGATGTGGATAAATTGGAGAGAGTCCAGCGAAGGGCAACAAAAATGATTAGGGGTCTGGAACATATGACTTATGAGGAGAGGCTGAGGGAACTGGGATTGTTTAGTCTGCAGAAGAGAAGAATGAGGGGGGATTTGATAGCTGCTTTCAACTACCTGAGAGGTGGTTCCAAAGAGGATGGTTCTAGACTATTCTCAGTGGTAGAAGATGACAGGACAAGGAGTAATGGTCTCAAGTTGCAGTGGGGGAGGTTTAGGTTGGATATTAGGAAAAACTTTTTCACTAGGAGGGTAGTGAAACACTGGAATGCGTTACCTAGGGAGGTGGTAGAATCTCCTTCCTTAGAAGTTTTTAAGGTCAGGCTTGACAAAGCCCTGGCTGGGATGATTTAATTGGGGATTGGTCCTGCTTTGAGCAGGGGGTTGCACTAGATGACCTCTTGAGGTCCCTTCCAACCCTGATATTCTATGATTCTATGATTCTATTATAAGTACTTATATGGCATTCATCAGCATCATATCTGTGACGGGTTCGGTCACAGAGACCCCCTTGGCACTGTCACCTGACGTGCTGAGACTACCTCTAAGCCCATTTTCCTTGCCAGCTTGGGACTCCAGAACCCTGCCTTGTTGAGCGAGACATGCTAGCCGGCTGCAACACAGACCCCAAAGCTGCAGACTTTTAACTAAAAACTGCTCAGCAGGTTACTTGACTCCAGCACCCAGACACTCAGCCCCCAATGGGATCCAAACCCCAAATAAATCCGTTTTACTCTGTATAAGGCTTATACGGGGTAAACTCATAAATTTTCCACCCTCTATAACACTGATAGAGAGATATGCACAGTATTAATCACTTACTCTGGGTTTACTAATAAACAAAAGTGATTTTATTAAGTATAAAAAATAGGATTTAAGTGGTTTCAAGTAATAATAGAGAGAACAAAGAACTGGTCCTATTGAGCGATTTAGAAACTTTTTTGAAGAGATGTTTTTCTATGTATTTGTTATTCAACAGATATCACGGTCCATTAAACTCTCCTATTAGCCCCATGTCCTGTGGTTTAGAGCACCATGGAAATTAGTTCAGGATTTTTGTGTTCTTGCTGTCTGCCAGCATTCATATTCTGTAGCAGATGTCCATGGTTGCTTAACTACTATAGCGATGCATGACTAAGAAATATTCAATCAGATGGTTGTTTGCGCTTTATTTTTCACTCGTAGTTTATTCAAAGAATTTCACCACCAGACTCTCCAATATCAGAATTTAGCTTGCTGACATTGTAAATACTCTTGACATACAGACCCACCCCTTCACATCTAGTTCTGTTTCTATCTTTCTTGTATTTTCTCTATAAAAACAATTCCTTACTACAATCATATTTAATGTGATGTAACACTTCTGCATCTGGTATAGTAACTTACATTGTTGATCAACCTCAAATACATTTCAACAGTTAATGTTTGACTAGTAACTCTCATATTATATTTAGAAACCTTTATTAAAAGTGTGTATTATTACTGTCCAAACTTGTTATCACCATTTAAAAAAAGATGTACTCACTCTGGAGTATCCAGATGTCCTTATTAGTCAGTGTTGGAATGAGTCATATATTATCTCATAGAAAACGGGCATACAAAAAGACAAGAAGCAACGGGTAATGCTTTCACAGGTTGAGGTAAACGCAAAAGCCCCAGAAATTTCCCATCTCTCCAGTGCACTAGTCATCTGACTACTTTGAACTGACCTTAAAAAATCATTTATTTAATCAGTTTCACTAGAGATGACCCAATTGTCATGATCTTATTAGATTTAAAAGAAACCATTCAACTGAGTTAACTGTAACTATAGATTCATTATCCTCAACAGATCTGACTTAAATACCAACTGCAAGTCAGTAAAAATAGCGTTTACTAGAATGGAGACAACTGTAGATTTCAATGGTTTGATAGCTAGTTTTTGCTGCTATATGGAGGGGTTAGATAAAGATGCTTATTATATCCCCTTCTTTGACTTTGCAGCTGAATATTTGCAATCAGAATAAGGCCTACCTGAAACTCTTATTTTATTTTCTCCTCTTCTCTGCCCACCCTGCTGATATAACCTATAAGCTTGTCCTGGGACAGCCAGAGCGTACCTAGAGCCCCATTGCCTAGGCTCTATACTCAAATCCAGAGGCACAAAGAAGTTAAGTGACTTGTCAAAAGTCAAACAGCCGGTTAATTGCGGAGCCATGAATAGAAACCAGGCAACAAGACTCCCAATCCACTAAATCCCTTTCTGCTTTCTTTTCCAGTACTATCAGTTTGATATCAGCCTCTCTGTGGTGCTGTATATCCTGCATATGAAGGGAGATGGACCCAGGGATCTAGCAGCGCTTTCTCATCTCCAACTCTAACTTAGCACATGGTAAAATGTAAGATTAGATTAGTCTAAACATGCATGTATGTTGTTTGTTTTTTAAATCATTTTCTCTAATGCTCTGTTCCCTTTACTAATAAACATACTTGTTGTTAGAAGGCTGTTCATCACTATATAGCCCTGGTCACAGGCTCCTGAAGGGAAGAAATGTGGGTGTCAAGTTGGCTCTGCACAGTACCAAGTGGTTGGTATAGAGGGGGTATTGTACCCAGATCCTGGTCTGAGAGTGGGAGAATAGAAAAAACCCACCCCAAGACAGAGAACACCTAACCCCTGAGCACGTGCACTCAAGAGAGATCAGAAAGGGGACAGAAATGCGAGTAGCCTGTAACCATGACAAATATTAAAACAGTCACTGCCATCAGGCATTTAAAATGTAGAGATCTCATTCTTCTGTCACACTAGTTTTATAGGAGTATGTGGTAGTGGGGATTGTGCCTTTCAGGCTAAGTTTCCCAGCCAGAGTCACGGCAGGGTGCTATGAAGCTTGTGGTGTTGTTACGCACAGCTGGTTGAAACCGTACACAGAATAAACCAGCTATCTTGCAAGCTCCTTAAGCAATGCACCAAGTGATCACTGAATATCACACAGTATCACCTCCAGGGATTGCAACAGAGTTATTCCTGATTTACACCCTCTCACCATATAGTAAGAGGCACATTAGCTTATAAGGGGAAAGCCATATTTCCTCCCTCTTGCCACCAATATTGCCAACTTCAAAAGATCAGTAATGAGATCCCCTGAAAATCATGAGAATTTTGTTTACAAAAATATTATGTTGTGGTTTTTAGTCTGTTTTTTTTTTTTTTTACTTTTGTACTCCTGCCCATCCCAGTATGTATGTGTGACAGTTAGGGCTTGGCTACATGGGGATAAAGCCTGGACTAGCTAATGCAGAATAGCTATTCCATACTAGCTCTCCATGAGGACACTTATTCTGCACTAACTAGCTCTGCCCCTTCTGGCCGAGGCCCCGCCCTTCCACCCCACCATCGTAGCCCAGAGCCCCCCACTGCAGCTGCCAGCTCCTGCCCCAGGCTAGCGACCCCAGCCCCAGAGCAGCCCCAGTCTTGGAGTGCTGGGAGGGCGGGTGGCATGGCCGCAGCCCAAGAGTGCCAGGCAGGTGGGTGGGTGGTACGCACAGCCCCAGTGCCAGCCTGAGCCGGGGCCACTGCACAATGGACCTGGGAAGAGAGGGCCAGAGTGGGAAGCAGGAGGGGATCTGGGGGCAGAGTGTGGGCAGGGGCCACACCTGGCTGCTTCAGAAGGCACAGCTTGCCTTGATAGCCACCGCCCATGCCCTTGTGTAAATTAGGTTAATCCATTTTGGCAGTGGATTATACTAAACCGCACATGGGCATTCTTAGTGAGGAATAAGAGCATCCAAACAGGGAGCTAGCGCACAATAGCTATTGTACTTTAAATTCACAGCCTAGCTATTTTGTTTTAACTTCCCCAAGAACTTCCTGTGTACACAAGTCCTTAGAGCTGAGGAACACATCACACATGGAGCTGCACAAAACTTCACTCCTCCCAAACGTCAATGGCTACTGGTACCCCTGTCCCTCCAAAAAAAACAGTTAGTGTCCCCCTACTTTCTGTGGGCTCTGCTTCTGTCCCTGAGCCCGCTGGTCTCCTGCAAGAAGCCCTTGGTCAGTCAGCTAGAAAAGTCATGTCGGGGATTCCCTCAGCACCATGGGTTACCCCTGGAGGGAATCCCCACCCTGCTAAGACTGGGCTTTCCTGGCTCTGTCTTTAGCAGGCTGCGGTCTAGAGCTCAGCTGGGTCAGAGTGGGGGTTGGTTGTGCTGGCCTAGCAAGTGCGGAAGGGCCCCTCCCCAGTAACAAAGCTACTACAGTAGAACCTCAGAGTTACGAACACCTCAGGAATGGAGGTTGTTTGTAACGCTGAACAAAACATTATGGGTGTTCTTTCAAAAGTTTGCAACTGAACAGTGACTTCATACAGCTTTGAAACTTCACTATGCAGAAGAAAAATGCTTCTTTTAACCAGCTTGATTTAAATGAAAGAAGCACAGAAACAGTTTCCTTACCTTGTCAAATCTTTATTTTTAAACGTTCCCTTCATTTTTTAGTAGTTTGTTTAACGCAGTACTGTGCTGTACACTATTTGCTTTTTGGTTCTGGTTTTGTGTCTGTGCTGCCTGACTGCGCAATTCCAGTTCCAAACGAGGGGTGTGGTTGACCCGTCAGCTTGCAACTCTGGTGTTTGTAACTCTGAGGTTCTACTGTAGATCAGATTGGGGGGTCAGTGGTTCCCCTTGATGCAGAGCCATAACTAGGCATTTTGGTTGCCTGGGGTGAGCAAGCATATTTGCACCCCCTACTCGAGGCGATGTGTGGGGCAGGGGCACAAGTGCCCCCTGGATTTTTTGGTTTTACTTCCCCCAAGCCAGATAGGCTGGGTGGCCCACTGAGGTGAACCAGGAGGTGGTGGTAGTGCTCCCTCCCCAAGCCCTGCCAAGCACCAGCACCTTGCCATGCGAGGCTGGTCTGACCAACCCCCACCACACTACTTGCCCCACCCTGGTTAAAGCCCTACAGGTGTCTCCCCACAGAAAGATGGGCATAGGCCAGCTAGTCACTCCCAGAAGCGTACAGAGAGGAGGGGAGCATGTCAGTACCAACAGGCCCCCTCCAAAAAGGCTCCAGTGGATGGCAGGAGCAGTTTGGGGGTTGGGCAGGGGGGAGCTAGTGGGAATGGGGTGGGGCAGATGCTGTCATAAATATAAAGGGAAGGGTAAACATCTTTAAATCCCTCCTGGCCAGAGGAAAAACCCTTTCACCTGTAAAGGGTTAAGAAGCTAGGATAACCTCACTGGCACCTGACCAAAGTGACCAATGAGGAGACAAGATACTTTCAAAGCTGGAGGGGGGGAGAAACAAAGGCTCTCTCTGTCTGTGTGAGGCTTTTGCCAGGAACAGAAAAGGAATGGAGTCTTAGAACTTAGTAAGTAATCTAGCTAGATATGTGTTAGATTCTGTTTTGTTTAAATGGCTGATAAAATAAGCTGTGCTGAATAGAATGTATATTCCTGTTTTTGTGTCTTTTTGTAACTTAAGGTTTTGCCTAGAGGGATTCTCTATGTTTTGAATCTGATTACCCTGTAAGGTATTTACCATCCTGATTTTACAGAGGTGATTCTTTTACTTCAATTAAAATTCTTCTTTTAAGAACCTGATTGCTTTTTCATTGTTCTTAAGATCCAAGGGTTTGGGTCTGTGTTCACCTATGCAAATTGGTGAGGATTTTTATCAAGCCTTCTCCAGGAAAGGGGGTGTAGGGTTTGGGAGGATTTTGTGGGGAAAGACATTTCCAAGCAGCTCTTTCCCTGTTAGATGCTTGGTGGTGGCAGCAATCAAGTCCAAGGGTAAAAGGTAAAATAGTTTGTAACTTGGGGAAGTTTTAACCTAAGCTGGTAAAAATAAGTTTAGGGGGTTTTTCATGCAGGTCCCCACATCTGTACCCCAGAGTTCAGAGTGGGGACGGAACCTTGAAAGATGCTCTGAGGGGTTAGAGGAGCAAGTGGCTGCAGGAGGTGGGGAGGGCTCAGGGCAGCCAGTACCTTCCTGGAACCCAGAGTGGGGAGGGAAGGATCTGGGTAGTAGGGACCTGTCAGACCTGGTGGGGAGTGGTAAGGGTGGAGAGCAGAAACTGAAAATCGGGAGCCGGTATGGCTTGGGTGGAGGGAAGGGAAGGTAGCAGGTATCTGTCAGGGCTGGAAGTTGCACGCAGGGAGGTCTTAGAGCTGTGGGAGAGATGGGATGGAATTTAGGGGCCAGGTTTCAGGCATCTTCCTGGGTTGGGTCAGTGAGATGGAAGGGAGAGGAGAGAAGCAGGAATGCTTGGGAGCTGGAGGGAAGAGACCATGTAACCAGTACCAGATGGGGCTGTAGTGCAGCAAGAGGACTAGGGGGAGAAGGAGCTCAAGGGAGCCATGAGTAGGGTGAGCTGGGGGCAGGGAAGCAGCTACTCACAGGGAGCAGGGAGGAGGAGGAGAGCAGATGGCTTCTGTAAACAGGCAGAGGGGAATCAGGTGGTTGCTGGAAGTGGGTGAGAGGAGCATGCAGCTACCTCCTCCCAAATCATGTGAGTGCAGGTGCTCTTCTTATCATCAAGAGAGCTCTTGCAGTAGGGGCCAAATCTTGAAAAGTATGTGATTTTGCCAATACTGTGCCATCCTTGTGGCACCTGGCCTTCTTGTGTATATTGCACCTGAGTACCCACTAGACAATGAAAAGTTGGCTCCTTTGTCGACTTTTACGACTTTGTGCTGATTGTATGATAACTAACAGCTTCAAGCCCTGATCCAGCGGAAAGCTTACTCACCTGCTTAACTCTGAGCATGTGAGTGGTCGCATTAAAGTCAATGGGACTACTGACATGCCCAAACTTAAGCATACACTTAAGCAGTTTTCTGAAACAAATCCATGTTTCTTATGGCCGTTACTTTTGCTCGACTTGTTTATGTTTGGGTGTTATGACAAGCTGCTGTCAACATTCCTTTTTGCAGATTCATGTTGACAGTGGGGAGAGGAAGTGGTTGCTTTGATCTGTCAATGATCCTCTGCAGGGCAATTATATAATTCTGTAGTGCAGCAGCACAAGACAGGCACTTTATAAATGTAGGGGGAGGGGAAGCCAATGGACCAAAATTAAATGAGCCAAACCAATTTTGTGGAAAAGAAGTATCCCATGTTAGGTGAGGATTTGAACCAGGTGTAAATGATCCTGGTGGCTTTTTACTGGGTACTGTTACACGCCCCCAGTGCAAAACCTAGCCATCAGAGAGCTCTGTAATCTCTCTCCAGCATAAGAAAGGGAAGTACTGCCAGAGGTGAGAGGGGACCCCACTCAGTACCAGCAGCCTCGAGCTCCCTCCTATCTGTAGTACTGGGACCGGTGGTCTATGCCCCCCATAACTAAATGCCCTGCCCCCTCAGCTAAGGGGGGGAGAAACCACAAAGCCCAGATTACAATTAAGTTCTTGGGACAACACCTGAAAAAACAGGGGCTGGAATGAGGTCAGGGGTTAAAAATGAGGAAGCTAGAGGGGGGCACCAAGCAGAGAACCCTAGACAGCACCCACTGTTCCTCAAAGCCATCTAAGGAGTCGGTGGATAACGCCCGGAAGAACGCTGCCTGGAGATGTGACTGAACCAGGGACTGGGGATAGACCCCATAGTCACAGAACACCCCACCCCCCATCCAGCTTCCTCCTCTTGGTATGATGGCTGGCCCCTCTTGGCCAGAGCCAGGAGGAGGTTGACGAGGAGGTCCCTGGACTTTGTGGGGCCATGACTGGGGTGCTCTAGGATCAGGAGGTATGGGGAAAAGCACAGACAGATGCTCGTTGAGAGGTTCTGGGGGAGCTGGAAGAGTGGGTGCAACTTGACACACCCTATGTAGAAGTGTGCCAGGGTCTCCTTGCTGCAAAAGGGACAGGTGTTGGGGGAGTTCATGAATTGTGCCAGGTACACGCCTGTGCTCACGGCTGCATGGAGGAGCTGCCACCTAATATCCCCTGTGGGCTGTGGAACCAGAGAGGAATGCTGGCTGACCTACTGGGGGTCCTTGCCCTCCTCAGGTGGCAGCAGGTCCCACCACTTGGTGTCAGCACAGGGCATGAGGGTGAGGAAATGGCTGGTATGCAGAACAAGAATGTACAGATGTTGTCTCTGCATGGTTCAGAGGCGGAACCACTGGATGTCAAGCAGCCAGCTCACGTGGTGTGTCAGGGGCAGCCAGGGAGGTTTGTGAGGCAGGGGCCTGATGAGGAGCCCCAGAGGGCCAGGGTTAGGGGTGGGCAGGGAGCACCCTCCCACAGGTCCTGCTTGAGGAAAGCAAGAGAAGCAGGCGGCAGGGCTGCCCTCACCTTTGAAGCACATAACAGGGGTCATGCAGGGTAGGCTGCTGGTGAGCAGGAGCAACAGGCCAGAGATAGCAGCCTGGGAGTTGACTGGAGGGGAAAAGGCTGAGCAGTTTAGGAGCGTGGACTGAAGAGCCGAGAGATGGGAAGCAGCCTGTTGCTTGCAAGGGAGCCATTGGCAGCCATGGCTGATGGACTGTCAGGAGTAGCCTGCAAACAGGGGGGCTGAATGAGACTACAGGTGCCAGATATGGGAACTTGACTCTGGCAGGGGATCTGCAGGGCAGTGCATAATTGCCTGTGGGAGAGGGGTGGCTTGAAATGCGTATCACGGGCGCTAGGCCTGAGGACCTCTGTCTTCATACTCCTGTCCTGAACTGGCCCTACAGGCTGAGTTAGGAACTGTCGGTTCATCATTTAAAGTCATCTTGCCTTGGGTAATTGCAATGTTTCTTTCTGGCAGGGCTAGTAAAGCAATCCTTGTTATTCCGCTGCAAGGAGTGTTTAGGGGAGCCCACCAAGGGCTACAGCCTGCAAGGGCTAGTGCTTGAAGCACCTACACGGCTTGCCTCTGAGTGTGTGGTGCATCCAGAGTGGTACCAGCCAGCGACGGGACTGGTGTAGCACAGCACTCTCAGCGCTGCTCTCCAGTGGGGTCATTTACACAGGCTTGAGACCATCCACCCCTACCCACCCACAAAGGCTTTATAGTGTAGTATTAACAATCTTAGCTGTTGTGGTACATCCAGTGCTGCTATAAAAATCTGTGGCAATCACAGGTGCAGGAAGTAGGGGTGCTGCCATACCCCCGGGCTTGAAGTGGTTTCCATCATATACAGGGTTTACAGTTTGGTTCAATGGCTCTCAGCACCCCCACTATTAAAATTGTTCCAGCACCACTGGTTGCAACTGATATAGACAACAAACAAGTATTAATTAAACACCAGATGTTACTTTTAAATTCACATTTAAATATGTAAAATTCCTAATAGTAGATTACATGCTTATTATACATGTTTTTGAAAAAAATTAATTTTCCATAAACATGTATTCAAAGGAATCTGACCCTTGGACTCTTCTGTTTGCATATGTCTGAATGTTGTTAACCTCCAGCTACTGGAAGTGTAATGTTTGATTCGTGTGTAAACCATCCAGGGGCCTGATTTCGCCTGCCACGGAATACCAGTAACTTGCATTACTGTACTTCTATCCTGAGCCAGGAGACTAGAGACCCAGATCTTGGTCAACTGGTCCCCCGATGACATGTTTTCTTTACTGTAGCAGATAACAAAAACATTCACTTCTCATCTGTATTTTATCATTATCTTACACTGTTTTGTGTCTATGTAGGGAGCCAGTGTGGCTCCCCTCCGAACCAGAGGGTAAGGAGCCACCCTCTGGGCCTGAGTGGGCAGGGCCAGGCCGAGCTTCCGCCAATCCCCGGAAGGGGAAGGGTGGGACAGGAAGTACAAAGGGCGGGGCCCTCTGCCCAGTGAAGAGAGCACCAGGGAGGGAGACAGACACAGGCTGCTGGATGCTCCCTCGCAAGCCTGCTGCTGACCCAGGCGAACCCCTGGGCAAGGAGGAGCCTTACTGGGGGGAAGGCCTGTGGCAACCGGGGCTGCCCGCAGCAGATTATCCGGAGGAACCGGGGCTGCCCGCAGCAGATTACCCAGAGGAGATGGAGATTCAAGAGCTGCCTGCCGCGGAATACCCAGAGGAGATGGAGGGACCGGAGCGACCCGCCTGAGAGAGACCGGGTAGGAAGTAGCCCAGGGGCCCAACTACACCGTTGGGTGGGTGTGTTTTGTCAGTGGGTGCGGATTGCCCGCTGACCCACCGGCGGGACCTTCGCCCCCCGCCACTGTCAGGGCCCTGGGCTGGAACGCAGTGGAGTTGGGTGGGCCTGCGTTCCCCTACCCTGGCGCTCCCCTGCCTGAGGGGCGTGCTATTGGCTGTTGCCGGCGCTCCCCTGCCTGAGGGGCGCGCTACTGACTCCGGCCGGCCCACCTCCCCGCTAATTCCCCAACGCCCGGGAGGTGGGGCCGAGGCCTGCTACAAAGACCACTGCCCTCCATCGCCTCTAGGGGCTCGGAGGACCGACACCCGTCACAGTCTATAAATACAACAAATCGTTCAGTAAGCTGTGTGACCATTTCAGCGTAATATTTCGTTTCTCAACTTTTGGGCAGCAAAAGTAAAAATAAAGCTGTTCCCTAATGCCACCAGAGCTCAGCATTTAAACAAATGATTGTGAGTGAAATTATGCAGTTGGTTCCACCCTTTTTACAGGACTAAGGCTACAGAAATACAAAGGAAAAAAAATCTATAACAGCAGGAAATAAATAAAATCTGTAAAATATAGAATCTCTTCTATGTTTAAGTGCAGGACTTTTAACAAGTAGGGGCATATCCCCAATCTTTACAAATACTTACTCTGTGACTGGGCTGTTTAAATAAACATGGGGAGTAAGTTATTACTCAGTATGGTTAAGGGAGGCAGAACTGAGCCTTTATATTGTAAATTATTTGAGACCAGGGGCCTTATCTCCTCATTGTTCTTTACAGAGCCTGGTATGATTGGTGCTCAACGATTAACAGTCATTAATAGAGCTGCACAAACAAACAAAACCTAATTCTACTCCCCTGGTTGGAGATTTTGTTACAGATTCAAAACACAAACCAGATTCTCTGAACTTCTCAAGCCTGGGCTAATTTAAGAATGAAGCTAGGCCACTTTGTGGTTTGTGGAGGAAAGCCAAAAAACTCCTCTTCTTCTGCCACAGCCCCTAGCATCATCAGCTTTTCAAAATGGCTGAGCACTATGGAGTTACCAGCGCAAAATTGCTCAGTGTTCATCAGTTCTAATTGACAACAATGGGCACTGAGCACTTACAGAAATCTGGCCACTTCACTCAAGTACCCTGCGTCTTACTATACAAGGAGTGAGTTAAAATAAATGAAAGCAATACAATCATTAAGATATGCACCTGCTTAAAGGGGGTAAGTGTGTGATCATGTTGTTAGTTTTGTTTTACCTTATCACTTCCTCCCCTTACTTTTGTTTGTTTGTTTTGCTCTCATTTGTGCCTAAAATTTAGGTTGTAATCTCTTTGGGGCAGGGACCTGACATTTCCTTATTCTGTAAAATGCCTCACCTTTTTTGGGTAGTATACAAATATATATATATTTTTTTAAGTGACCGTGATAGTTTCAGGTAAGTTTCTACCTTGAATTTCAGGGTTAGGTCAAATGAACTCAAAACGAAACTGAGAAAAAAGTGTGGACTTGCCCCTATGAACTTAAACCTCGGACTTTCACACAGCTCTGCAAATTACTAGAACAAAATTATTCTAATACGTAAAGGGTCAGGGCCAAATCCTGCTGTCCGTGTAAATCTGGAGTAACTCCATTAACTTCAGTGGTAGAACTGAGATCAGAATTTGTTTTCAGGGGACTTACTCCACATTTCCTGCGGTGGAAATGTAAACAAAATTTGATCTTCACGCTTAAATCACATACTCATTTTCTATATATTCATTCTCTTTCTCTCTCTCGCCCTTAAGCTGTAATAGTGCAGGAGCTGGTTTTCCGCTTGGTAATATCAAGCGGTCTTTCTCACACAAGAACTTCCTTATGAAAGTGTAGAATTAAAGATCGCCTGCAAGAAATATCTGGGAGGCTAGGGGGTGCTTGAAGAGCAATGGGAGCAGAATAGGGTGGACTGGTTTGGGCAGTGTCAGAGAGAGCTGAGGGTATAACCAGGACTGCTGAGAAACCAGGGAGCACTCCAGAAAGCCAAAGAACAAGGAGGGTTGGGGACAAATGAACAAGAACTAGTCCATATGATATGAAGAGTGGGAAGCTGGCAATGAACTGACTAAATCAGCATGCAGTTAAGGAGTTCTCTACCTGTAAGAAGTCTCTCATGAGGGTCCTTTCCTAATCCTGCATACAAAATGGCTTCAGAAACTTGGCTGGGTTCTATAAGTAAATGCTAATATCTGCAGTGCTGGCAAGCAAGACCCTAGGTTTGGGATGCATAAATCATTTTCCCTGTTATGTGGCCCATTAAGAAGTTGCACTGCTTGCATCACATCGGAGCATTTAAAGGATGCGAGTTTTTTAATTTAGCAAATATTTGTTTATCCAGAAAAGCTTAATTCAGATGCAGCGTTCGGTTGTCATTGATATCTATGTTTTTCACCTAGTTTCTCAGCTGAGTTGACTCAATCAGAGTAGGATAAGTTCAACTGTCTGGCCAAGGTCATACAGTTCCCACATTGGGGGAGTGCGTCAACCTGGATTAGAAGAGCCCAGTGTACGGCAGTCCTCAATCCTTTGGCACTAACTGTTGGACTGAAATTCACTGCTCAGCAGATTGGTCTAACAAATCTTTCTTAAGGCATAATGCTCAGCAAGTAGTGATCAGTTACTCAGAAGTAAGATGCTTATCAGGATGGTCACCACATAGTCGCCTCCAGCAGCGGACAACACACTGCTTCAGCTTCCCTTAGTTTATGCTGAGCTATTTATAACTTTGTTATCTTTTCTCATTCATATAGATTAGTTTCTCATTTTCATATCACTTCTCCACATGTCAATAGGTAAGTTTTGTGCTCATTCAAAACAAGTTTAGCTTTGATTACTTGATCTTTTTGTTTTCTCCACAAACATGATTACTCTGCAATTTCTTACATATACACAGTTGTTTCTACTTAAGCTTAAGCTGATAAACGTTATCAGAACAGACACTTAAAAAATCACAGCTGGCTTTTACCCTATGCCTTGGATCCAAACTCTAACTACGAAACAACACAGCATCCCCTGGACTCTGCAAATGCTTCCAGCATTAATTTGCAAAAGTATTTGCACATGTATTCTTGAGCCTTTTGCTTTCTGGACACATTCTATCAAACAACCAATCACTTGCTCGAGTGGTCTGGGAAACCAAAAAGTGGGTTGTGAATATCTCTGAAATGAATTCATGGTTTTTATTCATACTTTACTTTTTTGTAGTATTTGCCCAGATATTATCTTGGTGGTTATTGTGGGAAGGTTTTATTTGCTACTTCTGGGGCAAACAAAAAGCTGCTGATGCACTTTCTATTAAGTATTATTAGAGGTTTTCAGTGTTGCAAAGATGAAAGCAGTAGCGTAGGCTGTAAGTTGAAAGAAATGTAGTCCTATTGACAAGCCAGATGCTTTCAGTATGTCAGCATGTTACATGAATACTCACCCATTTTCAGAATTCATGTGATCTTAAAAATAAAAGTTTACAGTTACAATAAATAGTACCTTTCATTCTAGGCGCTCAAGACATTTTGCAATCATCATGAACTACTAATTATGTCCATTTGACAGATGGGAAATTTAATGCATGGAGAGATTAAAGCCTAGAATCTTCCCTTCTCAATATTTTATTCAGCAATTAGGTCCCAATTCAGAAGTCCATCTGTATTCATCCAAGCATTTAAATATGTGCTTAAATGCTTTGCTGAATTAGGGCTTTAGTCCTGTTGGTTTCAGTGGGACTGCTCATGGAGTGGTTGCTACCTAAAGTGAATAATGGTGGCAGAATCTGGCTGTAAGTGACTTGGTTAAGATCACACAGATTCAGTGTCAGAAGTGTGAATAGAACCCAGAAGTCTTGAACTCCAGCCACCTGTTGTGAGCAGCAGACCACATTTTATCCCCCCTTCCATGCTTAAAAGTAAGTTTCCTGCAGAGACTCAATAAGCAAACCTTGATAATAAACACTGTGTTTGATAGGAATAAACAACTTAGTGCAGCTTTATTGCACCGTATGTCAATTCAAAAAGATCTGTTTTTAATCTCCTTCTAAAGACATGTGACTAAGTAGATGAAAAGCAGGCTAGAAGAACTAGGAATGAAAAACCAAGCACAACTGGGGGACCTACTCCAGTATGGTAAAGGTAGGTATTTATTAGAGACTGTAAACACCTGAAAATAAACAAGAGGACAGAACAACGTGTGGAAAATGTATTTCACATAGAAATAGTATGAGAGGATGAATTGTTACTGACATAAGATTTCTTCTTGCACAAAATAGATACATCAGGTCTCTTTCACACACTGGCTGAAGTACAACAAGGCATGATTTGGGGGAGTATTTTACAGCAGGTGTTCATGTAGAGCCAGGCTCTGCCTGCTTCTCACTTTCAGCTTTGTTTCACTCCTGGCCATGACATTGACAAGCAGTGTGGCAAGATTAAAGAAAGGGGAGGTGAGAGCGAATGTTTGTATGTTTTCTACCTTTCAAGACTTTAAAGTGAAACCTGGAAACCTTTAGTCTAGGGGTAATGCGAAATATTTTCAAAAAACCTTGAAATTACAAACTGGTCAAAGCAAATGTATGTAATAAAAATGCAAGAAATACCATCATCATATAAAGAAAAAAGAAAAGGAGTACTTGTGGCACCTTAGAGACTAACCAGTTTATTTGAGCATGAGCTTTCGTGTAGCTCACGAAAGCTCATGCTCAAATAAACTGGTTAGTCTCTAAGGTGCCACAAGTACTCCTTTTTCTTTTTTCTTCTTCTTTTTACGAATACAGACTAACACGGCTGTTACTCTGAAACCCATCATCATATAGAAAGAGCAATGTGCTGGGAACATGTCACTAATGAGGTGAGGCAGCTGGCAGGAGAAGTTCCTGCCTTGCATGACCCATGCTAAGAGAAACAAACAATTCAGGGTGAGCCATTGTTCGCAACCTTTGGAATAACGACCCCAGTGCAGGTCAGAAGACTATTTTTTAGGGATCACCAACATCGCTATAAAATCTAAACTTCCATTTATTACACACAGAAAGAAAGAAAAGCATTCCACCCCTTTGGCTTGCAGAGATACCTTTCCAAATGAAAAGCGCTTCAGGAATTAGAGTTATTGAATCTATTGTACTAGGGAATGTGCAGTTCATGACATTTTCAATAAGACTGTATGAATGTAAATTCCTCTTTTGGCAATCTATGTCAAAATGCACTTTTAAAAATTGACCGTTTTAAATGTATTTATATTTTAATTTTTTTGACTGAAACAGTGCAAAAGATTCTGGGATAGAGACATCCAAGGATCCGGCATATTGGGTTGCAGAAGAAAATATACGGTGGTTTGGGATCACAAAAGAAAAAAGTGAGTTGTCTGGGGGTTGTGGGTAGGAGAAAAACATAAAGAAACCATGAATTAGAGAAACCTTATTAGTAAAACCTGATTCTTTGGTCACCAAATTAAAAAAGAACATTGATAAATTTGCTTTATTTCATGGGTTTGCTCTCATTTATGTCAATGGAAGTTTTGCCATTGACTTCAATGGGAACAGAATCAGGCCCTTTGTCTACTCCAGACCTGGCTGGTTTATGTTTTCTCTGGAAATATAACTTTTTAAGATGCACTTTTCTCATAAAATGTTAAAAAGTAGAGCAAGTAATTACATGAGGCTATATTCGAAGCTCCAGAGAAGTAATACAAAGGCTGCTTGGCTGGAGACAACTCTTACTATGACATTTTTACTAGTACCATATGCAGCATGACTTTACCTACTTGTTTCATTTAGGGAGCTTGCTTTTTTTTTTTTTTTTTTAAAGGAACATTTAATATATACCTAAAAGATACAGCTTCAGAGAGTGAGAACCAGCCTTGTGGCCCATGTGGTCATTGACTCGTAGAAGTTAGAGATGGAAAAGAGCTGTTAGTTCACGGCCTATCCCTTGCAAATACAGGATTGCTGCAGTTTTTCGTGCTTTGTTCAGTGGTTAGTGCTGCTTAGTGTCATGTGAGAAAGGCATTAAATCAGATTTCCTGTGTAATTCTGAGCAATTCCTATGGCCCAACATGGAGTGATTTTGAAGAGGTCAAAAAGACTCGCCCAGCAAACCTTGGCCAAGGGAAATTGGGGGTGAATTTGCTGAGGCCACAGGGGCAAAAGCTGAGGAAAGAGGTTTTTCTGACAAAAGTGAAGCTCCGATCCACATGAAGAGAAATTCTATCACCTGAGAAGATATAAATACATATTTGGCACCATCTAGAGATTAAACTAACAAATGCTTCACATAAAGATCAATCCCAGTAATTATAACATATGTGTTTGGCTTCCCATTGTCTTTCACAGTGTTTGTAAGCATTGCATGTAATTGATTGAGCATCTAAGTTACATAGAACCACAAGTGACCCCCAATTACCTGTATTTGAGTAGACCCAAATAAAGCTGAATATTCTTGCATTTGTGTCTGCATTTTTCATAAGCTTACTGATGGTTTGATGGGCAAATTACAAAGTTAAAATGACCCTAGATATGGACTGTCTATGGAATTTTTACTCCAGGAATTTAAACATTGTGGTAAGACTAGATCTTGTATTATTTCAGTTCCATAACTGACCACTTGAAGCATTAAAAGTCTATGAAACAATGTGAATACAAATATCTGAAATAAAACCCCTAGATTTCATGCCTGCTCCTAGGGGAAATGCTACTGCCCTAAGGACCACATTTTTCAAAACAATCTCTAAATTTGTATACTCAATTTTGTGTACTAAGACATCCATACTGCTGGACCTCACTGTAACTTTTAAAACCACTGATTTTTCCCCCAAACCTCCTGTGCTGCCACCAAGAAGCTTCAGTGGTGAACAGAAACACCCTGAAATAGATTAGATCTTTCCTCTAGGTATCTGAATATATATACTTGGGAGAGTTAATGGCAGAGTGAAACCCTGTGTTCTCTTGCTTCTTTGATTCATGTTAGAAGCTCAGCTTAACTGAAACACACAGTTTTATGTGCTCATTTCCTTTATAGTTTAACTCTTACTGTATGTTGCTCATTGATGTCGAGGGTGTACATGTTACAATAGGCTGATTTTTTTTCATTGTACTGGTTACATTAAGTTTAACAATTACAAATTACTTGCACGCTTTAGGTTTTAAACTTTTTTATAATGAGTCTGGAGGGTACTTTACATAAAAATAGTGACTTTATCTGGAAAGCTCTTTCCATATTTATTAGAAATGTGGTTGACTTTACCCAGAGGGAAAAAAACAAGGAAACATTCAGCCTTAAAGTCAAGGGAAGTAGTTGCTCATGCAGTCAAAGTCCATAAATTTTAACTACATATAATTTTATAAATTTAAAACATAGTACGCACCAGATTTTTAAAGATTATTCTTCACAATTGGGAACCCAGCATAGGTGCTCGGATATGTTCTCACTTGGTTTTTCTATCAGCATAAATTGGGTCTTCATAACTTGCTCATGTTCATTCCATGTTCTTGGCTAGATGACAAAAGAGAACTATTTTTAAAAACTTTAAAATCTTTGAGTCTGATGTTTCTTAATTATTAAACCAAACAAGATTTGTTTTTAATCTAGAATTTTGATCTAGAATTTCTAATGGTGAGAAACTTGTCCTTTCTGGAAACATCTGTTCTGGGATTAAATGCTGAGCTGCTTTCTCTGCAGCAGTATTAAGAGCCTGATTCTAATCTCCCACAATATCAACTCAGGACCAGCGGTTTAGAATCTGTCTGAGCTCAGGAGAGGGTGGGAGGAGAGAAAGCTGCCCTCTTTCCCCTTCGACTCCAAACCCCCCAGCTGCTGATCCAGTCCTCATGAGCAACTTTGTTGGGCTAAGAGTTGTACAAGTTTATGAGCTACAATGTTCCCAAGGACAACTCCTACAGCTAGGATAGCTGGAGCTCAAGGATTCTCTGTCTGTGTCCACCAGGGACAGCTAGGAGGGGTAACACAGGAGCTGCTAGTCCTATACCTCCCAGGGATTCCCCTATGGATGCTATGGCTGCCTTATGCCAATACCTTAATGGAGCCGATGCGCAGGCCCATTGACTTCTGCAGAGTTACTACTGATTTACACTGGTGTGAGATCAGGGTAATGAATCTGACACCTGAATATTATTTTTCAGAGCCGTTTAAAACAGGAATAAGTTTGCACTAAAATAAAGCATCAAGACCGCAAAACAAACACTTGTAATGATGCCTTTGATATTTTACCACTGAGTTTTCAAGTGTCTATGGACCAATCCTCCTGGCTTCTTTTAAAATAAGGACTCATTCCTGAAGTCCTTATTCACGTGAGTCATACAAATAGCTCCTCTGACTTCAGTAGGAGGGATTTCCAAGAACAGGCCCTAAATTAACTCTCTAAGTTTCAAGGTGCCCCGCCCAGTTATTTTTTTAATTAACAATTTTTACATTAAAAAATGACGTAAGTGGCACGCTAGCTGGTTCAGATGCCCTACCTCACTAACAAATCCCTTTCAGATCTGAGAAGCAGCACATTCTAAGGAACTGAGCTCAGATCTAGAGCCAGATATGCCCAAATCCTGGCTTTCTCACTGTTTGCTGTGTGGCCTTAGGAAAGTGTAAACAAAGACACTAATGCCTGCTGACCTATGGGGAGTTGTGAAGATTTGTTAATGTGTGTAGAGAGCTATCTTGTATTACTCTTATTTATTAACTGGTTTAAACATGGCCCAGACTGTTGGTGTCTGAGGCTGTCTACACTACAGGTGCTATAGTGGTTTAGCTACGGTGCTGTCATTATGCTGCTGTAAACTGACAGCATAGTTGTAGCCTACAGTGCTGAAAGGGTTTTTTTTACCTCAAGTGACGATAGCTAGGTCGACAGAAGCATTCCACACCAGAGGTTAGGTCAACATAGCTACGGTATTCGGGAATGTCACACACACTGCTGAGCACCATAGTTATGTCGACCTACGTTTTAAGCGTAGACCAGACTTGAGGTTAGGTCTACACTATGGAGGTGATGCCGTAGCTATTCTAGCATAACCCCATGGTGTAGATGCCACCTAAACTGACAGAAGGGGTTTTCCCGTCGGTGTAGGCATATCATCTACCCAAACAACACAAGTTAAGTCTGCGAGAACATTATTCCATCAACATAGCTATGCCAACCTAATCCCCAGCGTAGACACATCTATGTCGGACTGGGATATGGATTTTTCACACCCCTGACCAACAAAGAGGGGCCTGAAAGTCACTATTATTTACTGGCACTGTGGCACTCTCTGAGAAATGAGTTTGGCGTCTAGGGCTTGGTCTACACTTAAAATTTAGGTCAACATAGCTACAGCAGTCAGGGTGTGAAAAATCCACTACTGTAGCTATGCCGACCTAACTCTAAGCGTAGACGTAGTTTCCATCAAACTAGCTGCTGCCACTTAGGGAGGTGGTATTTCTACACCACAGAAAAACCACTTCTACCACTGTGTTCTGTATTTATGCTATGGGGCTATGCCAGCATAGCTATGGTGCTGTAACTATGCCCTTATAATCCCCGTAGTGTAGACATGGCCTATTTCTTTGAGTTGTGTCCATAAGGTGCAAAATGGTAGCTTTAATTGACAATGCAGATGAGAGACCTAGTTGAATGTCCATGGAAATCAACCCAAGCTCCTCTTTCAGCTCCTCTTGCATATGTGCATATCTACACTTGGAGCTGGGAATCTCCCAGCTCAAAGAGACAGATTGAGCTAGCTCTCATCTTGCTAGTGTGCTAAAAATAAAGTTAGCCATGAGAACACAAGTGGTGGGATGGGTTAGCCGCTCTGAGTACCTAACCATCCAAGACCCCAGGCATGTACTTGGGGTGGCTAACCTCTCATGCTGCTGTGGCTACACTCTACTTTTAGTATTCAGAATCGTCAGTCCATCACCTTTCATCAGCAGTAATTATACTTCACAGTTTTTTTAAATACCAGACAAAAATGGAGCAAAAATACAAGAATGATTTTCACACTACAAAGTTACACCTGGAACAGGCTGTCTAGCCTGAGAAATGTTGCTAACTTGCAAAACTTCTGGAACAGAAAGGCTTCAATTTGTTCTTTCCTTATCTCATTGTACTGCATGACATTTCTTTTCATGTGACAGTAAAACTGGCAAATACGGTTTTCTCTTTCTGGTCTGTTCAGGGTAACTTTTACAGATCTAAACCTTATATGAGAGAGTTTTTAAACCACAAGATTATCCTTTTACACATCTTGAGATTTGCCTGGCTAGTAGGATACAAACAAATTAAAGGATCATGTGAGATACTTTTAAACTACAGCCTCTATTTTCTGCTTCTTCTACCCATCATCATGCATCATATGTAAGCAGAAGCCCCAGATTTACTTTGTTTTTCAAAATCAGAGTTATCTCCATTATAAGAGCCATTATCATGTTGCAATATCCCCTCACCACAACGTTCCCAAAGGTTTTCCATAGGGTTTGCAGCATTTTGTGGTGCGTGCCTCCCTTCCCTGTCTTATTTAAATACCCCACACTCATTCCCCCTCACCCAATTACCCTCCCCCCGACCAATCCTTTCCAAATGGTCAAATTCTGTTTATTTATAACCTGCACAATCTGACTTTGTGGGGTTACACCTGGTGTAAATCAGCACACAATTTAGTCCTATATATTAAAAGCCTGCAAAGGTTTCCAAGATCACTTTGGTTTGCAATGAATTTCTTTAGTTAAAATGAATAATAATTGCTTTAGTTTTCTAATTACTATTTTATATAAAATCATGACATTCAAATTTTATGGGCTATTTGGATTAAGAATGAGATCAATCCTACCACATTAATGTTTGGGACAAATTGGCACAAGATTTCTCAAGCCTGTGAAGTAATGGCTGGAACAATGTCTCAGACCAGGTCTTACACACACAAACCCAAAAATCTGCTTCTGGTGTATTTCTGTCTCCAATTGTCTAACTGGTGCTAATACAGTACTTTGGTGGAGTCAATGTTCACACCCAGCAAAGAGGTTTAGTAGTTTGCAAGAGGGCACACTAATCTGATCTAAACCATTTTTAATAGCATTGTTGGAACAGACATAACCATCAACTGTAAAAGCCAGAGAGTACATCCATTTTAAGAGTACAGTACCTCTTTAATTTAACAATTTGTTTTGTTGCTTAGAGATCTAACTTGTAGATTTTTAATACTATCATTAAAGACAGAGAGATCCTCATTATTGATACAGTTTTCTGTTATTCTACTTGGTTTCCTCACTTGTTTGGGTGAACAAAGAATCTAGTGCAAAGTTTTTCAAACCTTTTCCTTAGTGTAGGCCTGTGATGTTATATGATTAAAATATGACCATGTAGATTATTGTTGCTACCACTGTTATATAATCACAACAAATCTTATACAAACTGTGCCATGTAAGGTGTCAATGGAAAAGTTATGATTGCTTAATGTGATTCTATTTGTATGCATGTGTCATTTTATATCTAAAATTATGAATATTGACTGTATATCTTTATTTCAACAGTGTTCACTCCTGTGGTCACACCTACAAGGCAGCTTACTTCTCGTCTGGCCAGCACATTGTGAAGGGATTATTCAAGTTCATTGGCCCATCAAAGAACACTTAACTCACAGTGGATCATAGAAGAGGCGCATCCCTACCTGATGGACCTTCTTGTGGACATTCTAGCCAGAATATGGGTAATGGCCTATGCTATGACTCATCGAAGCATGCAAAGGCATGTGACTAGATAATGTGACCCTAAACTCCATGTTGTACCTGTACTTTTCCACAAACTGGGCTAAGAGCTCTCTTTGGAACAATGAGTTTCCCTCCACATGGTAGAAGCTATAAAAGGACCTGGAAGCATCTCCATTTTGTCTCTTTCCTGCTCTGATCTCTGGACCAATGTTCCCTCTAATTTTTGACAGGCCGTGTGTGCAAAAAATTTCTTCTGTGCAAATTTTTGAAGCAGAGTTCAAATTTGTGCACCATCAGGCAAATGTGCCCAAGCGAGTAAAATGCTTATACATTTAAAAATTTTAAATTTGCAATTAGTGTCAATTTATATGGGTTTTCAGATAGAGACATCATAAGTAAAAAAGAAAAACAAGAGTTTGTGTTTTAAATTTAAAATTTTCCTAAAAAATATCAATAAATGATTATCAGCCAAGAATAAGATATGTAATTACAAATGCATTTTAATTTCCATATTGGTCGAAATGTCAAAGGCTGCTAAACTAACCTTACTGTTTTTCTCTGCAATCTTTTTAATTTGCCCATTCAATATAAACTCTGTCCAGATCTGTCGGTCCTCCATCCAGCTGGTAACTCTTAATACACATGAGCATGACCAAATGATCTATTTGTAAACAATTCCGTAGTTTGTTTTTTAGAGTGTTCATTAAGCTAAAGCCACGCTCACAGTCTGCACTTGATGCTAGCAATGTTCCTCCAATATCCATCAACTTTGCAAGATCCTGAAACTGTTTGTTATGGTGAGCAAATGTCACCATGTCCGGGAAACTTAAAACAAATTGGCTTTTGATTCTTTCGGCTACTGCAAACTTGAAGTCATTGTACTGACTGACTATAACAATCTCTTCAGCAAGAAAGTCTTTGTATTTTGAACATAGGGATTTGACCTGATGAATTCCAAAATTGAAGTCACACTTAACTATTGCTCCACAGTCAAAAGCGGACCACTCCTGCACTTCATCGTCTGGAAACCTGCCTTCCAAATGTGCACACAAGATCTTTATGAAAGTTATTATGGAACTGGTATCAATTTCATTATTTTCTTGAGAGCTCATATCTAAGAGAGCCTTAACTTTGTCACTCCATAAGACTGAATCTCCAAGGTACTGTCTTCTGATCTTGCCTAGTTTACCTCGGGCAAGGTGAAATGCTTCAAGAGGTGTAAGGCCCCGTTTCTGGAGCAGCGTGGCTACTGAAGCCAGCTCCCACAAAACATCATTCAAAACTTCTAATGTTATTTGGTATTCCATAGTATTCAGCTTTTTGTTGCAGTATTTAGAAACTGGATCAGTATCTTTGTCTTGCTCAAAATATTCCAGAAGAGGATTATAGTTGCGAATAATTGCTCGAAGTGCAAAGTGTCTAGATAACCAGCGCACTTCATTGAGTGGCCTGAAAGCCACTGACTCACATTCAGAAGCATCCACTATTTCCTGAAATTTGCATTTTCTCCTGGATGACTGACAGAACACTGTGTAGACAGTTCTCATTAAGGTTTCGATGTCTCTTATCAGCTTGACCTCTTTCGGAAATCTTCAAGTCTTCCTGGTGTGCAATGCAATGTTGCTGGACTAAGTGTGGAATATCACGTTTCAGCTGAGCTGCCACACCATTGAGTTTGCCCCACAGAGGCATCATCAGATGTGAACTTCACCATTTTCATTAGATCAAGTTGGTCTTTTTTATAAAACTCTTTGATTGCAGACACTATTGAAACAGCATCACATTCTTGCAATCGTAATAGTCCACCAAAAGAAGTTTTATAGTCTGCAGAATTTATGGATCTATATTTAAAGTAGAGTATCCAGTAACTGTTAATAGATATATCAGTGCTTTCATCATCAGCTAGAGTATGAAACATTGCCAATGCTATTTCATGCATGAGGTCATTTTGAACAATGCAGTTGATAATTTCAAGAAATTCAAAAGCATAATTTTCACTTCTCCAGCTCGCTGGAGTACGCGCACATACTTTTCCATATGGTCTTTAATATCCTGAACAGAAAGCACTGAGCTGTTCATTTTAATGGCCAATAACAGACTGTCAATAAGTGCCTTAATTTCTTCTGGGTTTGAGCGCTTGCGTTCAAGATTAATTTGCCTCCTCTTCTTTTCAGCTGGACTTTCAAGAATCATGCTAAGCAATCCGCTCCATAATGTAGGATTTTTGTTTCTAAGTCTTGTTACACCATCTATATGAGACTTACTCGACAGATGACGCTTTAAGAAATCCAACTTCCATACGTCGTTCTACATTCTTCCTGTTGAATATTCTTTCCTGAAGCTCTGGCATCTCAACAATATACACAAACCACTCCGTTGTCCTCATCATATGTGAATATTTCACAAAGTTTAACAAGCATTACTGTAGGATTCATAAAGGTTTATGCGCTTGGCAACATTCAGGGCACACCCGGAGTGTTGTGTAGGAGTAGTGCACACACTGCTCCATCCAAGGGCATCAACCTTGGAATCTCGCCAAGATGACATGTATCGTGGGAAGCCTCTCAGGACTGGGCTCAAGGCCCGAGAGCAAGGAATGCGGTAGATAGAAATTGGTAAATAAGAATGTTAAACAAAGCCAGTGTATTCCTTTTATCTGTTGGAGAATGTAATGCGCGGGGGGAGAGAGAGAATAAAGGGGAAGGTGGAAAGCTGACAGGCAGAAGTCGGTTAGCAGACCAGCCTGCTTGCTTGCTAAAAGCTGTGTTCTGTCTTGTCATTGAACCGCCACAACTGGCGCCCAAACGTGGGGCCCTCAGCACTCACCTCGCCCGGCAAGGGTTTCAGACGCGTCACTCATCCGCCTCGCAGATCCCGGTGAGTATTTTTCGTTGTGGTAAGTATGGGAAGCTCCCTCTCTGCTTTGCAAGTGCAACACCGCAATGAGCTACAGTATTTGCTGTGTAAGGCTCAGCATGACTGCCCCACTCGAGAACTCACTCTCCTGCTACAGGAGGTGAGTGCCCAATGCCCGTGGTACCCTGAAGCTGGAACCCTTAAGCTAGCGGACTGGGAGCGGTTGGGCCAGACATTGCACGAAGAGCCTCGGGCGTCCGTGCAGGCTTTACATGCCTGGCACCTCTGCCGCGACGCGATACAGCGTGTCGCCTCGGACAGGCCCTCCCTCGCGAGGCTGGTGATCTCGCCACACCCGTCCGCTCCTGCAGCCACCCCCCCTCCTACCGATGCAACACGGTGTGTCGCCTCGGAAGGACCCTCTCCCGCGCCAACAGAGGGGCTGCCGATCCCGCCACCCCCGTCCGCTCCTGCAACCATCCCTCCCCCTGCTTCGCCCCCAGTGCCTCTATTACCACCGCCTCCCTGGCCTTCCCCACCGGAGCCGGTGTGTGATCACCCTCTGCCCGTGGGGCCCCATGCTCCGGGGCCCCCCGGGGGGTCGTCTGCGTCTGCTCAGAGGCTTTCGCTGGTGCAACAAATGGTTCACGCAGCGAGGACTTGCTCAGATATTACAGCAGAGGAGCTGGCTGATCTGGTCTCAGCTTGTCCAGTGACCTGGCAGGATGATGGCCAGGGCAACCAGGTTGCAAACTGGGTCAGTTTGCCTTACTCGGTGATCAGAGAGGTAAAGAAAGCGATTCGCGAGTTCGGCCTGACTAGCACGTATGTGTGTGGTCTCATTGAAGGGCTAGGTACTGGGTACACTCTGATCCCTGAAGATTGGAAGGCGCTGTTGCGCATGATGCTGACGCCCAGTCAGTATGTTATTTGGCTTAGTGAGTATCGGCAGATGGCGGAACGCCAAGCCCAGGTATATAGAGAGCAAGGTGTCATTTATGAGCAGTTAGCAGGGGAGGGCCAGTTTGCTACCGTTCAGCTGCAGTCTCAACTCCCTCAGGCCGTCTTCCCCATTATTTCCACCTGCGCCCAGCATGCTTTCCGGAAGGTCCCGGATTCAGGCAAGCCTACCAAAAGCTTTGCCAGTATCCGTCAGGGTGCATCAGAGTCCTTTATGGATTTTACCAACAGATTGCAGGAGGCTATCCTCCGACAGGTGGATAACCCTGCGGCAGCTCAGGAGATCCTGTTAAAAATGGCGGTTGAAAATGCGAACGAGGATTGCCGCCGTGCTCTCCAGGCTGCACAAGCCTCTGGAATTCTAGAGCTGTCGGACATGCTGCGGGCGTGCCAAAACATCGGAACCCAAGCACATAAAGCTGGAGTTCTGGCCGCCGCCCTGCGGAAAAGCGGGAAGGAGGGGAAGCATTGTTACCGCTGTGGTAAGGAGGGTCACTTTCAGCGGGAGTGCCGCTCATTGACGGTGCCCGCCCGCCCCTCAAAGAAGTGCCCCAAGTGTCGGAAGGGCTATCACTGGGCTAATCAGTGTCGTAGCGGGTCGGGAAACCGCACGACGGGTCCCCCCCGAACCCAGGGCCAAACGGGGGTGTTTCCCACTCAGACAACTGTTCCTCTGCCTTAAAATCCATAGACTCCATGAGGGCGGCGACTGCCGGAAGTGCAGGGCTTGATTTGATTATGCAGGAGGATGCTGATTTTCAGTTGCCGGGGGAGGTTTGCGCCATACCTACACAGGTGATGGGACCTCTCCCTGCCGGATTTGTGGGTCTGGTTCTCCCTTGCTCACATGCTGGGAAACAGATTTTTTTTGTCATCCCAGGAGTCACTGACGCCGATTACACCGGCGTTATTAAGGTTCAGGTACGGACCCATCTTCCGCAGTCGCTCCCACGTGGACGGTCAATTGCACAATTGATTTTAGTCCCCTATCAGGTGCCAGCCGCAGAGGATCGAGCCCAGGGCGGAGGCGGCTTTGGATCAACGTTGTCTCACTCGCCGTCTCACAGCACGTCCTCTCCACTTGTTGCTCTGACAATGTCAGTCCGCCCCTCGAAACCTCAGTTAACACTTCTTTTAAATAATGTTCCTTTTACAGGGCTGGTGGACACTGGAGCTGACGTTACGGTGATTCGTGATCCGGAGTGGCCAGTCGGTTGGCCAACAGTTCCTTCTAAAGAGTTGTGGGGGATCGGGGGTAGCAAACCCGGGCGCCAAAGTTTGTCTTGGGTCACGGTCTCTAAACCAGGAGGCTGTGCCCTTGCTACAATCCGCCCTTTTGTACTCCCTGTCCACCTCAATATTTGGGGCCGTGATTTACTTACAAAGCTGGACACCACCCTCGATATTAATATATAATGGCCCAAAATCCTCCCTCACCCACCTTGCCATCCGCATTACCATTGGTATGGCAATCCTTAGAGCCCGTATGGATTGACCAGTGGCCCCTCCCTCTAGAAAAGCTGAAAGCGCTTCATTCACTTGTACAACAATATTTGCATGCACAGCGCTTGGAGAGCTTTACTAGTCCTTGGAACTAGCTGCTGTTATTTTGGCCTTTTAATTTTTTGCTGATTGTCCCTTTAATTTGATCATGGACACGCATTATGTTTATCAGGTAATTGATTATTTACCCCTTGCCCTCATTACCCCTCAGGTCGATGCGGACCTCCTTCGCCTGTTTTTGTCCTTACAGTATCTCCTCACGACTCGTAATTTCCCTTATTTTGTTGCTCATATTTGCAGTCATACCCCTCTGCTTGGGCTACTCACTGAAGGCAATGCGCACGCCGATCGCGCGTTACGTGGTCAGGTAAATTCTCTTTTTTCTGACCCCATTGAAAGCCATTCCTTTTTTCATCAGTCTGCCTCTGTCAGTTTTCTATTCCTGCTGATCATGCACGTTCCATTGTTCGTTCCTGCCCCCACTGTGCCGCTGCTGCCCCTACCTTTTCTTATGCCGTTAATCCTAGAGGTACCGCAGCGAATCAGCTGTGGCAAATGGATGTCACTCACGTGCCACAATTTCGCCCCTATTCGTTTTTACATGTTTTCATTGATACCTATTTGGGATTCCTTTGGGCGACCCCACAGCGTGGGGAAGCCACTCCCAAAGTTATTCACCATTTGCTAGCCTGTTTTGCTGTTATGGGTCACCCGAGCCAGATAAAAATGGATAATGCCCCAGCCTATTGCTCCACAGCACTTTCCACCTTTTGTGCCCAATGGGACGTCCGTCTCAAACACGGGATCCCTTATAATTCCACAGGCCAAGCTATTGTTGAACGTGCAAATCGCACGCTAAAAACCTTGCTCAGCAAACAATTAAAACAAGGGGAGCTGCATCTCCGAATCTTAGGAGACATCCAGCAACAACTGCATATCCTTTTGTTTACTTTAAATAATTTAATGCTGAACGCAGATCAGCAGAGCCCCGCGGATCAGCATTTTCACAATTGGAAAGACCGCGTGTCTATTACCATCAGCTGCCCGATCCGCAATGGTTGGGCCCAGTGCCTTTAATTACTTGGGGTCGGGGATATGCTGCTGTGTTTCTCCCTACAGGACCGTTGTGGGTTCCAGCCTGGTGCGTGCGACCGGCAATGAAACAGCATGGCGTGGCACCAGGGGCTGTCGAACCCCATACCGGAGTTTCAGCTGACCTTGGAGGAGAATGCGGTGCCTCCCGGGTCGACAACGGCGGGACGGAAACGGAAGAGGCGTAGCGTCCCAAGCCAGCCCGTGACATGGGGAGCAGTAAAAGCATTGGTCGCCGCAGCTCAACGAAGACTGGCAGCAAACCAACAGCCAGAGACTCCTGAGACTCTGTTTGTGGCGATTCTCGCCCAAATTACTGCTAATTCTGTACTGATTGTATGCCTTTTGTGCCTGCTATTTCCTGGAGGGGTTGACTCGGGAGCGCTTCCTCCGTTATGGGCCCGAATGACATATAACCTATGGGAAAGATTGGCTTCAATAGCAAATGTTACCCACTTTTGTTTATTTGATTTTGTAGCAGCTGAAGAATTGTTAGGTACGTGCCTTATTTCAGTATGTCATTACCCTGAGGAAACTGGGAATGAGATGATGCTCGCCGCTTACTCGAACCTCTCTTCCCAGTACTCTAGCATGGCTAATTGGGGCCCGGCCAATCACACTTTACCTTTTTAAGCTTATTTTTTGCTGCTGCTGTGTACAATGTATTTCCTTTTTGTTAAGGCTTTGTCGAGACCCGCCCTGGCAGGCTCCACGAGTTATGACCTTGTCTGTCCGGGAGTTAATTGGCTTGCAAATGCAAATTGATGGCTACCATGAGATGGCCGAGCACAAATAAACAAAAAAGGAGGGGATGTAGGATTCATAAAGGTTTATGCGCTTGGCAACATTCAGGGCACACCCGGAGTGTTGTGTAGGAGTAGTGCACACACTGCTCCATCCAAGGGCATCAACCTTGGAATCTCGCCAAGATGACATGTATCGTGGGAAGCCTCTCAGGACTGGGCTCAAGGCCCGAGAGCAAGGAATGCGGTAGATAGAAATTGGTAAATAAGAATGTTAAACAAAGCCAGTGTATTCCTTTTATCTGTTGGAGAATGTAATGCGCGGGGGGAGAGAGAGAATAAAGGGGAAGGTGGAAAGCTGACAGGCAGAAGTCGGTTAGCAGACCAGCCTGCTTGCTTGCTAAAAGCTGTGTTCTGTCTTGTCATTGAACCGCCACACATTACACTATGTGACTTTGGTGTAACCGTCTCTATAGTCTCATCCAGCCTTCCAGATTTAAATGAAGTCACTCGGGGGGAGGAACAGAGCCACACAGCCCCCGCAACCCTCCCCCTACATTTTCACCACAAATGCACAGTGCTATGCACACCACCACCCCTGCCCAGTGCCCCCTGCCCACAGCCCCACCACAGATACCCAACACCCCACACAGAACCCCCCGACTCGCTAGTTTCCCAATACACACAGATTTCTCCTCCCTCTCTCCCTCCCTCCCAGTGCTCTTCCCCACAGCCCCACCATCACAACTACACAATGCCCCACACAGACCCCCATTGCCCAGTAACCTGACCCACACAGATCTCCCCCACTGCCCAGCACCCCAAAACACACAAACCTCCCCCACTGCCCAGCGCCCTCCACACCCTCACAGCCGAGCATCCCACCACAGACTTCCCAGACACTCACTCCATCTCGCCTTGCCCCTTTCCCTGGCCGCACTCATCAGCCCTGCTGGGAGGTCTCTGGCTTCTAGGGTCAGAGCGGCGAGGGTGGGGGTGTGTGTCTCCATGTGCTGCGCCTGCCACAAGTGAGAGCTCTGTGGTTCCCATTGGCAGGGAAAAGCGCCAATGAGAGCTGCCGGAGCTGCGGAGCAGGGCTTGCAGGTGCCGGCAGTGCACAGAGACCCTAAGAGCCAGCAGGCTCCTCTGTCTCCTAGGGTGAGGTCAGGTCGGGCGGGGCGGGGGGGGGCCTGAGAGCTCTCTGCCTGCTGCCAGTGCCTGCAAGCCCCTCCCCTGCAGCTCTGATTGGGCAGGAGGGAGCCGGTGCAGCACACTGAGACCCGCTCCGTCTCTGTGCCTAGCGGCCGCCCGCACTATAAGCTTCTGCCAGTGGGCAGGCGGGTGCACCACCGGGAGCTGCCCCAGGAAGCGCCACCATGCCAGCCCTGGGACTTTGGTGGTGATGGTGAGCGGTCCTCGATATCAGGACGAAGGGCGTCCCGACTGATGTGCAGTCAGGACGCGGGAAAAATGTGCGAGCGGTGTTTCGCTGTGTGCGTGGGGTTTAGGATCTGTGTGCGCACACACACACGTGCACAGCTTAGAGGGAACAGTGCTCTGGACTATGGATTTATACTGTTGGGAGCATTCTAACCAAGGGACTGAGGACCTTCCAATCATTGGGAGAAACCAGAGCCTTAAGCCAGCAGTTTATGCCATCACTGCTTTAAACCTGATCCAAGAACTCTTCAATTATTGTATGTATTTGATCCGTTTAACCAATTTTGACTCTCACCCCTTTCTTACTTTTTATAAATAAACCTTTAGATATTAGGTACTAAAAGACTGGCAACAGTTGATTATTGGCTAAAATCTGAGTTATATATTGACCTGGGTATGTGGCTGATCCTTTGTGATCAGAAAAACCCTTTGATTAATTAAATTGGTTTTAAATAACCACTCATCATTGAGTTTAGTGTCTGTGTGTTGGATCTAGGACTGGAATACCTAAGGAGGCTGCATTTCTGACTTCTTGTTAGCCAGTGTGGTGAGACAGAAGTTTACTTTTGTTGCTGGTTTGGTATATCTTATGGAAGAATAACCACCAGTTTTGGGATGTGTCTTCCCTATTTCTCAGCAGCTAGTCCTGAATTTGGTATTCTCAGTTGTGACCCTCTGAGGCACAGTAACAAGGCCACATCCACATTTAATTGTCTTGCTTCCTTCCCAAACTCCCATTCACAGTCACACAAGTGTTATTGTTTCACATAAACATTAGGCAAATATTGCTATATTTATTGTTAACTATGATAAGTGTTTTGCCCTTTTGGGAAAAAAAAATCACACTATCTCCTTTTTGTCTTCGTTTCATCTTCCCTTGCCCATATGTTCTGTTTCTCTCTCCTCATCTGTCCCTTCCACATGCTTGTCTGTTTCCTGGTCTCTTTCTCCACATTATTCCTGCCCATAATTCCCTACCACGTTCCTCTGGTTTTCTCTCCATGCACACGTTGTTCAGCCCCTCAGGTGCCTAGTTCCCTACTACCCACTTCCCTTGGCATGGCTCTCTCACTGGTGGCTTTGGTCTCATTGTCAGCTCCTACTTCCTCTGGTGTAGAGATGGCTCCTGGTAGTAGCTGGCAGCTCTACTCTCACTTCTCGTCCTATAGGGTGTGTCTTCATTGCAGAGTGTACTTGGGTCTGGGTGCCTAGAAATTGGCGTCCAGGCTTTCCAGGCCCGTCTGCAGAGCCACACATGACTCGTTACTGCATAGTGGTGTCCACACTGGTGCTGCAGTTACCTAGGTTTGGCGCTAGGATTTCTGGAGGCATATCCTAGAGTTCTTAACATCACTTACCTGAGCCGTCCTAAGAATTGTTTCATAGTGTGTTGTGGAAGAACTTGTCTGTCCTTCCAAGTACCTGTGCAGAAGTGTTCCTAGTTCACCAACATATTCAAGATGCTGAGATGCTTCCAGCTCTGCATGTTCCTCACTTCTGTCAATTCCAGCCAGTGTCAAGGCATTGATCCAGTACAGGTTGGTGAGCTGTTCCTGCTTTGGGCTGCACTGTTATCATGGCTAACTTGGAAGATAATTTCCTGACATTCTGAGTGCATGTATCTGCACATGGCAAACTCACCATTTTCCCTGAGGACCTGATTAACCTCTTGAGCTTTTGGTGCTCAGGACTGTGACCCAGATAATAATAGATGTTTAAGATTCACTACCTAGTAAATAAAATCCTCAGCACACAACACATAAGAGTCCTACCAACTTACCCATTTTTGTCAGGTAAGAGCTTTAAGATACTATTTCAAATGTTTAAAAGAAGAATAGCATTTATCTGTTAGATTTTGCTAAACAGAAATCTTCTATACCCAGTTCCTTTAGTGGCTCAAGCCCTAACTTCAGTACAGGCAGTTTTCTCTTAATGTATAACATTTCAGACAGACCCCAGAGACAGTTAATATACTGAAGCAATAATTCTTTACAAACATTATGAGTGGAATTCTCAAAAGTGTTCAGCTTGACCTAACTCTCCCATTTAATTCAATTTACCATTGACATGGCATACATTGAATTCAATGGAAGCAGAGTCAGGCCAACACTGAGTGTGTTTGAAAATTCCACCCTATATCACTCTGATTTCAGGAAGACAAATTTGGTCTTACAATTTGCATTATACTTAGTAATGCACTGCACGCCGATCAATACATGAAAATACCTATAAGTTAGTGATGGGCTAAACCCAGTTATTAAAGCCAGTTATTTATCCATTCTGTTCCTCTAACTTTGAAACTCTGAAGGTTTAGATAAAATGGAACCCACATTTAAACCATCCTTGCTGTTGATTTTGATAACTAAAAGTAAACCAATCAAATTTTGCAAAATGCACACCACTCCAATTTTGATTATCTCTGTTCCTTCAGTAGGGACACATAGGTGTAACTTGCCCTTCAACTGGCATCCAATAGACAATTACTTAAGTAATTGGAGTCAAATATGCAGATGTATCTAATTTGGGGGGTTTTCATGTCTGGATGCCAAACTTTGGGTGACTATCACTGAAGTCAATGGGAACTGCGGATCCTTGACATCTCGGAAAATCACACACACATTTTCGCAAGTTTGGCACCAAAAAACTGAGGACTTCAAAATTAGTGAATGCTTCTGAAAATGTTGGCTGTAGAAAAATAGTAAAAAGGAATTTCTTATCTGGTAATTCCATCAGAGGCAAAGACATTGTTGTCCCTACTTGGCCAAAAGTGGAGGAAAGTGTACTCCCTCTTCTAATTATGATTATGTCTTCATATCTTAATTTTAACATAAAATGCATTTTGGTAGTCCACTGAAACTTAATTCTAGGTGTACAATTCCACCAACGAAAGGGAGATATATGTTTTGGATTAGACATATAACAGGTACTGTATGGGCACTGGACGAGCAACCTTACTGTTTACTGTCCTAACAATGTGCCTCAACAGTAATTTTGTGGCCAACCCCTAGAATTTATAGAATAGGTCAGTTTCCAGGTCACTTTAATGTGGTGTATTGAAATCTGTATTAAAATTATAAACTATCACTTTAAATGCTCAGGCAGTTTTCCTGGTCTTGCTTGCAGGCTAGGGCACTCTGTAGTGAAACATTTAATCTGGGCGTAGCAGAGTGAGTCTGCAGACAGGCAGTTTAGAGTAAGGTGGGGTGAGTTGTGTGTTTTAGGGCGTAGCCTGTTTTCTCTCTCTCTGTTTTGGGCTTCTTATGCATTATCATTCTGCATTCTAAGAAACAAAGTAGTATTACATTACAACCTTCCAGAAAGAGTATTTTATGAGGTTTTTTTAAATCTAACTTCCCTGTTTGTATGCCTTGAAACATAACAATTAGCCTCTTAGATAACAAAAGTGCCCACAAATGCTAATTATGAAAGTGGGTTTTTGGACACTTGTACACTGGGAAATGAACTGAGACTATTACATTCATTTCACATAGACTACTAAAGAGTTAACAAATGGCAATTAATTTTGGATTGTTTTAGTGCCTGGACAAAACAAAGCTTTCCCCTTGTCTCAGCCAAAAAAATACTCCACTTTCCCCTGTAAAAATGGTTTCTTTATTTCAGTCTCATACTGCTGCTATTAATGTTAATTAAAATATAATTATAATATAATTGACATGCCCTGAGCTAAACTATCTCCAGGGTATGGGAAGAGTCAAGCAGAGCAAGCAACATTACAGCCATCTTCCCTCCTTCTTGTTCTATGGTGGTGATGGCAGGTTTAAAATCCCCCTGAGACTCCACAGAAACCCTTCAAGTAGAAGCTGCTTAGATGATGCATTAATTCAGCACATCTTGTGAAGATGACTACTCCCCAGCCAGAGTCACTATTTTTTGGTCTGGACTAAGTTGTGTAGCTTGCCTCCTCCGCTCTGTAGGAGCAGTCACTGTAGCTTTTTTATGCCATTTCAACTTCCCCTTTGACATCTGACTTTGTGCTTTGGGGGCTCTGAATCATCATCTCCATGACAGGAAGCCAGCATAGGCCCTGGGGTGAATTTAGCCCTAAATATACAGCAATGGCAGTGTAATCTCTTTATCACCTTTTTCATCTTCTTGGATGTAATTTAGCATCAGGCTTCACCCAACACAGCAGCACCTAGTTTGATTTGTCTGTTTTATTTAGATAGTCATTTCTCTTTTCTTCTCTTCTACATTTGGCATGTCAGATGGTCAGATGTATTACAGAATTCCAGAGGTGCATGAAGTAATATAACATAGGAAATATCCCTCGGCTTTCGTCTACTCACATCCAAAACTAAACATAAGTAACGAGGTTAAATATTCGTTTGAAGTCAGCCATAAACTTACAGAGATTCTGAATCATCCAACTGAACAAGGATTCATAAACCAATGGTGAATGCCATAAAACTACGCTAAGAAAAGTGACATTACCAGTTTGGTATATGTATGCTGCCTGACTCATCCAAGTGGGCACAACTAATATTTACCTATTGAGTGAATGCAAAGTGCTTCTATTCAAAAGGACATGCTTCCCCTAAGTGGGTTTGAATACTATAGCAATGACAGTACACTTAAAAGCAAAAAAAGACATTTAGCCTTTCAGCTGCCACGACTTTATTTTGTAATATTGCTTTCCACTGCTTGGGGATTCTCTTTTGAGCCTTTGAAACCTTATCCTGTGAGGGTGCTGTGCAACCTCAACTCCAAATGAAATTCTCGTAGACTACATGGGAAACTGGAGTTTCATGTTTGTGGAATGTATGAATTGTTGCTCTAATTTTCAATGTTAAAATTTTCCTGCAAAATAAATGCAACATATTTTTGCACTCTGACAGTGTTAAATTCCAGTCTCCCATTAAGGTATAATATTGTATCAGAGACTGATGCCAGGCATCAGTTAGAGCAATATATAAGGAGAAGGAATACTTACCCTCCATCAAAACCAGCAGAGAGGATGTGGAGTTGCAAAGCGGAGGCTGCAATAGCCTAACACTTGTCCCTTTGATTGTTGTGTGTGTGGGACAAGGACAATAGACTCTGTGTAGCAGCAGATTCTCTGGCACTGCTGCTATCTGCCCTTTGCATGCTGATATGCAGAAAGCCACCACACTGCTGAGCTCTCCACAAGTTCTATATGCAGCAGAACTACATCAGTTCCACTGCCAAGAGAACTTCAGTGAAACTGGGAAAAGATGTCTCTAAGTGCCTGATTTTGATCATCATTAATGTGCCCTCATTGTGCCATCATTAATGTACCTTTACAGAGAGGCCAGTGGGTCCAGTGAATGGGATGATTTGTAATTAGAATACATCCAGTTTACTTCTGCTGTTTGCCAACAGTATTGTATTTCCAGAAATTTTCACCACAAGCCACCTAATTCTATAGTTACCAAATGCCACCATGCAATAAGCTGTGAGGGTTTGATTCCATAGCCTATTGGCAACTATCCTCATGGACTCTTCTGAGCAGCTGTTGGACATGCCATGAGGAGTGTATGCCCATAACATCATTTTCTGACCTCAGGCATTCAACTTCCATAATCTGAACTGATCAATATTCAGGGGTCTCAATCTGATTTTTGTCATGAGTTCATTTCTCATTTAACCGCAAAACTCCTGAATAGACCCACTTTTTCAGTTTTGTCTACACTGAAAAATTACATTATATTAGAATACAGACTTGAGCAGTCATAGTAACTAACATGAAATTAAACACTCAGGGTAGATAGGGACTGTCATGTTTAACATCATGTCACCAGGTCATGTGGTTGACCCTAGAGCTCATGACTGAGAGCTACATTCTCTCTAACATTGAGTCAGTTACCACTACTCCTCAAGATTGCATGCTAACATGATGTAATTTTCCAATGTAGACAAACCCTATGTGCGAGGAGAGCCTGGCTTTGTATTCCTTTCTCTACCAAACTTGTACAGTATTGTCAGCTCTTGTGATTTTATCAAGAGCCTTGCAATATTTGTTGTTTTTCTGTAAGTCCCAGATCTTGGAATCATAAGTATCTCAGCTTCCATTTAAAAGAAAGTTTCTGGCCCTCCTGGTTGCAGAGAAAAGCTGAAAAACATGAACCATGGGTATTCTGAAGGCTCAAAAACAAGAAGGCAAATAAAAAGAACCCAACATTTATTGTTTTTAAAATATCATAGGTATGGAACCAATCTGATGATTTTTTGAGGTTTTGACTCATGATTTTGGAATGCTTGGGGCTGATAGTACTGTTTACTTTTCAAAAAGATGAGCAAGGTTACAAGTTCACATTAATTGAATCTCTTATATTCTTCTGCTCTCCTCATTTTCTTTCTGTTGGAGTTTAGGGATTATCATTCTCTTTCCATCCTGTGTATAGTATAGTCATATATAGATATGTGGTACCTTTGCAGTATTTGCTGAGAATAAGAGGGATGGCTGGAGTACTCTCTGCCAAAGTTAAATCAGCTGGGAGCGGTTTTATTTTATGCCAACTGTTAAGACACTTTTCTACCATCATGCACTACCTCTAATTACTCCATTTTCATTCCCACCACTTACACGCTACGTGTTATATGGGCTTATCCCACTCTTATCCCAGTTATGTCAGTTCTGACTCCTGTTTTTATACCTTGGCCCCACCTACATGAACATATGCCAGAAGGTGCACTCAACTGCACTAGGTCTCAATGTGGCCCTATGTTTGTATGATAAGAAGTTCCAGGGACTTTATACCTAACCTAATCTTACCACCACCTAATTAAGAGCCTGTTCCAAAGCCTAGTGAGTCTTGCTGTTGACTTCAGTGGGCTTTGGATATATCCCTAAATCAAGTATATATGTTAGTGTACATATTCCTGCAGGTGCAAACTGATGAAGCCCTAAAATCCATCTAACCTGACAACTCAAAATACAACCAGACAACTGTAGATTTTTACACAGATGTTTGACTCCTGAAATAATAACCAAAGGGGATAAACCTGTTATGGGCCCTTCTGAAACAGCTGAGATGAAGGGGTATTCAGAAGATGACCTAATGCATAAAATTGGGTAATCCCCATCTGTGGTAGATGGGGATTCTCAACTATTTAAAGGAAAAACAAGAACTGAATATGAAGATAAACTCCATGCTCTGTCTAGATCTCAAAAACCTCTCAAGCTTGCAAGATACTGTAGCCAGATACTCTGCAGTATGTTAAGTCAGTTGTTCAACGAGCTGCTAATGGAACAGAAGGTTTGGCTGTGCTCCTTTTTTAGGGAATGGTGAATTTGCTTGATAGAATACATAAGTTTGGCAGGAATTCTCTTCTAAAACCATCAGGACAGTCAAAGATTTCAAGCTATTATGCAGCAAAATGGTAGCACAGCCCATGAACTAAATGGAAGAAATGAGGAAAAGTTATAGTTTGTAAAAGTACTTTGACTCTGAGCTTTATTTTGCATTGTTTTCTTTATTGTTCTCCATATACTTATATAAACTTCATTCTTAGAAACTGAACCTGTAGTGTTTGTACTGCAGCTAGACAGTCTTTTGTAAGCAGTAGGTCATAAAAAAAAAAAATCTTATGACTTGCCCATTACTAATGGGGTACAACTTCTAATATTGTTGAGGTTTTTAGTTCTTTATATGTCCTTTATTGCCATATTAACTAGATTAAAATTTGTTTCCCCATGGAGAGACTGGAGATAAGCCCAGTGATTCCCAAGGTAGGTATAAACCAATAAATCAGGAGGTAATTGAAATGGCTTACAAAAAAGGAATAGTAAAAGTCGATCCGAAGAGTTTATAATAATAAAAGGGTAAATATTAAAACATTTTCAATTAGCTGAATTCTTCAGGTTTTTTGGCCACTGTATGTTCTTGTTTTATGTATTTTATTACAAGGTTCTCTCGTGAATAAATCTCAGGTCGTTCTTTTGCATTAGTTTCTGCTGATTTCTTCCATTTTGAAACAGTAACATTTTCTGTGTTTTTATTTCATGCTGTTTTGTATAACCTTAAAGTCTCTCCTGATAAAGCCTGTGAGGCTTGTTTTGTTCTGTTCTATAAAAACTCCTACAGACTTAGGACTACATCATAACCTCTGCTGTGAAACCCACAACTGGGGACTCTGAGGGAAAAATCATCAAGAGGATTCTCTGTGCAGATCCTCACTAATTGTTCCATGCAGGAAGACCCGGTTTGACCCTTAACAGAACAAGCTGTAGACAGAGCCACCCAGGCAACCTGCAGATTCTGAAGACCATGGTCATCTATTGGAGTTGCAATACTAGGGATTCCCATGGTGTGGCTTCCCAGGGGAGAGTGGCTGTTTTGAAAAATATAATATAACCCATGAATTCTGCCTCAATTTCACAGAGCCAGAGGAGGTGAGTTATGATGTTCAGCATAACGTTCATGGAAAACATGACACCTTTTTACTGGGTCTCCAAATCCTGACCCTTCTTTCATAGCAGAAATTTACAGGTTCTTCTTGGGTCAGGGCCTTTTGCGGTTGTAAAGGAAGTGGTAGGATTTGGCCCTAATTAAATCACAAAACATACCACAGTAGCCATTAATAGGCACACCTGTTGGCAGTGTCAGTGGAGAGGCCAAGGACTAAATGGGCATAGAGTTTGAAATATCCTTTCATACAGAGAAATAGCGAGATTCATTAGTGGCATAATGTGTGGAGGCTTGCATGGCTGTTGTTGGTACATTTATTTGATGGAAAAAGAAGTCTTTAATCATCAGGGCTGTCAAGCCAGTTCCTTTCAAAAGCACTAAATTCACATAAAGAAAGCTTCTGTGAAAATATCATACAAGTATGATCTTTCCTGTACATTTTTCTTGGAATATTTTTCTGTAGGTGCTCATAAGACTTTATGTATGAGACTGTGTCATAGCATCTCAGGCTTTAGGACCTTCTGTAGTGGCACAAAGTTATCCTTCTGTTTACATCACATTGCAGCCATTTCACCAAGATAACAGGCTGATTGGCTTTATGAAGTAGGAGAAAGAGCTCAAGGAAGGGAACAGAAGAGGTTCTGAGAGTAAACCAGCCAGAAAAAAAATCTGGGCAATGGCCTGCGTTGCCCTGTTTGTACGTATGGTTCTCCCTTAGAGTGGTTACTTTTTTTATTTCTAAAGCTACAAAATATAAGGAAAGCCCAGAAAATAGATGAGTTTTCAATAAGAATCTTTCTGGATGTACTGTGTGGGAACCACACCCATTCGGAAAGACACATTATATTGAACAGGAAGTCAATAAAATCCTCTCTCCTCCTTTACAGCTTCCTGTTAAGTAATCTTTATCAAAATACTGCAATTATTTTGTGAAATTGTAAACTTTATTCCTCGCAGTAATATCCTTGAGATTCCAGGTCTTGGACCAGATAATGTATAATACAGAAACTATTCTTTTACCACAGAGTAATAGACAGTAACTAGAAATGAGTCGTCCTGGTTGCTCTGAATATTAAGTATTAAATAGACATCCACTGCTAGACTGGGTATTTAACTACCTAGCCTACTATTGGCTTAGTTTAATTTGTGACCATCACAAATGGCTCTTGACTGGTACTCAGTTTCTAAACAACCCTAACTGTTGTCCTTAGCAAAAACCTTAGAGGGGAGAAATCGGAGAGAGAGAATAATTATTAAGCAGAGGCAGCCTTGTCTGGTTAGAAGTCAGGAAACCTGGATTCTACTCCCAACTCTGCAACTAGTTTGCCATGTGACCTTCAGCAGATGCTGTACATCATCTGTCTTCGAAAGGCAAAGCAGCTGAAGCATATAGGTGAATCTGAATGTAAAGAGCTCCATTCACTACAAATGTACCTCCTTGTGGTGAGGTCTGGGAATTAACTTTCATCCCATATGGTACCCCCTCTTGTTGGTTGCTCATGCTGTGGTCCCTCTCTCTCTTCACAAGTCTAAGCGCTCCCTCTTGGTGACTCAGCTGTCCAGCCAGGTCACTATACAGTCCCCTCATCCAGAGTATCAAAGTTCCACCAGAGAAGCTGTCCAGATGCCACCTCAGACAATCTTGCATTCTGCCTCTAGCGCTTGTGCCACTTCCCAGTGGCTGGTAGGGAAACCCAGGCCCACTCTCAATTCTGGGTTCCAGGCCAGGGGCCCTATGACTAGCAATCTAGCTCAGCTCACTCTCTGTTGTTGTTGTTTCCCTGGACTCCTTCCTACCCAACCTCTCTATCTCTCCATTTACCCCTGGAGCTTCCTTTGCTCCCCATGCCTATTTTTAGCTCCTCTCAGTCTCTTGCTAGACTCCTTAATATAGGGCCGGATCCCAGGGCTTACTCTTCCCCTGAACTTCCTCCTGGTCCCTCACCACCTCCCTTTCTCTCTAGAGAGTGATTGCAGACCCCTTCTCTGTAGCTTCCTCTTTTTTCTTTGTTTTTTTCGCACAGCAGCCTCATCGTACGAGGCTACGACCAGCACTTTCTTCATTCATTTTAGCCAAGATGATGATTTATTATTATTATTATTTAATATCCTTTCACTTAGTCTAGTATCCTGAAGGAAATTAGCAAGGATCTTTTTGCACTATTCCATTTCCTGACATTCTCACAAGTCCTTTTAGGGAAAAATCTTTGATTCCAAGCCAACTCAATTTTTCAAAAATAAACTTTCTTTTCCATAGCATATTGCCCACAACGCCATGGAACATGATCAACAGTTTCTTTGTTGGAGGACAATGGAGGAGTTCAGAATACTGCTAGCTCAGCAGCAGCACAGCTCTGCTGAAACCTAGAGGGTACTAGCAGAAAGGCAACAAGAGGCTCAGCTGACTTCCCAACAACAGCAGGAGGTTCTTCCGCTGCAGCAGCAACAGCTCCAGAAACACCCACCTCAGGCCTGGCAGAGAGCCCAGCAACCACTACAGCACCCAACTAAGCATGACCGTCATAGACATCAAAAGGGAAGGGTGGGATGGGCCCGCCAAGGGGTTGCAGCTTGCTGGTGAGGCTGGAACTGCAACTGTGGCTTGCCAGGCTAAAGGAACAGCAGCAGTGCCTGTTACAGATCCTGCAGGAAAGAAGCAGCAGCAAGGATTACAGGTAATGAATAGATAAGAGAGTTTCAGTGGGCTGAAGGACTGAGGCCCAGCCAAGAGATGTTATGATTGTGGACAGATGGGACACTTAAGTAGGGCTTGCCTCCTGGGTGAACCAGGGGGAAAAGACAGAGTTGCTGGGGCAAACTACAGGAAGAGCCACAGAAACTCCTCCAGGGCTGAAGAGGTAGGAGGCCCAGTTGATGATATGCTATGCTTATGGGCAATTTGGACATATTAGAAGGACCTGTACTTATGTAAACCATGATAAGAGTGACACAGGGCACGAGAGGTATTGCATAGGCCCTGAGGGATACTCTCCCTATTGTCAAAGCAACAGCAGCACTGTTATGTTTTTCTTGTGGGGTGACAGGGCATTTAAAACAATATTGCCCGCTTAGAGAAATCAGTGGCAACAAGAGGGAGACCACAGGATCAGGCAAACCTAGGATAGACAAAGGAGGGACAGTGGAGATGTGCAGGGCCAGAGAGCATGATTGCATGTTGGGATGGTCAAGGGCCTGCTTTTGCCCATAGTTCTGGGGAGAGACTGAGTGAGTTTCTCAGCCCTCATGCAGGAGGGACTAGGACAATAGCCCAGGACCAACTGGGAAGGATGTAAGGATGGAAAAGAGGGACCAAGAGGAAGAATATGATTTTTCCCCAAGGCTTGAGGGACCAGCTTAGGAAATGCCAACAGGAGATGGACAATGTAAGAACCTCACTGCGGAAAATCAGCCAACTTGTCCAGGTGGAACAAGAGTTGGCCTGGGAGGAATTGGCCCAGGAAGAATTGGCCAAGGTCCAGAGAGGGAAAACTCAGCAGGCTACAGCAGGACCCAGACAGAACCCCAGGCTACTGTGGGAACCCAAGATGGACTACCCATTGAAAAAGCTAGCAGGCAAGACCTCTCCAATAGAGAGAGGCCCAAGAAGGGGGCTGAGGCAGGCAACAGGACCCCAGGATGGGGAAAGAGGTAGTGCGGGCTTATTTTTATGGCCCCCCTCCTAGGGGTTGACGAGCTGACAGTCACTGGAGTTAGCAGAAAGTGAATTGAAGTTGCAGAAAGGATAGCTGGCCACAGATTTCCAGTTCACTGAGCAGGAAAAACAATGCTTGCTTACTCATAGTTCATGAACTTGAGACTGAAGTAGAGGCTCTGTATGCAGGGACGGACAAACCTAGGCATGCAGAGACCTCAAAGTCCAGGAGACTGAGATGAGGTGAAGAGATTGTTAAAAGCTCTCCAGGCAAGAGAGGCCTGAGCGAGAAGACCCTGGTCAAACCAGGACAGAAACTGGAAAAGGTCTCCAGGCAAGAGGGGCCTAGGAGAGAGACCTTGACTAACCAGGATACAGACTGAATAGCTCACCTGGGAGAGAAGACCCTAACTAAGAAGGGCAAAAGACTTGATAGAAGGAGATATAATCCTCAACAGAACCCTGTAGCGTGGCACTAGCCCCACTCCTGAAAAAGGTAGGCTGATTGGCAAAGTGGGTGTGGCTGCAGCTGTGGCCAATCAGGCCACAGGGGGCCCTGGTAAAAGGGCTGAGGGTGGAGCTCAGTCAAGTCTCTCTCTATCCTTGGAGGAAGAAGGACTTGGCTGCCTGGGAGCTCAGGGAACAGAGTAGTGCTGGGGAGCTCCAGCCTGGTAAACCCCCAGACTGCAGGCCCTGAGAGAGGCCAAAGCAGGTACTGGGGTTGCGGAGGTGCAGCTGGGGGTTAGGCAGAGGCAGCTGGTCCAAACCCCCCTTGCCAATGATGAGTGGCCATTACATTGCAGTCCTCCCCAGGGGAATGGGGGGGCTAGATGACTGGCAGTAGCCACTGAGGCAAGGTGGGTGTAGAGGGTTGGGGGTTCCCTTGGAGGGGAAACCCAGAGAAAGGGGGTACTGCTTGGGGCAGAACCCTGCGGTAGAGGGGCACCGGGGTCTGGGAGGGACATGGGGCCTTAAGCAGGCGAGACACCGCCCAGCAGAGGGCGCTCTGAGGCTGGAAAAGGGCTAATTCCCAGATGACCATCAGGAGGTGCTGCACCAGTGAGTTGCGCTTCGCTACAAACCCCCACCCCCAATCCTTTCCCCAATTTAGTTGGGTGGTGTTTGAGTGACCACAGCACCTGCTTGTTTACTGCTTGTCACTAGCATGGCATTGTAAGACACAGCTAAGGGAGGAGTGTTAAAGGGGCACAGGAGTCCCACAGTTCCATGCTGTACCCCAGGGATCCATCACAATCACCTGGATTCTAATGGCTGTAGCAAGAGATACCACTGCGTAATGCGTGGGCTAAGATCCTTCATTGAGTTCAGCCAGGAGAGAGGTGCATGGTCAGTTATTAGGCAGAAGAGCTGCCCACACAAGTAATATTTTAGGTTAGAATCATAGAATATCAGGGTGGGAAGGGACCTCAGGAGGTCATCTAGTCCAACCCCCTGCTCAAAGCAGGACCAATCCCCAACTAAATCATCCCAGCCAGGGCTTTGTCAAGCCTGACCTTAAAAACTTCTAAGGAAGGAGATTCCATCACCTCCCTAGGTAACGCATTCCAGTGTTTCACCACCCTCCTAGTGAAAAAGTTTTTCCTAATATCCAACCTAAACCTCCCCCACTGCAACTTGAGACCATTACTCCTTGTTCTGCCATCTGCTACCATTGAGAACAGTCTAGAGCCATCCTCTTTGGAACCCCCTTTCAGGTAGTTGAAAGCAGCTATCAAATCCCCCCCTCATTCTTCTCTTCCGCAGACTAAACAATCCCAGTTCCCTCAGTCTCTCCTCATAAGTCATGTGTTCCAGTCCCCTAATAATTTTTGTTGCCCTTTGCTGGACTCTTTCCAATTTTTCCACATCCTTCTTGTAGTGTGGGGCCCAAAACTGGACACAGTACTCCAGAGGAGGCCTCAAGAATGCCCAATAGAGGGGAATGATCACGTCCCTCGATCTGCTGGCAATGCCCCTATGTATACATCCCAAAATGCCATTGGCCTTCTTGGCAACAAGGGCACACTGTTTACTCATATCCAGCTTCTCGTCCACTGTAACCCCTAGGTCCTTTTCTCCAGAACTGCTGCCGAGCCATTCGGTCCCTAGTCTGTAGCGGTGCATGGGATTCTTCCGTCCTAAGTGCAGGACAGCCCATTTTACTGCCAGGGCCTCCTTCTCAATGACCAAGTAGGCTACCTCCTGTGGGAACAACTTCCTGCTAAGATGGAGAGCAGCATATTCTTCACTGAATTCCTGAGATGCCTCTGATGTCAGACTCAGGGCAGTGTTATCTGTTTGGAGAATAAAGGACTTCAAGAAGTCTGGCTAGGATAGAACTGGTTCCTGGGTCAACTGGTCTTGAAGTGTCCTATATGCCTCAACACAGCTATTGGTCCACCAGACACTTTTGGGGCCATCAAAGGGGCAGTGATGGTGGTAAAGTTTGGGATGAATAACTGATAGTGCCCCACTAATTCTCAAAACTGCCAGTCTTGCCTCTTGGTGGAAGGGATGGGGCAGCCCACTAGGGCATGGACTTTGTCCACCAAAGGTTATAGCTGTCCCCATCCCCGAGCATGCCCTACACAGATGATGTGATGTTATCTGGTTAAAATATGACCATATAGATCGTTGTTGCAATCACTATTATATATTTGCAGCAAATCTTGTACAAAGGTTGTCAAGTGAGGTGTCTATGAAAAGGTTATGATTTGCTGGTTATGGTTATTCTATGTGTAAGTAGAGTCAGAATGAGCTCTACCCTGACAGCTGGTGGTGAGCTGGGAAAGGACTTCGGGGCTGATCTCGTTTGCATGGGCACACCTACCCTGCCTAACATGATGAACTGCCTGTTCAAATGGTCACTTTGGCTGCTGTGGGATTCCCAATCTCTTTGTTATTGGGACGGGAGTAATAGAGAGTTGTTATGTGAATCAAGGACAGTAGAACTGTACTTTGGCATTTTATGATGGAGGGACTCTCCTTCAACTAAGCAGCACTCGCTAGGCAAGGGACATGGGTTCCAAAACCCAGTGAATTGAGAGAGGCTGGGAACAGGTGTGTGTGTACCTAGTAGTATGGACCTGCTTTTGAGGGCCTTAAACACTACTTTGACCTCTTCACTGTGTAATAGAGCTAATTTTGGCTCTATTAGGAGTCTTGTTACATCCTGCAGAGCTGAAATCACTGATACCTAGGTCTAATGCTTAGACCAATCAGCACTGAGGTTCCCCTACTACCAGCTTAAAATCACTGAGAGCTGTGTTAAGGGGGGCCATGAAGACAAATTGGTGAGCGGACAGCAGGGCAGCTGGCGGGGTGGAGCAGATAGCAGGGTGGCTGGCGGAGAGGCGCAGCTGGTGGTGAAGACTGCAGCAGAACCCCATGGAGAGGCGTGGCTGGGAGGTAGACTCTGCAAATGAACTTCTGAACTCTGGGGGGCTGCACTGACCAAGGACAGAAATTGGGGTGGGGGGGTGACTTTGCCAAACTTACCTGGGGGTAGGTCTTTTGCTCATGCTTGGTGTTATGAATCCTGTTTCTGGTGTTTCCCCAACATAATTCCACGTTGTTTCCCTCCTTTATTAAAAGACTTTTGCTACACTCAGACTCTGTGCTTGCAAGAGGGGAAATATTGCCTCTTAGAGGTGCCCAGGAGGGTGGTTTGTAACTGTCCCAGGTCACTGGGTGGGCACTTGAGCCGGTTTTGCATTGTGTTATTGAAACGGAACCCCTAGATACTGAACCCAGCCCTTGTTGCTGCCAACTCTGACGGGCAGAAGGGTTACATATGTGTATGCATGTATCATTTTTATATTTGAAGTTGGTTATATACCTGGATTTCAAATGTTTGCTTCTGGGGTAATGCCCACAAGGTAGGTATTGGAGGGACTATTCAAATTGAGTGGCCCATTGAAAGAACATTTAACTGACAATGGACCATGGGAGATGTCTATCTACACTTAATGGAATTTCCTGCTGTGACTAGGCAAAATGCATGGACATGGGACTTGCCCATGTGACTCCAAACTCCACTGTGTTGCTGTAATTTTCCACAGTAAGAACAATGGGAAGCCCTCCACATTGCAAAAGCTATAAAAGGCCCTGGAAACACCTCCATTTTGTCTTCAGTCCTGCTTCTTACCTCTGAAGGAACTTTGCTACAAACTGAAGTTCTGAATAAAGGACTGAATGACCCATCCAAGCTGTGGAAGTATTCCAGAGACTTGACTTAAGCCAGCAGTTTATTCTATCGTTGCTACAAGCCTGAACCAAGAACTTTGCAATTACTGTATATAATTCTTTTAACTAACTTTAACTGACTTTTCTCTTTATAAATAAACATTTTAGATACTAAAGAATTGGCATCAGCATGGTTTTTGGGCAAGATCAAAGTTATATATTGACCTGGGTTTGTGGCTGGTCCTTTGGGATTGGAAGAACCTATTTGGTCAGACTGGTTATAAAGAACCACTCATCTCTAAATCCAGTGTTTTTGGTGGTGACATAAGAACTGGAATGCCAAAGGAAACTGCTTTTATGACTTGTTAGCCAGTGTGGTGAAACAGGAGTTCACTTTTGTTGCTGAGAGCCATAGTCTATGGGGATTAGCCACCAGTCTTGGGGTGTGTCTGCCCTATTTCTCAGCAGTTTGTCCTGAATTTGGCATCCTGAGTTGTGACCCACTGAGGCACGGTTACAGATGACTTCTTGGGTGGCCAGTCAACACTTGCTTGAGTTGGCCATCTAACCTGCCTCTCTGAAAACCTGCAATATTGCAGCCATACGCTTCATATATTTTTTTTGGTCCAGCTCTTGCTGTAGATGATATCATTGTAGGTGGCTGCGTATATGCCATGTGGCCATAGCACTCGGTCCATCTGATGCTGGAAAGTGGTGGAATCTCCATAAAGTCTAAAAGGCATGGTTTCAAACTGGTATAACCCCCACAGTGGGGGGAAGGCAGTTTTTTCTTTAGATTTAGGTGTCAAGGGGATTTGCCAGTATCTCCATCAAATTGAGGGTGGATATATACTTAGCAGCCCACAGTTTTTTCCAGTAGTTGGTCAACCCTAGGCATGGTGTACAAGTTGAATTTTTAAATGGCATTCATTTTCCAGAAGTCAATACAGAACAGTATTAACGCATCTGTGGATGTGCAGAATTCATTTGCTTCTCTTATGAACAACCCATGTATTCTCAATGCCTCTGGAGTATATTATATCCTGGTATATTGAACACAGTTTACTTATCCCACGCTTCTTGCACACACTACATTAGGCTTTATCTCCATTTCAAAGATGGCTTTCTTAAATTTCTGTCCATGCATTATTAAACCTATATGCATTCCAGTAAAGGATCATTAAGACCATGTTGTTTAAGATGTATTATTGCTTTCATTTAAAATGGTGTGAATGTGGTCTATCTTCAGATATATTTCTGCTGCTTTTGCTACAATTTTAATCATTTCATTTTTCCCCATCTGTAAGGTGCAGTTACTTTTGTAATGACCACTATGAGTTTCTCTTCAAGTAACACAGCATTTCCCATTCTACTCAGTCTTCTTCGTGACCAGAAATGTTTTCTGCTGGCCGGAACATCATTTCTCTTATTGAGTATTTTTTTCTTCTATTTTCTGCAGTGGATATCTTATGGTAGCCTCCACATAGGATACCTTTTTGAATGTTAATTTTTTTAATTTCTGTAGCTTCTGCTATTGCACATTCTTTATAAGCTGCACTGTGCTTTCCCCCGCAATTGCTGCATTTAGGTTCTGTTCCTTCTCTACACAGTTCTCATAAGAATGATTGATTTATTTTTCCCCCCTCCACATTTACTGCCCCACTGTTCCCTTACAAATGACTGCTGCATGTCCAAACCTTTGACAATTATAGCACTTCACAGGAGGAGAATATATGGTTTCTACCAGAAAGACTAGTATCTCATTTGGACCCTATCCAGCAGTGTCCCACCTTTAAGTATTATCATACAGCCATAGATGTCTGGTTTTCTCCTCTCTCCTACTAAGTAGAGGGTTTAACAAACAATACTTTATCTTCCCTTGTATTCTTTTTTTTTATCTCCTCCTCAGACAATCTTAGTAGCACTCCCTACGTAGCCCTTCTTGCTTCTGTCTGGAATTTAGGCAGTTGACAAGCAAGTTTCTTTTTCCCGAAAACATACAAAAAGTTAAAAGAATGCAGGATGAAGATCTAGTGATTGAAAGTACACATAAGGAGCAAGCTGGAAAAAAACTTGCTAAAATTGTATGTCACCAACCCTGCTTTAATCCGGTCTGTCATTTTCAGGGGGTTAACATCTCCTATTTTCACATCTTCTGTCACTGATTTGACAACTTATAAAATGTTGACTTATCTTTTTTTATTATTTTCTATGTATTCCTTCAAATCATCACATATCAAGTCTTCCCCTTCCCCCCCCCCCCCCCGTCCAATCTGAGATCGTGCCTCAGCCCCTGCTTCTCCTTCATTGTCCAAGGCAACTTTCTCTTTCCCCCCACTATGTCAACTGGCAGTTTGCATTCAGTCTTGTTTCAACTAGGAGCCAGTTGCAGCCAGCCCAGCCACCAACAGCTACGTCTCTGACCAGCCACCATACTGGCTTCCAGCTCAGTCAGGTCAATTCAGCCTCAGCTCCAACTCAGCTGGTCCTCTCAGCCCAAACAACCCAAGTGCCAGTCAGTATTCTTTTCAGCCAGCCTCAGACCAGTTTAGGCCCTACTGCTCTCACTTCCTAGTTTTTATAATCTGTGTCAAGCTGTCTAGAGTGGCTCAGGAGTATGAGTACCAACCTCAGGACAGCCTGTTTAAAAAATCATGGCACACCTCAAATTGATTGTGCATCTATACTTAGATTTTACCAACCAAGAATCAAGTGTGAATTCCTCAGGCACTACAACAGCCTTAACATGAAGTCAGACAGTCCCTTTGGGTAAGCTTGCCTTTGTGATAGATGGTCCCTTACCCCAAAAATCACAATGTTCAAGTCACTCCGCCTACCAAAGGACTGGTCATTTACTCCATCAGTTGCACCTTAGATCTAACACCAAAGATGATGCTTGTAGCCAATTGGATAATAAATTAGTTAAATATTTAGTTAAGAAATTACCTGCTATAACCTAGTAAATAGCTTAACATACACACACAAATGAGTTACAGCCTTAGGTTTCAAAAGGTGATAGTAGCTCCTGGGCTATGCAAGCTGTGTGGGTCCTTTAGGGCTAGCGTAGGTGACACAGCTGGGGATCCTTTGCTTATGCTTAGAAATCTTTACCACTCAGACTCCAAGCAACATAAAGAGATACAGTTCCTTCTTGTCAAGAATTTTTATTCCCTTTCCTCAGAGGTCAAGCTGATGGCATCAACCTGTACATCTCCCCTTCATGGGCATAGGGGAAGCAATCAAGAAAATCTTTTGTCCTCTGATGCGCCACAATGTCTTGTCTGGTGTCTATGGGCCTCCTTTTGTTGGGCAGATGACACCGTATGGAAAACCATATTTCACTCTTGGTAATGCTTCTCTCCTGGCTGTAGAGCTTTACAGTTTCAGAGAAAACACTTATATCTATATTCCCATGGGAAGAAGTAGTATTTCAGTGAGATTAATGCATGCAGCAATTTACAAGCATTTCATGAAGTCTAAACGCATTTTTTATAAATCCAGTACCTATTTTAACAATACTAACACAAAGGTGAACCAGATTGGTTTCCAGCTATACCTTTGTCAGTATTCAGTGAGCTGGCCTGAGCTGGTACCTGATGCGCCAGTGTCACAAGTCTATCCTAGCTCCTGGGATTCTTCTAATATTGGGCATCATCAATTCCTGGCTCCTCTCCAAGTGCAGCATGTAAGGTTAGTTGCCCCTTTTGCACCCTGTAACACTATGGCAATATGTTAGGTAGTGTCCTGCAAAATCTTTGGAAGATCTGATTTATGTATGATTGTAGGCCAGGGATTGTGTGTAATTCCTACAGGGAGAGTGCCCACAGCTCCTCCAGGAACTAAGAAGTGGGGAGTGATCAGGCAAATTCTTCCAGGCTGTAACACCTTCAGAGAGGTACCACCACTTCCAGAAACTCTGCTTCAAACTAGATTCCCCAGAGACCCACAAAGAAAGGACTTTTAAATTAAAAAAAAAACCCTGACTATAAACTGACTCAGGGTCTTCTTTCTAATCCAGCAAAGGCACAGGACCTTCTGTCCACGGGAGCAATCCTTATGGAAGGTTTAGAAGGACTGACCCCTGGCAGAGCTCAAGGTTGGAGCTGGGGTGATCTCAGACAAAATTACTCTTCAGAAGACAACAGGCTTCCTGATTTGAAATCTCAAACGGGTCTGGGACGACGAAAATTAAAACAGGCTCCGTGGAAGTGCCCCCCTTTATTTGTGCTAAACTGCCTTTAGGGCCCGGCTGCCCCATGACATCTCAGTATTAGGGGCTTTCTTATGTATGCAACTGTACCCCTGCCCCTGAGAAGCGTCCGGGTCGGTCACGCTTGCTTTCTGGTCACCCCATCTCGTTAATTCGCACTGGGCGTGACGCAGAGACAGGGAACGACAAACAGTTCAGTTCCCTCCTCCCCCCCCCCCAAGAGACACCGACACGCCCAGGCAGCCGCTCCGCTCCCGCGCGTAATAACGGACAAGCCGGGCAGGGTGACAAGCGAGCACCAGTAAACGTCAGCGGCCGCCCCGCCTTCCCCCCCCCCCCCCCCGGGTGTGAACGGCGGGCGGGATGAGCCTGTTACTATAGTAACTGGCCCGGGCCAGGATGTGACCCGGAAGTAGTCTCTCAGCCCCCCCCCCCCGACTGAGGGAAGGGCCGGGAGGTCAGCGCAGGGTGACGTGTCTGAGCCGGAAAACCGGAAGTCGTGGCTGCTGAGGGAACTGAGCCGTGATGCCGCTGCGAGGCCCACTACAGGCCGCCCGGCGCCCCCGCCCCGCCCGGTCGCCGTCGCTTCGTGTCCCCGGGGCCATGGGTCTCCCGCGGCGGCTGCTGCTGCTGCCTGTGGCGCTGCTGGCGGTGTGCGCGCCCCGCGGCGGAGCCTTCTACCTGCCGGGCCTGGCGCCCGTCAACTTCTGCGAGGAGGGCAAGGCGACGGCCGAGTGCAAGGTGAGCGGCGGGGCCGGGGGCCGGTGGGAAGCCCGGGCCGGCCTCGTCTGCGCCCCACGCTAGGGCTGAACGTGGAACGCCAGCTGTGGGGCTGGGGCCGGCGCTGGGCATCGGGGGTCGCTCCCCTGGCCTTGCCCCCTGCTAAGCGGGGCGAGGCGAGGCGAGGCTCCCGCAGGAACCCTGCCTGGCCCCCGCCAGTGTTTGGGGTGGGGCTAGGGTTGCCAACCTTCCAGGATTGTCCGGGAGCCTCTAGGTTTAAAGATTAATCTTTAATTAAAGATTGTCATGTGATGAAACCTCCAGGAATATGGCCAACCAGAATTGGTAACCCTAGGTCTGGCTGAGGTGGCCCCTTGCCAGGTACTTCCTCTCCTTAAGGAGGGTCTTAATGAAGTGTCAGGCTGGTGACCGGCTATGTGCTGGGGGGCTCCTGCCAGGGCCCTTGGGTGCCTCTATGTCAGCCACATATAGGGTGGCATCTAATTTAGAGCTAGACTCCTTGGTAATTGCCCCTTCTTGGTAAGGGTTAATTATTACTTGCAGTTAAACTAAACAGTACAGCCTTTGAGATCTCCCCTCATTTCACTGTAGTGCCAGTGGAATTGGTGGTGCACTGTGAGCTCTCTGGGTGATTGATCCTGGCGACCTAATGCTTGCCGCTGTCACAGCTCTGCTGGGGTGTGAGATTTTCCCCCAGAAGTTCCTGTGATCCATGTCTTTTGTAGATTTTTTTTCTCTCCTTAACATGCTGTCTCTACTTCATTAGTATTTCTTCAACACTAATGCTGTGCTTGGTGCTCTGCAAGACTGCTTTTAGGGTTGTCAATCCTCCAGGATTGTCCTGGAGGTTGCAGGACTACATCCAACCAAAACAGGCAACCCTACTACCTAACCAGCTTACAATCAGGTGCAATGGGAGACAGCATTTTTACTGGCATAGATTAGTATTTGGGCTTTGCAGTATTTGTGAAATAATAAGCAGACGTACAATGCAGAAGATGTGGCTGTCACCACCTTGATCACTTTGATTGCATGGAATGAGCTGCAGAATTTTTTTTTTTTTAATGAAGCCATTTTATAGCTGCTAGGAGTTCAGGCAAGGATGATTATGATGGGGGAATATATGAACAGCTTATTTTTCCTGTTTAGCTGTATAAATGTCAATGTTGTATTTCACATATATATATAATGTGTGTGTATACATATTAAAGAATTTTAGCTGTCAAATATCAACACCACAGTGGGGCTGTGATGGAAACGGTGGTACCATGATAAGAGTGAACAGATGGACTACTACTTCAGTATATTATTCAGGAATATATTTTCAGTTCTGCCTGGTAGTTACTAATTTATAAGGGAATTATGAAACTTTCTTTTTTTTTTAACCATTTTGTTTTTCTTGATTTGTTTTCTCCAGCTGTCCTAAAGACTTGCAACAAAAATTAATAGCATTCTGTATTATTATCCATTGAATTCTTTTATGCATTCCCTTCTAAACTAAATTTTAACAGAAGTTAATAAGTTACTGACTTTTTTTTTTAAACTGGAACTTTCTAAAATACATATACCTGCTTTGTCTCTTGAGTTCTAACTTCAAACTAACATCTATTATCAGTGATCCTCTTTTTGTAAAATTTTTGTTTAACCTGTGTCCAATTGTAGGGGAGAGATTTCTTTATTACAAGTTTATGGTGATATCATGAGTTGAAATTACACTGGTCTGTGTTTTGAGATTAGAGTAAGCAGACTGAGGAACCAGTATAGGCCTAACATAGTTTTAAGGTCTTGTATCTTACAAAGTCTCAGGGTTGGAAACTACTGTTTCTTACTTGCTCGGGTCTCTGCTTTCTTATAGTATAAAGCACTAGACCATGGCCCTGTAAGGAAGTAGGGCTGTTACTTACAACTGCAATTCTGATTAGCATCTTTTACATCAAAAAAAATGTACATTTATTTGATCCAGTAGCTGCTGAGTCAGTGGATCAGGGAACAAACACATCCCTAGTTGAAGTAACTTTGATGTACCAAAATAAAATATAAAATTAAATTCATATGGACTGAGTAATTATCACAGAGGTGTAGTAATTTTATATTGTTGATATGCTGTAAAATACAAGCCATTAATAACCAGTTCATAGGGTCTAACAGGTACTTCAGTATTTATCTTTGTAGCATATCTTAGTTGTCAAAATATGGTAGGTCCTCTAAATATGTTGCAAAGCAGGACTGTGCCTTGAAGAGTTTACCATCTAAGACCCCAAGCTTCTAAATAACTCTCTAGGCAGACCCCTTTATCATAACGTGGACATACCCAGACACCCCTGCCGAGCCTCACCCAGTACATCCCGAACCCCCTTAGCTCTCCTTACCTGAACCCCACCCCACTGAACCTCAACCCTGCCTCTGGACCCACACTGCACCCAGGCGCCCTGCCTCCGGACCCCCATCCCTGCACCCAGACCACCCCCTGCTGAGCTCCCTGCACTCAAACCACCACCCCTTGCCCCATCCTGAGCTTGTACACCCAGACCCCCACGCCACTGCCCCCCAACTAGCTGCATCCAGATCTCCACCCCACCAAGCCCCACACCCAGACCCCTCCGCTGAGCCCCAGCTACTTTCACCTGGAAGCCCCTGCTGATCCCAGTGCCCCTGCACCTGGAACCCCACAACGAGCCTCTGTACATCCAGATCCCTCCACACCAAGACCCCCAACTGAGCTGCCTGCACCTGGATTGTCCCACACAGAATATTCTCACCCCACACTTGGATCTTGCCTGCCCCACACCTGGTGTGCCTGGCGCAGAGGGGCAGGGCCCCAGGGTGTTTCTGGGGCAGGCCCAGGCCTTGTGCTATGTCAAAGTCAGGTGCATCCTCGCAGCTGAGTCGGTGTCCGGGGGGTGGAGGGGCTGCAGGGTGATCTCCCACCTTCGTGCAGCCAGTGGCCTGTGCTAACCACTGCCATGCTGGTGCCTCTGCATTTATTTATTGACAAAAATTCTGTGAACAATATTTTAAAATTCTGCAAGTTTTAATTTTTTGCCGCAGAATGCCCTCAAAGTAATTCTCCAGATGTGGTGCATTTGCAACACTATACTTGAAATTGCTAATAATTTTACCCTACAGTAAAATTATAATATTCTTTCATTTAGTTTTATATCTGTTTACCACACACTGCCCATTTGTTTATTCCTTTCATTCCATATTACATAAAAAAAACCTACACTGAAAGCATGTTAAGGTTGCAAAGTCAGGTACTCGGCGACTAGCAAGTGCCAGAATTAAGGCTGTTTCCAACTTCCATTCTGCTCCCTCTATGTTTGCTTTCTGGTGCAGTCTATAGTTACAGAATTGTTACTGTTTTTCCCCCACAGGACTCCTGCTTCATTTAGTGAATGGGTAGCTATTCAATATTTCTTTAGTCTCCTCATTCAGTGCATCGTTCTAAGCCTAGTTTAATGCAAACCCTGTACTGAATACAAAATTATTAATTTCCTCTAGGATGTTTCTCAGGTGCTGTCACCACACTGTGCTTTACAAACATTAGTACATTTATCTTTCCTGTGAGATTCGATTGGCGTATTCCCATTTTACAGGTGGGAACTGAGGCTCAGCGAAATTAAGGTCAACATTGTCAAAAGTGTCTACTAATTTTGGGTGCCCCCGGTGAGACACCTTAGGGCATGGTTTTTCAGAGTACTTAACATTTTTATAGCACTGCATGTGTTCAAGGCATAGCTACGATTGACTTCAGTTGCAGTTATGAGTGCTCAGCACTTGTGCATATCTAATGCTTGGTATCTCAAGGTGGGTATGCAGAAAATGAAGACCATGGAATTAGTGGCCAGCTGTGAACATTTTTGTTTGTGAGTGGCCCAACATCACATAGGAACTCTGCTTGTTGCAGGAATAGAATCCAGTTCCCCAAAGTGGCATTCAGCTTCCTTAACCAGGAGGCCATCCTTTCACTTACTGTATTCCCCTGTCTCATTCACTACACATCTTCCAACTTCTGCAACAAATGAGGCTGATGTCCTACAAACAGCCTAATTCACTATCCAACTATTCATTCCCAGAGTGTCATCTAATCTGTACGCTGAATGAGGCAGGGATACAGGCTGGATGGGTATGTGGTTATGTAATAAGACTGTATCATTCATACAAGGGAGTGGAATTAAGGGTGCACAGGCAACCTTAATTTTGGCACTTCCTACCTTTTATGAGTTCTTGACTTTGCAACCTCAATGTTCTTTTAACATAGTCTGTCTACGTTGCCCCTCAGTTCAGACTACAGGGTGCGAATAGCAGTGTGCACCTAAGTGCTGCGGTATAACTCTCCCATGCGGACACTGCGAGTGCAGACGTAAAGGTCCCTTGTTCACGCTAATGTAGTTGTATTTGAAGAGGCAAAGTTCACATGAGGGATTTACATCTCAGCACTTCGGTATGTGCCCTGTAATCTGAATTGCAGAACAGTGTAGACATACCCATCGTTTCTTGTTTTTGTGAATTTCTGAATTCAAAACAAAACTGAAAAACAGAAATTCTGTCTTGTGAATACCCAGCTTGGGTCATCAGCAGGTTTCAGGTGTTCAGATCCACAGCATAGATCCCTAATGGTACCATTAGTAGGCTGCTATCATCTATGTGGATGAGCACTAGAGAGGAGATGTAACACACTTTGCCTGTGAACGTCACAGCTATTTGCTGACCGCAAAGAAATATTGAGACTCTCTCCTGGGTTCAATTCCAGATTCTGTATGGGGGAGTGTGCTCTAGTAGCCACCCACCTTTCTGCTTCTACCCTGTCTCCCCTCTTAACTATTTACCTCTCCAGCTTCTGCCCATGCTTTCCCTCTATCTTGCTTCCCAGGCTTAAATTCTTGCCCCTTTGCATTCCAGTGTGGTTGCTTTCTCCTCATCTTCAATGCCTGGGTGCCAGCTGGGAGAGCATTCAGAGCATAGGGTAGAGCAGGGGTGGGCAAACTATGGCCCATGGGCCGGATCCGGTCCACCAGCCATTTTATTCTGGCCCTCGAGTGCCTGCTGGGGAGTGGGGTCTGGGGCTTGCCCCGCTCCGATTCTTGGGTTGGGGGCTGCTCAGCATGCGATATGACCCCCTCCAGCTCCTACATGTAGGGGCAGCCGGGGGCTCTGTTCCGCATGCTGCCCTGCCCCAAGTGCTGCCCCTGCATCTCCCATTGACTGGGAACCGCAGCCAATGGGAGCTGCAGGGACGCCTGTGGATGGGGCGGCTTGCAGGCAGAGCTGCCTGGCTGCGTCTCCACATAGGACCCGAAGGGGGGACATACCGCTGCTTCCGGGAGCCAATTGAGGTAAGCACTGCCCCGAGCCTGGAGCCCTGCCCCACCCCCAACCCTCTGCCCCAGCCTGATTCCCCTCCGAACCCCTTGGTCCCAGCCTGGAGTGCCCTCCTTCACCCCAAACCCCTCATCCTCAGCTGGAGCCCTCACGCGCTCTCCCCCGCCCCTCCCCCGCTGCAGCCTGGAGCCTCCTCTTGCACCCTGAACTCCTGACTTCTGTGAGCATTCATGGCCCGCCATGTAATTTCTATACCCAGATGTGGCCCTCAGGCCAAAAAGTTTGCCCAACCCTGGGGTAGAGTCTCTTTGGCACATGTGAAGTCTGCTTAGTGTGTAGGAGCTATGAGGGGATGGAGCATGGTCAGTACAGATGGAATCTTCAGAGAATTTAGCTGCCACTTTCTAACAAACCTTTACTGTGTGTGAGATCTGTGATTCTCACACCCCATCCTACAGGGGCTTCTAGCTTGGCCAAACTTGGGGGAGTTTTCATGGGAATGGCAAAAAGTGCAACCCTCCTAACAAATTTGACATTCCTGCTGCAAAGCAGCTTTTCAGTGAAACTTTTGTAAGAATTTCTTTAACGTAGGCAAAACAATGTACTTTTTCTGTGCCACATTCTTTGAAATGTCTGGTGCTAAGTTGAAACTTTAAACAAGCAGGAAAAACAAAGCCCCAATCTCTGCCTCTTGCAGGCACCTGGAATGGAAAATTTTAGCTCAAATGGTTAGTTTGGCAAAGTTTTATACAGTAACTCCTCACTTAACGTTGTAGTTATGTTTCTGAAAAATGCAACTTTAAGCAAAACAATGTTAAGCGAATCCAATTTCCCCATAAGAATGAATGTAAATGGGGGGGGGGTGTTAGGTTCCAGGGAAAATTTTTTTTGCCATACAGTGCTATATTTGGGAGGTGCCCCCCGCCTTACCCCACACAGGCACAGCCCACTGGCACTGGAGGACACTGAGGCAAGCAAGGAGGCTGAAGGTGCTGTAAGCTAGGAGAACCATGTTGCGCTGCAGCAGCAGCTTCCCCTACTCTGCAAGCACCAGGGGTGGACGGCTTAACCCTCGGCCCACCACTCCACCCCTTCCCCCAAGCCCGCACCCTTAACCCGCCTCTTCTTCTCCCCCCCCCCTTTACTTTGCATACTGCATCCTCGCTCCTGCCCCCTCCTTCCCCCTGCCTCCTGCCAGTGGCAATCAGCTGGCTTCTGGCATTCAGGGGGCAGGAGGAAGGGGGGGAGGAGCGAGGACTCGGCGCGCAGCCTCCCCCTTCCCTCCCCTGCCTCCTGCCCGCGGCAGTCAGCTGGTTTGTGGGGCTCAAGAGGGAGAGGGAGCGGGAGCCTGCATGCTGAGTCCTCGCTCCTCCCCTTCCCTCCTGAACGCCGCAAGCCAGCTGATTGCCGGAGGAGGGGGGGAAGGTGCTAATCTTCGGGGTCTGCCGGCGAGCGGGAGGCGCTGTGTGTGTGGGGGCTTAGGGGAGCTGATGTGGGGGCTGTCAGCTGTGGACAAAGCAGGCAGCCAGATGACATTATAGCAAAACATTGCACAACTTGAAATGGAACATGTTCTGTAATTGAGCAGGGACATAAGATCGAAACAACGTTAAGCGAGAGGACGTTAAGTGGGGAGTTACTGTAAGTACCTGAAAACAGGGTCTTATAATGGAAAGCATTGGGCAGCCTTAGCTATGGGCAGTGCTTCCAGGTCAGTCTGTAATCATGCGTGTTCTTTTAAGGCTTTATTCAGCAAAAGTTGTCTTTATGTTTGCAAATTTTGCTTCTTCCTGTATTTTGAATGTAATTTGTTAGTGAGATAGTAATAGTTTAAGCAGTTAAATCAACATGTATTCGTCATTCTAATTCAGAGGTACCATTCTTGAGCATGATTTTCTGCTCCCTTGAACTTTGGGTAGTCACAGCTGTGCAGAGTGGATATGAAATGCTATCTTTCTGTGATATTGGAGAGCTTTACATTCACTTTGGGCAGGTGTAATTAAATACAAAGTGCAAGGCAACTTTTTTTTTGTAACTTTGATAGTGGTCATTAAACTTAACCCCAAGTCATACCTAGTGAAACAATTTTAGTGTAATTTTGCTAATTGTGTCTTAACTTTTTTCAGTCTGTGATAGAGCTGTTTGTGAACAGACTTGACTCTGTGGAATCTGTTCTTCCCTATGAATATACTGCGTAAGTGTACTAAACTTTGTTTTATGTGTAACTTCATTTGCCAACTTTTGCAAAAGCCAGTCTCTGAATGGTTTTCTTAAAACATTGTGAACAGAGATCCAATTTCTAGCATTTCTCCAGTGCATAGAAACCATTTATTCTGTTGAACAGGTTCCATTTGTGAGTATTTTATAACCTAAACTATATTTGTGAATACCGTTAGTTAGAAAAGAATTTTTTACTTTCTAGTGCTAGTAGTAGTCATTCTGTAGGTCAGAGCACTGCTGCTGTCTTGATTAGCCTGCAGCCAGATGAATTAAAATTGTAATAACAAATGATATGGGATGGGGGATAGCAACAATTATTTTAACGAAGTATTAACTTTAAACACTTCCCTGCTATGTATCTTACTAGTACAGAATGGAAAATGTGTGCAAACTGTGTTAATGCCATCACTTCAAAGAATGCTGCAGTGATTATTATCGAAGGGCGTTAAGTGTGTGTTAGTTTTTTTTGCATTTTAATGGGTGCAAGTACGGTGTATTGTGATTCAGCCATGGCAATTCTGGGAATTTCCCAGTTAAATCCAGGGGTCAATAAAAGCATAATAACCTTGATTTTAATTGGTTCCCATGTGCCAAAGGGGTCCTCCATATATATGTTTTCAAGTAGCAGTCCAGTGTTGTCCTTTTCTTAAAGCAGTTATAGATTTCTAAATGTGTAGATTTAATAAATTCCTGGCTAAAATCCTAATGTGTACACTGATCTTCCAATGCATTTAAGTAAGTGTATTATTAAAGTATCTGTGTTTAATTTAAACTGAATTCTGAAATATTTGAAAGAGGCATTTTTAAAATAGCAGGTGTTGATTTTACACCTAGAGTCTCTCAGATTTTGGTAAGAAATCACTGAACTCTGACCAAAAAAACTGCAGGTATTTGTCTTAGATTTGGCTGGATGGGAAGATTAGGCTTTGTTTGTACTATGTTTACATTTCAATCCTTGCTACAGCTTGCATATTCTCTAATTTAGGTTCGATTTTTGCCAAGCAGCAGATGAGAAACGTCCATCTGAAAATCTTGGTCAAGTATTGTTTGGAGAGAGAATAGAACCATCACCATATAAGGTTTGTGCTCTGCTAAAGGGTTTTCTGCAATAGAAAACAGAAAATTTGAAAGTCAACAAATTAAACAATTGTTCCTGATTTTAAGATACGTAATAGAAATTTGTAAACATAACATAGAATTAAAATACATGCTTATCAGATTTTTGGATGGTTCTCTTTCTGAATGTTTTTTTTTAAATAGCATCATGTGACAGAAGGTATAATGTGTCTAAGGGTGTAGATAAAATTGAATATGCGGGGATCTCTGTGTTACACAATTCTGTAGCTGTGGTATTCATTCCTTGTTTTCCTGAATCTATATAATTAAATTTTTCTCGCCCTTATGGTTGTAGAGAGAATCTTGAAAACTTGAATCAAGTGTCAACTGAAGCGATGTTGTCTTCCTGTATTTTCAGAGAGCCTGAAACAATAGCTTTGATGGATGTGAACAGTTCTGTTAATCTCTGGCAGGGTCTTGTGGATGCCACTTTCGTTGAGCTGCAGAATTTGGCAAATTCCTGAGACCCCGAGTGCAGGCTTTTTTTTTTTTTTTTTATTTGTCATTTTGTTGAAAGGTCTCCTTTTCCTGCTGGGACCTGCCTCTTGCTCTCCAGCTTGCCTCAAAAAGCAGGAGTCCTGCTTGAAGCTGTAGAGTGGATAAACTATCAGTGTAGGTTTTGACCTACCTGCTCAATATTGCCACTGCTCAGATCCATGGAACATTTAAATAGAAAGTTTAATATCATTGATGAAAACAGTCAATGAATATTACATCAATTTATATATTTCAGTATTGAGGGTGTGTGTGTGTGTCTGCGAGGAAGGTAGAAATAAAATATATTATTGCAAGGAGGTCCAGGGATTCTTGCTGTAGAGTACACAGAACCTGATTATATTATATTTTTAAAATAATACGGGATAATAAACATAGACATACAAAATACCAGGGTGTTAGGGTTGTCTGCTTATGGGTTAACCACATAATTATAATATATTAAGTTTTTATGGGATATATTTTGTTTAGTTTAATTTTAGTATAGAACAATACAGATTGTGTTGAAAGACTATTCAGCTCAAATCCTGTCTCATTTTCTTAGTTTACATTTAAGAAGGAAGAGAAATGTAAATCTGTTTGCACAAAAGTGTATGACCCAAAAAAATCAGAGGACAAGCAAAAATTGGACTTTCTGAAAAAAAGCATGTTGTTGAACTATCAGCATCATTGGTAAGTTTACTTTTTTTAAGATTTAAGAGCAAATTGGTTTATTTAGTATATTTGTATTAATAACTATTGTAAAATGATGGTACAAATTCAGCACTTCATGTTAACTGATGGAAATGGGAATTCTTCTGGTCTGTTCTCGTGCAGGGTTGGGGTGAGGAATTAATGTCATGTTACTTCTACATGCTACTTCCTCTGCTTTTATTGAAACATGCCACTCATAAATAGAATAGCTCAGCTGTAAAGCTTATGGTTCTCACTGTACTTTCTGTCTGAAGTCTTCATGCTAAAAGAGCATGATTGTTAGATATGATTGTTGGTTTAAACCTGCAGAACTGTATGCTACTCTATGTAGAGGTCATGTTCCCTCTTTCTTGAGGGAAAACCTTGATTAAAGGACCTCCACGCTCTTTCTATGGCTCCCCTTTTGTCCTGGTTGGGAATACTTGTGCTGGAATCCATGTGTTCTGGAAGGAGTGGGTTCTGTTGAGGGGATGAACAGGAGGAAAATGTAATTTGTAAACTTTAATGCAGAGGTTCTCAAACCAGTGGTCCGTGAGCTCCATTCAGGTGGTCCGCGGATAGTTCCCTCTAAGGTGAGCTCCTGGGCAGCTGCCCACAAGGCAATGAAGGGCCACCACCTAATTAGTGGAGGCATGCACATGTAAAGTGAGGTGGTGGCCTCGGGGGGGAATAGGGGGCAAGTGGGAGGGGGGTAGTGGGGTGAGAAGAGGGGGAGGGGGGAATTTGGGATACACAGGGCTGTGGCAGCCAGAGAAAGAGGTGACTTTCCCCAGCTCCAGAGTTGCGGCTGCTGGGGAGAGACGGCCCTCCTTCCCAGCCTCAGCTCTGTGGCTGCTGTTGTGGGGGAGAGACCCTCTTTCCCAGCCCCAGCTCGGGGGCTGCTGCGGTGGTGGAGAGAGGCCACAGCCATCGCATTAGAAAGGTAAGACTACTGATATTAAAATATGAGTTTTGTGCTTTTATTTGTAGAACAAAAAACGTTTATTAATCGTTTCTTTTATATAGCACTTTCCATCCAAAGCGCTTTACAGTAGTTAACTAACGGTACAAACAACATTTGGAAAGATCTTTAAGTGGTCTGCCGAGACCCTCAGCAATTTTCGAGTGGTCCATGGAAGAAAAGTTTGAGAACCACTGCTGTAATAACAGGAAACGTACAGCCAGTAAAAGTTAAGTGACAGATGGTCAATGAAAATTACAGATTTATCTTTATATTCTATAGTTTGGAGGAAGAAGGAGGATCTCTGACTTGCGACAATCACATAGTCTATGTAGCCAATTTTTTCACCCTTCAATTCCCTCTGTTTATCTATTTTTCTCATTGTGTGTATTTCCACAGGATCTTAAATGATAGGCCCATGACCCTAATGAAGGCCTCTTGGTGCAACTGTAATAATAATAAAAAAAACCCCTATGCATTACAGCTATCAAAACACTTTTAAAAATTTGTTTGTTTTTACAGTGAATAGGAAAGAACCCCTGAGTTATGGGGGCTGCCAGAGGTGGTGGGGGAACCCCTGCGCAGCTGCCCCGCTTCAGGTGGCGTGGGGATCTGCAGATCCCCGTTTTGTCCCAAATATTTTTAGTAAAAATCACAGACAGGTCACAAGCAAAAAAGAAAAATTCACGAAAACCATGACCTTTCTTTTTTGCCTGTGACCTATTTTACTCAAAATATCCGACACAAAATCTTAGCCTTGCTAATGATTACATATTGCTTACCTGGGTTCAACAGTGCCTCCCAGACTCAGAGGTCCTTGTCTTGAGGAACTTACATGGACATATTAACAAAAGGGCAGATAGTGTTAAGAGTCAATGTTACAGCTGTGATAGTAAGCATGTTCCTTGTTCCTTTATTATTGTATTTTTTTTATTATTTTTAAAAGGCTGAATCCAACTCTTAATGAAGTGGACAAGAGTTTTTCAGCTGTGTTCGTGGGAACTGGGTAGGGCCCCTATGGGGTGGAATAGGACTTACAGAAGTTAACTTTTAGGCAATATTTGAAAAAAGGAATAGGTCAGAACATGGTGGACCAAGTCAAGGATGGGGTGCCACATGCTAGTGCAAATGAACGAGGAAGCATACATAAACTGTGAAAGACAAATTAATTTTATGAAGACTGAAGTTTTACATTTTGTAAAGTAAGAGTACCAAGTAAAATTTGAGAGGGGGTTTAATGTGACTTGGTCCTTCTAAATCTGAGTGTAAACTAAGTTACTAATTTGGGTGTATGTTTAATAATATTTGCAGTCTGGATCTTGCTTTCAAAACTTTGTAGGACTGAATTATGTTGGTCTGGCACAATCAAAGATGCAGCCTGAAAAAATGTGCATCTTCTGTGTCTAAATGAAAGAGTTAATTTTCTATGGCTGTCATTCTGGCACTTTCTAAAACATTAAATTCACTTGTTGCTAAAACATTTTCAAGTATTGTCATTTGAGCCATAAAAATGAAGAGCTACTGAGTGTAATTGCAGACTTTCCTTTTTGCAACTTCAGAGTGAGTTAGCATAATTAACTACTCATTGTTCATGGAATCTGAAGTAGGATTGTTTAACAAACTATTTTTCAAATTTGAATGCAATGGAGTGCTTCCCCCCTCAGATTAAATATTTGAGTAAATTAACTTGTATTTTTCAACTGTAGTGCTGATATCACCAGTACGTTTGATGGTACAAATAACTTGATAGAATTTTTTTAGCCCAAACAAGATGCAGCTGCACGGTTCAGTAAAATATTTCCTTTATAATATTATCCTCTCTCTTTGTCAGTTTAGTCTATTTATTGCCTGTTACTAATTAGTCTGCGGGCGTACTTCAACCCTCTGTCACTGTCTTAGAATTGCAGGGAAATTCACCTGGATATCTCTCATGGTAGTGCAAGGTGCCCACAACTACAACTCCACAAAAATGGCTAGTGCAGCTTCAAATGGCAGTGGCACCAGCAATGAACAAGGCATGACCAGGGCATACAACTGATGTGGAAGCTGCACAGGAAATAAACTGGATTAGCATCAGCACTGTTACCTTTATCAAACAAACCTGTAATCTCATCAGAGAAAGACATTTAAGTTAGTTTGATAGGATCTATTTTCCAGGTTGATTTGCATTAATATTAATAGAGTCCCATTTCAGCCAGGCCATTTTTTTTTGCACAGGACTGATGTCAGGCTGACAGGACTATAATTACCCGGGTCACTATGTTTACCTTTTAAAAATATTGGCACAACATTAGCTGTCTTCTGGAACTTCTCCTGTGTTCCAAGAGTTATTGAAAATCAGTGTTAACAGTCCAGCAAGCGCCTCAGCCAGCTCTTCTAAAAACTCTTCGATGCAAGTTATTTGGACCTTCTAATTTAAGTGTCTAACTTTAGTAACTGCTGTTTAACACTCTCCTGAGCTACTGTTGGAATGAAAAAGGATATCATATTATATGAGTACATCATCTATCTTTTCCAAATACAGAGCCGAAATATTTATTGAACCCTTTTTTGCCTTTCCTGCATTACCAACAATTTGGATATCCATTTAATAATGGACCAGTAGCACTGTTGAGTCGTCTTGTTTTTCATACACTTAAGCAACCTCCTTATTGTCGTTACGTCTCCTGGTCATAGGTTTCTCCTTGTGTCCTTATGTTTCCCTTATCAATTCTCTACTTAAGCTCCTTCTGAACTCTTGGATGTATACTGTGTGGGCCTACTGGTGTAGTGTTTTTTTTGTTTGTTTTTTTGTTTTTTGAAATAAATTTGTTTCAGTATTGCTACTTCTGATGCATCAATCTTTGATGGTACTTCATCTTTATTACCAGAAGAAAGTTAGACTACATCATCTGCAGGAAAAACTGTTCTTTCACTTATCCTAGCCCTGTCAAGTGAGGGGAAGAACAAACTAAAGCATAATCTGATTTCTAGCATTGAGGGTTGTGAAGATAACGTAACCTGCCAAATGTGAACAAAGTGTAGGAAGATGCAATGTTGTCTTCTGAGGTCTGTAAATGGATCACTTTTAATCATTTGCCACTGATATCTGCCCAGCAGCAACAACATGGTGAAATGAATGGGACTCTGGTCAGTTTCACAGCTGCTCTTCGGAGCCCTGTGGGAATCTGTGGAAACTATACATAGTCCTGCCAAGTACATGTTGTTGCTGCAGGCATTAAAAGTTTACTTGCGGGGAAATAGGGCCACCCTAAAAGCACTCCTCTTCCCAGTATCTGGGGCGGAAGAGGGGAAAGCACCTTGTTGCTCCACAACATTGGTGGGTATCCCACCCTTGTTCTATCAGTTTCTGGCCAGTAGGAGATAAGGTTTTTTTGGTTTTGGTTTTCCCCGGTCCTGGCTTCCTACCTACTTACTGTTGGAGGTTATTCTCCAAGCTGCTAATGGTCTTGGGGGGATATGCTGGCTAGTAAGAGTCCTCTTTTGCTTCTGCTCTGTGTCAACATCAACATGGAGCTGCAGGCTAGAGACTTCCCTTTGTACCTGAGATCAGAGAGAACAGGCTGGGAAGAACAACCTGCTTGGTCTGCTCTTAGGAATGGAGGACTGTGTAGCAGTGAAGAGGAACCTGCTAAGTGATACAGGGAGAGAATTAAATTGATTTATTGAGGTGTGGTTTTGGGGAGGGCATGGTGATGCAGGAAATGTTCTCTAGGACTTTTAGATTTAGTCCTTGGGTGAGTAGGTGTTGGTGACCCTTCCTTTTTTTCCCTCCCTCATACCCTGATTACCTGACTTCTCAGGTTGGAGCAGCCAGTTTGTGGTGCCTTGGGAGCAGCAAATTGAATCTCCTGATAGAAGTTCATGGGTGAATTAAACCTTAAGTACTTTTTTCTACCCAAAATGGTTTAATGTCAGTGTAATGCGAAGAAAATATATGGAAGATACTAAAGCAAATACCTATCCTATTGGCTTTACCAGGGCTTCCTGGAGAATTGGTCCATGAAATCTCTCTTCCATAACTTTTTTGTTTTACTGGGTATCTTGGGACACTGTGTTTGTTAGCATTTCTGGCTCACTAACAATAAGACACTTAATGGTAAAGGTGATTCAATAACTCAGTGCATTTGTACCAGTATGTAGCATTAAGACACAACAGGAAGTTTTATTTGTCCAGTGATGCAAATAAAGTTACTGCAGCCTTGTGTCTTCAGCCACTTAAGACATATTAATGGACCAGTAAAACATACCCTGGAGTGTTTTAATGGTGTTCTAATTACAGCTATTGAATTTTTTAAAATTCTTTTAAATGATTTCTTTTTGGACTTATCCTTCCACGATGGAAAAAACTTCATAGTGGAAAGAGGGGTGGTGGTAGACAACTTTTTTTTTTAAATGTATATTTTTGTTGTTGACATTTTTCGTTTCCATTTATGTTAGCTCTCCTGCCATATCCTGCTGTCTTGTCTTCTCCTCCTGTGGCTCGTCACAGGGGGCTGGGCTGCTTTCAAGATTTATCTATTAAGCCTAAATTGGAAACTTACTGTGCTCTTGATTTTTAGCCTTTTTAACAATAAAACAATCTTGTGAAGAGCTGCTGGAGGGAGGTGTGAAAGCAGCTGCTTTTCACCTAACTATAGTAGCTCTCAACTTTGTACCCCATGTAAACTCACTAGTTAAAATAGTTTGTACCATCAGGGAAGCACAGTTGAGCATGGTGGTCAGGAATGCACTTCAGTAAGGAAAAACACTGCCTACTCTGAGCTGCCATACTTTTTTCCATTTAACTTTAATAGGACTTCCTCATTTGTGGCAGTTTTTTTTACTAGAAAAGCTGATGCTGAAGTGGGAATTCATCTGAAACACTCAATTCAGCTTTCTTTAGAAAGTAAAAGTTGAAATGTGCCAAGGAAGCCCTATTGTGGACAGTGAGGAGGGGGAAAAGATCCATGGGGAACAGAGTGACGGTTGTGCATCGTGTACTGTGGTAGTGATAATGGCAAGGTTTGTGTCTGAGTGGAGAAGAAGGTATGTAGTGTAAGGTGACTTCATTCTTGTGTGTGGGGGGGTGGGTTGTCAGGTGTGTAACTGCTTCACTGCAAAGTTCTTTCGTGTACTACCTTCCGAGTGTGTGCTAATGAGTAAGCACAATTGAGGAGGTCCGGCAAGGTAGAAGTGAAGCTGTTGCTACTTTTGCCCTTAGAAGCCTTCTTTGTGAGATGAAATCTGACCGAAAAATACAGACTTCATTGGAGGAGGTTTTTATCAGATGGAGATGACTTATGTGCATGCAGGAGGCTTCAAGCTTAACTGATGTGTTATACACCAACTGTTACGATGAATACTAGCTAAAACTAACACAATTATTTTCCCAGAAACTTACATATTGCACCCGGTCTTCTCAGGATACACCTGTCTACCACATTTTGTGAAGAAAGGCAATTAATGTCCTTGGCAATATAGCCTAATTTCATGAAAGTGACACATTAATTTTTACAAAGAGAAATAAACTAAATTACACAGAAAATTCAAAGGACATAAAACTAATGCTGTGTGAAATTTCACAGCAGTAGGCTTTCAACTTCTAGAGAAACTGAAAATTCCCTCTTTTTAGGATCTGCTTTACCTGTACGGCTGTCACCAGGCACCTCCATTATCTGGAAATTGAGTTAACTGTCCTTGGTGCAATCCCAGCAGTTAGTCTTAAAGGAATGTTATTGCTACTTTCACACTTGTATAATTGCCAGGAGGAACACACAATAGTCATGTTGTTTTTTGCAAAGAATACGAATCCTTCAGAATTCTAGGAATTTAAAGTAGTGTTGAAGATGCAGTCTGTGTTCAGTGACTTCCCCGCCCCCCCCAAAATGCAAAGGATTACTGCAGGTTAAATAGATCTCGGACTTTTATTTTTATATTACTATGTGCTCTGTCTCTAAGTCTATTAGTGTTTTGTTTATAGGATTGTGGACAACATGCCTGTAACTTGGTGCTATGATGTTGACAACAACCAGAAGTTTTGCAATCCTGGATTTCCTATTGGCTGTTTTACTACAGAAAAAGGTCATCCAAAGGATGCCTGTGTCATTAATGTAAGTTTAAAGTATTTTTTACTAATGTGTCAATTTCTGTATTGAGTGATTATCCATATGCACGTTCCATTAATGGTGAATGTGCATCCCACATGCTCGTTTTCTGAATCTTTTGGTCAACAGGGTCCATATGGTATGTATCCACCCTCAGAGTCCTTGTGCTCTGTACAGAGGACATAAAAGGACAGAGCAGCTCAACTGCTGCTCAATTTTCTCACTGCCTCTTGGCTTTGAGAGAGAGAGTGGCTTGCTGTCTGTGCTTTCACTGCTAGCAATCTCTTGTTCTTACCACTTCTTTTAACTAGTTGACATTTCCTTTAAATTTTCAAACTGTTCTGATTTGCTCAAATTAGACTTCAGGCTCCAGGGTGGCCTCTACTTTTGTCCTCCAGATTTAAATATTGACCTTGTGTGAGGAAGCAGTGCCTGTGAATGGTCACTTCAAATGACAAGACTGCCTGGGGGAGTCTCACATTTTGGAAAAATGTGACCTCTGCAAGTCTCTCACTTCCAGAACCCAAAAAGACAGTGACTGCAGTTATTCCTCAGGAACCAGTCTATGAAATCAGCATCTGACCCGGCTTCTGTGTCCCCCTGAACATGGCCCCAAAAGGTGCAAGCACTGGTTCAGTGACTCATAGAGCCTCCTCTTCAATCCTGGCACTGAGATGGACCAAACCCATCAAGAGACCATCATCTGAGAAGGTACAGGGCGTGAGGAGTTGCAGTGGTAGATCCTCTACCACTAAAAATCTCACCTCCAGCACCACTTTTCCTCTGAGATTTCACAGCCCTGTGTAGTTCCTGCCACAGCTCACTACCTCACTTCTGTGCCTCCTCAGTCAGGAACTCGACACCTTCAACTTCCTGCTCTGCAGCCTCTGGTACCACAGGCCGTGGCACTGTCCTCAAGTCTGGTGCTTGAATTGTCACCATTGCTTCCCGAGGTTTTGGCACTGTTTTTGCTATCCATGTCACAACACCAGCTGGGACCGATGACATTCAGGGCACTGATCGACTTAATGGTTTTGCAGGAGCTGGTATCACCTTTGATAGTCACCTCCATTTCCCTAGCTATAGTGGAACTTTCCTTTAGCATGGCATCATATACTTCTGTAACCTTGCTGGTTCCACCGACGTCTAATATACCACCTAATGCAAAGTCGAATGCTCCTTTAATTCAGCCTCATCATTAGCATGATATAGTAGCGGGGACTCAGAGCACCAACATACATACTCCCCAGAACATTTGCACCACCTGCTTCAACCTCATAAGGAGACTGAGCCTCATTCTAAAACAGTTATTGGGATGTTTGCCAGACAGGACACACACTTCCCTGACTTTATGGCCCTCGGGACCATATTTATCCATGCAGTTGTGGCCATAATGTGGACCATGGTCCACTCAAAGTAGAGTCAACTACCAGGATAAATCTCACCATTTTAAAGTGCCTTTCCTGATGGCCTCAGCTGCCCAGGCTGTCCCCAAACCTCCACAATAGTACAAGGATAAACCAGAAGATGTTTCACCTCTGTGGAAACTTTCTAGGGCCTGTGGCATTCTCATCATCCTCACCTGAGGAGGAGGTAGTTATCCTACTGTCCCCTAGTTGGACAACTTTAAAGGTTTCCAAGAGCTCCTCAAAGAATTGTACAGGCCCTGCAGGTTCGAATGGAAGAGATCCAGAAATAGACTCTCAAATTGGTGGATCTCTTACAATTCGCCTCACCAACTACCAGGCCTTAATGGCCAGATATGACTTTCAGATCAACAAAAACTCATCTTTCACCAACAGTCTTCCACCTCTTATCTCCAAGGACTGATTAATGGCCTAAACTGGTTTCCAGCCTGCACTGGATGTGGCAGACTGTCTATATTTTGATGGTCACAAGGCAATCTCTGTGGCTACAGAGGTCAGGCTTCCTTCAAAGTACATTCGATGGTAGAGGGCGTGCCCTTTGAGGGGTGGTAATTATAGTTCAAAAATGGATGAGGCCCATTGCACACTGACAGACTCCAGAGCAACTGTCCAATACCTTGGGATCTACATGATAAATCCTAAAAGGAAATGTATCAGTAGTCATATGACCTACGTAGGTCAGGTCCATCACTGTTTCTCTGTGAAAGCCCTGCTGAGCTTCAGGGAAAAAAGAGGCAACGCTTCCACAGATGGACACAGTCCACTGCTGTTGCCCACTCTTCATCAGTCCAGTAGCACTCTTCTAATGGGACTCTGAGGCAGTTCAGACTGTCTCCTGTGACACCATACCTAACAATCTGTTCCATTTGGGAACTGACAAGCATCCATCACCATGGGTCAGTTGGTCATAAACATAATAACTTCAGGATATTCCATCCAGTTTCACACAGTGCCTGCAACCAACTGCCTTTTCCCCTCCTCTTCTGGGATCCTTCTCATGAGAATCAACTATGGCAAGCGATCCTCTTTTTTCTTTTTTTCCAAGCAATAAAGAGTGCCTCCTCTGTATCATGGTAACAGGTTTTAAAGCAAGTACAGTAGAACTCCATTTGTCTGACTTTCCCTTAACCAGCTCTCCACATTTACCGAACAGCTGGGAGTCCAGGGCCAGAAGCAGGCGATCTTTCCTGTGACTGCTAGATAGCGCTGCAGCATCGCATTTTCCCATTCTCCAGTTTATCTGGAGGTTTGATTATCTGATCTGGCCCTGGTCCTGATTCTAATTAAACTGGAAAATGGGGCTTTACTGTACTTCCATATTCCTAAAAAGAAATGAGGCTGGTGATCCATCCTGAAACTGAGGAAACTGAACGTTCATATGCCGTTGAAGTTCAGGATGGTGTGACAAAGTTCCTGCTCTACCTTGGTGGGTCTTGTGCTTATTGACGGATTTGCTCGCCTTGGAGCTTCACGGCAGCCCTCAGCTTGGCCATTTTTCTGAACCCACAGTCCGGGTTGACTCCTCCTGTGTCTGACCAGGAGTTGGGAGGATTTGGGGGGAACCCGGGCCCCCTTCTACTCCAGGTTCCAGCCCAGGGCCCTGTGGAATGCAGCTGTCTAGAGTGCCTCCTAGAACAGCTGTGCAACAGCGACAACTCCCTGGGCTACTTCCCCAGGGCCTCCTCCCAACACCTGCTTTATCCTCACCATAGGACCTTCCTCCTGGTGTCTGATAATGCTTGTACACCTCAGTCCTCCAACAGTCCGCGCTCTCACTCTCAGCTCCTAGTGCCCCTTGCTCCCAGCTCCTCGCATGCACACCACAAACTGAAGTGAGCTCCTTTTTAAAATGCAGGTGCCCTGATTAGCCTACCTTAATTGATTCTAGCACCTTCTTGATTGGCTGCAGGTGTTCTAATCAGCCTGTCTTAATTGTCTTCAGAAGGTTCCTGATTGTTCTGGAACCTTCCCTGTTACCTTACCCAGGGAAAAGGGACCTACTTAGCCTGGGGCTAATATAGCTGCCTTCTATTACTCTCCTATAAGCCCTCTGGCTGGACCCTGTCACAATGGTCACCCTCACCTTAATTCCCTTTCTAAAGTCAAGGTACTGGATTGCATCTCTTGCCCTCAAGATGCATACTTCCTGCAGGGTGGGATCATCAATATATATTGAAGTACCTTAGGTTCATGGTAGGCCTGACCATTACCCTGAAGAGTAGAGCCCAATACACTACTACATGCATGTAAGTGAATATCCTCAGTAGTGGTAGAACTCTTAAGGAAATCTTGGTGTGTACCCTTGCATGGAAAATTAACTGGTACAGAGGAAATATTGTCCGCTCTCAAAATCTGTTCATCACATGCTTGATCTGCTCCCTAAGCCTGAAAGTCACTAGGCAGAAATCCAACTTGACGTCTGTCCATAGACTCAATTGATTGGAATGATTCGGCACTCCACCAAGTCTATGGCTTATCTTCTCTAGGATACTTTTGAGAATTCTGTAGCTCTTATTATGCAGTTGGAGTCAAGTCTAAGCATCACGGTAAGGACTTTCCTTGCTCTGCAAGGATGAGAGGCTTCATGCACCTTTATCATGCCTCGTGCCAGACTACACCTTCAGTGCGTACAAGACTGGCTAAGGCTGGTGTACACCCTGATTTAAGCATCATGTGGACGTGCCCCTCTGGATGCCTCCATTAGTACTGTTACCTCTGAAATGGTGGAAGGACTCTTCAGACATCTAAAGCGATGTGCAAAAGGAACTCCTGCTGTTTAAAACTGTAATGACGGATGCCTTGTTCTTGGGGTGGGGAGCTCACATGCAAGATCTTCAGGTGAAAAGCCTTTAGACAACATGAGAAGTATGGATGCATATCAATCTCCCAGAATGCAGAGCTGTGTGCAAAGCTTATGAGTCCTTACTGCATTGCCTCAAGGAACAGATGATCCAAATCAGCAATACAATTGCCATGTTCTATATCAACAAACAAGGTGGGGTAGAAGTCTTCTCCCTTATGCTAGAGGAGGCATGAGCCTAGATCTCTCTTAGATAACATTTTAATCTTGTGGACAAAAAGGCCTGGTGCATGCCTATGCTGTGGTTCCATTGCTGCCCAGGGTGCTCTCCAAGATCAGGAAGGACTTGGACAAGATTTTCGTTGAAATTTAGAGGCAAATCTTAAATTTTTTTTTTTCCCTCTCCAGAGGAGAAAATGCTAGTAATCTTTCTCTTCACCATTCTTTCTTTCTTCCTTCTGAATCTGTGTTAGGGAACCACTTGCAGTCTCCCATAAAAGAAACACGTTTGTAATTTCACTTAAAAGACAGTGTCAACTTAAATTGTACTTGTCTAAGTGTTGTTTAGGGCAATATAAAGATAACTCTTAAGACTACTGTAATTGAATTATAGAAAAGAACTCTCCATTTGTTTTTTATTTTATAGTGCATTCTACTGTTTTCTCAGTATAGTTAGCCCCTTTTTTGGTATATGGGGGTCTTTTTTAAAAGAAGTGGGGAGAGACATTAGATTTGGAAAATGTGACTGCAAAAATTAATATCTGGAATGACTTCTAACTCTCTGTAACTGACTGATTTTTCAAGTTGATGTGTGTCCCTTCAGCAGTAATAGTCACTGGGATTACATTAAATATGTTTTTGAGTGCTGGCTGTGATGCATCCTTTGGCATCAGTGGATTTGCGTATCGGAGCATGTTCCTGTCAACAGATGACAGTTAACTACATCCTCTGTTTTGGAAAAGTGTTTTGGGGCTTCTAGTGTTAATCCCACCACATTTGTGCTCACACAAACTGACATTTTGGGGTGCAGTTTTTCAGACCGTTGAGAGATTGTCACTGCCTGCCCTTTAACACTGGGTACTTTAAATGCTCTGCTGCTGTTGCTGACAGCCCAGACACCAACAGCCAGCAGACAAGCATGTGGTTTCTTGAGCGTGTCTGTGCTATTCAGCCCTTGCTCTGCACTCTGACCCCAACAGCCTACCTACAACACAGCAACCCCACACTGGTCTACTCCAGACTTGGTTACTGTTTACAGGGTGACCCAACTCTTAGTTCTGAATTTTCCCAAAACGGTCTGCCCTGAAGTGTCCAGGCCTCTCCTGGAACACTCAGACGTAATAAGGTTCATTAGAGTACATTGGGATGTTCAGACCAGCTGAAACTCACAGCTACGTATCAGGGTGTTCCTTGCCATTGGGCACTGGGGTACTCGTAGGGTCTCTTACACTTTCATGGAACTGTAAAGACGCTCTGCTGCCTCCCATCCATCCAGTTTAGTGATGTCATACTTAACTAAATATTGAGAGACTTTCAATGTCTGATAAATGACTCCTCTCTATAGCTGGGTATCAGCAAGTCCGAAAGAGAATTTTAAAGACCATCAATTTCAGCTTTTGCTTCAGTATAATCAATTTATTAAATTTTTATTTCACTTCATCTATTAAAGAAATTGTTATAAATAAGGCTTTCTACTTCATAGCCAGCCCACTTCTTGAATGAAATAAAAACATTATTCTTTAAAGCTGCCATATTGCCTGGATTTTAAAATTCTGCAGTGTAGACCTCTCCTAAGCCCTGGTAACTGGTCTCTGAATGAGTCCGGCCTGACACTGTCTCTCAAAGGGCCAAAAATCTCTGAAAGCTCAGGGAGTCCAGTCTCTTGCCTGGAGAGTGGAGATCCAAGAGTAGGAATCCAGTCAGAGAAGCAGAACTACAGGAGGATATAAGTATCCCTTTCTGACTTGCGTTCTTTTCCAATAGCACACAAATAGTTATGATATCAGCACAGTGGTATTATTGCGTCAGTCAAACAGGAGAAATGGGAAGCCTGGATAATAGAGTTAAAACACAAATGTTTTCAAAATATGAGTACTACAGAGAAAATAGAGCTGTTTAAATTTGTATGTATTAACACACCAATTCTTGACAATCTTTGAAATTGACAACTATGAACAGCAGTAAAATCTGATATTAACTAAATAAGTTTTTGATCCTGTTGAAACACCACTAGCAGTTGGAGGCAGCTGTATACTGTCATATGAGCTCTGAGAGCAAACAGCTCTTTGAAAGAGACATTTTGAAACCAACTGAAAATGGTCCATTCAAGGTTTCTCTCTAACGGTTGAACCAGGCATAGCATTCAGTTCCGTCATAATCTGTGGGAGGGATGCACAACTGATGTTGAATTGAGGTGGTGTTTGTGAAGCATTTGTTTAAAAATATTTTGGTTGTGTGTTCTAAATTGCTGTCACAGGAGTTTATTTAGTTTGTGTTCCTGTATATAACCTCTTTGTAAAATTGGTCCACTTGGAAGTCCCAATAGTCCAATGTTTTTCTTCAGTTAAGATTCATTTGGGAATGGTGATCTGGATACTTCGTGTAAAGCTCACGTACTCTTGAAGTGCTCTGTGCAGTTCTTTAAGCTTTACTTCAGTACCTCCATTAAAAAGGTAACACAGGAAAAAGTGCTTGCTTATGTATTCCCACAACCCTCAATATACCTTGTAAGAGAATTTGGGGGCTTTTAACTTTGGCAGTATATCCCTTTAAAAAACAGTGAATACAATTCTGTATGAAATTCAGTTTTGAGCTTCTGTTTTTTAAATTGTAGAATAGTCATATCTTTTGTTTCTTGTATTTTGGTCCATAGGCAGAGTTTCGTGAAGAAGATACCTTTTACATATTCAACCATGTAGATATTAAGATATTCTACCATGTTGTAGAAAAGGAGGCGGTAGGAGCAAGACTAGTAGCTGCTAAACTTGAACCGAAAAGGTGAGTGCATTTAAAATGGATTTTAAAAATTACTTGTTAAACAAATGATTTAGGGCTTATAACAAGAGCTAAGTCAGTGCTCTAGTCCAGTTTGTGTTTAAAACTGGGCTTGTTAAACTTTGAAATCCATAGCAAATCCTGTGGTTGATACTCAGGAAACTTATTCCACATCGTGGACCTGTTATAGGTGCAGGACGTGTTTGTGTGTGTATATATATATATATCGTTCAAATTTGGCTTTCCTGGTAACCAAGGTGACCTGACCTAGTGTGTTTTAACTGACTTAGTGTCATTCTACTGACAAGGAACCTTAATCTGCTATTTCTGTCTCCAGTGTATTGAAGATATCTGATGGTAGTGGTATACTCCCAGTGTGGGATTCTCCATTTGCCAGTTGGTGGTGGGGGGTGGAGCGAGGTGGCATTTTATTGTATGATTGAACACATTACCCCTGCCCTGGATGCTGGTGAATCAGTATAGTTCAACTTTTGACATCATAAGTGTTAGATATTCTAATATAGTGGTGCCTCCTCTAAACTAGTTTAAATTTCCTGTTTTCTATGAACAGCAGTATGAAGAAGCATGTATTTCAATTCTGTGACCCTCCGACAACTTAGTGTTCTCTTCTCCTCCTTCTTCCCATGGTGTATTTTTGTTGCTTTCCTTTTCCCTGTTAATATAATGGAGCTTGCTGCCTTGTAGGTCAAATCCTAAAAAATTTTTTTTTGTTTTTGTTTTTTGTTCTGGGCCACCTAGCTGTTTTGACAGCAAAGTTAGGAAGTCCTATCTTGTACAACATAACTAAGTGACCTTTTCTTTCTATTTTCTATTCAGAAAAATAAAATGTTTTGTAAACCTTACTCTTTCACAGAGTGTAGGTTAAAGAAATGATGGCTTGTAATCTTAAAACTTTTGAATCAATTTAGCAAAACAGTTTTTAGGTAGTAAAAAGTACCACACTTGTGTATGTATATACTTGCTCCTTGCATCTGCTGTAACTTTTTTTTTTAATTTGGTTTAAAATCTGATTCGAAAGAAGAATCCTAAATGAGGTTGATAATTGAATGTCTTTAAAATTACAAAATATGTAACGTTAAATGAATGTTCTTGTAAGACTGTTGCTAATTAGATTAAATTTATAACAAGTTACATAAATATCTGTGTATATTTTTCTTCCCACAGCTTCAAACATACACATATAGATAACCCTGACTGCTCAGGACCACCTATGGGTATAAGTAACAAGGCTAATGGGGAGATCAAAATTGCTTACACATATTCAGTTAGCTTTCAGGTGAGTGTTTGTTTTCTGTTTTGGAGGCCTCACTCAGGTTGCTTACAATGATATTTTAGGAGCTCTAAAAGATGAGTGTCTAAAATTACTGCAAAATATTATCAGGCTCTTTTTAATAGCATGGTTCAAAAATAAAACTCCTTTCAGATTAGGATCTTGTGGTCTTTCATTGAGATTTTCATAGCTGACATGGGGATTTAGCTACCCAACTCCCATTAATTTAAATGGGGATTGAGAACTAAAAGTGTGGCAGATATGTCAGGGCTGATGGTTCTCTTCTCCAGCTAGCTCTTAGGTCAGGTCTATACTACGGGGTTAAGTCGACCTAAGTTACACAACTCCAGTGACATGAATAATGTAGCTGAAGTCGACGTAGCTTCGGTCGACTTACTGCAGTGTCTGTGCTGCACTGGGTTGACGGGAGAGCGATTGGCGGTCGATTTTAGCAGTTCTTCACTAGACCCGCTGAATTGATCCCCGGTGGATCGATCGCTGCAGCGTTGATTCACGGTAAGTGTAGACAAGCCCTTAGTTTTCTTTCCTCCCATGCCTTTTCTCACATGTATAACTACAAAGAATCAGGCAACTATTTTGTGTTACCTCTGCTCTCCTTTTGAGAGCACAAGCCCAGCCACAGAAATGCCCTTGATGGGGGCAGGGTGATGGCGTAAGATATGGCTTTTGATGTAACCTATTGAAGGAAGGTTCCTCAAAGTATTGGAATGTAAAGGATTTCTAAGGTCCCTCTTATTGTGGTGTGTAAGAGCTAATAAAATAGAGAGGGGTTGCTGGGAAGACTGGAGATCATCCTTATCTTCACATATTAATCACCTTAAGTAGGCACTTGTCAAGTTTCATTTTTCTAGCCTTAAATTCCTCTGTTTGGACTCTTCCCAAATGCATACACCTTTATGCATTCAAATGGGCAACTATCACTGTCATGCTGTGGATATCTATTTTAGAATCTTGAAAAAAATAAGAGGAAAATTTTAATTTTTGTATTTTCCGCTATTAATTTTTTTAACTAGCTATACCAAATTTATTCTAAGAGCAGCATAATACCTTGGTATATTACACCATTGCCCGATTGAACAAATGTGCTTGAACAAATTCCTTTAAAATTTACACAGCTTGTTGCAGGGTTTAGTTCCAATATGGTAAAATGAAGCTGTATATGAAAGTGAGTCCTTATTCTTTAAAATTTGGTTGAAACATGGGTTCTATACCCATTACACACACCATTTTCCACGAACTTCATGGAGATACATATATAATTAATATATATTAATAGTCTAATAATATTGTAGAAATACATGCTCTGTTAAATGGCCACGTTGGAAATAAAACCCAAGAGAACTCTGAAGATGAGGACGAACACTTGGCTTGTAAGAGTATAATATAAACAAAAGTATTGGATCACTCTCACCATATATGTAAACATTCTGATGTTCACTTGGTACAGACTATAAATGGACATTCAAACTGAAGTTGAAGTAAATTTTATGCTTATTGAAAAAACCTGAAAAACATATTTTCTCCTCTGTTCCCAAGGGTTTTAAACATTTGGCCAGGAATGCTTGATCGGAGCTGAAATTTAACATATAAAATTGTCAATGAGGCATTCGCAGACTTTTGCTGTTAGTATGGCTTCCCTTTTTTTGTGTTTTTTTTTTTTAAACAAAGGGGTTTTTTTAGTGTCAAGAGGCACATGTTTTGAACTCATTACAAATGGATAGTTTTAAGTTTTGTAGGATTAGTCCATAATACTGTTTCTGAAATGTTCAGTTCATTGTTGAAAAACTAACTGAGATGCTAATTACTTTGAAATTTGTAAGTGAGACAGGTAGATGTATCTGGTGTATTTTAAATACATACCATGGATTAAATAAGATTGGTCCCAAGACCGATCCATGAGGAACTCCACTACTAACCTGCTTCCAGCCTGGCAGTTCACCTTTCAGTATGACCATTATAGTATAACCAGTTCCTTATCCACTTTTCAGTTCTCCTATTAATCCCCATCTGATCCAGATAAAACACAATTTCCCATGTGGAACTGTATCAAATGCCTTACTGAAATCCAGGTAGATTAGATCTACTGCATTTCCTTTATCTAAAAAAATAAATCAGTTATCTTCTCATAGTAGGAGATCAGGTTGGTCTGGTGTGATCTACCTTTTGTAAAACCATGTTTACTTTATTCCAATTACCATTCATTTCTGTGTCCTGTGATAGGGTCAGGCCAGATGGCTACAGAAGGCAGATACATTGGTCCCAGATTAAGTAGGTCCCTGTTCCCAGGATAAGGTAACAGGGGCAGTTCCAGAACAAGCAGGAACTTGCTGGAACCAGTGAAGGCAGGCAGGCTAATTAGGACATCTGGAGCCAATTAAGAAGAAGCTGCTAGAATTGATTAGGACAGGCTGGCTAATCAGGGCACCTGGGTTTAAAAAGGACCTCCCTTCAGTTAGGGAGAGGCGCGTAAGGAGCTGGGAGTCAGAGGATGTGCTGCTGGAGGGCTGAGGAGTACAAGTGTTATCAGACACCAGGAGGAAGGTCCTGTGGTGAGGATAAAAAAGGTGTTGGGAGGAGGCCACAGGGAAGTAGCCTAGGGAGTTAAAGCTGTTACGTAACTGTTACAAGAGGCACTCTAGACAGCTACAATCCAAAAGGCCCTGGGCTGGAACCGGGAGTACAGGGCGGGCCCGGGTTCCCCCCAAACCTCCCAGACACAGGAGGAGTTGACCTGGACTTTGGGTTCCACCAGAGGGGAGGGTCTCTGGGCTGTTCCCCGACCCACATGGTGGATCAGCAGAGACTGTGGGGGTTGTTCGTCTCCTTTTCCCCATGCTGGCCAGTGATGAGGTTGTCTGAGCGAACGGCAGATTTGAGCCACAAAAGCGGCCAAACTGAGGGCTGCTGTGAATCTCTGAGGCGAGCAAATTCACCAGTAAGCACAGGACCCACCAAGGTAGAGGAGGAACTTTGTCACAATCCTTAACAACTTTCTCTTTCAAAATTTGTTCCAAGACTTTGCATGCAATTGAGGTCAAAGTAATTGGCCTGTAGTTTCCTGGGTCACTTTTTTCCCTTTCTTAAAAATAGGAACTATATTACCAATTCTCCATTCATAGGGTATGACCCCCAAGTGTATAGAGTCATTAAAAATCCATCCTAGGGTTTGCAATTTCATGTGCCAGTTCCTTTAATATTATTAATGGAGATTATCCAAGCCCCCTGAGTTAGTCCCATTAAGATGTTTGAGCTTGACTTCCACCTCAGATGTGATAATTTCTGTATCCATATCCTCATTCCCATTAGCCACTCTGTCACTACCTTCAAGATCTTAATTAATCTTACTGAAAACTGAGGCAAATTATTTGTTTAGGTGTTAGGCCATGCCTAGATTATCTTCAATCTCCACCCTGTCTTCAGTGGTTAGCAGTCCCACTTCTTTTCTTTTTATTTATGTGGCTATGGAACCTTTTACTGTTGGTTTTAATTGCCTTTGCAAGGTCCAACTCTGCTTGGCGTCTGATCATCATAATCTTGCCTTCATTCTCCCTCTCTAGGAACAGGCAGAATCCCACTGAAGATCACTTGAGCCTCCATTTCCTTAAGTGTTTTCCACAGCTTCCCTTGATACGTTCCAGAGAGAATTTAGCTGAATCATTTGTTCCCACATGAAGGACAATCAGTGGATTCTTTCCTGCTCCCATTAGGATCCTCTTCAGCCTCAGGTCCACATCCTGTATCTTAGCTCCTAGCAGATAGCACACCCTTCTGTTCGGATCAGCTCTGGTGACAGGCCTGTCTGTTCTTAGGGAGTCTGCAATCACATAGACCTGCCTTTTCCTGGTGATGGTGTGATTCTCCAGCCTTCCTCCCGTTCTTTCTGGCTGCAAGTTCTCTTCTCTTTTATTCTCCCTTGCAATCTTCTGCGAGTCGTCCTGTATCATGCTAGGGCCCTGAACTCTGGGTATCTCCATTGGCTCTTATAGAAATAGCTACTTGTGACGGTTTCCACCCTCCTCCAGGGTGCCACCTGGGGCTGCGGTACCATTGAGCTTGCTTGACCCACCAGCCTGGGTTCCTTTTCACCCTGTAATGCTGTGGCAAGCTGCAGACACGCTCCTGGTCTCACCTTTCACCAGCATACAGGTAGGGAGACACCCAGCTGCAGAAACACAGAGACTGAAATCAGCTCTACATGGGAAGGCTCAGCTAAGGATTTGCCTAGTACTCAAGTGCACACACCCATCTAGAGAATAAACCCAAAATTATACCGTCTTGCGCTGCACAGAGAACTATACAGTGCAAGCTCATGAAATTCGCCACCTCCCAAAGCGTGGAGGGGAATATACACAGCTTTCTGCCCCAAGTTAGAATTTCCACACACTAGTTTAACACCAAACAGAAGCAAGTTTATTAACGACAAAGGAGAGATTTTTAAGTAATTATAAGGGATAGCAAACCAATCAAAGATTACACAGCAAATAAAACAAAACACAATCTAAAATTAATATACTAAAGAAATTGGTTACAAGTAGCAAATTCACACCCTAAATGATGTTTTAGGCAGATTGCAGAGACTTGCTGGCAGCTTAAAACTCCAGATATTCCTTTCACAGACCAGACCCCTTCTAGCCTGGGCTCAGCTCTTTCCCCTCCCACCCCCAGCTCAATCTCTTTGTTCCTCAGATGTTTCCAGAAACCTTCTCTCTTGGGGAGGGAGTTAGTGATGAATGAACCATGATGATGTTGCTCCCCTGCCTTAAATAGTTCCTCCATATAGCGGGTATCCATTGTTTCCCAGTTTGATCCTCACCCTTGGTCAGTGGAAAAATACTAGTATTATCATGGAGTCCAGTACCAGGTGACTTGGTCACATGACCCTGCAGCCATAACTCAGAGACTGTTTATAGTGTCCCCAGGAAGACTTCTCAGTGGGTAATTAGTATCTTCAAAGGCCTATTGTTTTCACAAATGGCTCTTCCTAGCGAGACATCTAGACTGATTGCATTCTGCCTAGTGGGCTTTCCCCAGTTGTAAACAAATTTGCAATAGATGCCTAGACAATATTACTAACTTCAGATACCAAAATGATATGTGCATACAAATAGGATAATCGTATTCAGTAAATCATAACCTTTCCAATGATATATCAGATGCCTTATTTTGTATAAAATACATCATAATTATGCCATAATCATAACAATATCTCTATACAAATATGGGGACATAATACCACATCGCTCTTCTCTTCTTTGTCCTCCCACCTTCTGTTACTGCCTGCTGTGCCCCTTCTTCATTCTCCAACTCAGTAAACCTGTTCCTGAGCTCTATTTCTCCTTCACTTTGCTTGGTTCTCATAGTTACATGCTTTCACTAGCCACTTTCCTTACCCAGCAGTCTCCCCTCAGAGTTCTTCAGTCCAGCTTGCATCTGCAAGTCTTGACTTTTTTTTTTCTCTTCAGCCTTCTCCCTCACCTGCTCGAATCCCCTTCGAAACTCAATCACCGGCATCTCTAAAACTCAGGTCTTCTCTTCCATCAGCTCTGTCAAGTGGCACTTCATACAAACAAAGCTTTTTTCAGGTACCTGCTCTAGGATCATGTTCATCCCGCAGCTTCCACGTCTGGTCATCTTCATTTTCTCTTCCATTGCTTGGGTCACTACCACTGCTGCCTCTGTGTCTGTCCTAGCCTTCCCACTTAAAGTCCTCTCAAGGGGGAAACAAAGGAAAAAAACCAAACAAAACCCAAGCAACAAAACCTTGAATAGAAAAACAGGTGACTTTGTACTCGGAGCTATAAATTGAAGGTTGTATTGGTTATGGCTTGTTAGATAATTTATATAGCAACCTATGTTTTATATAGTTCTTTTCAAAAAGTGAAACTCTTTGATCCCCTGAGGACCTTATGGTGCTAAACATTCTATCAAAATGTTCAGATGAAGTTTATTAGGAAACACATTTGTTTTCTATGTACAAACTTACATAATGTTTCATTTTCAGGAAGAAGAAAAGATAAAATGGGCATCCAGATGGGATTACATTTTGGAATCTATGCCACACACCCATATTCAATGGTTTAGGTGAGTAGAAAGTTTTAGCCTTCAAATGCTATATACTGGACCGTTTTTTAGGAGCACTAGATGTTGGTTTTTGACAGAGGATTTTTTTTCTTTTATGTAGCATCATGAATTCCCTGGTGATTGTCCTTTTCCTATCTGGGATGGTAGCTATGATCATGTTAAGGACACTGCATAAAGACATTGCAAGATATAATCAAATGGATTCCACTGTAAGTCTGGCCTTTCTAAAAATCACTATTCTATGGCGGGGGTATGATGTAAATTTGTAGAGCTTGAATTTCTTCTATTGAGTGGGTAACTGCTGTGTTAATACCTGTCATTCTTGAATTCATGTGTTAGCTAGTGTTCTTCTAGATTTCTTGTGTGTGTGTGTATGTGTATAAGACTTTAAATAACATAGGCTCAGTCTTGAGGAATCATTTGCTGTTACAGCATTTGAGATTGGGGTTGGAACTTCCACTGCTCCAAGATACAATCTTGTAGATGAAAGTTAGGCCCTTCTCTGAGAGACTGCAGCTTGTTTGAGTCATGTTGCCTTCCTTGTAAATCTTATTTCTTCTTCTAGTGCTATTCCCTATGTATATTTCACACATGGGTATGCCTGCACGACATGTGCTGAGTCTGGAAGTTTTTCCAAGTAGTATCCGTTGACCCACACATGCACGGTATCTTTCCTCATGTTTCCAACCAAAAGTATAAGGGACCATGGTGACACCAATCCAGTTCCCTCTTACTGCCATGTGACCCGAGTTGGAATCCTGTCCTCATTCACTCTTCTTATCTGTATCCCTTATACAGTGGTGTCAGCAGTGCACCTTTAAGTATGAGCCATGGAGCGGAGCCATCAGCACTGAAGCCCAGGGACTCGGGTTACAGGGCTCCCCATGAGAGCAAGGGAGACCCTTGTAGGCATAAGGGCAGATCCCTGCAGTGCCAGATTGGGTGAGATGTCGCATATGGATCCCACAGAACTGGTGCCAAAGGTCTCCTGGCTGGAGAGTAAGGCAAAGGAGAAAAGGGATCTCATGATACCAGGGCACAAACAGGTTAACTCCATCCACTAGCATGGGCCTGGATGTACCATCAGTACTGCCTCAAATATATGGAGACTGGTCAGCTTCAATGGTCACACTGTGTCCCTCCAGTGTCTTGATGGGAACCCTGCAGACTGTGGCCATATGGAGACTTTTCTGGCATCAGAAGAGGTCTTCCTCCCTTTCCCGCAGTCTCCGCTTCTGTAGGGACCAGTGGTTCTCAGGGAGGTTCCTACCCTGAAAGATGAACCACTGTTGCAGGAGAGGCCCCTTGCCTGTCCATCAGGCAGGGGCCTCTTGGTACTGACAGTACCACTGTTTCCAAAGACATAAACATCATACTCGGAGGAGTCAGAGGAAATAGCCCCACTGATGTCTATGGTACAGTACAGGGTTGCTGCAGCTGTCTGTCTGAGCTCCCATCTGCCTGGCTGTGACACCACCCCCTCCCCCACAGTGACGCCTGGTATTGCTTCCTGTGGGGACCACTGTATCCAATGGATCCCTCTTTTGGACATACTGGGCCCCTGGGACCATTATAACAGGTGCCTGGCATCATTGCAAGAGTCCTACTGCGCTTCCTCTTCTTGCCAGCCAGTTCCATTGGTGTACGAGGAGGAAGCTGTTGGTAATGCTGGTTCCAGCCGGAGCTGCCTCATCGCTGGATAATGCTGTCATTCTCTTGCCATCCTGCCAGCCAAACGAGCACTGGCGATATCAAGATCTACTCCAGTGGGTGGCTGATTACCTACAAATTTCATTGGAGAAGGTACGGGACCCTCAACACCATCTCCAGGACATCTTACAGCCACAGGGACCATACAGGGTGGCCCTTCCCATAAATGAGGCCATACTGGAACTGACCAGAGCAGTTTGGCACACACCCGCATTGTATGTCCCAACCCTGAAGCGAGACGAGGGACTCTATATTTTGTGCTGGCCAAAGGGTCCAATTTCATCTTCACTCACCCTGTCCCTAATACACTGGTGGTGCAAGCAGCTGTAGAGAGAGCTCAGCAATACCCACAGAAGTTCCAACCAAATAAAGAGTTGGAGAGGCTGGATCTCCTGGACAGGAAGGTCTTCTCCTCCGCAGGCCTTTGTATAGCAAACTACCAGGTATTTAACTTTAATACCTACACCTGGCTGGTGGAGTTTAAGACAAACTTCCTGGGGAAGATCAGGTCCAGGTCCAGTTCCAGTCCCAGTCCTCGGTGGACGAGAGGAGGCTGGTGGCAAAGGTGGCTCTCCAGGTTGCAGTGGATACTGCGGTGATACTGTATCCCAGTCGTTGGCCACAAAGCTAGTTCTGCTCAGAGATTCTTGGTTCCTCTCTTGGGAAACCCAATGACTGGTCCAAACTACTATTCAGGACCTCTCTTTCAACAAGGCCAATCTGGTCAGTGACAGAATGGATCAGTCTCTGAATTCCCTAAGGACTCGAGATCCACCCTGTGGTTCTTGGGAATCTACACTCCAGCCCAGGGCCGTCCTTAAGATTTATGAGGCCCTACGCAGTATTAAACTGGTGTCCCTATGCCCGATGGCAGCCCAGCCTCGCATGTGTGTTTTAAATAAGGGTGGTCTTTTTGAAGGATTTATTTAAAAAACTGTCTGAAGATCCAAGCATTTAAGGCTAAAGATCAATACTCAGATTGTGCATCTAAAAATCTGTGCAAGGATTTTTTTAGAGATGTGCTTTTATAATCTTCAGTAACATACTAATGATGTATTTTTAAAGCAAATTTTAAACTAAGGTCCTGTAGACTAGCATGTTCTGAGTAAATATTACAATAATGCACAACTATTTTTGTCAGTAAATTCAGAAACTGACAGTATATACTTGGGGGTTAGCAAATGACTGTTAAATGGTTTCATTACCACTTGAATGGCTCTTCAACAGTTTGCGTTGTGCTAATAGGTCTGGTAGGCTGGAAGGCTTTTTCACTTTTAAGTTCTAAATCCCCTCAGAGGAAGACTCACCAGGCTGCAGCAGCCAGCTGTGGTGGGAGCCTGCAGGAAGGGTCAGAACAGGGATAGGAAGAGGCAGGAGGGTGGACACTTAGACCCAAGGGTGCCCCAAATTTTTGGGTGCCCTACACAGTTGTGTATGCGTAAGGATGGCCCTGCTCTGGCCCCCCCAGAGAAAACAACATAAAAAACCAGCTCTTCAGACCGTGGTCATCTTCCTCCTATCCCTCTTACTACCAAAGTCCACTGGAACCTCTTTGCAAGTGAGCAGGATCCCAGAGAGCCTGTTTCCCAGCTCCAACCACAACCATATCTTCCATGCACTCGCAGCCACTGGCCAAAAGCCACTTTTCACATATAGTCCGAGACCCAGGCACCACCACCAATGCCACCTACTTTGCCACACATTATCTTTGGCAACCGCTTCACCACCTTTGCTCACAGTTGGAGCAGGATCACCATGGACAGTTGGATTCTGGAGATTATCTATCACGGATACTCCATAGAGTTCCTTTCCTCCTCACAATCCTTCCTCCCTTCCCCAGGAACCCTTCCAACCCATTGATTCTTCAACAGAAGCAGACTCCCTACTCCTCGGAGGTGTGATAGACTCCTGCCTCAATACCAGGGAGGAGGGTTCTACTCCCCATATTTCCTCATCTTAGGGGAGAGGCCTATCTTGGACCTTTGACAGCTCAATATTTTCATCAGGAAGCTGAAATTCAGGATAATTACAGAGGCATCCATATTCCCCTTCCTTCAGAAGGGAGTGTGGTATGCATCTTTCATGTCTAGAACTGCAAATTTTCCATATAGACATTCAGCCATCACGAGGAAGTTCCTATGGTTCAGAATTGGACAGCAGCACTACCAGTTTAGTGTCCTCCCTTTTGGTATTGCAACAGCACTAAGGACTGTCATAAAGCTGTTTGCGGTAATAGTGACCCAGATGCGATATCAGGGACATAGTGTTCCCATACTGGATGACTGGCTTCTGGTAGGACAATCCCAACAAGAAGTTGTCTTCACAATAGTCTCTTCAGTGCCTCCTTTGGCTACTTAGGTGTTTGCATAAATGAAGAAAAGTCCATTTGTTGTCCACACAGACAACTGCATTTCATGGGAGTAAGGCTTGACTCTGTGGACAGATTTTATACTATGGGCATCCTGATCGCTCACATTACCCGTAAGCCCTGCACTGTGGTGTGTCAATTCCTTTCCCTCTGGGGCCATATGGCTGCATGCACCTATGTGTCACCTTTCTCCAAGCTTCACCTGCAATGCCTACAGTTCAGGCTCCATTTGACTTACGGGCCAACCAGTGACTTCGACGCCAGAATCACCATTCTCTCAAGAATTCTCACTTCTCTTGCTTGGTAGTCCAACTTGACCAATGTCATGGTGAGGACCCCATTCAGCCCTTCCATACCGAGGGCCACTTTAGTGACAGATGCTCCCCTTACAGTATGGAGTGCCCACTTGGACCGCCACAGAGCCCAAGATACATGGATCACACGGGAAGCCAGGCTTCACATAAATGTCCTGGAGCTCAGAGCACTCCACCTAGCCCTCAAGGCTTTCCTTCCTTCTCATATGTTCCCTCCACGTGCAAATCCTATTGGACACTATCACTATGGTGGTATATATATAAACAAGGAAGAGCGATATTTCATCCTCTCTGCTTGAAGTCAGATTGTGGAACTGGTGTGTAAGAAATCTGGTTACCATACAGCCCTCATACCTCCCCAGGTACTCAGAACAGACTGAGCAGAAGTCTGCATAGACAACAAATGGGAAATACACAACACAACATCTTTGTGCAGTGGTGTACTGTCCTATAGGATCTTTGTGTCCCAGACAGTTTCCCATGTGCTGCTCCAGGGGGCCATAGGCAGCGACTTCCAGGGCATATTATCCTGCTTCCCTGGATGGCCAAGCTCTGTTATGCCTTTTCCCTCCATTCCCCTCATACCTCTAATTCTCAGGAAGATTTGCCAAGACAGAGCCTCCATCATCCTTCTAGCACCCTGTTGGTCCTGACAGTGTTGGTTCTCTGATCTCCTATGGCTGTCTGCATGCCTACCCATCAGCATCCGCCCATTCCCCAGTTTTCTAACACAAGACCACAGGAGGCTCAGGCAGCCCAACCTGACCTCACTTTGCCTCATGGTCTGGTATTTGGATGGGTGTTGGACATAGAACACTTCTGCTCTGTCTAGGTCCAGGAGATCCTTAACCAAAGCAGGAATGAGTCAACTGGAACACGCTACCAGGCTAAATGGTGCCACTTCTCAGCTTGGGTGCACTGCCACCATCATTCCCTTGCCATGGTTTCAATTATTCTCGAATATCTTCTTGCCTTAAAAACATTGGGTTTAGCCCTGAGCTCTCTTTGTGTACCCCTAGCACCACCTTCCCCTGGCAGAGGAACACTCATTTTTATGCACCCAATGACAGTTTGCTTTATAAAGGGCTTGATCAGGACCTTCCCACCAGTCATAAAATCCATGCCCCACTGGGATCTTCACCTCGTCGTGTCAACTTTCATAGACCCGCCCTTTGAACCTACGGCACCATGTGCCATGACCTACCTCTGTGGTGTTCTTAGTAGATATCACTTTGGCCAGAAGGGCCAGTGAGCTTACGGCCATGATGGCAGGCCCTCCTTACACAGTATTCCACAAGGAGAAGGTCTCTCTCCAGCTACACCCCAAATTCCTCCCCAAAATTAGCTGATATGGAATTCAGACAATCAGTTCACTTGCCTGTATTTTTTTCCCAAAACCTCATGCCTCTCCTGGGTACAAGAAATTGCACTCCCTTGACAGCAGACATGCCCTGGCGTTCTACCTGTAGCAAACCAAACCCATTAGAAAGTCTCCAAGAGTCTTTGTCACCATAGCTGAAAGATTGAAGGGCCAAGCCATATTCTCACAGAGAATTGCTAAGTGGGTCTCAGGATGCATTCTAGAATGCTATAAGAGAGCAAACCTTCGCCCTCCTGGGAATGTTACAGTTCATTCCATGCGAGCACAAGCAGCCTCCATGGTATCCTTATTTGACGTCCCGCTACAAAACATTTGTAAAGCTGCAACTTGGCAATCTGTGTACACACTTTCGGCACATTACGCTGTGACTCAAGTGAGAGCTGTGAATGCAACAGTAGGAATGGCTGTATTACAAACAGCTCTGCTGCCAGCCTCCGCACCTAACTCCACACTGATCACTGCTTGCAAGTCACCCACGTGTGGAATACACATAGGAACTAGCACTTGAAGAGGCGGTTACTTACTGTAACTGGAGGCTCTTTAAGATGTGTGGTCCCTGTCTGTATTCCACTACCCACTATACTTTCCATCTGCTTTGGACTTGGTTACAATGCTCTAAGAAGAGGAATTGGAGTGGTGTCAACTTGCACGGCCTCTTATTCCCTTAGTTGGGAATACAAGGGAAGATAATGTGCATGGACGGGTCAACGGCCGCTTCTTGAAAAAACTTTCGGATTCATGCGTGTAATCCACATATGTACCCACCCAGATAAGAACTACACCTCTCGCAGGACCTTCAGTTACAATAAGTAACCTCTTTTATATAGGTGTCAGAGGACTCTTACCTTTGGACTCTTCCCTTTTGAATTATACATTTTTCTTTTCATGTTGCTGTGCACAACTTTTTTTAACCAAATAGCATATTTCCAGTCCAAATAATTCAATAACTCTATGGAAAACCATTAATTGGTAAAAACATTACTATAAAGAGTGTATATACTACCAAAAAAGTACAGAAATTAAATTTATTTTGAGATGCTTATATTTAAGATTAATTTACATAATTTGCTCTTGTTTTTAGGAATTTGCCTATTAAAAAATTTTAGATGAATTTTTAATCAAGGAGACATTTTTTCAACTCTGAAAGAAAATATAAGATGCAACTCTTAAGCTAGACGACAGCGATATTAAAAACTTTTAATTCTCCAGTCATCGAGGGCCAGAGTCTAATATTAAATATGACACTAGTCATGATGACACTTTAGCAGATTTGAAATCTAAATTATATACCAGTTTGCTGCCTTGGCTATGTAATTTTTTAAACAGACTAATAACCTTTTTGTGATTTCAGATACGATAGCCAGCTCACTGAACTCATTTCAGTTGAGATGGATCAACCTCGACTCCATTAATGAGGGTGGAAGAACAAAATAACTGAACTATTTTAAAAAGAAAAGAGAGGTCCTAGGAAAATAGACTTCAGTAAAGCATAAATATTTAGAAAATCTTGCCCTGTTGTGTCCTTGTCTGTTTTTGCTGTAGCTGAAGTTTCTTGGTTTTACATGCTTTTGCCAGATCCCTAACGTTTTTTTTTCCAATATTGCTGCTGAAAATCTGGCTCAAAGACATTCCACTGTTGTAAATTATGTAAAATGTTGTCTCTTTGGGGTTTAACACACTTGAAGTTTATTTGCAGAATTGCTGCCTCTTATTACAATATTGCAGTTCTAGGGGAACTGCATTTCAAAGCCTCTCATGATTTCGACCAAACTTGTAAAATTTGCCTTTTTCAAAATGGCTGCTCATTTCCATTACTTATAAGGGCTGGAGTAGCAATGGGTCTTCAGTCACAATGAACATCACTTGCACGTTGCAGAAAGGATACCTATGGTAACGATGACTGCTGTCTACCATTATTTCCAGTGGAACTGAAGCTAGACTGCCTTCAGCAAAGATGGCTGCTTTTCTGCTCTATTTTGGAACTTGGTATTGGGGAATGTAGAGGAACACAGTGTAAAGATTGTAGGTAGGGGAAGGAAGTGGCAAGAATGGGGGCAAGTGAATGCAGAGTGAAGAATAAAAGCTGTGTGCTGAAGCCTGCAGGGAGAATGTGAATGGGGATGGAGACTAGGGTCCTAATCCTGCAGTTTGGCTACAATAAGTCTGTTCATGTGAATGCAGCTGTGAGATTGGGGCCTCAGTGGGGCAGGAAGGAGACACAATATTGATGTGTGCGGTTGGAGATAGGGTAGAATGTCATCTGTCCCCAGCCCAGTGGTAAGAAAAGTTTCCTCCCAAGTAACTAAGGGGAAGAAGTGCATTTTTTAAGGTTGAATTTTGAACCTGAAGTGATGCATACAATTTAGTTAGGGGTGAATGACTTCCCCCTAAATAGTCAAATCAAAGGGCAGATGGGAAAACTATATAATCTTTTTTTAATCTTTCCCTTTTAGGTTGCACATGACTTTTTGAAGGGGGTCTGACCTATGACTTTTGAATGCCTGCACATGTTCACACTGTATTCGTTTTTTGTGTTAGCACTAACTAGTACAAATTTACTATGTATTAATAGCTTGTTTCTTAGGTGTCAAATATGATTTAGACAACTAAATATTTTTTTAACCAAATAGCATTTTTGAAAGGGGATTTAATGCATTAAACTGGCTATATTTCCTTTTCAGGAAGATGCCCAGGAGGAATTTGGCTGGAAACTGGTTCATGGAGACATATTCCGGCCCCCAAGAAAAGGAATGCTACTCTCTGTTTTTCTAGGCTCTGGGACACAGATCTTAATTATGACTTTTGTTACTCTGTGTAAGTGGTGGGGAGTGGGGGGAAGAGTAAATCCCCCCCCCCCCAAAAAAAAAAAACCCTTAACTTCTAATTGCATAAAACTAATTAAGTGGAGATGAAAGAAACATTTCTAGGTAACATTTAAAAAACTGGAATTGGAAAACTATCTATTTCCTGGTTGGTGTATACAGTCAATATGGACACTAAGCTGAATAAAGTTACAGGAGATAAATTATACATTAGCTGTAAAAAACTCAGATATAATTTTAAGACCCTTCTAAAATTGTGCATCTGTGCTTGTAGTTTTTGCTTGCCTGGGATTTTTGTCACCTGCTAACCGAGGAGCATTGATGACCTGTGCTGTGGTCTTGTGGGTGCTGCTTGGAACTCCAGCAGGTTACGTTGCTGCAAGATTCTACAAATGTAAGTAAAAGTTACTTAAGGTGACAGGTCTTAAGTTCATTAGTTTAAATTATCATCACAGTAGTGGCTCTCCCCACCCCCTATTGTTCAGTATCTTTCCCCTCAGGACAAAACAAAAAACAGAACATGTACATGGTTAGATTGTTCAGTGTTCTGAAGCCTGAGAGTAAGCTGCTTAAAAATATTCTCAAAGCAGGTATCCTGTGAGTCTTTTCATAATGTGAATTAATTTCACTTCTATAGATTTATAGGAAGGAACACATTACATTTCTATTAATACTCGGGTAGTGATTTCTGACAGTTTTATAATTTCATTATTTTCCATCATTACAAAATTACTGTAGTTGCTTTAATTTTTGGGGGGAGGTGGTGATATGCATTTGAAAATAGAGTTTAGCTTTTTCCCCTTTTCAGTTAATACCTGCCTTCTTCATCAGGGTGTGGCTTTAGTCAGGGAAATAAATGTCATAGGGTCTTTGCTGATTCTGGAGGTCCTCCCTCTGGTATTTTGGTGCCTTATGGTGGTGAGCTGGCCCTGTATCTCTCAGCTGTCCTTGACTGGCCCATTCAAGTGCTGAAGGAAAGTAAATTAGTTCTTCCTCTGCCTCAGGGGAGACTTGCTACAGGGCCAAGAATGCCATTCAGTCCAAAGCTTTTCCTTACCTGCTTTTTTTAGTTTAAGATACCACCTGCTTATGGCTGACTGGTGCTGAGTCTCTCCAGGCATGCTTTGGCTATTAACTCTGGTTTTAGGAAGGAATTTTCCCCCTGTTGCAGACTGGCCTTGGACTTCTGGGGTCTTTCATCTTCCCCAAACTGTTTTGGAGTTTGTACTATGGAAATAGGGTTTCTCTTGTCTCATTTTGTTACAGTTTGTAGGGTGGGTGTTCACTAGTGGCGGTGGTACAATAATCATTTGCTAAACCCATTTCTGACTACAGGCTTGCAAGTTGGTTTGAAAGGGACTTGCAGAGTTGATTAGACTGTGGGGCTGGTGCTTCATAGTTGAGAACAAATTGAGGGATCTTTTGTCCAAGTCCTGATTCCCCCTTCAAGAGAAAAGTGATTTGAGGGGTTATGGCATCAAACCTAATACCATGTCATTGGGGAGGGAGACCGCTAATGGTAGTATCTCCTAATGGGTTTAGTGGCGATGAGAGTAACTTGTCAGCCAGTGTTTGGATACTCTACTGGACTAGCAAACTGCTAGGTGACTATTTGTTAATTCCAATTTATTCTGTCTGTGATTCTCATCAAATGATTCAATCAGCAGTGTATCATGTGAACTAAAAGCTGTACATTTTTATTACAGTATTTGTGTGTGCATATATATTAGTGTAAATATGCAGAAATGTAGAGTTATATACAGTTTAAAAATATGACCTAGACATTGTTTAAATTAATGTATTAGACTTGAGCCCAAGCTGAGACTAGTTAGTGTTAATAGACACTACCAAATCCTACCAAGATGCTAAATAAGGATGGAAACTTAATTAGGACAATCTAATTGTAATCGTACCTGACTCGTGAAATAAAAACTATTATTATTATTATTATTATTATTATTATGACAAAGCTCAGATGAAATTGCCATCTTCGCTGAATTCAAACAAGAAGTTTGGCGCGTATAACTACAATTCTTATAAATTTGGCACACCTTTAAAAGTCCATCTAAACCAAGCTGATTTAGTATTTGGATATCACTCTTTTTTCTTATTATTTCTAGGATTCATAAGGAGCATTAATGTTGGCTCTTTAATCGTTATTGGTAAACTCTATCCAAAATTTTAAACTCCTCGTTTTTTAAAAGATTCCTATCTATAAGTTTTGTTTGCATCAGTATGGTTGCAAATATATAAAAATACCTTGAATCTGAATTTATATTGCTAGTTTATTCTAATCAAACTTTCATCTGAATGTTAAATAGGCTAGTGTAAACCTTGAGTGATCAAAAAGTTTAATTCTCTAAGATGATTTGAGTATGCTGCAAATCAAGCTCCCTTTTTAACATAGTAAATTATATAAATACACTATGGATGACTAAGCACCTAATTCTGCTTACCTTACTTACGTGAGCGTTTCTACTTCACATGGAGTTTGGCATTTAGCTTTGTAGGGAGGAGGGGAAAAGTGTGTATATATAATATAATAAATTTGACACCTACTTTATTCTCATTTTCAAGATGTAGTCTTAAATATTTCTTTTGATAGGAAGGTGTGTAATTGAGGAGCAAAGCAATAAAGCAAAATCAGTTTTCCATACTAAATATTCTTAGTTTAATGCTTTAATCTTAATTTAGTAGAGTTGAAATAATGTTCTGCTGGCCTGCTTAAGTATAACTGTTAAATAATGTACTATTAAAATAAACTGTAATCTGTGCACTTAATGCATATTTTGATAGTTATCAAATATTTTAATACAGCTTTTGGTGGTGAGAAATGGAAAACAAATGTCCTGCTGACATCATTCCTTTGTCCTGGGTAAGTTAAATCTCTAAATGACTATTCATACTTGAGTTAAATTTCTGACATAACTAATTTTTAAAGCTTCAGTTATACCTATAAACCTACTACATCTTCTTTTCATGCCAGAAGCCACGTGAACAGCAAGGTGCATTTGACAAAGACAAATGTGCTAATTGCGCACACTATCTTTTTCTGTACATTTTGTTTTCTCTCACCATGTGAAAAGGTTGATTATGTAGTAGTAGCATGACAGTAGTAAGTTTTTGAACAGGCACACTTTTTTTCATGTATTTGTTTTTACTCTAGGCTGTTTCTCAGACCACACTGTAGTTGGTCTTATATGGTGTCATATATTGTACAACCCTTGTGTAAATTTTTTCTACTTAATCACAGCAAGCAGTCTTCCCTGAAGTGCGATTACGACAGGCATATATTTGAAACTGGTTAGTTGGAACGTCAGCTCCTGCTGGAGTTGAATCCCACTAGGCTACAGAAGAAAGACTAGCTTGATCTCTTCATTTGATATTTTCTGTGTCAATTGAGTTTAATGTATATTAACACTAAGATATTAATACAGTAATATGGTTTCAGTAATGTTAATATAAATATTATTGAGCATTTCTATTTCTTTTTTAAGCATGTTGTATATTTTTCAGAATTGTGTTTGCGGATTTCTTTATCATGAACCTCATTCTTTGGGGAGAAGGATCTTCAGCAGCTATTCCCTTTGGAACTTTGGTTGCTATTTTGGCACTTTGGTTTTGCATATCTGTGCCACTGACATTTATTGGTGCCTACTTTGGTTTTAAGAAAAATGTAAGTGATTATGTGGGTGTAAACTGCATGTATTGTGGCTATTGAGGTAACAGGATCCAAAAGTTCCATCGGGATATAAAACATGATTCACCTCCAGCCCTGTTCAGTTTCTTTAGCATGATATTGAGATTCCACTGACAATTTCTCAAGTCCCTTTAGACATTTGATAATGAATAGGTCTCTTAGTTTCATGTTTAGTGTTAATTACTCTGATCAGTGGATTTGACTCCCGAGGCTTCTTTAGATTTAAGCAGTGGTTTGGGGCATTCTCGGTGTTGATGGACCTCTCTATAATTCCCAGTGAGTTTTGTTGTTTGAATCAGATATGAGGGTAACCACTTACTGGATTTCCTTAATTATTCCTTCCTTGCCTTCCTCAAATTCTGAAATGGAATTAAGAACCATGGGAAGAAAGCATGAGGCCTGTGATGGAATCTTTTGGTATTCCACTTCCCTAAGTGAGACACTATGGAAGGCCATTTCTCATGTGGCAAAGATAGATATCTTAAAAAGGAAGACTTCATGGGCTATAGAGCATAATCATTTGTGTTGCCTTTATTTTTATGTGGATTTATGCAAAAATAAAAAAGAACTCCTATCCAAAACTGTTGGTGCCCTTGATGAGTTAGTTACAAGAACAAAAATTAAAACTAAATACCACTCAACCACCCTGCAAAACTGTCCTCACCCTATGCAGACCTAATTCCTACAGGCCTTATTCTCAGCAGCTCCCACTACCAAATTCTCCTTGCAGCATGCCCTGAAAGTTGACCGAACAGGGCTATTTTAGATTGGGAAGAGCAGTTTATTCCAGAGCTGAGAGTTCCTCTCTCAAATCAAGGGAGTTCTCTTTCAGTGCCTGAGCTGATAAAAACTGTGGCAGTATGAGACTAGGAGAGTAGCAAGTTGCTACATCTTCATTAACAGTAATCTTTCAAGAAGTCTATTACCTATTTTTTTAGGGCTGTCAATCGCAGTTAAGTCACTTGATTAACTCAAAATTAATCACAAATAAAAAAATGTATTGCTGTTAATCACTGTTAAACAGTAGAATACCAGTTGAAATTTATTAAATATTTTTGGATGTTTTCTACATTTTCAAATATGTCTGTTTCAGTTACAACACAGAATACAAAGTATACCGTGCTCACTTTAAATTTTTTATTACAAATATTTGCACTATAAAAATATTTCTTTTGGCTTTTTATAGTGCAAATATTTGTAATAAATATAAAGTGAGCACTGTACACTTTCTATTCTGTGTTGTAATTAAAATCAATATGTTGGAAAATGTAGATGACATCCAGAAATATTTAAATAAATGGTATTCTGTTTAACAGCATGATTAATAGCTATTAATTCTTTTAATCGGTTGACAACCCTACTATTTTCATTTGCTCTGAGGCTGTTGGCAGTTGGGCTGCTAGAAACAATGACCGCATGGTACTAGGCAGCCACCAGTTTGTTGTTAAATACAAATTTATGTAGATTTTTTTTCTACTGCTAGTGTCAAATGTATTTAATTATTACCTATTTAGGAATCTATCTTTCTTTTCTTTAAAGGCTATTGAACACCCAGTTCGTACCAATCAGATTCCTCGTCAGATTCCTGAACAATCATTCTACACAAAACCATTACCTGGCATTGTCATGGGAGGGATTCTGCCCTTTGGGTGCATCTTCATACAACTCTTCTTCATTCTAAATAGTATTTGGTAAGTTAACTTATTTGAACTCCCACAACATATAAGCTGTAATTTTTCTCTTTGAACCTTTTCTTCTCTAGAGAGCTTGACCCTGCCCGTAGTGTTTTCTAAAGTATTGATCATTTCACAAGAAATGAAAATGTTTGTCATTTAATATTCTGCTACTCAGAAAGCACTCCATGCTTTTATTTTTGCCCATGTGTGTAGAGAGAAAACTCATTCTTACCAGCATGCAGCTGACCTGCACTAAGTTTTATGCACTACACCTTTGACTTCATAAAAGTGCCTCTGAAACTGACATTATGGTAGATATTTGAAAGAAGTGAACAGTATATTACATTGGATTTATTAATTTAGCCTTTATAGAACAGTATTCTTGCTTCAGGAAAACAGATTTTTTCCTTTTCCCAAATCTTCATATAGGCATTAGGAAGTAATTCCTTTAACCATTCAAAATAACCCACTAAATACTCGTCCAGCATCAGTGAATTCAGATGTGTACTCTGAGTATGCTACGAAACTGCTCGACTATGAGAAATCTGTCATCGTTCTGGCACAATCTAGTTATCCAGTCTCTCTAAGCTGTTTCTAAAGTATTGACACTTTTTTACCACTCTGCCACTTTCTGATTGAAATGTTGAGTAAAATCCTCGCTCTACTGAAGTCAGAGGGAGCTTTGCCATTCAGTGGACTTCAGTGGAGCTAGGATTTCGCTGGTGATGTGTTCTGTCGTCCTAAACCTCCAAATCTGAGAGAAATTTTAGGTTTTGGGCTTCTTTGCTTGCCATTTTAGAGTAGAGCTGCTGAATCATGCATTCCTGTTTGAAAAGCAAAGGACGAGTTAACTTCCATTTGTGTCTGCGCCAATAACACTCTACCCTTGTGAGAAGGAGAAAATGTTGTTTAAGCTTCAGACTATACTAAAAATGAACATCTTGTGCTAGTGCTGCTTTTTCATATTGAGAGATTTATTTTAGAGGAAAGTGGCATTTTATCTTATTTTAATCCTCTGTTTTGATTGTAGGTCCCATCAGATGTATTATATGTTTGGCTTCCTATTTCTTGTGTTCATTATTTTGGTCATTACATGTTCTGAGGCCACTATACTGCTTTGCTATTTCCATCTGTGTGCGGAGGTAAGAAATATTCTTCACTATTCACACTTTATACAATATCCAGGACATTTTCACAAAATCCAACTTCTATATCTGGAAATATTATCATTCCAGAATTTATCCAGAACTACCAGGATAACTAAGATCTTATTAAGATCAACTTTAAAATGTCATTGCTCCTTTCTGATAAGGGTTCTCATTACAAATGTTATTTTGAATGCGTTTGTACCCAAATTCAGTACCAGTAAGATATAGCTCATCTTCAGTTATCCATCTCACTATTTTCAGTAGAAGTCAGTTGATTAGACAGATACTTTTGACAAAGCAAAAGCATTTTCTTTTTGGTGCATGTGCTTCACCTACAGAAGTTCATATTTGCATGCACCCTTAAAAATGTGGCTCTTGTTACTTGGGCTTGTAGATTTTTGCCTTTTTGGTGTAGATCTTTGACTTTCTGATTCATGGTATGAACTGTGATTAAGTGATCCAAAGTAATAAAATTTTATCTTTAGCTGTTTAATGTTAAATACCCAATAGGAAAAGTTCACTTGTAATTTTGCATCTAGTAATTGGCCAAGTTCAGGTTTCAGGAAATATTACTTAAGTTTTTCTTTTCTTCTAGGATTATCACTGGCAGTGGCGTTCATTCCTTACCAGTGGTTTTACTGCAGTTTATTTTCTGATATATGCAATACACTATTTCTTTTCTAAACTGCAAATCACAGGAACAGCAAGCACCATTTTGTACTTTGGTTACACCATGATAATGGTTTTGATCTTCTTTCTTTTCACGGGTAAGTGTATTGAATCCTTGGTTCTTGATATTGCTAGCTCTAATTTTAGTTGCATCTGGAGTGGAACGCTAAAAATATCATAAATAGAAATATCTGAATCTTTCTGTGAAACCATAACTGAACGTTAAATCCTTGATTTCAGGTCAGCTATTATTATGCTAATGTATTTTGCTATAAACTGTGTTGGAAATCTTAGCCTCTGACTTCAAAGGATTAAAATAGTATCTGAAGACTCATAGGTTAGTTGTACCTAGTACAATACACTAACAAATTATTTGTATTTACCTAATATTGCTATTGTTAACTCCTGCTGTTGAAACTAGGCTACATTTAAGCACATGCCTGAAATTGTCTTCCAAACATTTAAGGTTAGCTATAGTTGTGCAAATTATTTAATGTGATATTACATCCCACTTACAGAATGATGTATACATATTTAACAGAGTTTAAACTGAAGGACATAAGCTGGAAGCTATGAAAGGGTCCACGATCACATGAGTTCTAAAACATGCTTGTATGCAGAGGATAATTGAGACATGGAACTACCAAATGTAGTCAAAAATTGTGAGTGTAGGCTTAAATTGCAGCAAGGGTGGTTTAGGTTGGACATTAGGAGAAACTTCCTAACTATCAGGTTAGTTAAGCACTGGAATAAATTGCCTAGGGATGTTGTGGAATCTCTGTCATTGGAGATTTTTAAGAACGGGTGAGGCAAACACCTGTCAGAGATGATCTAGATAATACTTAGTCCTGCCTTGAGTGCAGGGGAGTGGACTAGAAGACCTCTTGAGGTCCCTTCGAGTCCTATGATTCTATGATATAAGCATATTTTAAAATGTTAAACAGGGAGGGGGATGCATTGCAACGTATAAATGTTATATGGGTCAGCAGGTGGTGCTAGATTGAGCTGCAGAGCAGAATTTTAATCCAGAAATATTACTGGACTACAGGGGATGATGGTATGTTCTAGAAATAAAGGTGGTAATATGGTGGTGTGGGTTTTGGTTTTTGAAGTGTGATGTTCTTGCAAAATTTGGAGCTTTAAGTATTGAATATCCTGCAGATAGTTCTGTTGCCTGAGTGTTATTTTGTTTCTTGGAGATGTGGGCTTTTCAGAGCAGTGTTATGATGAAGTCATATTAATAACTCCCTTGTAAGACTACTTCCATTATAAGCTTTACAAAATTGACCTTTTTACCTATTAGGCTTCAGTAAGAACTGAAAACAAGGGTGTAGGTGTTTTTTACAAAGATGGAGTTTTAATCCTTGTGCTAACTTCCATGAGGTCTGGTGCTCATTCCCATACACCGATGGGAGAAGCTCTTCCATTGTTGTAGGTAAAAAGAAAAGGAGTACTTGTGGCACTTCAGAGACTAACCAATTTATTTGAGCATAAGCTTTCATGAGCTACAGCTCACTTCATCGGATGCATACTGTGGAAAATACAGAAGATGTTTTTATACACACAAACCATGAAAAAATGGGTGTTTATCTCTACAAAAGGTTTTCTCTCCCCCCACCCTACTCTCCTGCTGGTAATAGCTTATCTAAAGTGATCACTCTCCTTACAATGTGTATGATGATCAAGGTGGGCCATTTCCAGCACAAATCCAGGTTTTCTCCCCCCAAGCCCCCAAACAAACCCATTCTCCTGTTGGTAATAGCTTATCTAAAGTGATCATTCTCCTTACAATGTGTATGATAATCAAACCCCTCAGACAGAGACAAACACCTACAAGATCTCTATCAAGCATTCTTACAACTACAATACCCACCTGCGGAAGTGAAGAAACAGATTGATAGAGCCAGAAGAGTTCCCAGAAGTCACCTACTACAGGACAGGCCTAACAAAGAAAATAACAGAACGCCACTAGCCGTCACCTTCAGCCCCCAACTAAAACCCCTCCAACGCATTATCAAGGATCTACAACCTATCCTGAAGGATGACCCAACACTCACAAATCTTGGGAGATAGGCCAGTCCTTGCCTACAGACAGCCCCCCCCAACCTGAAGCGAATACTCACCAGCAACCACACACCACACAACAGAACCACTAACCCAGGAACCTATCCTTGCAACAAAGCCCATTGCCAACTGTGCCCACATATCTATTCAGGGGACACCATCACAGGGCCTAACATAATCAGCCACACTATCAAAGCCTCGTTCACCTGCACATCCACCAATGTGATATGTGCCAGCAATGCTCCTCTGCCATGTACATTGGCAAACTGGACAGTCTCTACGTAAAAGAATCAATGGACACAAATCAGATATCAAGAATTATAACATTCAAAAACCAGTCGGAGAACACTTCAATCTCTCCGGTCACTCGATTTCTGATCTCAAAGTGACTATCCTTCAACAAAAAAACTTTGAAAACGGACTCCAACAAGAGACTGCTGAATTGGAATTAATTTGCAAATTGGATACAATTTAACTTAGGCTACTTTTTATAATGACTCAACCATTCCTAGTCTCTATTCAAGCCTATTTCCCCATGTTTATTCTCCTGCGCCCCCCCCCCCCCCCGCCGCCCCCCCGGACGTTCTTGTTAAACTCTGGATTTGTGCTGGAAATGGCCCACCTTGATTATCATACATATTGTAAGGAGAGTGATCACTTTAGGTAAGCTATTACCAGCAGGAGAGTAGGGTGGGGGGAGAGAAAACCTTTTGTAGAGATAAACACCCATTTTTTCATGGTTTGTGTGTATAAAAACATCTTCTGTATTTTCCACAGTATGCATCCGATGAAGTGAGCTGTAGCTCACGAAAGCTTATGCTCAAATAAATTGGTTAGTCGCTAAGGTGCCACAAGTACTCCTTTTCTTTTTGCGAATACAGAATAACACGGCTGTTACTCTGAAATTGTTGTAGGTAGTGTCTTCACGAAGTGCTACAGCCGTGTAAGTGTAGACGTACCCTAAAAAAGGTTTGAAATGTGGAGGGCTTTCCAAGCTTATAAGCACCAGAAGCTGTGTTGGAGAGAGAGGCTTAATACTTCCCTGTGGCCTGTGATATGGATCTGCTTTTGGCGGATACAAGTTTACAGGCCCAAGGGCTTCAGAGAAATTAAACTCCCTGCCATCAATTTTTAACTAAAGTTGTGAGCGAAGTCATTTCAGCTGTATTTGACTTAAATGAGCATGGCGGCGGGGGTGGGGGAATGTTTTTTGCATTTTAAAAAGAAAACTAGGGAAAACAAGAACCTAAGTTTGAGAATATTGTCCTTTTTTAAAATCGTAACAGAATATTAGTTACAAAAAAAAATTAAAAACCTTCATCTATTAATTGCACATTTCCTGCATTTGTAACCTGATGTTCCCTGCCACCTGGAAATTAAATACCTTCACCTAATCCATATGTATTTCTGTAAGTCACAATTTACTACTTCAGTATTCATATTCTATATACTAATAGGTTAATCACTCCCAACATACAAGCTAGAAGTTCTGCTCTCCTTTATTCTGCGATCCTGCTTCTAGACCATGCATGAGGGGTAGAGACAATCAGCATCTCAGACTGAGATAGAGAACTCTAAGCTTGGTTATATTAGAAAAATTGCATTGCTCTAACTAGATGTAATTACATTGATTTAAACTCCTAATATAGATGCATTTACACCTGCTTAAGCCTTCCTTAGATATATTGATTTTTAAATTAACTCTTTTTTTAGTACAAACAAGACCTCTGTCTTGATGATATTGTAATATTGGCCAGAAACCAAAGTGTATGAGCTTCTCTGATGGTCTAGAGAAGTCTTTTAACCAGTCCATTCTAGTCATGCTGTCTATAGACCCCAGAATACGGCATACAGTCAGGTAGGGACTTTACTTCAGCTCTCTTCTCCATGGAGGGAAGAGGATTTAGTGTAGTAGGCCCAGCATAACAGTCTCTTTGCACCTCAGGCAACAATCCATCTGCCAGATTCCACTTGCCCTCCTTCCCTCAGGTCAGTTAACATGTCATAAAATGTAATCTGAGGGCATTAAAATATATCCAGTGCATCTCCTGTTCCCTTGCCCACTCAGCCTGGGTCATGAATGTTGCACCAGCAGCTGACTATCAGCAATCAGCTGTGCAGTGTCTGATGACAATTATGGGCTCAGGACAGAAGATACAAGTATCTTACCCTTTATCTGCCATGACACTGTCGCCACTAGCCCTTTGTACCTGATACTGGGCTCAAGGGTATGTGAGTTATATTAGACAACTAAAATATTCTTCTGAAGTTCATGTGCTTAGTTTTATGTGGTACTTGGTCAGTGTCTCTAACTTGAAGTTCAGTGAGGATACAGGCAGAGTTAAAATTGGTATTGAAACTTTAGCTGAACATTTCCTGTTCAAAGTGTTTAGATTTTCTGAAACTATATAATCCTTGAATGTTGTAAAAGGACATCAGACAACTCAACCATATTTCTAAATTCACTCTTTTGGTCTCAGAATAACATCCATACTATAACAGATTTCAGTTTGCTGTTTCTTCCAATAATTAGACGCACTTTAAACTCTATGGAGTTACTGAAATATTTTAGGGATAAGTGTTAATATAAAGAGGGAGAGTTAAGGGATATGTTCTTCTCAGAACTCTTAAATGAAACAGCTATTTACCAAAATCTGCTCCTAAAGGCAAGTAGCTTCCTGTGCCAAGATGATACAGAAGCTAAAAAGAAAAAATTGTAATTGTTGTATCAAAACTGTTCTGCTACTGCTTACTCATCCGTTAAAAATTGTCACCATCAGGAAGGGTTTTGACGGTGCCCTGCTGCTATGTCAGTGTAACACATGCTTCAGGCACTTGATTCCATGCTGCATTCCAGGTCACTGATCAAACTCAGTAGGCAGGATACTGGGAGCTACATGACAAATCTTTGTGATTCACAGCTGGGCCCACAACTACGTATCATAGTAAATGAGTCAGTTAAACATCACTAGTTTAGCAAGCGTGAAAAAAATTACCATGATATCATTCATGATTCTTCACAGGATTTTACAGCATATGAGTTATTTGCTGAATTTCGATAATGTTCCTTATCAAAACATGTTATCTTAAATAATTAGTTATTGGCCCTTACACAAGTTAAAGCTACAATAATACTAGGTATACTAAGGCAAAATCAGCTATCTGCATGGCTTTTGTGCTGGCCTAATTTTTCTGGGAAACAAAGGTTCTCATAACAGATGCTATGTGAACCATTTTTCTGATTTTTAGCTGTAGTTTGAAGGAATAATGTTAACATGGTCAGTGTAACTTCATCAGCATAGCTTTTGTGCCCAACAATATATTTTTGGTATATCTCTCACACCTCACCAGAAAAGGATGGACAGAACTATTCTCAATTTCAAATGAAAGAGCTGTCTCCAAGAAATCAAGGAAGCAATCTTTGTCTTTAAACTTCAGTTCAATTGTGTCTTGAGAATTAAACCTCTTTGACTGTATGATTAAACTATCTTTAAAAATATATATTTGTTAAAGCAGTGTGGCATGAAAATATTTCTACCATAGCAACTTTGGCAAAGACTGAAATTATATAAACTTGTAACTTGCTTAAACAGGACTATACCTCTGACTTTGGGGTGCCTTTTTAGTCTTCAGTGTCTCCGAACATTTTTAACATTATAACCTTAACAGAACAGCAGCTAAACTTAAATTCTGAACTACAGTGTTGAAAAATCCAAGCCACGTTTTTGAACTACAGATGTTAAACAATGAGCTATGAAATCCTTAAGTGCACTCAGGAAGTAGGTGTCAATTAAGAGTTTTGTAAATAATCCTTATTTATATTAGATCAGTAGTGTAAAAATCCACCCTGCTTGATGTTCGTGTCCTGTATGGCATACTTAAATTCTGCAGAATCTAAGCTGCTTCTTCAAGTGGAGTGCCCAGAGGGATACTACTTCAGGCACACATGCACCCTGTGTCTTGACTGGAGATTTTTGGTAGCAGTGCCCATTCGGACCACGCATTTGTCCTACGCTTCCTCGTGCCCCCTACAGAGGTGCTATAGGGCTCTTTGGGTGAACCACCCTCAATTCCTTTTCAACAGCCTTCAGCCAGACAAGGAATTTCATGTGTGCCTGTTTTCTCTTTAGAGTTAAAATAGTATATAGGGTTAGTTCTTTTGTACTTTATAGTTGTTGGAATGGAACAGTTCCCGTTTTCTCCCCCCTTCCCCTCCTCCCCCCCATATTTAGGGGTCTAAATTTGTTTCTTGGATCTGGGATGCAAGGCTCCCTGGGTGTTAAAAGGTGTCTCCAATGTCAAGAAGCCATTCCCGTCAGCAATGGGCATTCTCCACAGATATGTTGCTTGGGAGACTCACATATTCCCAGCAAGTGCAAGATTTGCACTTCGTTTAAGGGAAGATCCCCTAAAAACAGAGGAATTAAGTATGCACTATTGATGACGGAGGAAGCCTTGTGACCAGCTTTGGGTCTGGGTACAGAGAACCCCCTGTCCAAGAGACCCTCTTCTTCTGTTAGTGTCCCTTCTACAATGAGATCACAGTCACTGAGAGCTTCCAAAGTGAAAGCAGTGTCAAGATCTCCAACGCTCTCCATGGGTGAAGTACCTATAACGCTGCCAGTGGTACTTAGAGCTTCCCACTCAAAGATGGAGGGGGATAAGAGGACCAGAGCAGAGTTCCTCAAAGAAGATTCAGTACAGGAGACCTCAGGCCCGAAGAGGAGTGCTATTGAGGCTCTGAATACTTTGGGTATCATGAAGCAATCTAAGACTTCATCTAAGTCCCATATCTTGGTGGTAAAGGTAACGAAGACCACTACTGCCACCATCAAAGGAGCGGCCTCATTGGAGTTTGTGGTACCCTTGGTACTGGCACCACTGCCTCAAACAGCAGCATCAGGAGCAACCTTGAGGCCCATGCCAAGTTTTGTTGTGCTCCCAGTACTGCAGGAGGTCCAGAATCTTAAAGACCTCATGATACTGAAGGAGCCTCCTTGCAACCTCCAGACACCTCTCCATACCAAGATCTGCTGGATCATTGACTGCTCATGTTGTAGTGAGATCCACCACTTCTCCAGCTCTTACCATTCAGGAAGACGGGTTGTCATCTTCTGTACAATACATAAAGGAGCATTTGGACTCAGAGCTTTCAGATCAAGGCTCTCCAGTTTACTCCAAGGAGACATGCATCTCCTCTGCAAATGCAAGAAAGGCAAGATTACAAGACCGCTGCCTCTTAAAACTTGGGATGACCAACAATTGCTACCTCTCTCCCAGTGCTTATGGTCCTCTTCCTTTGCCTTATTGTGAACCATGGGCAGTGTATTGCCAGCTGTTTTGAGGGTACCCAGTGGAATTTCATAAAGAACATAAGACCTTGTTCCCTGGTACCATCCATTCCTCCTCTCCACTCTGAATTGGCAGCAGCAAGGAGGAGGCAGTAATGCCGCCACCACCACCATCGTTAGCTGATGACTTTTGGCAGTTCCAGGACCTGATGAGGCAAGTCGCGGACACACTTCAAATTTCTCTGGAAGAAGTCCAGGATTCCTATCACAAATCCCTTGACGTATTCATAGAATCATAGGACTGGAAGGGATCTTGAGAGGTCTTCTAGTCTAGTCCTCTGCACTCAAGGCCAGACTGAATATTATCTAGATCATCCCTGACAGGTATTTGTCTAATCTGTTCTTTATATTGCATATCTCCATTTCAGCGTGGGTGGCATTGCTGATTAAAGATGCTCTTCTTGAGCTAGCTAAGACCAGCTGCCAAACTCCAACAGCAATCCGTTACATGCAAGCATGCTGATTAAAAAAAACAAAACAAAAAACCCTACATTCTGGCCAGGGATTCAAAAACTTTTTCGCATCCGGCACCAAATTCTCTGGTTGTGGACACAGTTAATGAAAGGGGGAGCGAGCATATTAAAAAAGCTACCCCACATAACAAGGACCAGAAGTGTCTGGGATCTTTTCGGTCATAAAAACTAGTCTTCGTGGATATTACGTTTCAGGATAACTAATCACCTGGTGCTGGTATCAAAATAGGACTACCTGAACTATGAGAACTTTAATGCTTTTATTGACCCTTTATCCCAGAAATATCAGTTTAGTGCCATAATAAAGGAGGGTCAGCTCTTGATGAAGACTTCTTTGCAGGCTTCACGTAATGTCGCCAATGTTGCAATAAAAGAAGTTAGCAAGTCTTGGTCAGTGCAAAGATTCGATCCTGCTCAATTTTCCACCTTCTATAGGCCATCTGAACTACTGGCTAATAAGTCAAATTTTTTTAAAAAGAAACCAATGACTACCTCAGCTGCGTCATCCCAGCCATCAACATCTTCCAAATGCCAGTTCTTCAAGTCATGTCCTTGGAGCACCCATAGGGGGACACATCTTGAAGAACCACAGTTACTGTACAGGGTGAGTAACCTTTTTTTTTAATGGTTTTGGTCGAGAGTCTAAACCACCTGATAGTCAGGGTTTCTCAGTTGCACTATACTACCCCTCTTCCTCAATTTGTACACCGCCTCTCTCTATTCCAATAGGCATGGGAGGCTATAACATTGGACAAATGGGTATTGGAGGCCATTACTTCTGGTTATGTGATACAGTTTACCTCTCTCCTGCCCACCCCACCCCTTCCTTGTCCCACTTCAGGGAGCACCATCATGATCAATTCCTGAGACAGGAGATCACATCACTCTTAAGTCTAGGTGCCATAGAACTAGCTCCACTTCAACACAGAGGAAAAGTGTTTTATTTATGGTACCTGGGTATTTTTTTCTGATACCCAAGAAAAAGGGAGTAGGAGGCCAATTCTAGATCTCAGACAGCTGAACAAGCACGTCAGATATCTGAAATTCCAGGTGGCATTCCTAGCAGGTGTAATTTCCCTCCCTGGAATCCAGGGACTGGTTTGCAATTCTTGACCTCAAAGGTGCTGCTTCCATGTAGCAATTCATCTCGCTCTCAAAAAGATTTTTTTCACATTTGATCACAATAAAGACCAGTATTGGGTTCTACTTTTTGGCCTTTCTTCCACCCCAAGGGTTTACTCAAAAATCATAGCAGTTGTAACTGCCCACCTCTGTCATCTAGAAATAAATCTTTCCATATTTCAGTGACTAACTCCTCAAGGATCAGTCTTATTGGGAGGTGCTGTCAGCAGTTCAGACAACTTATTCCATAGTTTAGTCCTACAAATAAATATCAAGAAATTGGCTTTGACCCCTATACAGTGAATAATTTTTATAGGAGTTTTTTCTGCAATGACTGGCAGGGCTTATCTCCCTCCTGTCAGGTTCCTCGCTCTAAAGAACCTTATCCAGAGAATGCACCTCTGTCCTCAGATTCCAGCAAGGACATGTCTGCAAGGATGTATCTGCAGCTTCTGGGACATAGGGTAGCTTGTGTTTTTTGTAACACAAAATGTCAGGTTACATATTTGATATCAACAATTTACATACCCAACACAGTCTGAATAAGCGGGTGTCCGTATCCAGCCGGGTCTGACAGTCACTCACCTGGTAGAAGGTTTTGAAGGAATCCCACTCATCAAGAATCCTCCTAAGATCATAACATTGAATGCTTCCCTCTTGAGATGGGGAGCACAACTAGGTCCTCATGCAGCCCAGTGCAAATGGGAATACTTGCATATCAGTCTGCTGGAGTTAAGTTACCAGAAATGCTTGTCTCCACATTCTTCCCCTAATCAAAAACAAGTCGATCAAGATCATGATAGACAACATACCTTGTATATATTATATCAATGGTCAGGGAGGAGCCCATTCCCCCTCACTCTGCATCAGTGATAGAGCTCTGGAATTAGTGCATAGGTCATTTTGGCTTCTTACCTCCTGGGTGTAAAGCACCATGGCAGACATTTTTCGCTAAATTACAAATGGGAGTTGGACTCTTGAACCCAAGCAAAACATTTTTTGCTTGGGGATTTCCTGAGGTCTGTCCTTTCACCACTGCAACCAGGAAAATGTGCAGAAAATCTTCGTCCAGAGGAGGACTCGATCCCCAATCTCTAGGAGATGACTTTTTCATTACGTGGACAAAGGGTCTTTTTATGTATATCCACCAACTCCATTGCTTTCAAAGGTTTTAAACAATATCAAGCAAGACAAAGCCAGGGTTATTTTGACTGCACCAACTTGGCCAAGACAAGTTTGGTTTCCTTACATCATCAGACTCGCTTCTCTCCCTCTGTGGCAGCTCCCAGTCAGTTTTCAACTGTTGTCTCAGAATGTGGATTGAACACTTCAGCCCAATCTGAATGTTCTGCAACTCCAATCATGGCTCCTCAGTGGTTCTTGGGACTAGAAGTATCCTGTTCATTTGGGAGTAAAACATGTGGTGTTAAATAGCAGGAAGGAATTTACAAGACACACCGTCAGAAAGGGAAAAAGACTTCATCTTTGATGTAATCACCGTAATCTTTCACCTGTCCAGTTATCTCTTTCCATAGCCTTGGATTACCTGTTGGAATTGAAAACATCCAGTCTCTCTCTGAGTTCCATCAAGTTTCATTCAGTGTCAATAACAGCTTTCTACTTGCCAGTACACAGTTTCTCCATTTTCGCACATCTGAGCATGATGAGGTTCCTGAATGATCTTACGAACCTTTTTCCGCAATTAGAGCTCCTATTCCACTTAAGGTCTCAACCTTATTTTTAACAGTCTCATGAGAGAGCCTTTTGAGCCACTAGCTGTGTGTTGTCTGTTACATTTTTCTATGAAGATGGTCTTCTTGGTGGCTTTCACTTCTGCACAAAGGGTTGGGGAGATTGGGACTCTGATGGCATGCTCTGTATTTACTGTGTGCTCCAAGGAGAATGTATCATTATAATCCTATCCAAAAATTTTACTTAGTTTCTTCTGAGTTTCATGTTAACGAGACTATTTACCTTCTAGTTTTCTTTTCTTAGCTGCATCAGTCTACAGAGGAAGAGACCTTCCATAAACTAAATGTTAAGAGGGCATTGGCCTTTTACTTGGACAGAGCCAGAGCATTCATGAAGTCCCCTAGACTTTGTCCCTATTCTGGATAGGTCTAGGGCAGGGGTGGGCAAACTTTTTGGCCCAAAGGCCACATCTGGGAATAGAAGTTGTATGGCGGGCTATGAATACTCTCAAAATTGGGGTTGGGAGGGGGTGAGGGCTCTGGTTCGGGGTGTGGGATCCGGGGTAGGGCCAGAAATGAGGAGTTCAGGGTGCAGGAGGGGGCTCAGTGCTGGGGTGGGATGCAGGGCAGGAGGCTGGTGATGAGGAGCTTGGGATGTAGGAGGGTGCTCCGGGCTGGGACTGAAGGGTTTGGAGAGCGAGCAGGGCTGGGGGTTGGGGTGCAGGCTCTGGCTGGGCTTGCGGGCTCTGGGGCTGGGGATGAGGAGTTTGGAGTGTAGGAGAGTGCTCCGGGCTGGGACCAAGGGGTTCGGAGGGCGGGAGGGGGTATCAGAGCTGTGGCAGGGGGTTGAGGCATGGGGGGTGAGGGCTCTGGCTGGGGATGAGAGGTTTGGGGTGCAGGAGGGTGCTCTGGCCTGGGATCGAAGGGTTTGGAGGGTGGGAGGGGGATCAGGGCTGGGGCAGAGGGTTGGGGCGTGAGGAGAGGCTCAGGGGTGCAGGCTCTGGGTGGCACTTACCTTAAGGGGCTCCCAGAAGGAGCAGTATGTCCCTTCTCCAGCTCCTACAGAGGCGCGGCCAGGCAGTTCTGCACGCTGTCTGGTCTGCAGGCACTGCCCCTGCAGCTCCCGTTGGCCGCAGTTCCCAGGAGATTGGGGGCGATGCTTGGGGCAGGGGCAGCATGCAGAGCGGAGCCCCCTGGCTGTCCCTATGTGTAGGAGCCGGAGGGGGGCCATGCCGCTGCTTCCGGGAGCCACGTGGAGCGGCCCCCGACCCTGCTCCCCGGCTGGAGTGGGACAAGCCCCAGACCCTGCTCCCCAGCGGGAGCTCGAGGGCTGGATTAAAACAAGCTGGCAGGCAGGATTCGGCCAACGGGCCATAGTTTGCCCCCCTGGTCTAGGGGATCATGAAAAGACACACTCTCTCTAAATGAATCTCTGTATATATTACCTGTTATGGTTTGGCTTATGCTCAGCCTCCCATGTGAGTGACTGCACATTCTATCTACTAGATCAGTCTACATCTGTAGCCCTACTCAGGGATGTTCCAGTTGCTGAGATCTGCAAAGCTGCAATGTGGATTTCAGTGCATACTTTCTCCAGGCATTGATTATGCTTTGGTTCACTCTGCTAGATTGGAGGCTGCAAGAAGGCAATACCATTCTCTCTTCAGTGCTGGACTCTGTTCCGAACCTCCCACCTCCTTAAGGGGGGGTCACTGTTGGGGAGTCACCTGAAGTGGAGCACCCACAGGGACGCTAATCAGAGAAGGAGAGGTTACTCTGTTACCCACACAATTTAGGGTTCTCTCACACACCCCTTTGGGTACTCGGGAAATAAGGGAAGCAACTCTATCCTTCCGTGGGCCAACACCCATTCCCAGTGGACTCAGGGCTGTACAGCCTTTTACCAGTGAAAGAGCCTGACACAGTAATATCCTTAACCTCTATTAACAGTTACCAAAACAGAATACGCATGCTAAGCATACAATGCTCACCACTCCCAGTAAGGCAGATGAACTTTTCTTGATGGCCGGTCAAGATTAGGTCATCTGGAGCTCCAGCTTCTGCACGGTATGATCAGCAGGGTGTTGAGGTTTGGCAGCTCTGATCCTGGGCTGTGTCCTGGTGTTAAGGTCCAAAGAACTTCCCTTTGAACCCCAGTTCATATAGTTAAAATTTGGGTCCTGCTTCGTTTTCCCTAACTAATCATTTTAAACTAAAGTGCTACAAAACTGTTGTTCACCAATCCTAGCCGATTACAAAACCATAATCAGGCCCCACCACCTTCATTGATTTAAACTTTGAAAAATTAAATATGCAACAGACAAACAATAACGAATCAGACAGAGACCATACAGATAGAGAAGTAGGGCCATAAAGGCAAAACAATATAGATTTCACAATCACAACTGTGAAGTGGTTTCTTGCCAGACAGAATATTAGCAAAGTTTTCTTTAAACATATTAGGATCTGTTGCTTTATCTGGTGATGGTAGATTCTGTTAGGACAGGCTTGCCTTCTTGACAGGCTTGCCTTCTTAACAGCCTGATAGGACATTGCTTTGGTGCAATAGATGGAATGTGAGGATGTGACTCTGCAACTTAGTACATGGCTGCTGTTTCTCACTCTGGCTGCTGCTTTTACTGCAGAAAGAGGCCTCAGACCTTACAACTCACCTTGTGTAGTAACAAGTTCTTTGAGATGTGTCCCTCTGTAGGTGCTCTGCTACCTGCCCTCCTTCCCCTCTACTTAGGAGTTTCCTACTATGGTAGGGAAGAAACTGAGGGCGATTCGCCCATGCAGCCCTACGAAGCCTGAGTGCGGGGCACAAGGATGTGTGGGCTGAACGACCAATGCTACCAAAAATCGGTGATCAAAGGCTTGGTGCATGTGCACCTGAAGTGGAGCACCCATAGGGGGACACATCTCAAACTCCAGTTATTGCACAAAGTGAATAACCTCTCCTTTCATTTAAAAAAAATCTTTCTACCACTTGATTGCCGAATTTGGAAAGGGTTTTTAATGTGTATGTAAATCAGTGCAGTACTATCTTCCTAAGTTTGCCCACAGTAATTGAGGTGTCAACTGAACAGTGTAATGACACTATTAATGTCATACATAGCTGATCACTTGAGCAGATGCAGTCGGGAAAGGTGTGGTTGTGAACCTGATACGGAAATGCTTAAAGGTGGGAAATGAAAGACTTGGGGTGGAGATGGCAGGGGGAGAGAAAAGAGAAACAAAGAACAGAAATAGCTCTGGTCTTAAAGGTGAGTAATTTCTTCCACTGAGTGATGCTGAATGTAATGAAGCATTAATAAATAAAAATTTGATTAAAGTTCAGTTACTATATAAATACCGTATTCTATCTTTATGTAAACTTTCCATTGACACTGGTAGGTGATCAGCTGTGGAGGATAATATGTAGTCCTAAACTTATATCCTGGTGTACAGAAAAATGTAATTTGGTCCTACACACAGAGTGAGTTTCTAATTTCTGTGTTAGACCCTATACTAGTTGTGCTAATGTGTAACTCTTTGTTTTGAAAGAAGAATTCTGTCTACGTGTACATTTCCATATTTGTGAATCTACTTTTTGAAAAAAAAATTATTTTTTTTTGTAGGGACAATTGGATTCTTTGCATGCTTTTGGTTTGTGACCAAAATTTACAGCGTGGTGAAAGTTGACTGACTAAAGAAAACCCAGTGTGTGAAACTTGGCACAGAAGAGATTTAATCTTCATTAACATAAAGACCTGTTCTTGGTGGTGAACTTAAGCTTTATCAGAAGTAATGACATCTTGTTCCTTGGGAATGATACTGAATATACACCCTCCTCAAAACACTTTTTGTATTGTGATTTAACAATCTGTTTTCATTCAAATCTTCTTAATGAAGACCAGAGTTAAATATTGTAAGCATTTGTAAATATAACTATACTGTAATAGAAACATTAAATTCTAATGGCAGAATAGAAGTGGCTGTATTACACAACTTGATACTGCTGAATAAAGTACAATTGTAAATAGGATTTTCTAGGCTTGGTAGGAGGGATGAATTATTTTTCTTTTGAAGGAAATGAGAACTTTTTATCATGCTAACTTTAAAGGATGTCTCCAAGGTGGGTTGCTGTTTTGGATGTGGTTTTTATTTCGTACTAGTGATATGTCCATAAATATTCCAATTTCTGTGACTTCATTGGTTTCAGTGTTGTTGGCCTTTTAAACTATGTGCCTCTGAGTCTTTGAATTTATAAATTCATAACCTTGTTGTAAAAATGTCTTCAGTGGGTCATTACATATTAGACGTTTATGAAGTTATGTAAATACAAATATATTGACAAGGGAGGTTTTAAAATTATGTGGAGTCTTTTATTGCATTTTACTGTATTTGGTTAATGTATATTGACACTCCTTTTGATCTGGGAAAAAATCAGTTATTTGTCCTAAATGACTAATGCTTAAAATGTGATAGTGGTGCATGAGAATGAAATTAGACAGTACACGTATGCACTACAGGATTAATCCAGCCCTTAACCAAGCTACTTTTTCTGAGACTAAATCATATGTGGAGAAGATCTTAATATATGCGCAGCATTCACTGCTGATCTTTTTTTAACTGATCTTAATGATGCAATTCCATAAAGCAACCGTGGCTAGATCTATTTAAGCAAAAAAAAAAAAAAAAAAACCACTGTTTTTGCCTCATGTTCAGAGAAACTATCAGTTCCAGGTGACTGACTGACTGGAATTAATTATTCCACAGTACCTTTGAACAAACTTGAAATGTTATCTTGTTCAATAATTTAGATTCATAACTGTTCATCTGTCAACAAGGGCAGCATGTTTCCCACAGTCTGATAAAATTTTATTAAACTGCATGTACTAGTTGTCAGTCATAAATTAAATTTCTTTTGTGTGATTTTTCTAATGGTATGCTTTTCTAAAAGACCTTAATCTAATGATGCTCAAATACTGAATCAATAAAAATATTGTTGGTTAAGGTAACTTGTCATTATTAAGATCTCCAAGCTATGTAAAGTACTTCTCCATGCATCTGAAGAAGTGAGGTTTTTACCCACGAAAGCTTATGCTCAAATAAATCTGTAAGTTTTTAAGGTGCCACCGGATTCCTTGTTACTTAAGATAAAGCAGTTTTCCAAGTTTTTTGTTCAAAAACAGAAAAACACAAGTTTGGATAACTTTTGTATTCTTGGTTTATCTGGTTAGAGCTTAATTCTGAACTCTTAACTATTCAGACCCCCCCCCCCCAAATCTTCATTTATGAAACTGGATATATTTGCAAAGTGACAAGTGTGCACACCTATCATATCTACAAAACTCAAACATTTTGATTCAGTGAAATTGGACTCCGCCCACAACAATCATCAGTATTTACTTAAAAGTATAAATACTTGGCTTGTCACAACATAATCCTAACTCTGATCCCTAGATCCCTGCTGCTCACAAACCGGGTAGAATTAGTGGGGGAAGCAAAAGTGGATGGGAATCTGGGAGGCAGTGACCATGAGTTGGTTGAGTTCAGGATCCTGACGCAGGGAAGAAAGGTAAGCAGCAGGATACGGACCCTGGACTTCAGGAAAGCAGACTTCGACTCCCTCAGGGAACGGATGGGTAGGATCCCCTGGGGGACTATCATGAAGGGGAAGGGAGTCCAGGAGAGCTGGCTGTATTTCAAGGAATCCCTGTTGAGGTTACAGGGACAAACCATCCCGATGAGTCGAAAGAATAGTAAACATGGCAAGCGACCAGCTTGGCTTAATGGTGAAATCCTAGCGGATCTTAAACATAAAAAAGGTTGGACATATGACCAGGGAAGAGTATAAAAATATTGCTCGGGCATGTAGGAAAGATATAAGGAGGGCCAAATCGCACCTGGAGCTGCAGCTAGCAAGAGATGTCAAGAGTAACAAGAAGGGTTTCTTCAGGTATGTTGGCAACAAGAAGAAAGCCAAGGAAAGTGTGGGCCCCTTACTGAATGAGGGAGGCAACCTAGTGACAGAGGATGTGGAAAAAGCTAATGTACTCAATGCTTTTTTTGCCTCTGTTTTCACTAACAAGGTCAGCTCCCAGACTGCTGCGCTGGGCATCACAGAATGGGGAAGAGATGGCCAGCCCTCTGTGGAGATAGAGGTGGTTAGGGACTATTTAGAAAAGCTGGACGTGCACAAGTCCATGGGGCCGGACGAGTTACATCCGAGAGTGCTGAAGGAATTGGCGGCTGTGATTGCAGAGCCCTTGGCCATTATCTTTGAAAACTCGTGGCGAACCGGGGAAGTCCCGGATGACTGGAAAAAGGCTAATGTAGTGCCAATCTTTAAAAAAGGGAAGAAGGAGGATCCTGGGAACTACAGGCCAGTCAGCCTCACCTCAGTCCCTGGAAAAATCATGGAGCAGGTCCTCAAAGAATCAATCCTGAAGCACTTACATGAGAGGAAAGTGATCGGGAACAGTCAGCATGGATTCACCAAGGGAAGGTCATGCCTGACTAATCTAATCGCCTTTTATGATGAGATTACTGGTTCTGTGGATGAAGGGAAAGCAGTGGATGTATTGTTTCTTGACTTTAGCAAAGCTTTTGACACGGTCTCCCACAGTATTCTTGTCAGCAAGTTAAAGAAGTATGGGCTGGATGAATGCACTATAAGGTGGGTAGAAAGCTGGCTAGATTGTCGGGCTCAACGGGTAGTGATAAATGGCTCCATGTCTAGTTGGCAGCCGGTGTCAAGTGGAGTGCCCCAGGGGTCGGTCCTGGGGCCGGTTTTGTTCAATATCTTCATAAATGATCTGGAGGATGGTGTGGATTGCACTCTCAGCAAATTTGCAGATGATACTAAACTGGGAGGAGTGGTAGATACGCTGGAGGGGAGGGATAGGATACAGAAGGACCTAGACAAATTGGAGGATTGGGCCAAAAGAAATCTGATGAGGTTCAATAAGGATAAGTGCAGGGTCCTGCACTTAGGATGGAAGAATCCAATGCACCGCTACAGACTAGGGACCGAATGGCTAGGCAGCAGTTCTGCGGAAAAGGACCTAGGGGTGACAGTGGACGAGAAGCTGGATATGAGTCAACAGTGTGCCCTTGTTGCCAAGAAGGCCAATGGCATTTTGGGATGTATAAGTAGGGGCATAGCCAGCAGATCGAGGGACGTGATCGTTCCCCTCTATTCGACACTGGTGAGGCCTCATCTGGAGTACTGTGTCCAGTTTTGGGCCCCCCACTACAAGAAGGATGTGGATAAATTGGAGAGAGTCCAGCGAAGGGCAACAAAAATGATTAGGGGTCTAGAGCACATGACTTATGAGGAGAGGCTGAGGGAGCTGGGATTGTTTAGTCTGCAGAAGAGAAGAATGAGGGGGGATTTGATAGCTGCTTTCAACTACCTGAAAGGGGGTTCCAAAGAGGATGGCTCTAGACTGTTCTCAATGGTAGCAGATGACAGAACGAGGAGTAATGGTCTCAAGTTGCAATGGGGGAGGTTTAGATTGGATATTAGGAAAAACTTTTTCACTAAGAGGGTGGTGAAACACTGGAATGCGTTACCTAGGGAGGTGGTAGAATCTCCTTCCTTAGAGGTTTTTAAGGTCAGGCTTGACAAAGCCCTGGCTGGGATGATTTAACTGGGAATTGGTCCTGCTTCGAGCAGGGGGTTGGACTAGATGACCTTCTGGGGTCCCTTCCAACCCTGATATTCTATGATTCTATGTATTTTGTTACTTTGATTTAGGGATGTTTTAAATGGATAATTTAAAAGCATTAATGGAAAGATTTTTTGTTCTAAAATATTTAAAATTAGAGCATCAGAAATTTGCCAGTGAAACCAGTTTTCCATCAAAAATGCCAGTTCATCAAAAGTAGTATGCTTCTGTGGAACCCAGGTCAGTTTCACCCTGCTACCTGCACCATACAGCAGCAAATCTGTCAAATCATGTCAATTTCAGTCTGGACTAATTTACACTACGGTGCTACATCAGCGCAGCTGCACCGATGCAGCTATGCTGCTGTAGTGTGTCTGCTGAAGACACGCTATGCCTATGGCAGAGCGTCTCCCACCAACATAGTGCAATGCAGACACCATTTTAAGTTGATGTGACTTATGTCACTCAGGGGATGGCTTTTTCACACTCCTGTCGACAAGTGGTAGTGTAGATGAGCCCTGAGTAGCTGCAGGGGATCCTACAGAGCATACCTTACTTTGGAAACAACGCCATGTTTGGTTGTTTTTTAAAATGAAAATCTCATGGAATTTTGAGTTCAGGGGAAATATCAGAAATATTGTTTGGTCTGAATTAAAACGAAACAAACTGAAATGTTAAAATTTGCTGCAAAATGGAAACTCCCAAGTTTTGATCAGTACTACTTATGACTGGTTTTTCTTGAGAATTTCAGTTTAATGGAAGTGTGATGTTACAGTGAAGTAATCTTGACAGTATGTATGCAGACACTGCATTTGCGGCTGATCACTATAATTTTTTTCAGAATAGTATAGTTTCCAAATAACTTCTTAAACCTTTTACTACTCCTGCTCTTAAAAGTCCATTATATGACCTAATGCCTCTGTATGTTTGATGCTACAATCAGTGCCTTACAATGTGCAATATGTGTTTTAAAATTGAGACTGCCTGTAAAATCAGTTTCAGACTTTGAAAACTTGATTTCAGTGGACTAATAAGTCCCTCCCAAAAAAAGTTAAATGCATCACAAGTTTCAAAAAAAGCCATTTTAGGGCTGTATAACCTCAAGACTTAACTTATTCCAAAGTTCAAAACAAATTCTACATCTCAATGTGATTAAGTCTAAATAACTGAAAGCCAATGCTATGTTTTGGAGTTACAGGGCATCAAAATCGCTCTACTCTAATGAATATATCATGTCTCCCTAATAACATACTTGGAAGAACTGGGACTAGAACCCTTGTCCACTGCTCCAAAATATTTGGTTCTGCATGTGAGACAACAGGAGATTAGTTCACGGTTATGGAAGTGTCTCTGTTGGGGTAGCTGATCACAGGTTAGAAAAAACAATGTGCTCATACACCTGTACCTACTACAATAAACAGCAAAAAAACCTTACTCTTTATGGCACTTGGCATAGCATTGGCGCCGTAACTGCCACTGAAATTAGGGGGAACAGTATGTGGTCCTCACTTATCTAAACAACAAAAATTCAAATTTGCTTAATGTCAGGCTATTTTGAAATGTAGCCAATGCATGGGTTCCCGGGCAGTTTAACTGAATGGAAAGGTTGAAGGAGTAGGAACAAGCTATTGAGCTATCACAAAACAAAGCAGTGTTGGACAAAACTCAGTTTCAAATCTTTGTCAAATTATAGTGAGGTGGGCACAAACTGATTCTGTGAAGCTTGAAGGAAATACAAAATTCTCCTTTGAACTCTGAAAGCAATCTTCAAGCCAAACCCATTTTACAAGCCGGTATAGGGATGGTTAAAATAGAGTTCCATAATGGAAACTTGTTTTGGTCTGAATTAGAGAGAGGCTACTTCTACATAGAGGTAGTTTCTCTGTACAGTTTTCAGGTGTATGTTTTGCTTGCTATTTTGATACTATATGTCCAGCTACATATAAGCAGCCACAGGTATCTTAATCTGCAACCCACTATCTCCCACAGTTCTGAACATCTGGGCTGCTTTCCTTTCTGTGCAGCTTCACAGAGAGATCAGTTGTTTGGATCTGCATGTTCTGCTCACCCCCACTCTGCTCCTACTTATCTCCAGATTCTCAGCCTGCATGACAGCAGACAGTGGTGGGATCTACAGAAAGAGTCCTTACCCTGCAATGTGAACTGTTTCAGCCCGGCTTTTGGGCAGGTATGAGCAGACTTCTCCCTTTCCAATGTTTCTCCTCCCTTGGTCAGTTAACCCCTCAGGTCTATAACCCTCCCTCTGACTCCACTTCAGCATCTCCCTGTGGGCCCCTCTGTTCCTTGCAGACATAGAGCAGCCAAGAAGGCACAGGGTTAAATCTTCCCTATGTGGAAGGCAGCCTCCTAGGCTTTCCAGAGGGTGAGTTGTGCCCAGCCTGCACCCACCTTCCTTACCTGATTTTGGTATGGTACGGTAGCTGTGAGACAGACAGGCAGCTGGGGTCCCCAACCCACCAAAGCAGCTGTTACTCCAACGGGGGGGAAATGGGTTAGGAACCCCAGTACTCTACTCATTTCTGCCCTTTCCACGATGGAGGTATGTGGACCAGAAAATAAGATGAGACCAGGCAACAGTAATTCTTATAACTCCTCAGTGGCCAAGGAGACCTTGGGCCTTGGACCTGTTGGAGCAGAAACTGGAATTCCCCACTCCAGCTTCCATGGCTACTGGACATCCTCTCACAAGGTCCTCTTCTTAATCCAGCTGCAAAATGGCTTCAACTAACATGTATTATTCATTCACACTATACCCTTTGGATGCTTGCAGAAAAGGGTGTAAAAGAGGTATTGCTACACAGATACCTCTCCCCTGGTAAATCTCACTTAAACACTACCCTTCCCTACAATCCATCTCTCATTTCCTTTCTATTTTTTCAACATTCTGCTGTCTTCCTTATACCGTACCCTGTGTGACTGTCTGTTCCCTGCTTGTCGTCTGCTTACCACCACCTCCGGAATTCATTGTCACCATCATCACCTCATGTGGTCTCTTATACAAGGCTTTTATGTGGAGTTCACAAGAAACGTTTCCTGTGGACAGATTGTTCTATAGTTGTCCACTATAGGCTTCCTTTCATTTTTATCAGAAGCACTGGGAACTAACCCCTGTTGCAGAGAGAATGTGGTAGTCTCAAATCATGTGGAAGTCAGACATGCCACAAAATACTAGAATACTACAAATTAAACTTGTAGGGTGGAATTTCAGTTCATCCTTCCAACCCTACGGTATTCCAGCACTTGTTAAAAATGTGCAACTTAGATTCTGTCTTATCCTTAACAAGTGCTCTAGCATCACCTGTGGGCAAAAGCGCTTACAAGTTAGTATAAACTATCGGAGCAGAGTTTCCTGATTTACCAGAACTTTCTGTTAATGTAGATTTTTACCTTCAACATATTTACTTTATACACTGAATTACTACTTACTATAGACACTAAATTTCTGAAAATATTTTTAACCACAAATCTCTAACTACCAAAACTAGAAACTAATTTGTAACATCATGGCTGAACTATCACTTGTGCTGGGTCTGGGGATACAGCTACACAAGAGCCCATTTGTATGAAATATAACTTTCACTCTTACGGCATAGCTTTAGTACAGATTAAGTGTTCTGCTAACCTGGTCTACGTGCACATTGTCCATGTTTTCAGTTCACAAATAAAAGGGTGGGTTCAGAAGTGGACCTGCACGGAGTTCTGAAGTGTTTGCAGCCCTGAGCTGGGTGACTGACTGAATGCAGCACGTACACTGCTGCCGGGCTTCTGGCTCTTAGAAGTGTCAAGGCCTCACTTTGTAATAGGAAATCAGTTACCTGAGATTTACTACAAGTTTGCTGCTTTTTTTTTTTTTTTTTTTTTTTACCTCAAGAAAGAAGGGCCCATAAGTTTACTCTGAATTTTCTACTTGCAGGGTATTTTTAGGCAGTCCTGTTATCTTTTTCATTATTAAATTAATTGAAATATTACTTGTGATGCTTTTCTATTTTTATTTCTCTCTGCAGTCAGTCCTATCATATTTATTGTGATTTGTCAAAAACCACCTGTTTAAATTCTGGGCACTTACACAGTGTCTATAAGAATATGTAAGTCACCATAAATGTGATAGAATCATAGAATATCAGGGTTGGAAGGGACCCCAGAAGGTCATCTAGTCCAACCCCCTGCTCGAAGCAGGACCAATTCCCAGTTAAATCATCCCAGCCAGGGCTTTGTCAAGCCTGACCTTAAAAACCTCTAAGGAAGGAGATTCTACCACCTCCCTAGGTAACGCATTCCAGTGTTTCACCACCCTCTTAGTGAAAAAGTTTTTCCTAATATCCAATCTAAACCTCCCCCATTGCAACTTGAGACCATTACTCCTCGTTCTGTCATCTGCTACCATTGAGAACAGTCTAGAGCCATCCTCTTTGGAACCCCCTTTCAGGTAGTTGAAAGCAGCTATCAAATCCCCCCTCATTCTTCTCTTCTGCAGACTAAACAATCCCAGCTCCCTCAGCCTCTCCTCATAAGTCATGTGCTCTAGACCCCTAATCATTTTTGTTGCCCTTCGCTGGACTCTCTCCAATTTATCCACATCCTTCTTGTAGTGGGGGGCCCAAAACTGGACACAGTACTCCAGATGAGGCCTCACCAGTGTCGAATAGAGGGGAACGATCACGTCCCTCGATCTGCTGGCTATGCCCCTACTTATACATCCCAAAATGCCATTGGCCTTCTTGGCAACAAGGGCACACTGTTGACTCATATCCAGCTTCTCGTCCACTGTCACCCCTAGGTCCTTTTCCGCAGAACTGCTGCCTAGCCATTCGGTCCCTAGTCTGTAGCGGTGCATTGGATTCTTCCATCCTAAGTGCAGGACCCTGCACTTATCCTTATTGAACCTCATCAGATTTCTTTTGGCCCAATCCTCCAATTTGTCTAGGTCCTTCTGTATCCTATCCCTCCCCTCCAGCGTATCTACCACTCCTCCCAGTTTAGTATCATCTGCAAATTTGCTGAGAGTGCAATCCACACCATCCTCCAGATCATTTATGAAGATATTGAACAAAACCGGCCCCAGGACCGACCCCTGGGGCACTCCACTTGACACCGGCTGCCAACTAGACATGGAGCCATTTATCACTACCCGTTGAGCCCGACAATCTAGCCAGCTTTCTACCCACCTTATAGTGCATTCATCTAGCCCATACTTCCTTAACTTGCTGACAAGAATACTGTGGGAGACCGTGTCAAAAGCTTTGCTAAAGTCAAGAAACAATACATCCACTGCTTTCCTTTCATCCACAGAACCAGTAATCTCATCATAAAAGGCGATTAGATTAGTCAGGCATGACCTTCCCTTGGTGAATCCATGCTGACTGTTCCCGATCACTTTCCTCTCATGTAAGTGCTTCAGGATTGATTCTTTGAGGACCTGCTCCATGATTTTTCCAGGGACTGAGGTGAGGCTGACTGGCCTGTAGTTCCCAGGATCCTCCTTCTTCCCTTTTTTAAAGATTGGCACTACATTAGCCTTTTTCCAGTCATCCGGGACTTCCCCCGTTCGCCACGAGTTTTCAAAGATAATGGCCAAGGGCTCTGCAATCACAGCCGCCAATTGTCAGGGTGGAGTGAGGAAGTGACCTTGGTGAGCTCCCACTTTCCCCTTCCTTAATTACCAGTGTGTGTGTTTGTGTTTGCTTCTTGACTGAAGTATGTAGTGCAGTCTGTTTGTATGGGGGACCATGTGCTGAGCCTAGCAGCCTGCTTGGCAAGACTGAGAGCTTCTTAATGAGGCTTTGATCCCTAAGCCCTTTAGCACCCTTAACCACGGGGTGGGGCTACTAAGGGAGAACAGGGGTTTAAAAATGTTATATGGGGATTTCAGAAGTTTAAAGTATCATGGAAAGTATGATACAGTGGTGGGTATGCCACATTTACTCCTCTAAGGCTTCTTCAGATGTCTCTTTCATTTATCCTTACGTTACATCAAAGCAAGTATTTTACAGAGTGTAATGATTTGAAGCTAGCAGGGGCTGTACTCAAAATGCCAGCAGCGTAGGACTAAATTAAAAGGGTTTAAAAATGAAGAAAAGTTAAAAACTAAGTTTTACAAGCTTTTAGTTTAGGATTAAGTAAAAACAGGAGTATTTCTTGAAAGTCCATCTTAGAAAGCTGTGTGGGGATAAGTACTCGTCAAAGTTCACAAGCTTTATTCCAAAATTTTCGTTCAAGTTTCAGAGACCTGATTGTCTGAGTCTTAGAATACAACATCCTTCAGAGCTTAACTTCAAGACTTTCAAATATCTTTCCACAATCCCTACAGACCTACAACTTAAGTTTAAAAATATTAATGCTTCCATTTTCAAAACCACTATCTGGCAGCTGAGTTTGCTGTAGAAGTGGTCATAATTTGCAGGCAGAACAAACATTTCAGAATGTAACTCATCTCTGTATTTGGAGTATTGCTTCACAGACACATGGTGTCACAACTTCTACAAGTTGTGCCCATCTGCATCATGATTTCATAAGCGTCTTTAACAGGGCCTCCAGGATGGCAGGGAAGGGGCAGTTTGCCCCGGGTCCCCCATTTGCGAGGGTGCCTTAAATTGAGTGGCATTGTGACCTGGAATGCAGGGTTGCAGCATTACTCAGGTTTGGCCTGGCCATCCCTGCCTCCTAGTGGGAGGGGCAGCTGGGCTAAATTTGAGTGAGTGGTGGTGTGACCTGGCATGTGGGGTGATAATGCCTGGCGCACTCACGAGACAGGAGTCACTGCTGCGGGGGTTAATGCGGGTGGGCTGTCTTTCCAACCCCTCTCGCCCTTCTCAGCCTCCCCTCAGTAGCAATATTTTTTGAAAGGGTAGAGACCTTAGTTTCCCATTTTGTGTTGGGCCCTCAAAAGCATCTGTGCAGCCCTGTTCTTTAGAAATCACAACATCAGATGTACAGGGGTTAAAAAGATGTGGGAAGTAGATCTTCAAACTTGAATACGTCAGGGCCTAATGAGATGAGGTATCGTCCAACAGGAGAGAAATTTCTAATATTTTAGCTTTCACAGACTTAATTTTATTTACTTTACATAGAACTATCTAGACTGCAGTTAGCCTTTCCAGTATAAAAGTATGTCATGTGTGTAATGGGAAAGTGAACCAGCGTGGACAATGGTTTTCAACAATAAGTGCGCATAGAACGGGAGTTGAAAACAGCTTAAGTGTTAGTGTAAGACAGAATACAACTGATTTCAATGTCATTTATAGCATGGCTGAACTTTGGTTCTGACAAGTTCCTTCTTGAAAAAAATGACTTGATTATATCAAATCTCTATCAAGCATTCTAAAATGTTATTGCAAATGACTGTGTTCTCTTCACACTAGCACTTAAACTGTTTTTATTAATGGTTGAGCAAGAGTTCAATTTCCAGATAGAGACAGGGCTTTAGAAACAATTATCGGTGGCAGACTTGTAAACAAAACCAAGTGACACATCTATACCTTTTATATGAATGCCATTCCCTGCCCCCCACCCCCCTCCATCTCATAAACAGCTTCTGGCTGCAGATTTGGTCCTTCATAGAAGAGATTTTGAAGATCCCAGCTGACATGTACAGCAGCCTGGTAATCCTCTAATCATCTGTTCTCTGAACTAGTATGGAGATGTCACTGAAAAGGCTTGTTGACAACCTTCTGTCTATAGCATTAAAGATAATTCTGGCAAAACTGTGACTATCTTAGTCAGCTGGACTTTAACACATGGCTGACATGTCGTGGTGACAAATTCAAAAAGACCGTTGACAGAAAAAAAATTGCATGGAAAAATACTTCTGTTTTCCAGTTCGCTCTGGGTTAAATTGACTAAATCAGGTTACTGATTAAATCTTTGTAACCTCTTTTGAATCTATTTCCAAATTTTTTTGTTTTTTTTAAAACGTCTTATTGTAAAGAGTTATATACACACAATTGTACTTTCCATACCGATTGCTATGCTGTATGCTATTTTCATATATGTGTTGAAATATTTCTTGTATAAGTGTATATTCATAAATACTGTAAGAAATAATACAGATTTAATCAGTTTAACTTTTCGCAGACACAGTTATAGGCTTTGATTTGACAGGAAACAAAATGGAAATGCAATGATCAAATACATTAGTAAGTGTCTTATAAGTTGTTATATCAGTTTCAAGCAGTCCTTGCTAGAATAGTTAAAATGTTTTTTGTATTGTAAAATGAATACTAAGCCCAACTACGCTGTTTTGTTACATATGGAACATAATCTGATCCTGAAGAGCTGCTTAATCCACTATTTTAATAATAGTAGATTAAGAGATCTATACTCCACAGTGACACAATATATTGAGTTAAAGATCTGCAGAGGAACATTTATATGATCCATTGTAATAGCAAAAGGAAACATAATGTTGCAGTGTCAACAGTCTGAAGATTGCCTGCACTGTTTCAATGCATGCGACAATGAATCAAACCTTAATGAGCACCCTTAAATTTAAAAGCATTGTAAAATTTACTGAAAGAGAGGTATCTGGAATAAAAGGGGAGGGTACATAAATGCAAATTAACATTTCAACAAAATGTAATGTTAAAGACCTAGAATGAATTAAGTTTAAAGGTGTTAAAATAATGTTTGTGACACAAGCTAAAAAAGCCAAAGTATTCCAAATTAAGACCCCCTCACCTAAAATGGTATTTGCAGTTTTGCAAGCTAAAATTATTATAAAAAGACCCTCAGACTTCAGAACATGGGAGTCTCAAGCTTTTTCCCTGCAACTCCCTCTCCCCCCAACCAACCCTCTCTTGTCCTCCTCAACTACTAAGCACCCACGTTTTTTATCTTGTGGCCCCAATTCTCACTATCACAGTTGCCACAAGTACTCCAAATAGTTTAAAAAGTAATCAGTATGGATTGTATAAATCAAGATGGATTGCTTCAAGGAGGTTTTAATCTGTTTAACAGAAAATAAATTTTAAAAATCAGCGGAATACAGGATGACTTCACTGACACAGAAAATTCTAAACCAAATCAAGAAACATCAATTTCTCCGACTGCCATAAAGCAGATCTCTGCTCTTCTTGGCTGGTGAGAGACCAACCAGACCCACCACTAACAGAATCAATCAACATTTCTTTTATGTGAACCTGCCAGTGTCAGGTCCTGAAAATAGCTAGCCAACCCTGAAAACAATTCTTGATACAGGAAATCTCTACAACTACTGCCCAGTCCCAAACCCTCTCTCATTAGGTAGATACTTAGAAAGTAGTGACAAAGGATCTAAAGCAACAAATAACATATTCTGACATATTGTGCCATTTGCTATTAGGATTTAAACTGGATCATGGTACAGGGACATCCAGAGTAGCATTAATGGACAACTTCCTCATGGAAATAGGTAGTGTTCAAATCTCAGTGATCATAATAGGACTGACTGCACCTTTCAACTTAAATGAAATTCCTGGGGTCAGAAGAAAAGTACTGTCATATATTACAAATTGGCTAAGAGACAACTGTATTCCTATTTTTATTTAATTTCTTTAAATGTATGTGAAAGTACAAAAGGGAGCCATCCCAGGTTCTAGGTGCCCCTGCTATAAATAATAAAAACAAAGTATTAAATTAAATGGGGAACAGAACACAAATTCCCATTCCCACATTTATCTAGCCCCATTAAAACCAATCCAACCATGCAGATAGATGCACCTTGCAGCATTCCATGAAGGTAAGCAAAGCAGGGCTATTTTGGGCCCATGGGAGATGGGTGCATGGGGGGAGTTCGTTCCCGAATTGACAAGCCCTTATCGAGAATGAATACTCCACTGCCAGCCCCCTTTCCCTTAAATCAAAGGGATCCAGGTCAAGCACATCCACTGATTACAGCTACAGCAGAATGGCACGAGTAGGAAACTCACTCAAATAGGTTCTGAGCCATTTAGCATTTAAACTAAAACCTTAAATTCAGTCTGGAAACTGATAGGCAGCCAGTACAAATCATGGAGCAGACCTGTGACCTTCTGCCACTGAGCATTGCTTGATAGGCAAAGAAGTAGACCTGAATGATAAATTTTCAACATGGCAAAAGGTTAACACTGGGGTGTCCCAGGGACCTGTATTAGGGAATGTGCTATTTATTATATTCATCTGTGATATGTGAAAGGGTTGGACAAGGACAGTTCAAAATTGCAGGTGACATAATATTATTTAGGATAATCAAGATCAGAGCTAAATGAGGTGGATGGACACCACAATTCATTTTATTTGTTTTCTTTAAACATTTAACATATGATGGGTGTCTACTCAGTGCCCTGGGTGCCTACCCTATACATTACAAACCACAACATAAACATAAATGAAGGGCTGCCCAAATATATAGATAGCCACATTAGCACCCTCCTCAACAGCCTTAAAGCAAAGGAAAAGATGGGTTTTGTAGCATGCCTGGATTTTGTAGCTGTATCCCCACACTTGTGCTGGGTGTGGGGATACAGCTACACAAGAACAAAAATATCTGGGCGCTGACAGACTAAGGTGGGGGAGTGCATTCCAAAATCAACCCCTGAAGAACAGTTTACACTACTCATCTGTATTGCTGGGTGTTAAATGAAGAGTTTGCACTCATGAAAAAGATCTGTGCCTCACAGTGTAAAATTCAATGAAAACATCTGCACAGTGTACAGTAGAAGTCCAAAAGCAAACAAAATGTGAGTATGTATAAAGAATGAGGTAGAAAATAATACGGAAAATATTAGGATGCCACTATCTAAATCAGAGGTATACTCTCGTCTGGAATACTGTAGTCAATTCTGATCATCAGACCTCAAAACAATATAACAGAAGTAGAAGTGGCCCAGGGATGGCTGATAAAAATAATTAGAGGCATGGTAACATTTCTGTATGCGGAGAAATCAAAAAGATTGAGATTATTTAGTTTAGAGAGGAGGTGAATAAAAGGAAACATGATATAAAATAATGAATAGTCTATAAAAAGATAAGTTTACCCCTATTTATCCCTTCTCATAACACAAAAACCAGGGTTCATAAAAAAACCATTTCAATTATATTGAAAGGCAACATTTAAAATTCATAAAAGGAAATATTTTTATACAACATAAAATTAACCTGTGGTACACATGGCCATTGGACATTACTGAAGCCAAGAACTTATTAGGATATTTTTTAAAAAGGATTATTCATGTAAGGGTGGGATTTTCAAAAGTGCCCTGAAGTCAATTCACTGAAGTCAATTGGAGCAGTTAGGCCAATGCTAAGCACTTTTGAAAACCTCACCTTTATATAGATAATGAAAACACCCACAATTACATCATTATAACTATAATGAAGGAATAGAAATCGTCCTGGTCCAGGACATAAGCCTACTTGTAGCTGTTTGCTACGGGGTTTCTTGCACCTTCTTCTGAACCAGCTGGTGTTATTAGGGTCCTACATTATTTTATTCAATGTTTTATGTGTAAAATGTGTACTGTATAACCTGTCATTGTAAAAAGGGACACAGTTTAAGTGAAAAGAGAATTGCCATAGGTAAGTGTGGTGAAGTTGTAAATGCATCCCCCCCTTCCCCCTTATTCCATTATTTCTTACGGGGAAAAAATTCCCCAGGATATGTTGTTTTGGTATCCATTGCCCTTTTCAAGAACGCAACCCCAGTGTATACAGGGAAACCCCTGTAAGAGGTAACAGAATTATTATTTGTCTTACAATAGTAATGAGAGACCACTCAAGCAAGCTCAGAGCGACACTGTGCTAAGCCCTGTACAAACACATGGTAATAGATAGTGCTTGCCCTAAAGAACCTACAATCTAAATAGACAAGACAGGCAAAGAAAGCATGATTATTCTCTCTTTACAGGTAGGCAACTCTAGCTAGAAGGAGCAAAAGAAACCAAAGCCCCAGGAACTGTTGTATGAGAGTGAGGGGGCAAAATGGGGGCCAGTCAGAGCCATCTTTTCACTCAACTCCCCCTGGAGTAGGGAGACCACTTGTCCAGCTTGGAACAGGATAGAGCTCTTTTGCAGTGGTTTGGCCCCCGTCTGGTACAAGGAGAAGTGAGAAAAATTGTTCTCCTTAACCTCTGAGAATAGGACAAGAAGAAATGGGTTTAAATTGCAGCAAGGGCAGTTAAGGTTGAACATTAGGAGAAACTTCCTAACTGTCAGGTTAGTTAAGCACTGGAATAAATTGCCTAGGGAGGTTGTGGAATCTCCATCATTGGAGATTTTTAAGAGAAGGTTAGAAAAACTCCTGTCAGGGATGGTCTAGATGATAATTAGTCCTGTCTTGAGTGCAGGGGACTGGACTAGATGACCTCTCAAGGTCTCTTCCGGTCCCACAGTTCTACGATTCTTTGTCTGTAGTTCATGATTCTCCGCCACACAAGTACTTATACTGCTGCCCAGGCAGAGTGGAGAGCCGCAGTTGCTGGCCAGGTGCCCAGCTCCGAAGGCAGTGCCATATCAGCAGCAGTGCAGAAATAAGGTTGGGGTGGTAATTTGAAATATTATATTTGTCAATATCACTTTTCACAGCAGACTTAGCACCCCATTGCTACCTTTACTTCTGCACTGCTGCTGCCTCCCTGAGGCTGACAGCTGGAGCCCTGATGCTGCCTCCAGGTGAGGGCTTGAGGTGGGGGTGGGGGAGAGGATGGCCCAGCCCAGGCTGCCTCCTGGTGAGAGACTGAGATGCGGGGAGGGAAGGAGAGCCCAAGCCTGGACAGTGGGTTGGACTGCCAGCCCCTGGTGGCAGGGCTCCGGGGTGTGCACGGCCCTTCTGCATGAGCCCAGCTGCCCGGGACTGACAACTGGAGCTCTTTAAAAAAAAAAAAAATGCACACAGCTCGCACCTCCCTTGACACATTCCCACTCCTCCCCTGGGAGGCCCGCCCCACTGGTTTAGATCAGTTGTCTGGAGAGCAGAGTAAGCTGTGCGTATTCTAGGGAGTGGGGGAGAGAGTGCCTCACTGTCTGTTCCTTCTTCTTCTACCATCATTTAGTTTTTATTAGAAGTTCCCAGCAGTGTTATGAAGTCACATTTGTCTAAAACTGCAGGGATATTCCAGACCAGTAAGATGGCGGTAGAGGGGGCTCCTTTCCCTACAAGTGGAGAAGGATGCATTGTGCTATTGCAGGCACCAAGCTGCAGGGGCTTGAGGCTCAGGGAGATAGCAGTAGTGGTAAGAGAGGGTTCCTTCTTTATAAAATGACTGATAATATGCATCCTTCAGAAGGCTTCATTTTAATTTTCCTCCTGTTTTCTACAAGCAGCCTAACTTAAGCTGATCATGCTGTATTCCTTTGCAGTTAATACTCTGCTCACTCATGGGGCTCTGGCTTGGGGCAGAGGATGGGAGGAAAAGATCATTACAATAAAGGACATGTATTGTTAGCAGCCAGAATCTGTAAAAAAAGAATAAGATGCAGCTTAATTTTCATAATCATTGCTGACCTAGAGCTGAAAAGTATGGGAAAATATTAGCATTTGTAAACTGAGCAAATCATGTAAGTCAGTCAATGAACTTGAAATCTTCCATGTGAAGAGGTCATTCTTAAAGGGCCCAATCCTGCAAGGTGCTGAGCACCCTCAACCCCCACTGAAGTCAATGGGAGTTGAGTGTGCTCAGAAGTTCATGGAAACACTCTGCCCCTTACAGGATCAGGCCCAAAGTTAAATTTTCACCAGAGGAAACTTTAATGCCATTGGCCATCAAAAGTGATTTCCCATCTCAGGGAGACACACAAATATTTCCAGGATTGATGTAGACAGATATCTATTTCCCAATTTCACACAATAAACCAAGGACAGCATCCACTTACATCCAGAAAATCAAAATCAAAATTATCATTCTTTGACTGCTAAGAAATCAAAGTAAATGAACATCAAGAGGGCACCGATATGAAGTAGCCTGAAGTCATCCTAAGGCAGCAAGAGGTCATTTCTTTTTATATTCAAAGCATGGATTCCAATAAAAAACAATTTACTTTTACCTCCAATGGTCATTAATAGTTCTGTATTATCTCAATAGTTTTTGGTCAGTCCCCATAACCCTTCTTTACAGTTGTACAAATACCTTATTCCTAGTGATATAGCATTAATATAATGTTATGAGATCTGAGAAGTGCAAAACTGCTCTCTATCCCTTATTTTGCATTATTGCTCGCACTGTTTCAGCTGAACCAGTGTTATCAACATTAGGAGCTCAGGTCTACATTAGTGACGTTTGCCAATAATGGCGGTTAAGGGAATGATTTTGTTCATGACATTGCTATACTGGCAAGGGAGTGGAATCCCCGTCATTGGAGGGTTTTAAGAACAGGTTGATCAAACACCTGTTAGGGATGGACTACGTATACTTGGGCCTGCCCCAGCAAGGTGGGCTGGACTAAATGGCCTCTCAAGATCCCTTCCAGCCCTGTATTTCTATGGCCACGTCTACACTACCCACCTGATCGGCGGGTAGTGATCGATCTATCAGGGATAGCTTTATCGTGACTAGTGTAGACGCAATAAATCGATCCCCGATCGCTCTGCTGTAGACTCTGGAACTCCACTAGGGCGAGAGGCAGAAGTGGAGCCAACGGGGGAGCGGCGGCCGTCGATCCCGCGCTGCGAGGATGCGAAGTAAGTGATTCTAAGTCGATCTAAGATGCGTCAACTTCAGCTACGCTATTCTCGTAGCTGAAGTTGCGTATCTTAGCTCGATCCCCCCCACCAGTGTAGACCAGGCCTATGACTCTAAGCCCTAGCCTGGATGCAGCTAAACTGGCATAAATCTGCCAGTATAGCTTATTTTACTCAGGAACAGGTATAAGCTATCCTGGCAAAAACATTTTTGCCTGTGTAAACTGCGCCTATACTAGTGGAGTTTGCCAGTATAACTAGTAAACCTTTTCTGGTGTAAACTAGGTTTGCCTGCAGACACCTTTTTCATCACCATTATGATTAGCTGTACTGCAGTAGAACCTACAGGCTCCAGCTGAGATCAGGGGAGAAGTTAGGCCCAGCTCAGACCCAAGCCCAGCCGACCCAACCAAGTCATTTTCTGACCCGACCAAACCCTTCCCCTTGAACCTGAGTCAGTGCCCCTGCTGCCTCCTGCCCATTGTGTCAGTACAGTGGTGGATTCATGATCTGCTCGTGCTGTCTGCCATCCCCTGCTGCACTGTATGTGAGCTGCAGAGTGAAGGGCACTGCAACTTCTCAGCACATTCACTCTGCAGCACACACAGCGTAATGAGCTGATGGCAGCTGGGATGAGTGGGTCACACAGCCGCCACTGTGCTGACCCCGTAAGCAGGAAAGCAGAGCTGAAAGGGGCCAATTGCTTTCCCATGCAACCTGGACCTGACACTTGTAGTCAGGTCCTATCGGGTTTGGGTTGGGTTGCAGGGCTCTAGATCATGGCCCCTTTATTCTAGCCTTTGTACATACATTTAGGGCCAGATTTTTTCACCCTTATTCATGCCCTCCTCCACAAATGGCCCCAAGAGGACTGCTTGTGGAGCCATGTGCTACTAAATGTTAGTAACAGAATCTGGCCCACAGTTAAAAGAATCCCTGCCCCAAAGAACTTCCGATTTAAATAGTCAAGACAAGCCAAAGATGGGGAGAAAGGACATAGTATTATCCCCATTTTGCAGTTGGGAAACTGAGGCTTGGTCTACACTAGAGTTAGGTCGACATAAGCTGCCTTATATCGACCTAATTATGTCAGTGTACACACTACAGCCTTGCTCCCGCCAATGTAAGTGCCCTACTACATCGACATAATAAATCCACCTCCAGAGAGGCATAGGGCTTATGCTGGTGTAGTTAAGGCCACAGTGTCCGTGTAGACTGTGTACACTGCATTACTTACATGAGCTGTTGGCTGTCATTCTTTTCTATTTCAGGACTCTATGCATGGAGCTGTGAACTTGACAAGAGAGCTGTCCCCAGGGATGGTGGGGACTCCAGGTAGAGCCTAGTTGACCCTGGGTTCCCTGCTCCAGCTGGGCTGGGCCCAACCCGTTCCGAGTCTGGCTGCTCCCTGGCTTCCAGCCCAGCTGCTGCCTGGAAGCCCCAGTCTGACCCAGAATGGGGCTTCCTTGGCTCCCTGCTGAGAACAGGGCTGCTGCCTGGATGCTCCCCCTGGGGAGTCCTGGTGCTGCACAGATGCTCCCTGCCACCAGGAGCCCTGCTGCACCCAGGCTCTTGGCTCCATGCCTGGAGTTTGGGTGGCTGAGGGGAGCTGAGAACCTCGGGGCAGCCAACAGGCTCCCAGCGGGGATCCCAGGCCACAGCCTGGCTGGGAGCAGGGAGCTGGGCAGGCACAGCCCCGTTCAGAGCTGGGAGTGAGCTTGGCGACTGCACTGAGGTTCCCAGGAGCTGCCCGGACCGTGGGATGCAGACCTTGCAGCTAGGAGCAGAGAGCTGGGGGAGGTCAGCCAAGGTCCCAGTAGTGGGGAGCCAAGAGCTGGGGAGTAGCCGGGCTCTGGGCAGGCTCTCAGCCCTCCGCACTGCCCCTCTAAGTCAGCGGAATCATTCCTCATGAGGACATGCACCGTCGACAGAAAGAGAGTAGCGTGGACATGAATCACTGCAGTAATTAGTGTGGTGTTGTAAGTCGACCTGAGTTGGAAAGATTAAGTGACCTCCCCATGTCATCCAGCCCCAGGTCTGATTCACACGCTGCAGAAAACCAGTAGCCAACTACAATAGGGCTCCTAATAGTGGTTTAGACAAAGCCTTTGTTTCTCTGCTAATTACATGTTGTCACTGCAGGCCTGGCTGCAGCAGGAAGCAGCACTGCTTTGAGGGGGGGGTATTGTTGAAGCAGCACAAGTCCTGGGAGGGTATACCTGTACCCACCTCCATGCTTGCTATTGCCATGAGGGTTGGGAATAAGCCGTGGCTCATAAGGGAATGTCACCCCCTGGAGCTGTGTCCACACGATGAGGCGGGATCAGGGGACCCACTGGGAGTGGCTCAAACACCTCTACAAGCTCCGGATGAGGGGCCAAGCCAGTGACACGGTACCAAGGTGTGAGTGGACCAGGCCTAGCAGCACCTGCTTTGTGGCTACAACCTCAAGGGCACCAAGGGACCCACCATCAGCCCCACAACACTGCCCCTTCCCGCTGCGTGTTTCCCCACAAACTGAAATTGTGGGGCGGCTAGAAAACGACTAATTTAACAACACTAGTAACTAGTTGACACTGGGGGGATGGGGGAGTTCAGGGGGCGGGGGGTAGGGAAATCCCGAGGGGCCTAGCAAACCACGGCCTGGGGGCCCGGTTCAGGCTTGGGGCTCGCTGCCCCGCTCCTCAGGGGAGGCGGCTGCGGCAGGAGGGAGAGCCATGGCGCTTCCGGCAGGCGACGGTGAGGGGAGGGGGCTGCAGGGAGCGGAGCAGGCCCGGCCCGCCGGCCGCGCAGAGCACAGCGAGACCCGAGGCGCGCCCCGGGGCCGGCCAGGGACAAGGAGCCCTGGGGGGCGGGGAGGGGCCCGGCCGGGGGGATTTGTCGCGTTCGCGGCCCAGGGTCCTGTGTCCCAACCCAGAAAGGCAAAGAGCCCCAGAAGACCCTCGGGCCCACGTGACAACACCTCCCCCTCCTGCGAGCCAATCAGCGCGCGGGCGAATTTGTGCTGTTTCGTTCGGAGCTCAACTTTTGGGTCAATCGGCGGCGGGGGCGGGGCCAAGACGACGATGGCGGCAGCGGCACGGGCGCTGCGGCTCTTGCTGGCCGGGCAGGGTCTGAGGAGGCGGAGACTGTGAGTGACGCTGCTGAGCCGTGCGGGAGGGGGCGCTGCGCTCACCCCACCGCCCCCACAAGCCCCGCCCCGCGAGAGCGAGACCCCGGGGCGTGGGCGCCGCCGTGCTGCTCTCACACCCCCCCCCGCCCCTCCCCAACGGCTGTGGAGTGACAGAGCCACACAGGCTCCGCAGCGCCCGTGATCAGCTCCCCCACAGCCCCCCGCCCCTCCCCTCACCCCCAGTGCCTCCGCCTAGCCCCGCCCCCCCAGTGCCTCCGCATAGCCCCGCCCCCCTACAGCCCCCCACTCACCCCTAGTGCCTCTGCATAGCCCCGGCCCCCTACAGTCCCCCACTCACCCCTAGTGCCTCCGCATAGCCCCGCCCCCCTACAGCCCCTCCACTCATCCCAGTGCCTCCGCCTAGCCCCGGCCCCGTACAGCCCCCCACTGACCCCTAGTGCCTCCGCATAGCCCCGCCCCCCTACAGCCCCTCCACTCATCCCAGTGCCTCCGCATAGCCCCGCCCGCCTACAGCCCCTCCACTCATCCCAGTGCCTCCGCATAGCCTCGCCCCCCTACAGCCCCCCACTCACCCCTAGTGCCTCCGCATAGCCCCGGCCCCCTACAGCCCCCCACTCACCCCTAGTGCCTCCGCCTAGCCCCGGCCCCCTACAGCCCCTCCACTCACCCCTAGTGCCTCCGCATAGCCCCGGCCCCCTACAGCCCCCCACTCACCCCTAGTGCCTCCGCATAGCCCCGGCCCCCTACAGCCCCGCCACTCACCCCTAGTGCCTCCGCATAGCCCCGGCCCCCTACGGCCCCCCACTCACCCCTAGTGCCTCCGCATAGCCCCGCCCCCCTACGGCCCCCCACTCACCCCTAGTGCCTCCGCATAGCCCCGCCCCCCTACGGCCCCCCACTCACCCCTAGTGCCTCCGCATAGCCCCGGCCCCCTACGGCCCCCCACTCACCCCTAGTGCCTCCGCATAGCCCCGGCCCCCTAGGCCCCCCACTCACCCTTAATAACTCCGCATAGCCCCGCCCCCCTACAGCCCCCCACTCACCATTAATGACTCCGCATAGCCTCCTCCCCTACAGCCCCTCACTCACCCCTAGTGTCTCCGCATAGCCCCGGCCCCCTACAGCCCCTCCACTCACCCCTAGTGCCTCCGCATAGCCCTGGCCCCTTACAGCCCCTCCACTCACCCCTAGTGCCTCCGCCTAGCCCCGCCCCCCTACGGTCCCCCACTCACCCCTAGTGCCTCCGCATAGCCCTGGCTCCCTACAGCCCCCCACTCACCCTTAATGACTCCGCATAGCCCCGCCCCCCTACAGCCCCCCACTCACCCTTAATGACTCCGCATAGCCTCCCCCTCTACAGCCCCTCACTCACCCCTAGTGCCTCTGCATAGCCCTGCCCCCGTACAGCCCCCCACTGACCCCTAGTGCCTCCGCATAGCCCCGGCCCCCTACAGCCCCCCACTCACCCCTAGTGCCTCCGCCTAGCCCCGCTCCCCCTACAGCCCCTCCACTCACCCCTAGTGCCTCCGCATAGCCCCGGCCCCCTACAGCCCCCCACTGACCCCTAGTGCCTCCGCATAGCCCCGCCCCCTACTGCCCCCCACTCACCCCTAGTGCCTCCGCATATCCCCGCCCCCCTATAGCCCCCCACTCACCCCTAGTGCCTCCGCATAGCCCCATCCCCAGAGCCACCTGCCCCCAACTTCTCCTACCCCCACACTCACCCCTAGTGCCTCACATAGTCCCACCCACTCTGTCCCCACCCAGCCCCGCACTCACCTCCAAAGCCCCGTCTGCCTCCACACAGACCCCCTGACTCCCCTCAGAGCCCCCACTGCGTCCCAACTCTCCACACAGCCCTCCAGAGCCCCCTGACCACCTTTGCCTACATACAGCCCCCACTCACTCCCTAAGGCCCCCAGTTCCCGCTCCCTGCCTGACCTGACCCCTCCTGCTGCAGGAACACATGCAAGGTCTCTCCTTTCCCCCATTCAGAGCTGCCCTCTCATTCAGGTGACGGTAAGTGATGCCCCCACCTTCAAATTTAGTGTCCCCCCAGGCTCACTTGCAATAGCCCCCACACAGCTTCCTTCTGGCTGCAGCACCTCTGAGGGCGAGGAGCATGGCTGCCCTGATGTGCTGTGACTGAGATTTGTCAGTTGGTCTGTTTGCAACTTGTAAGTTTGAAAATCCCAGCAGCAAAACTGGTCTGTGCAACTAAAAAGAAAACATGTTTACTAGCAAACCAGGTTTATTTCTCAGTAAGCTGATGGTTGTCACTGAGGCAATCGCCCCGGGCCCTGCGCTTTGTGGGGCCCCATGCTTCAGGGACACGTGGGGTCCAGGGCAGCCTGGAAGGTTAGTTGGGGGCCTGGTATCGGCAGCAGCAAGCAACCTGGCCCCAGCCCGCCCCACCAGCTCCCAGCATCGCTCAGGGGAGGAGGTGGAAGCCAGAAAGGGGCGGGGGCTTGGGGAAAGAGGACGAATGGGGGTGGATCGGGGGCGGGCTGAAGCTGGGTCACTTGCTCCTGCCGGCACCAGGCCCCCCACTAACCTCCCAGGCTACCCTGGACTATAAGATGGACTGGGGTAACTGCCCCCACACTTTGGGGGTCCCATGCTTCAGGGGGACGCAGGGTCCAGAACAGCCTGTGGGTTTAGTGGGGGGCATGGTGCCATCAGCAGCGAGTGACCCATCCCCATCCTGCCCCTGCTCCACCTCCTCCCCGCTCCCATTCCACCCCTTCCCCCAAGCCTCCACCCTGCCTCTTTCTGGCTTCTGCCCCCTCCCCTGAGTGATGCTGGGAGCCAGCGGGGGTGGGCTGGGGCTGGGTTGTTTGCTGCTGCCAGTGCCAGGCCCCCTGCTTATCCCCTAGGCCGCCCTGGACCCTGTGTCCCCCTGAAGTGTGGGGCCCCCCCAAAGCGCGGTAAGGCCAAATATTAGTGGAGCCAGGCCCACATTCCTAAATATTGGTGGGGCGCGGGCACCATGGGCCCATATAACTTGCTGCCTATGCCAAGTGGTGGGATTGGATTGTGGGGTGGGATGGCGAGTAGTAGCTTCAGAACTTTAGAACTCACCTCCTGCCCCGAAGCGCAATCACACCAAAATGAGAGCTGCTGTAATGGTGGAAAAGTGTGTGGCAATCACTTTGTGAAGCCTGGCAATTCCAGACTGCTACTGGTCAGTCACAAATCAATTTGGAGTTGGAAAGTCCACTTTGGGGTTGCGGTGATGCAAGTGTATAGGGCCATTAATTTCTTCCTGCTATGAAGGACTGTGACTCAGTCTCTGAGCAATTTGCAGGAAATAATAGATGTCTTTGCGACAATGGGATTCCCTAACTGCAGCGGGGTGATAGATGGCACGCATATCCCAATTTTGGCCCCAATCTTGCAACGGAGTACATCAACAGATAGGGCCACTTCTCTATGGTATTGCAGGCACTGGTGGATCACTGGGGTCGTTTCACTGACATCAGTGCAGGATGGCCAGGGAAGGTGCATGATGCAGGCATCTTCAGGAACACGGTCCTGTATAGAAAGCTGCATACAGGAACTTTCTTTCCAGATCAGAAGGGCATAGGCACTGACTCGCAGAGTGCTTTGGAGCTGGAGCAGCCACAGGAAAAAAATAGTGGATGCTGAGCACCCACCAGCAGCCCCACCAATCAGCTCCTCCCCTCCCCCCACAGCGCTTCCCACCCACTAGCGAGCCCCGTCGATCAGCTCCTCCCCCTCCATCCCAGCGCCTCCTGCCTGCCGTGATCGGCTGTTCAGCAGTGTACAGGAGGTGCTGAGGGAGAGGGGAGGGGGTGGAACAAGGCAGGAAGAGGTCAGGGGGGCTGAGTGGGGGTGGGGCTTGGGGGAAGGGGTGGAGTGGGGGCTGGGCCTGGGACAGAGCGGGGGTTGAGCACCCCCCGGGAACTCACAAAGTCAGTGCCTGTGCAAAAGGGGATGTGGAAATGCACATAGTGTTCCTGGGAGACTAAGCCTACCCCTTACAACTGTGACTCATGAAGCCATACAGTAGAAATCTTTACAGCAGCAAAGAGCGCTTCAGCAGTGTAGAATGACTGTAGAATGTGTGTTTGGTAAAGGTTTGCTGGTGCTGCCTTTTTGGTAGGTTAGACCTCACTGAGGAAAATATTCTCATCACAGTCACCGACTTTGTGAGTTCCTGAAGCTGCTCAATCCCCATCCCAGGCCCTGCCCACACTCCACTCCTTCCCCCAAGCACCACCCCTGCCCTGCTCCCACCCCACCTCTTCCCATTTTGTTCTGCCCCCTCCCCTGAGCACGCCCCGCTCCTCCTTCCCCCACCAGTGTTTCCTGTATGCTGCTGAACAGCTGATCATGGCGGGCAGGAGGCGCTAGGAGGGAGGGGGAGGAGCTGATTGGTGGGGCCAGCCGGTGAGTGGGTGGCGCTGCTCCAACCATGGAGCACCCACAGAGTCAGCGCCTATGATTCTCATGGTCACAGCAGCGTGCTGTGCTCTGCATAACATTTGTGAAGCCAAGGTGGAAAACTTTCCCTGGGGTGGAGCATTGAGGTGGATTGCCTGGTGGCTGATTTTGATCAGCCAGACACCAGGGCTATTAGAGGGGCAGGCCTTAAGGGCGTATGAGAAGGGGGCACCACGGCACCATGTTCAGGAGGGTGCCACTGTGTGCCTCCAGGGCAGGGGGTGCCCTCATCTCACAGTCTTGCTCCACTGCTGCTCCCTCCTCCCCCTCCATGGAGCTGCCCCTGGCCAACCTGCTCTGGACCAGGAGCCTCCTCCTGTCTGCCATGTAGAGTAGGGGCATGGGGCTCATGTCAGGGTGTTCCCATCCCTTTGCCTGTGTACCCGGTAGCTGCTGAACTGGGCTTAGAGAACAGGGGGATCCTCTCTTCTGTTGCTGCTGGCTCAGGAATGAGTTCTGCAATGTGTTCAGGCTCCTGCATGCTCTGATTAAAGAGACTGCACTCCCCAGCATGCACTCAGTCGCAAACCAAAATCTGAAATGGCATCCCTGGTGAGCCAGGAGTGCCCAGAGGGCTGCGGGATGGCTATGGGCTCTGGCAAGATGCAGCTCCCATGTGACAGCACGGAGCCCACCTTGAGCTGCAGGCCAAGTGCCAGGCACGAACAAGCTGCAGCAGCACAGAAGTAAGTAAGTAACATCCAAAAATATTTAAATTCTGTTATTGTTTAACGTTGTGATTAAAACGGCAATTCATCGTGATTCTTTTTTTAATCTCATTTGACAGCCCTATATATCAGTATTAAACCCATTACAATTTTAGTTTTTATTTGTAGAACCCTATATTAATTTACAACTCTACTGCCTTCATGTAACCACAATTTGAATATGTAACTAAAAATGTGTAATGTGGAATGCATGAATGAAACAATTTTTAAAATAGATAATGCCTTAAACTGGGACTAACGAGTTTTTCCCAGGATCATAAAAACCTTTATAAATACCATGCTATCCCTGTCCTAAATCACTACCAATCTGCAATAGATCAAAGAGGGGACCTAGAAGTGAAAGGTCCTGTATCCCATCCCCTGGGCTATCCAGTCCCAGGGTTTTGGGACCAGGCTGAAGACAGACCTTTAATTTATGCCTTGCCTTCATGGAGCAGGGTTGAACAGATTAATCAGATTATTTGAATGGATTTGAGGGATGGTTAGCCTTCTCAAAAGCCTTCTAAATGAGTTGTAGACATATTTTCTCAAACACCTAACAGAAAAGGCCCTCACATAGTAGGATAGTTAATTTTAATATTTTTACAGACCTTGCTTTAGCAAACCTTGGAACAGCACTTATGGAAGGCAAGCAGAGTTTTAGCACCAGAGTGGGATAAGTAGTCAAGGGTCAATTGACTTTAATAATTAAAATTAAAAATACTTGCAGTTCTGTCTGAGAGCATAATGCAGTAAATATTTTAAAGTTTATTAATGAAAGAGTGTGCAATACAAAAGTAATTGAAACCTAGAAGGTTATATGAATGCACAACAGGGACTCTGGTGCTATTATGGTAACTACAGGAGCAAAACTAGAGTGGTTTGTGCTGCACAAGAGAGAAATGCTATGAACTGACGCAGCCAAAATTAATCCCTTGTAGTTTAAGTAGCATTGTCCTAAAGAAAACCCAGGAGGACACTTTCTATACTGACCCAGTAACCGTGACTTTTTCAACTTCTATTCCCTGTTTCAGAGAGGGCAATAAAACACTTTTAGTGTGCAGAACTGTAAATGCCAAGACTTCGAACAGCCAAACATTAAGGGTTTGAGTATTTATACTGTACAATGAAGGGGGCAAAAGTCCACTTAAAGGCTGTAAGTTTATAAGCATGAACCAACTGATGAAAGAAGTCTATAATATTTGTAGGCCAATAGCAATACTACCATGGGCAGGCCAGGAGTTGCTCTTGCCTTTATCAGCCTCTTCCTACCCCTGCATCTGGGCAATGAGGCTCCCTCACTTGACTCCCTCAGCCAGGAGACCAGTGACCAGACTTGTTCAGTCCCTAAACCAGCACTAAAGTTTTGTTTAAGCTAGCAGCAGTAATGCTAATAAATAACATACAAGTCCCTGAAAGGGACACAACAGCAGCTCTGGGAGTTCCTTATTTACTCAATCACTACTTTCTTGTCTCTGTTTACACTAGGGCTTTAACATAATGTCTTTTGGAAAGGAATCCTCCTTTCTATCTATATTGTGCCCTGTACTTTTTTCATTCTTGCCTCAGCTGATTGCTGGGTGCTTGCTTTCAGCAAGGTGCATATAAATGGTCAGTCTCTCCTAGCCAGCAGTGACTCCCTCCAGCATCCTCTCTCTAGAGCTGCCTGTTTCTAGGGCAAAGACTCGTCACTGCTAGATGAACTGCATGGCATAGCAACTGCTGGGAATGGCAGAAAAATTGAATTGAGCCTTGCATGGAGAGGGCTTAATCCAAGCGGAGTCAAGAGCTAGAAGGAAAGACCCTTTTAGTGGGGATAGAGGTGAAGAGGTCTTCTAAGCCATTGTTGCTGAGATGAGCATAGGTAGAGTTAATGGACCTGATTCAGCTTGCTAGATGCCCCTCCTATTGCGGAGATGAAAGGGTGGTTTTGCTAAACTTGAGAGACAGATTTTGAGCCCAGACTGCTCCCCAAGATCTGAATCAGGACAGTTGACTGATGTGGAGGAGCAAAAAGTCCTTGCTGTGCAATAAGTTAGCCAAATGGGAGTGAGAAGAGAAAACAGAGGGACAACTTAAAAAGTGTACAGTCCATGCACGTGTTCACTGAATTTAATTCCATGTTTCGTGGTCTTTGTTTAATGGGAGTCTGTGTAGTTACGGAAATAATGATAGCAGGTGCTTTATGGGCTTTCTGCGTAATGGCTGTCTAGAATTTTTTCAGGAAGTGGCAGTAAGGCTAGGTGCTCCTGGTGATGAATAAGGGGTAAATGCTGAATTGGATGGTCGGGTTAGCAGGTTACAGAGAGTAATTTCTTCTACAGAGCAGGTTCTTCTGATCTGGTGGCATTCTTTTCAGCTGTCACAGAAACTGTTTTGTGTTACTGTGACATCATTGCATCACTAAGAATCTGCTTTTTAGAGATGCCATCAGAATACTAAGGAGTGAAGGTATCTTTATGTACATAGGAGGAGACCCTGTGTTCAGACCTGCAAAACTATTTTTACCTGTTTTCTCTTGTTCATAATGTTTCAAAGCTTTCATCTTTTGGACTGGAATTTTCTATAATTGGTATCTTCCCAAAGATGATTTTTTTTTGAAAGTTTGAACAAAATCCTTCTAAATATTTTTTTGAATTTGGCTAAGGTAAACTATGTACTATTCCTGTTTTTAAAAACTTTAACACCACCTTTTTAGACAGGGTTATAGTAAAAACAGCTGGCGTTTGAAACTTGGCATGGACGTAGTCCTTGTTGAGGGCTAGTGCATTTGCTTGGTTTGAAGAAAAAATTTAGTTTAACCCTTTGAAATTGTGTACTAAGCACATCCCACAGGAAATCTCCTTTACCCTCTATATTGCACTTTTAAACATAGATGAACTGCATTTGACTGCTCAGCTGTTTGAGAGCCCATTAACTTTAAGGACGTGTGTAAGTGTTTTCAGGATTATGGCGTAAACCTGTTTCATATCAAGTGGACAGAGTCAGATCAGTTTCTTTATCAATAAAATGCGTGTAACAGCATCTGAAGTGTTGTGAGGCTTAATAAGTGTTTAAAAGTGGTATAGGAGTGTAAGCTATTACTTTTGTTAATAATTCCGTTTCAGACCAAGTATACTTGGTCTAATACTTCTACACTTGGGATAAGACTAATTTATAGCATTGAGGGTTTACTCATTTTTTAGCTCTTACTGTTCTCTATCTCAGTGGTTCTCAACCTTTCCAGATTACTGTACCCCTTTTAGGAGTCTGATTTGTCCTGTGTGCCCCAAGTTTCACCTCAGGTAAAAACTACTTGCTTACAACATCAGACATAAAAATACAAGTGTCACAGCCACACTATTACTTAAAATTGCTTACTTTCTCATTTTGTCTGTATGAAATTTTAGTTTGTACTGACTTTGCTAGTGCATTTTATATAGCCTGTTGAAAAAGTAGTAAAATATCTAGATCAGTTGATGTACCCCCTAGAAGACCTCTGCATACCCCCAGGGGTATGCATACTCCTGGTTGAGAGCCACTGCTCTATCTCCACTGCAGGAAAGTGCTGCATCTTTACTGCTTGTCAAGAAATGCAGGTTTATGGCTACTTGGAAACTATTTCCCCATGTTTATTTCCACCCCCCACTGTTCCTCAGATGTTTTTGTCAACTGCTGGAAATGGCCCACCTTGATTATCACTACAAAAGGTCCCCCTCCCCCCGCTCTCCTGCCGGTAATAGCTCACCTTAAGTGATCACTCTCTTTAACAGTGTGCATAGTAACACCCATTGTTTCATGTTCTCTATGTGTATAAATCTCCCCACTGTATTTTCCACTGAATGCATCCGATGAAGTGAGCTGTAGCTCACGAAAGCTTATGCTCAAATAAATTGGTTAGTCTCTAAGGTGCCAGAAGTACTCCTTTTCTTTTTGCGAATACAGACTAACACGGCTGCTACTCTGAAACCTTGGAAAGCTAGTATCAATGTTGTTTTTCATAGATTGGACACTGGAGGGTGCTAACGCAATGGGAGCTGAAATTATCCTAGGAAATTAAAAGGTTCTCCCTGTATAGTTTGGTACTTTGTTGCAACATTTATGTGAGCATGTATAAAGTAATTCCTCACTGGCAGCAAATTTTGTTGATACGTTATTGTTTTTACAATCTTAACTGAAGGCATCAGTGAAGTGTTAAGAGTATCTGTGCAGATGAGGTATCCCTTTCCTAACCCTTTAGTGAAAATAACTAGTTCTGGGTTTTTCAGATTTTAAAAATGTTCTGTTCAGGATTCGGGGATGAATTGTGTTTGCAAGTGTGACTTTCTAATGGCAAAAACATTTTAAACTGGCAAAACAGAGAATATTCACTTTATACCATGTTATTTTGATCCATTTAAATTAATTTTATCACAAACTGGAGATGGTAAAAGCCACATAATGGTTCATTTTGGGGGAAATATTTTTTAAACAGCTGTAAATACCAGTAATGGTCCTGATCCTTTTACTGTATTTTTATGCTTGGACCTTTGTGCCTCTGTGGAGGCAACTGAAGTCAAGACACAAAGGGCCTGCCCAGTTGGATCCAGTCGCAGGACCGGCGCAAGTATTAATAATGAAGATAGACAGAATTATGGTAACCATATTTCCCTATGCTGAATATGGGACACCTGGTAAAATTACTTGTATTCAAGCAAATTCCATGTCAATCACTCAGAACTATACAGTACAAATATTCAAATTAACATCAAGTTGACTGAGCCCCTGTTAAAAAGAAATGTTGCATAGTTGGATTCTTTTTATTTACCTTCTTATCTTTAAGGCTTTATGGTTCACATGGGGAGAGGTGCGCACACACACACACTCCCATACACCCCGCTCACACGGGGGAGGGTTGGGGGGGGGTGACCAACTGACCCTCCCGTCCCTGCCCGGCGCTCTCCACCCTCCATGCCTGGCTGGGCCCCCAGGATGATCCCGCCTCCCCTGGTACCTGGCATTGTGTCTTCCCCAGGCAAGACGTGGGGGGACATGCAGGGTCACATGCCATCTCTCCCCAGATTTCTGCCAGGGTTCACACCAGAATGTGGTCAGCAGCAGCCTTTTGGCACTGTGTGGGAGGGAAGGGATGGGAGCTGTTTCCAGCTGCAGGGGAGGGGGTGGGGGGAAGGGATGACCTGGCCTGTGTCTTTGCAGAGCTCATCTCTTCCCCTCACCCCCCCCCCCCCCGCTCCCCTGTCGCTGGAAGCAGATTGTCCCTTCCTGCCTGCACAGTGTTGAAAGGCAGCTGACATCTCCAAGCCACTGGCAAAATCCAGCTGCCTCCTGTTCCCCAGCTACAGCATGGGCAGGAAGGAGTTAAGCCCTAAAAATGCATTGTGCACCAGGGCCCAGGGAACCTGACTGCAGGGGCTTTAGCGAACCTGGCCAGAGAGGTGGCTCAGCAGGGGAGGGTGCCTAGGGGATAGAGCAGCCCCATGCTCCCTGGGGGTAGGACCCAGGGCGGGAGGGGCAGGTGAAGAGGGTGCTAAGCTTCTCCCTGGGAGGCTGCTGTGGAGTCTGCAGGTTTGGGGCAGGAAGAAATCGCTTCCCTCCGCCCCCGGCCACTCCAGAGGTTAGCTGAGGGCGGAGAGGCTTGCCCGTGCCCGTGCCGGGCGTGGGCACATGCAGGTCTTGGCTCCTCCTGGCCAGCGTCCCAGGCCGGAGGGTCTTGGGTTTTCCTGAGGCGCTGGCCCAGCCACAGGCGGGGGGATGGGGAGGAAGGAAGGAGCCTGCCAGCTGGGCTGCTGGTGAGCTGAGCACTCCAATGAGGGACTGGTTCTCCCCACAGCGCTGGGAGTGAGATGCATCCTGCCAGGGAGAAAGGAGTATGGAGGAGCAGTGGGGCTGGGTGGTGGAGGGGCAAAGGAGGGAGAGGACAGTGAGAGGGGGAGCATGTAAAGGGCCGATGAGTGGGCAGCAGAGGTGACACATAACCAGCTGCCGCCTGCCCATACTCACCAGCCACCGCAGCTTACAGTGTGCAGCCAGTGCTGGTGTAGTGGCACAAACTGCTCCCTGGCAGAATTTCAGGATAGCAAAGGATAGCAAATTGTACTGGGTAAGCAAAGAAGGACATCCTTACATGGTGGTAACTGCTACTGGTGGGAAAATGCTGGTTGCAGTTTGTGCCACTTCACCGGCCGGAAACAGGACAGAGGGCAGGACCTTCGAGAGCTAGCACACAGCGGGGGCTGTGCTGATGGACCAGCACAAGGAGTGGCCGGCCCCACGTGCTGCAGCTTTCACCTACCACCAGCCTTGCACACCCACCCCCATTGTCGGCCATTGGACTCCGCACCCCCCACTCACCACTAGTGGGCGGGTGGCTGGTGAGCAGGGATCCGGCAGCAGCAGGACCTGCCAGTCCTGATTGGGGGCGGGAGGAACAGAAAATATGGGACACTTTGCCTGTTATTAAGAAAAAGTCGGGACACCTGCTGGAGGGCTTAAATATGGGACTGTCCCTTTAAAAATGCAACATCTGGTTACCCTACCCAGAATATGTCTAGATTAAGTAGAATTTTGTACAAATGCATTTTCCCTAAACAATGGTTCCCAACCTCTTTTTTTTCTTTTCTCGGAGTGTGTGGGTGTAGTTATGGGGTTGGCATAAGAACATAAAAACAGCCATACTGAGTCAGACCAATAGTCCATCTAGCCCAGTATTCTGTCTTCTGACAGTGGCCAACACCAGGTGCTTCACAGGGAATGAACAGAACAAGTAATCATCAAGTGATCCATTCCCTGTCACCCATTCCCAGCTTCTGGCAACTGGGTAACTACTTCTCCCCTTCCCAAACATGTCCTCATGCTGTGTCCTGCATTGTGATGCCAAACAGTTTTTCAGTTCAGTTTGTGTAGATTGTGCCCTCTTTTATCCTGAGAGACTTTGCACTATTACGTGCAACCCTGTTAAACTCAAATATTATAATTGCCTATTGTATGGTGGATAAATGGGCCCTATAGCAAATATACAGGATCATATTGAGTTTGATCCTACAGGTTGCTGAGTGTCTTATGCAAGTACGAAGTACCCTCTATTCTAGTGACTTCAGTGGAGAAGGAGGGCCCTTAATTCTTCACAGGAAGTGCTAAGCACTGCAGCTTCTGGGATTGAGCCTCAAGCCTGTGTTCTTTGCACTGGTTGTTTGTAAAGTGGTGAACTGATTTTAAGTCCACTCTGTAGGTTCTTAAATCCCTTAATGGGAAGCACTGGGCAATATTTGAGACGTTCCCTGTAAGCTGCATCCTGGCAGGCAAATGTGCCCTGACATTTGCAACTTTTTAGGAGTTCCACTTTTGATCAGAGGGTAATTGAGTTTCAGTGTCTGCTCCTCAGCTTATCCCTCCCTACTTGTAAGTAAAATATACGAACACTTTCTTTTTTCTGAGGTGTTTTTAGTTTTAACCTCCCTCGGTCCCTGTGCAAGACACCTCTCACTCACCCCTTTCTGAATTAAGCCACCTTGGTTGGCATGTTAAAATGTTTTATTTAGCATTCTTATGTTAATCTGACTGGATTTGAAAGTGTTTGAACAGGACCCCAAGCATCTCGGTGGGATGGCAGCACTTAGTAAATATTATTAGAGAAAAGAATACTCTTCCCTCTTCTACCTCACATGGATGTGAAGCCTAAGAAGTTTGCAGAATGTCCACACACAAATAGCAGTGGAAATTGACTTGCTATTATTGACCCCAATATGTGCTAAACTTGAACTGAAGTCCCCTGTTAATTTTCCCCTCTTTTCCTTAAACACTGCTGTATTATCTCACAATTCTCCTGTAACCCCTTTCGCCTCTGACTGTAGCTAACATAAGTTTGAATTACCTGTTATCATGGGATAGACAAGAGTCTAGTGATCTCTGTCTTCCCTTGTTTGTCCCTACAGGACTGGATCAATGTACTACCATGGACTGAGTAGCTGAACTTCCTTGCCTTTATTCTGTTATTTTAATTAAACACGGTTAGCATCAGGAGCTCTGCAGTGATGAAAGGGAAATGATGAAACTTTGAAGAATTTGGGGTATAGAGTTGATCTCTAAATTTTAATGTACTCTTTGCATTAAAGTAGTTAATAGCTACATTTTATATTGAGCTTTCAGGTGACCTAATTTCCCTTAGTACTGTACATTTAGCTTTACACATCTGCACCTAATTTGTAAAAAGGACTTAATGAGAAACTTCAAACAGTTTAAATGTCAATTACAAAGAAAGCGAGGTTTTAAAGTTCCAGTAATCTGTCCATATTGGTCATCGAAACATGATCCCAGGTGGATGTAATTCAAGACAGACGGCATTCCAGAGGCACAATTACAAAGAGCTTATATATTTTCAACACTAATAAGCTGTCATGCTATGTTGTAGCTACACTTGCAGTACTGTATGACTACAATTACTGTTTTATCTGGTGTGGACTTGATATTAAGAGTTTTAATTCACCACTCCTTAAACCAGCGGTGTCCAATAGAAATTTGATGCTAGCCACACTGCTAGCCACACTTGTGGTTTTGAATTTTTCTTATTAGCCACATTATAAAAAAGCCACATGCATTAGCCACAATTCAATAGCCTATTAGCCACATGTGGCTAGTGGCGAACGTATTAGACACCACTGCCTTAAACCGTCAGTGGGTGTTTTAAGGTGCACAGGGCAGGGAGGAGAAGAATATTTTGTAGGCTTAATTTAGATTGATTGGTCCTGTTGTTATCCTAAAAGCTGTTATGCACAAAAAAGGGAAGAAAAATGGAGCATGTATTGGAAATTTTGTTTTATAAACTAGCTCATCACAGAATTATTTTTATTTCCTTTTATTTCCAAATTATTGTATTTGTATTGATTCTTAGGAAATAGCTATGAAGAATTGCTAAAAGTCCACAACATTCAAGATGTTTTCAGATTACTTTTCTAACTGAGAACCTATGAAATAAAGCTCCATTTATTTGGAAAAATAAAGCTAAAGGGATTGATTATCATCACTTGCACTGGTAAATCAGAAGTAACTCCTACTGAGGTAAATCTGGAGTCACATGCCCAATGTGTAAAGTCAGTTTTGAATTATATGTAAGGTTGAGGTTGGACCCAAGTTTTAGGGCAGAGCTAATCATACTGAACAGAAAATAAATGAAGGATTTATTTTTGATTGAAATCATTAGCTGTGTACTATATTCTTTGACATTTAAAAGTTATAAAATTAAATATATTTAGCAGTTTGGACAAATTAATTTTGTGGCCCTTAGTACTGACCAATAAAACATGACTGCCTATATAATTTTCATTTGCGTTGTTTTTTGTTTTTGCTGGCATTGGAAAAAGGAAACAAAGTGTTTAAACCGCTAATTAGAATTTTATTTATATATGATTATCTTTAAGGTTTTATAGAGTATTAGTGGTCAAAATTTAAGATGTCTTCCTGCATTCAGACTTTTTTTTTTTGTTACATTAAACATACAAACACACATACAGCAGAACCTGTGAAGGGGCATGTGTATTGAAGAACACACATTTTATGCTAATTCAGCTACTTCTCAAGTAAGAATGTAGAGGAATGGAGAGGGGCTAAGATGCTTGTTGCTTGAAATGTCTGATTTAAGTGGTGAGCTTTTTGCCCATTACTTTAAAAAAAATCAAAGTATGTTGTAAAATGTTCTCAAAACATTTTAATCTGTTTTCCTGCTTGGAAAAATGCAAGTGCTCTGTTGACACACAAAGCCCTCCAAGAAACAAGTTGGCCTTCAGAGCCACACTTGAAATAAAACACCAATTTTACTAGTTTTCCCATTTTATGTAGTGGCATTTGAATGGCCTCTAGTAATTGGTTTGTTGTTTTTTTTAGCAAAAAACCAAAGCTCATTTGCACTATATTTGGCATGTCATGAATCATTAAATCTTTATATAAATTCAGAAGTAATTTGTAGCATACAAAATCCTCTGATATATATTTCTCCCCCATCTGGGCTGCTGGGTTGTGATCAGTTTTCAAAGCATAGCATGTCAGTTCCAATAGACTGTGAACAAATACTTGTTAGTTCAGAAATTGTGTATATTTCTGTGGGTGTAGAAAAACTCTTTTCTTATTGCGGACATTGTTCAATATATCCAGCAGCGATGAGTAGGTAAAAGTGTGTGAAAGCAGAAGGAAGGAATGCATCACTTAGTTAAGCTTTTTATTTTGTGCAAATTAGTTTTACAGCTATATTTTCTACCTATATTTGATACTAGTAAGTCTTGATCCCTGGTATTTTTCTCCTAGAGGAATTCTCCCTCTGACCCACTCCCAGTCTTTGTATGGGTAACATACTGTGGTCAGGTTTCAGAGTAGCAGCCATGTTAGTCTGTATTCGCAAAAAGAAAAGGAGTGCTTGTGGCACCTTAGAGACTAACCAATTTATTTGAGCATAAGCTTTCGTGAGCTACAGCTCACTTCATCGGATGCATTCAGTGGAAAATACAGTGAGGAGATTTATATACACACAGAACATGAAAAAATGGGTGTTATCATACACACTGTAGCTCACGAAAGCTTATGCTCAAATAAATTGGTTAGTCTCTAAGGTGCCACAAGTACTCCTTTTCTTTATACTGTGGTCATATGTTTGAATCAAGCTTCACTTTAAGACTTAAACTAGTCATTAAAGACTGAGTGGGAAAGTTCCTTGCACCTGGGAAATTAGGAGAGCAGAAGCAAGAGACATGTCCGCATCCTTTCCCTGGTGGTTCTTCATCTGTGAATTTGAACTGTGGTGGTAATAAAAGTTTTCTGGACCTCATTTTATGTGAGACCATTAAGCAACATGAGAATTTGAGACTAGCTACCCTTCATATTTCAGGACACTGAAAGGTGCCATTTATAAGTTTAAAGTGCCTGCAGGAAGGCAAAACAGGCTTGTAAACTTAAACTCTAGACACCAGACGGTAACAGGTTTGTAGTGTGGGCTACATACTTAGATTATCAAAATTGCAAATGTGCTTTATGGTGTTTTTTTTTTAAATTGAAAAACATCTCCCTATAAAAAGCTATATCTGCTTTTTATACTTCTCACTGGTAGTGTTGCTATCTCTTATGTCATAGAAAAGACATGATTGTGAATGGCCCTGCTACAAACCCTAAATTGCTGTTACAGCACCAGCTGCCAGAGCCTAGGGCCTGTTATCATTCTCATTATAACCTACTATTTTGCTGAGCTACTAATTTAGCTATTCAGATTTGTTTCTGAAAGATGGGGAGGAAGTTGATCTGTTTAGGAATATTTTGCAATCTTGAAGCTGCTTATATGGAGGTGGCATTTTTGTATTAAATATTTCAACCTTTTTTATTGTTTGAAAACTAACAGTGTATGTATAACATTTTCAATGATTTAAGTATGATTTCTGTATTAGTATTGACAATGGTCTGCAGTAGAGCAACATACTACGAAGTTAAATGTCTATCCAGGCAATAGACTCTAATGATTCTAAAGTAGTGAGCACAGTCTACTGAATAAAGAATATTCTGAGTTTTTGTAAGTGAATGTAGAGACCATGAAAGGTGCTAGAATGGCAGCCAAGGGAAACTGAAGTTCACTATTTGTTTACAGAACAGGTATAGCTTTCCCCACTGAGCTCAACCATTATACTTCAACCCAGACCTTGTGGGTGCTATCACCTCTAGAATATGATGGAAACTTGTTCTTGCCCTGTGCTAAGCCCCTCTCTGGGACTATCAGTTTTGATGGTGATTTTTGTGATTTGATCCACTGAGCCCAAAATTTCAAAATGCCTAAAATTAGGCACTTGAATCTATATTTATTCACTTAAATAAGTGGGCCATTTTTCATAAGTGATGGGAACTCAGAGTTCCCATTAATTGTAATTGACTACTCTCAGCTTCCATTGACTGGATTGAGATTACTCATGGGAGTAAAGTTACTCACATGCATGTTTATAGGCTCAGACCCGAAATTTCATGGACAACAGGAGGCCTGCACAGGAGTAACTGGGAGTAGAATTTGGCATTTATAATCTTTATTCTAATTTTCTAAGTGCAAGGGGTTAATTAAATACTTAGATGAGTCTGCCTGATTTAAAATAAGGGTGATTATGAATACTTTTGTCAGCAGTTACTGATGGGGGTATTTCTAAAATAATATAATTCAATGTGTAAACCAGTGTCTAAGGATATAATTCTTCTACAGGGTCTCAATATTAAAAACAATAATGATTCAGAAATTATTTTCTCACTTTGCTCTGTCTTCCTGGAATTTTTCTGTTGTTACATAGGTTGATCCACTTGGTCCCCAATCCTGCATTGAGCTGGATTTTTGCAGAGCTGATTGCAGGATTCAGACCTTGATATCTACTTTTAAAAGTCAGTTGTGCGACTGTTTATGTTAGAGCCAGCTGCTTTGATGCTGTAGATACGTTGCTAGTTGACAAGATTGAAATTATTTTTCTTTATGGTCAGACTGTGTTACCTTTACTCATGTTGGGTAGTACCTTACTCTTTACAAGTTGACTCATTGACTTATGTGGACTACTCAGTGTTTCATATTAATATCACAATCTGCCTCTCAGTGTGTTGGCTTTTCAGTATTTTGTAACAACATGTATATGGTAGCTGTCTTGCAGAGACATACAAAAATAAACTATATTTTCCTTGTAAAATAAGTACAATTTCTAGATGGCATTTAATAAATAATTTTAAATTTCTTTACTTTTGTCTTTTTTTAACTATAAACCTAAAATCCGTAATGATATTTCATTGTAGTCTCTTTGTGTTAATTTATCTAGCCTTTAAATACAAACTTATGTGTTTAGGATTTGTGCATTAAATATTGGGTGGTGGGTTGTTTTTTTTTTTTTTTTTGTTAAATCTGCAACTTATTACTCAAAGCATTTAAAATTGTTGGGTCAGTGCAAAATATTGACTTCAGCATATTGAAAGCATAAAAACTCTTTTTTGTTGGTAACTACTCTTTAGAGAAGTTGATAGATGTGAAAAACATTTAGCAGTGTTTTTTTTCCCCTTCCCATGAAACTAAGCTACTGAGGAAATCTTCCTACTGCTGTATGCTGCAATATGTCAGAAACACCGTTACGTTATAGATGCATCATCATCTAAAAGGAAAAATTGAGTGTGGGTTTGAAGTCGACAAGTGATGAAAGTAGCCCTGAGGTTGTCAATTAGAAAGCCAAGGCCTGGAACTGATAAGTTAATGGGCAGTCCCCCTCCCCACCTCTGTTCCACCTCCTCCGCACCCCCCCTCCTTCTTTTTTTCCCAAGTCTGCAAGATCTTTATTGCTCAGGATATAAAAAAAGTCATGTTGGTCTATGTCCCAAAAATATATCCTCCTAACAGTATTCACTTAAATACCTGTTGCCTTTGTTTGGCTTACTACAAGTTTCTTCATATAAGTAGATGAGCAGTGAGAAATGGAAACATGGCAAATAGAAAATTATCCCTCTCTCTAGTTTTGTTCTATGCTGAGGTTTTTTTTTTTTTCTTTTTAACATTAACAGACCACTCCAGGGACCATGTAATAATGTTCAACAGTGTTGCAGGATTTGTTTTCTAGCATGTATTTGCTTGCAGGTTTTAAGATGTGGAATTTAATTTTTGAGTCTGAAAATTATGTCTTCCTCTGGAAAGGTGAAATGGCAGCATATTGTTTTCTTCTTGAAGTGGCTGTTAGTTGTCCAAACATGTTTTTTAGTATTAAAAAAGTTTAAATTAGCTGATTTTATCAGTTTATGCAGATTTTAATGTTTTTAGGTTAAGGGAGAGAACAAGAATAAACAAATGAAATCAGTTTTGAAGTGCTAACAGATGCAGACTACAGCTGAGACTTGCACTCTGCTGTGAAGAAGAACTTTTAGTCCATTTTTATTTTTTTAAATTAACATTTGTGTAACTTTTTAGAGTTTGTAAAAGGTTTCATATTGACAGCCCCGAAGTCTGGAGTCCTCTCTCCATAGCACAACTACCACAAGGGCAGTATCAATACAGATTTTCCACATAACCCTGCCTCAAACCAGAACAGAGAGAGTAATTCTAAGCGTGAGAAGGTAGTTCAGTCTCCATACATGTTCAGTCCTTGATCTCCTCTATTTAGACTACCAACAGCGATGATATTTCTTAGTGACCGCTGCACACCTGTTGAAGGGCAATGATTTGCAGTCACTACTCACCTGTGGCCATCAAGTGCAATGGCGAGTTCTTTTTAAGAACTGATGGCATGATATGACCTCCAGGTCTGAATTTGGGCTGGTGACATGGAGCTATAATCAATAGCTTGAGCTGCTGCCTTTCCTCTCCTCTTCCACCCCTGATTTTTAAGAAAAATAAAATACAGCTTAATTGAAATAATTCACACCAAAAATTGAGCTGAAAGATATGTTACTGTGTAATGGATTTCACTTAGAACTATTCACCTGATAGATTTATTAATTTTCCCTAACATGGTGAGCAGTAGCTGTTGTCCAATATTTTCTCAGAAGTTTAGACAGGTTGGAGACTTAAACCTTAAATAATCTTCTGTTCTTCCCACACCCTATTTTAACTTGTTTCCTGAAATGGTAGTGTCTTATAGTTTTATCCATAATAATGAAAATACACTATTGATGGAATATTGACAGGTTTCAGAGTAACAGCCGTGTTAGTCTGTATTCGTAAAAAGAAAAAAGAAAAGGAGTACTTGTGGCACCTTAGAGACTAACCAGTTTATTTGAGCATGAGCTTTCGTGAGCTACAGCTCACTTCATCCGATGAAGTGAGCTGTAGCTCACGAAAGCTCATGCTCAAATAAACTGGTTAGTCTCTAAGGTGCCACAAGTACTCCTTTTCTTTTTTCTTTTTATTGATGGAATAGTGTATCCTGTTGCACAACATGGCTGAAATGCTGACCTGTTATAAGGAAAATGATGTCAAGGAGGTGTAATGATGATGCTCTCGGGCTAGTCTGTAATTCTTTTTCTACTCGGATTTCACCTCTTCCAAAATAGCCTAATCCCTGTATGTTCTTTGGAGCGGAACCTTTACCTCAATTGAAATCTTACATTTATGGGAAGAAGAAACTGTGCTTTCTGTGCATGCCTACTACTACTACTGGCAGTCTGTGAATCCACTGAATTTATTTCCTGAATGTCTTTGTGTAAAGCCAACAGACCCTGGTAGTCGGCGAGTGGGATTGAATTTGGGACCTCTGGAGCGTAGTGTATGAGTTTCTACTGCATGAGTTAAAAAGCCACATGCTTCTGAGCTAAGGCTGTAGAGCAGACTCATTAATCTCTAAGTGGTCTTGGTGCCACTAAAGGGGACAGAGCACCACACCCAGGAGGTGTGTGGGTTACACTTGCACAAGTATATCATGTCAAATCAACAAAGTACATATTTCAGGAAAATGGTCATATCTTTCCAAACTTCTTTCTTAATTTCTTTTTTACATACTTTTTACATCTGTATATCTACTAGTCTAGCAGCACTGTTGAGCATTATGCCAGATGGATGCAGTTTAGCTAAACCAGTCACTTTCACTGTAAAAGGTAGACTTATGCAAGAAATCCCCAAACTGTTTGTCAGTTTGAACAGCAGCATTTTGCTGTCTTCTCTTGTCTTTGTTAAACAACTTTTCTTCACTGCTAGTAATCTAGCTTTTGTCAGCATAAAGTCTATAGCTCTGTCTCAGCCAGAGAGTGGTTTATGGAACTGATACTTTTGGCAATTTTTAAGTACACCTCCCTCCCTCCTCCTTGTGAATGGAGCCTTGCCATTTTTGCTATCTATTCACCCAGTGTATGGTGGTTCAGGAGAAGTGATCTGTACCACTTATTTTGCACCACACAAAATTGCACTTTGATGACCAAAGCATAGGAGACTATGTCCAAGATCTGATCTGGGGAGACTGCCAAATGAAGGTGGTATGGAGCCCCACAGAGAGATCAATGACATTTTTCCACCTTCCCACAATTCCACTCATTTTGTAGTACAAGACTTCTGAATTGAGGGAAGCTTCTCACTTCCCAACAAGGCTAAGTCTAAAGCAGGTGGTTCTTATAAAGTCTGCCACACATGTAAATCTAGCCAGCACTTGTATCTTTCCTATTCTAAACAAATAACAGCAAGAGGCCAATCTATATTTAAATTAAATGTTTTTTCTCCCTACTATCTGTCTTGCCTCTCATGGCTAAGATAACAGTGACAGCCCCTCTGTCTTTTCTAGAAATTGTCATGAGCATCCTCTAGCTCGGATCTTCAATATTTTTGTTGCTTCCCTCTTTAAAAAAACTGAACTAAGAGAAAACAAGCAATAGAAAACTATAAACAAGTATAGGTTATTCTCCAAAAGATTGTGAGCTCTCATAATTGTGTGGCTCTTCAGATGAGGAGTCTGAAAATAAGGGGAGCAGCTTGTTCAACTTTTGATGACTTGGAATATTTTAGTTGTAAAAGATTCATATGCAATAGAAATCAAGAAAATAGAAGAAAAATCTCTGACCTGTTCCAAAGACTCACTGAAAGTGAAGTGTGGCAAAGAGGTCTAGGTATTCCCAGGTCTTGAGTCCTCAAAAGAAATACAGTAGTGGACTTAGGCTTTACACCGATAAGAAAGGTCTGTTAAATTAATTATACAGGACTCACTAAAGTCAACACAGTCCCTAAAACACATTATCTCAGCCTTAACTAAAGGGCTGTCATCCTGCTGGAAAAAGCAGCTGTGCTTTTCCTACAGGAAAAAAACAATTTGAATGTGTCAGGAAAAGGAAGCATTCCTTGGGACAGCCATAGTCTATTTGTCAATCTCCGTGGCTGTCCTATTCAGGCAAAGCATCTACTAGTATTAAAAAAATGGTAAGTTCAGAGAATTGAAACAATAAAGACATTTAGCATTAGCAATAACATCCTGTAATTACATATATGTGTACATACATGTGTTACTGAATGATAGTGTTGAATTAAATGCTATGTAAAATAAAATTCTGTATTCTTCCCAGCTGTGTTCTAACAGTTGGAGTATAGATGCAAATACAATTTCCGTGAGACGTGATCTAGTCACCTCTCAGTTGAATCGTACTCTTCAGAGAAACCCTAAAAAAGGAATAAAAGAAGCAATTGACTTAACCAAACTATAGCTGCTCTTAGACAAAAGAGAGACAATTTCAAACCAAATTTAGATTATTCTGGAAATCTAATAATCCTTTGGGTGGTCCCTTTTGATACTCTAGGCCTCAAAGCTATTTTGAGGGGTTGCCTTCTTAGAGGACCACCTGAATGCGCCCCCTTCCTGATTCTCCCATTCTAAATAAATAACAAGGAAGGTCTACAGATGGGAAGGGGAGATTAGTAAGCATGCTCATATCAAGAGCTGGTAAAGGAACCAGTAAAAAATGTTATGAAGATTCTTTACCAGTTGTCTTGAATTTTTCAAAATTTAATCAAAAAAGTTCAAAAACATAGCAGTGGGGAAAAATCTGAAATAAAAAACCTGACAAAAAAATCTATCCAGAATCAAAATTCGCAAATTTTTTTGCATCTCTATTCACACTAATATGCACATTGCAAGACCAGGTCACTAGGAAAATAAAATAAAACATTATCATGGGCCAATCCGCAGTCAAGGAGCTTATGTCTCTGACAAGAGACAATAAGGCTTCTATGGGTGAAAAACATACCTATCTCAGTCACATGTGTGCAGTGCAAACTTGACAAAAGGGTCCACAGATTCAGCCAAGAATCCTGGAACCAAGCCAATGAGAAATCAAATTCTCTCTCCTGTCCATAAATATTCAGCATATGGGACAGCACAAAGTAAATTTAGTTCCCTCTTCCAGCAGATAGGAAATTCCAGAAAAGTTGCTCCAAGTACTGAGAACGTAAGGCACAGAGGATGCACTCCCCTATCATCTCACTACTGAGAAGTCAACTTCCATGATTGGCTGATGATGCCAGCCTCCATCACTCACTTGTTAAATTTTTCAGATGCTTTCGTGCTTTCTCCCATGCTGCCCCTCATGCTTTGCAGGAACTCCTTGTAAACGTCATCAAAACTAAAACATTATTCTCTTTCAAATCACCCCTTAAGACTCTCTTTGCCATCATGCCTACAAAAAGCTTGGCAACAGTTAGGCTACTGGTGTGCTGAGGCCACTACTTATCATGCTGAGCAGTACTGTCGCATTGTTTCTTTGTACTCCCCTGTCTGTATCTATCTCTTGTCTCTTGTCTTATACTTTGATCATAATGTTTTTGTAATCTGTTTGTTCTGTGTTTGTACAGCACCTAGAACAACCTAAGGACCCTAGACACTGCAGTAATATTAATAATATATAATTTTCAGAGACATGCATTGGGGCATGGGAATATGCCTCCTTCGCACCCTCATCAAGGCCCTGATCTAGTGCCCATTGACATCAGTCGGAATCTTACCATTGACTTCAATGGGTTTTGTATAAGTTCCTTAGCCAAGATAGCCTGAGTGTTGAGCAAGACCAAGGCAAATTAATTCTCTCCATATTACACCAGCCATGCAGATGATAGTTCATTTAATTGAACCCTCATCCACAGAGCCAGTTATCTCATCATAGACGGCAATTAGATTAGTCAGGCATGACTTGCCCTTGGTGAATCCATGCTGACTGTTCCTGATCACTTTCCTCTCCTCTAAGGGTATGTCTACACTATGAAATTAGGTCAATATAATAGAAGTCGATTTTTAGAAATTGATTTTATACAGTCGATTGCCTATGTCCACACTGAGCTCATAAAGTCGGCGGCGTGCGTCCTCACTACCGTGGCTAGCATCGACTTACGGAGTGGTGCACTGTGGGTAGCTATCCCACAGTTCCTGCAGTCTCTGCTGCCCATTGGAATCCTGGGTTAAGCTCCCAGTGCCTGATGGGGCAAAAACATTGTTGCGGGTGGTTTTGGGAACATGTCGTCAGTCATCCCTCCCTCCATGAAAGCAACGGCAGACAATCGTTTTGTGCCTTTTTTCTGTGCGGATGCCATACTGCTTTCAGCAGACGGTGCAGTAGGACTGCTAACCATCATCATCCACCGCTTCTGCTGCAACTCTGCTCTGCTGCGATTGTCTCAATAGCGAATTTCTCCATGTTGTCTGTCATGGGCTCCCGGGTACATGTGTTCTTCCTCGGGAAATGTGCGTGGTGCTAACCGTCACCATCCACCACTTCCAGTGCAACTCTGCTCTCCTGCTCTCATGAATCCACCTCGCAGGTCCTCTCATCATTCTCTATAAATATCTATTCTCGTGGCATCCATTGTCAGCCACCACTTCCGCTGCAACTCTGCTCTCCTGCAGATGCCATACCATGGCAAGCATGGAGCCTGCTCAGATCACTGCGGCAGTTATGAGCATTGTAAACACCTCGCGCATTATCCTTCAGTAAGTGCAGAACCAGAACCTGCAAAAGCAGGCGAGGAGGCGACGGCAGCATGGTGACCAGAGTGATGAGGACATAGACACAGACTTCTCTCAAAGTACGGGCCCCAGCAATTTGGATATCCTGGTGGCAATGGGGCAGGCTCATGCTGTGGAACGCCAATTCTGGGCCCGGGAAAAAAGCACAGACTGGTGGGACTGCACACTGTTGCAGGTCTGGGATGATTCCCAGTGGCTGCAAAACTTTTGCATGCATAAGGCTACTTTCCTGGAACTCTGTGAGTTGCTTTTCCCTGCCTTGAAGCATAGGAGTACCAAGATGAGAACTGCCCTGACAGTTGAGAAGCAAGTGGTGATAGCCCTGTGGAAGCTTGCAACGCCAGACACCTACCAGTCAGTCGGGAATCAATTTGGAGTGGGTAAATCTACTGTGGGGGCTGCTGTGATCCAAGTAGCCAGTGCAAACACTGAGCTGCTGCTGTCAAGGGTAGTGACTCTGGGAAATGTGCAGGTCATAGTGGATGGCTTTGCTGCAATAGGATTCCCTAACTGTGGAATCCCATTGCAGCAAATGAAACGCATATCCCTATCTTGGGACCGGACCACCTTGGCAGCCAGTACGTAAACCGCAAGGGGTACTTTTCAATGGTGCTGCAAGCACTGGTGGATCACAAGGGATGTTTCACCTACATCAACGTGGGATGGCCAGGAAAGGTACATGATGCTCACATCTTCAGGAACTCTGGTCTGTTTGAACAGCTGCAGGAAGGAACTTACTTCCCAGACCAGAAAATAATGGTTGGGGATGTTGACATGCCTATAGTTATCCTTGGGGACCCAGCCTACTCCTTAATGCCATGGCTCATGAAGCCATACACAGGCAGCCTGGACAGTAGTAAGGAGCAGTTCAACTATAGGCTCAGCAAGTGCAGAATGGTAGTAGAATGTTCATTTGGACGTTTAAAAGCGTGCTGGCGCCGTTTACTGACTCGGTTAGACCTCAGCGAAACCAGTACTCCCATTGTTATTGCTGCTGCTGTGTGCTCCACAATATCTGTGAGAGTAAGGGGGGAGACGTTTATGGTGGGGTGGGAGGTTGAAGCAAATCGCCTGGCCACTGATTACATGCAGCCAGACACCAGAGTGATTAGAAGAGCGCAGCAGGGCCTGCTGCGCATCAGAGAAGCTTTGAAAACCAGTTTCATGACTGGCCAGGCTACAGTGTGACAGTTCTGTTTGTTTCTCCTTGATGAAAACCCGCCCCCTTGGTTCACTCTACTTCCCTGTAAGCAATCTAATTTTTAAGAGGCCGTATGCGCAAAAAATTTCTTCTGTGCCGCTTCCGAAGCGCGCAAAAAAAAAAAAAGCTGCCACCAAAGCCAGAGTGTGCACGGTGTTTTGCTGTGGGCGTGAGGTTTAAGATCTGTGTGCGCGTGCACAGCTTAGAGGGAACAGTGCCTGTAAGCCAACCACCCTCCCCCCTTTGATCACCGCTTGCAGGGGCAATAAAGTCATTGTTGTTTCAAAATCATGCATTCTTTATTAATTCATCATACAAATAGGGGGATAACTACGAAGGTAGCCCGGGAGGGGTGGGGGAGCAGGGAAGCACCAGGTCGGGTGGTGGATGAGGGGAGGAGGGAAGGACAAGGCCACGCTGCCCTTCAAAACTTATTGAATGCCAGCCTTCTGTTGCTTGGGCAGTCTTCTGGGGTGGAGTGGTTGAGTGCCCAGAGCCCCCCGCCCCGCATTCTTGGGCATCTGGGTGAGGGGGCTATGGAACTTGGGGAGGAGCATGGGAGGCGGTCTGTGCTCCTGCTGCCTTTCCTGCAGCTCCACCAGCCGCCAGAGCATATCAGTTTGATCCCCCAGTAGCCTCAGCATTGCATCCTGCCTCCTCTCATCACGCTGCCGCCACCTCTCCTTTTGCTCCCGCAACCTCTCATCTTGGTCGTCCCTCCTGTCCTCATGTTCATTTTGTGCTTTCCTGGACTCTGCCATTGTTTGCCTCCACGCATTCTGCTGAGCTCTTTCAGTGCAGGAGGACTGCATGAGCTCAGAGAACATTTCATCGTGAGTGCGGTGTTTTGGTTTTTTGGGGTTTTTTTTTTTTTGCCTTCTTAACTGCGCTAGCCTCTGGGACAGATGATAGGGGGAGCGTTGAAACATTTGCAGCTGCAGGAGGGGAAAAAAGGGAGAGTAGTATTTAAAGAGACACGTTTTAGAGAACAATGGGTAGATTCTTTCACGGTGAACCAAGCTGTTAACATTACATAGCACGTGCTTTTGGTACAAGGTTGCATTTTGCCTCTTATATTGAGGGCCTGCCGGTTTGGTGTGAGAGATCACACACACACAGGGCCGGGCAACAGAATTCGGCTTGCAGGCAGCCATGGTAAGCCACAGTCTTTCGGCTTCTTCAACCTTCATAACATGTGGGAATGGTTTCAAACAGCAGCACCCTTCTTTCCCATACCAAGCACCCATTGGGTTGGCCATTTAAAAGGAGAGGCTGCAGTTTTCAGTTTAACGTGCAGCACAAACCCAACTAACCCCCCCCCACCCCCAATTCTCTAGGATGATCGCTTCACCCCTCCCCCCACTGTGTGACTATTATCAGGGAGGATCCCTGTCAGCCAAATGCGAACAGCTCAGTGTGAACGTCCCATCCCCAACCGCGTGGCTAAAAGCGGGGATGATTTCTTTTCAGCCACAGACAAACAGCCCAGCAGGAACGGCCACCTCTGAATGTCCCCTTAATAATGTCCCTGGAGGATTTCTGCTCCATCCCCAGACACTTTAACAGACTTTTCCAGTAGCTGTACTGGCCACAAATACATCCCAAGTCTTCAGGGCAAATGAATCATTAAACACGCTTGCTTTTAAATCATGTATTATATTTACAAAGGTACACTCACCAGAGGTGCCTTCTCCAGCTTCAAGGCCCGGGAGCCCGCCTTGGGAGGGTATTGGCTCCAGGGTGATAAACAGTTCCTGGCTGTCGAGGAGAACAGTTTCTCCGCTTGCTTGTTGTGAGCTATCCTCCATCTCCTCCTCCTCATCTTCCTCATTCCCCAAATCCTCATCCCTGTTGTGTGAGACTCCCCCCTTGCAGGTGTCCACGGACAGGGGTGGGTTAGTGGTAGGGGCACCCCCTAGAATTGCATGCAGCTCATCATAGAAGTGGCATTTCTGGGGCTCTGACCCGGAGCAGCCGTTTGCCTCTTTGGTTTTTTGGTAGGCTTGCCTGAGCGCCTTAATTTTCATGCGGCACTGCTGCAGGTCCCTGTTATAGCCTGTGTCCATCATGCCCTTGGAGATTTTTTCAAATATTTTGGCATTTCGTCTTTTGGAACAGAGTTCTGATAGCATGGATTCGTCTCCCCATACAGTGATCAGATCCCGTACCTCCCGTTCGGTCCATGCTGGAGCTCTTTTGCGATTCTGGGACTGCATGGTCACCTGTGCTGATGAGCTCTGCATGGTCAACTCTGCTGATGAGCTCGCCATGTTGGCCAAACAGGAAATGAAATTCAAAAGTTCCCGGTGCTTTTCCTGTGTACCTGGCTAGTGCATCTGAGTTGAAAATGCTGTCCAGAGCGGTCACAATGGAGCACTCTGGGATAGCTCCCAGAGGCCAATACCGTTGAATTACGTCCACACTACCCCAAATTTGACCTGGCGATGTCGATTTCGGTGCTAATCCCCTCGTTGGGGAGGAATACAGAAATCGATTTTAAGAGCCTTTAAGTCGACAAAAATAGCTTTGTCGTGTGGACGGGTGCAGGGTTAAATCGATCTAACCCTGCTAAATTCGACCTAACTCATAGTGTAGACCAGGGCTAAATGCTTCAGAATTGATTCCTTGAGGACCAGCACCATGATTTTTCCAGGGACTGAGGTGGCCTGTAGTTCCCCAGATCTCCTCCTTCCCTTTTTTAAAGATGAGCACTACATTAGCCTTTTTTCAGTCTTCCGGGACCTCCCCCGATCGCCATAAGTTTTCAAAGATAATGGTCAATGGCTCTGCAATCACATCCGCCAACTCCCTGATGCAGCGCATCCGACCCCATGGACTTGTGCTCATCCAGCTTTTCTAAATAGGCCTGAACCACTTCTTTCTCCACAGAGGGCTGGTCACCTCCTCCCCGTGCTGTGCTGCCCAGTGCAATGGTCTGGAAACTGACCTTGTTCGTGAAGACAGAGGCAAAAAAAGCATTGAGTACATTAGCTTTTTCCACATCCTCTGTCACTAGGTTGCCTACCTCATTCAGTAAGGGGCCCGCACTTTCCTTGACTTTCTTCTTGTTGCTAACATACCTGGAGAAACGCTTCTTGTTACCCTTAACATCTCTTGCTAGCTGCAACTCCAAGTGTGATTTGGCCTTCCTGATTTCACTCCTGCATGCCTGAGCAATATTTTTATACTCCTCCCTGGTCATTTGTCCAATCTTCCACTTCTTGTAAGCTTCTTTTTTGTGTTTAAGATCAGCAAGGATTTCACTGTTAAGCCAAACTGGTCGCCTGCCATATTTACTATTCTTTCTACACGTCGGGATGGTTTGTTCCTGGAACCTCAATAAGGATTCTTTAGACTCTGGTTATAAGACTCTGGCTGCTGTTAATGTTATTATCCAATTACATAAATGCTTATTGAGACAGTAATCCCTACTATATAGAATTGACTACATAACTAGATATGTAGACTGTTTTTATAAGCATATGGAGTAATATATAGTGCATGCATATTAGTTATCACTTTGTAAAGTAAAATATTATGGCACATTCCTCCCCACCCCCATCACCGCCCGAGGATTCTTTCTTTCTCTGCTAAAATGCTGAGAATCTTGTATTTTTGGAGCCCCATGTCAATCACACTTTTTCCTGCTGTAGACTGAAGAGGACATACTTCATAGGCCATCAATTCTGCTTCTTAATTGGCCGGAAGGTTAGCTATTGAATGAGGCAAAGGGTGCATAATGAGTGGAAAAGCTAAAACAACCTTTCTTATATATAAAATGTAATTATAGGGGAAAACACCCCAACAAACAAACAAATTTGGAATTGACATAATTTGTTCTGTGCCACCCAGGCAGCCCCACGGCCTTTTTCTGTGTGTTCCTCCAATCTCCTTGCCTGTTATTTCCCTTGACTTGCAGCGGATCAGTTTACTTTGTAAGCTCTTCAGAGCAGTGCTTGTGTCTTACTTTTTAGGTAAAGTACAATGCACACCTATGATGGTATATACAAATATTAAATAATGACAACATAGTATGAACATTGTTGCATAAGGGTACCCTCAGGTTGTCTTTGTGCTCTGCATATTCAGTTAAATGTATTCATTTTTCCTAGTCTTACACTACTTCTACATTAAACACAGTATATGGCTGGAATCTGTGGTCTTTAGATGTATTAATTCTGTCCAGCCCTGCTGAAGTAGAAATCCAGACTGTCTTCCTCCTCCTCATGCGTGTATGCCTAATAAAATTAGCTTAGTTTATTTCCAGGATGACTGAGACCATTTTGTTCCCTGTGATGTGTCAAAGCTCTCAGGGTAAGAAACTTATTCTGAATAAACCACAAGAAGTACTTTAAAATAAAGATTTTTTTTTAAATTGAGCTAGTGCTTGTAAAAGGTGCCAGATTTTAATTACACTTGGCATTTCTGAGCATGCTGCTGGCAATGGCGAACATCTTGCTGAAAAAAGGCATACATTTTGACATTGGCAATATGGGAGTCCATTGTAAGAGACAGTAAACCTAGTTCCATTCTGCTTTAATAAACTAGCTAAAGGGTAGAACATGAATGGTTAATATTTAAGTAAAATGTTCAGTGTTAAATGCAAAGTTGTACTAATTTCAGATCAAATTGTATAGCGATTCAGATTGTTAGAGAGCAGCATATGTAATAGCTTCTATCAAACAGTCTTTAAATAAGCATGCTTAAAGTGGGAAAATAGGATGCTTCATTACAAGAAATGAGGTTGGCATCTACCAGGTTTTCCATTAAGTTCCAGGTCACAGACAAATAAAGAAAGTATGTTAGGAAAAAAACCCTTTTTAAAAATAATTAGGGAGATGTCTGTTTTGTTCACCAGATGGAAAATCAGTGGTTGTGGGTGGTCTGTGCTGGATGGGGCATCTCACAATTGGCAGAACTATGCATTTAACTTTTAAAGTCCTGGGACAAAATGTGAAAGTAATTGACTGTTCAAAATGCTCCCTCTCTGGATACATATCAGTCCTTTTAAAACCAAGATTGGTGAGTTTTTGTCATTTCTTACAAAAACGCTCAGGCTATTGAATCCAGGCCTATTTGTTATTTTTGGTAGCTATTTATTAGGGACGTTTTATTGTGATTATACATGCATGCTCGTGTACTTGAATGCACACAGTAGCCCTACCAAGAGCTTTAGAATTCTTCATCAACATGTTCTGCTCATGCTTTTCATAATACTGTCAATGTTTGCAGTGTCCAGGGCATTTTGTAAACTGTTGGTTAACATGCTTTTGTTTGCTGATCTCATTTCTTTTTAAAATCCAAACCAAAAGATGTACCATATGCCAACACTCCACTGCTTCAGAAGACTAAATTGCCTCCCTTTATTTGGAAGCAATTTTAAAAAAAAATTTAAGAATAATCTCCAAATAATATACAGAAATATTAAGGAATAGGACACTTCTTGTTAAACCAGTTCACTTCTTTTTTAATTTCAAAACAAATTCAAACTAATACAGTATATGTAATATGAGGATGTAAATACACTTTAAGCCCTTTTCTTTGGCCATCTGTAACTTTGATAGCTGATCATGAACAAGACATCTCATCATCGCTACTTCCTAGCCACCACATTAATTTGAAAAAACAGATATAATTTCAACATTTGGAGTAAGCGTTAGAATCGCTTTTTGCTGATTTAGATCAAGAGTAACATAATTTATTATCTGAATTGTGTGAAGATTTTTTTGTGTTGAGATCACCACTTAACAAGTTTTAACACCATCCATTTGTGTGAGAACAAGCAACTGCTTTATTGGTTGGCTTACTTTATGGACAAGTTATTTGTAGTTATCTGTGTAATTGGATATAGAGGTGTGTGTGTGTGAGAGAGAGAAAACTGATCCTCTCATTCATTACTTACAGTGAAAGGGAGGCTAAATTCCTTTGCCTTGCACAAGTATTTATGAAAGTAAAGGGGACACTACACTTGGTACACTCTATAGAATGTATATATAAAATGTATTTTACTATGCATGCAATGCTCTTTGTATTTTTCCCTGTAAATTGTTAAGCTTGTTCACTTTTCTCAAAGCTGCCTCCTAGAAAACACACACAGCCTTATAACAGTAGCCTTGAGAACCATGAATTGCATGCACTGTAAAGCGGTGTTTTCATGGCAGGGATAATTGTGGTATGGATTAATGTTGCTACCAACCCAGAAGGAGAGAGAGTTGAATGTAGTTAAGGATACATACTTATTGCATTTACTCTTCTGACAGGATAAACTTAATCTAGGTGTTTTAGGAGAATTACACTGAATCTTAGGGTTAATCTTAGTGTTTCTCCTGACTCCTTTGAGGGGGAGTTTTCAGAATGAGTAGTATATTAGTTTTTACTTTAATTTTTTCAAATTATATTCCTTGATTCTAAAAAGATTAATTGTAAAACAATTTTAAAAAATGTAGTGTGCGTGAGGTACAAACCTCAAATGAGTTTAAGAAATCCAAACTGAAACACAAATTGGTTCTTCCTAGGCAGCAAACATGCTTGGCTGTTGATATGCTGTAATTTTCTGCTTTCCTTAGTAAAAACAGCAATTACTTATTTGTTCCATATCCCCCCCCCGAAAGCACAGATGCTACTCAGTCTGTCCATTTTCTGGGCACTGCATTTTTTTTTAACATAATTTAACTCAAGTTTTCCACTTGCCTACTGTACTATTAATAGCATCTATTTTCAGGCTCATGCCAGTACTACTAGCACAAGACAATGGTGTGTTGGAACTAACCGTGACTGTGAAAATATTGTTTATCACCCTCTACATTGTAGTGTACAAATGTTTGCTTCCAGGTGCAGTTTTGTGAAGAAGTGAGCTAATCTTAGAAATCAGTACAAGAATTGAAAAACCTACATGGTCACAGTAGTTAAGATAGTAACCTAGCTGAACTAACGGCTTGTTGTCTTTTCTTTAACATCATGTTTGTTGTAAACACTTTTTTGTAGACTTGTTGTGGTTTTTGTACATTTTATCTGTTAGTAAAATGTACATATTTCAAAGCAAAAATCTCAGGTGAAGTCCTGGTGCTATTAAAGCCAATGGCAAGCTCCCATTTTACTCTTTGTTTCAAAATCAGTTAAGGTTGTTAAGTGACAAAGATGTAGTTACCTATCGCATAATTTACAAAACTAAGTACATAAAACCAAATAAATAGTTCAGGACATCATAAATCGTTTGCTGCCCCCATAATAAACACATTATTTCATATCAAATACAAAGAAATGCATAGTTTATTACAACACAACCACCTTAACTCTCTGACCTATGGATTTTTTGTTTGCAATCTTGAATTCAGTATCTAAACATTTTCTTTTAAGGACTACTGTTAACTGAGAAGTATGTTCATTAATTGGCATTAAAATTTTTGTTAAGGTGCTTAATTGCCATTTTTAGTTTAATATTGTAGATGTAGTTTAATAGAAAAGTAAAAGGGCCTGTTAGGCAGGCAGAACTGCAGGGTCTCAATGTGTGGATGAGATGATGGTGTAGGGAGGAGGGGTTAGATTTATTAGAAACTGGGGGAACTTTTGGGAAAGTGTGAGCCTATACAGGAAGGATGGGCTCCACCTAAACCAAAATGGAACCAGATTGCTAGCACTTAAAATTAAAAAGGTCCTAGAGCAGTTTTTAAACTAAGGGCTGGGGGAAAGCCAACACGTGTGGAGAAGCACGTGGTTCGGACACAGGCATCCCTTAGGGAGGATCTATTAATGGAGATTCTCTATGTCCGAGTAAAGAGGAGAGACTGGATGATGATAAAATACGTGTAGGATCTGATGAGAAACAGTCTAGTGAAAAAGAGTACCATTCAATTACATCATGTAATGGCACACAGCTAAAAAGTGACACGTTTTTAAAGTGCTTGTATACCAATGCTAGAAATGTAAATAATAAGATGGGTGAACTAGAGTGCCTCATATTAAATGAGGATATTGATATAATAAGAATATAGCAGTAGGAATATATTACCGAGCACCTGACCAGGATGGTGATAGTGACTGAAATGCTCAGGGAGATCAGAGAGGCTATTAAAATTAAAAAGTCAATAATAATAATAGGGGATTTCAACTATCCCCATATTGCTGGGTACATGTCACCTCAGGATGAGATGCAGAGATAAAGTTTCTTGACACCTTAAATGACTGCTTCTTGGAGCAGCTAGTCCTGGAACCCACAAGAGGAGAGACAATTCTTGATTTAAGTCCTACGTGCAGCACAGGATCTGGTCCAAGAGGTGAATATAGCTGGACCACTTGGTAATAGTGACCATAATATAATTAAATTTAACATCTCTGTGGTGGAGAAAACACCACAGCAGCCCAACACTATAGCATTTAATTTCAGAAAAGGACTACACAAAAATTAGGAAGTTAGTTAAACAGAAATTAAAAGGTACTGTGCCAAAAGTGAAATCCCTGCAAGCTGCATGGAAACTTTTTAAAGACACTGTAATAGAGGCTCAACTTAAATGTATACCCCAAATTAAAAAACACAGGAAGAGAATTAAAAAAGTGCCACTGTGGCTAAACAACAAAGTGAAAGAAGGAGTGAGGGGCAAAAAGACATCCTTTAAAAAGTGGATGTTAAATCCTAGTGAGGAAAATAAAAAGGAGCATAAACTCTGGCAAATGAAGTGTAAAAATATAATTAGGATGGCCAAAAAAGAATTTGAAGAACAGTTAGCCAAAGACTGAAAAAGCAAAAGCAAAAAAAATGTTAAGTAGATGAGAAGCACGAAGCCTGCTAAACAACCAGTGGGGCCACTGGACGATTGCGATGGTAAAGGAGCACTCAAGGACGATAAGGCCATTGTGGAGAAACTAAATTAATTCTTTGCATCGGTCTCCACAGCCATAACTGCCGACTTCCCCTCTTTCACGTGGGTGTCCGACCCCTGCCCCAGGCCCCTCTCCCACTCCACCCCTTCCATGAGGCCCCGCCCCTTCCCTGCCCCAATTCTGCCCCCTCCCTGCCAATATTCCAATTCCTTCCCCAAATCCCCACCTCTTCCCTGCCTCCTCCCCTGAGCACGCCACGTTCCTGCTCCTCCCCCACTTCCTGGAGCGTGCTAATGCTGCCAAACAGCTGTTTGGTGGCAGCCGGGCAGGAAATGTTGGGAGATAGGCGGAGGAGCAGGGACGCGGCACACTTGGGGGGGGGGGGAGGAGGAGGTGGGGCGGGGCAGGTGGGAGGAGGGGAGCTTGGCTGCTGGTGGGTGCAGAGCATCCACATCCATTTTTCCCCCTGGGTGCTCCAGCCCCAGAGTACCCACGGAGTTGGCACCTATGTTCACAGCTGAGGATGTGAGGGAAATTCCCAAACCTGAGCCATTCTTTTTAGGTGACAAATCTGAGGAACTGTTGCAGATTGAGGTGTCATTAGAGGAGGTTTTGGAACAAATTGATAAACTAAACAGTAATAAGTCACCAGGACCAGATGGTATTCACCCAAGAGTTCTGAAGGAACTTAAATGTGAAATTGCAGAACTACTAACTGTAGTCTGTAACCTATCATTTATATCAGCTTCTGTACCAAATGACTGAAGGATAGCTAATATGATGCCAATTTTTAAAAGGGGCTCCAGAGGTGATCCTGTCAATTGCAGACACCGGTAAGCCTGATTTCAGTACCAGGCAAACTGGTTGAAACTATAGTAAAGAACAAAATTGTCAGATACATATATGAACATAATTTGTTGGGGAAGAGTCAACATGGTTTTTGTAAAGGGAAATAATGCCTCACCAATCTACTAGAATTCTTTGAGGGGGTCAACAAGCATGTGGACAAGAAAAATCCAGTGGATATAGTGTACTTAGATTTTCAGAAAGCCTTTGACAAGGTCCCTCACCAAAGGCTCTTAAGCATAGTAAGCTATCATAGGATAAGAGAGAAGGTCCTCTTATGGATCAGTAACTGGTTAAAAGGTAGGAAACAAAGGTAGGAATAAATCATCAGTTTTCAGAATGGAGAGTGATGAATAGTTGTGTCCCTGAGGGCTAAGTAGTGGGACCAGTCCTATTCAACATATTCATAAATGATCTGGAAAAAGGGGTAAACAGTGAGGTGGCAACATTTGCAGATGATACAAAACTACTCATCGATTAGAAGTAACGGAGGACGAGAAGGACCACAGGATGACCATTGGTTGACCACAGGATGACTATGAGCCGCCAATGTGATATGGCCGTGAAAAAAGCTAATGCAGTCTTGGGATGCATCAGGCGAGGTATTTCCAGTAGAGATAAGGAGGTGTTAGTACTGTTATACAAGGCACTGGTGAGACCTCACCTGGAATATTGTGTGCAGTTCTGGTCTCCCATGTTTAAGAAGGATGAATTCAAACTGGAACAGGTACAGAGAAGGGCTACTAGGATGATCCGAGGAATGGAAAACCTGTCTTATGAAAGGAGACTCAAGGAGCTTGGCTTGTTTAGCCTAACCAAAAGAAGGTTGAGGGGAGATATGATTGCTCTCTAGAAATATATCATAAAATAAATACCGGAGAGGGAGAGGAATTATTTAAGCTCAGTACCAATGTGGACACAAGAACAAATGGATATACACTGGCCATCGGGAAGTTTAGACTTGAAATTAGACAAAGGTTTCTAACCATCAGAGGAGTGAAGTTCTGGAATAGCCTTCCAAGGGAAGCACTGGGGGCAAAAGACCTATCTGGCTTCAAGATTAAACTCGGTAAGTTTATGGAGGAGATGGTATAATGGAATAACATGATTTTGGCAATTAATTGATCTTTAACTATTAATGGTAAATAATCCCAATGGCCTGTGATGGGATGTTAGATGGGGTGGGATCTCAGTTACTGCAGAGAATTCTTTCCTGGGTATCTGGCTGGTGAATCTTGCCCACATGCTCAGGGTTCAGCTGATTGCCATATTTGGGCAATCAAAACAAAAGGAAGTATTTTTTCACACAACGCACAGTCAACCTGTGGAACTCCTCGCCAGAGGATGTTGTGAAGGCCAAGATTATAACAGGGTTCAAAAAAGAACTAGATAAGTTCATGGAGCATAGGTCCATTAATAGCTATTAGCCAGGATGGGCAGAGAGGTGTCCCTAGTCTCTGTTTGCCAGAAGCTAGGAAGATCACTTGATGATTACCTGTTCTGTTCATTCCCTCTGGGGCACCTGGCATTGGCCACTGTCAGAATACATGATTCTGGGCTTGATGGACTTTTGATCTGACCCAGTGTGGCCATTCTCATGTTCTTATGTTGTTATATAACACTGATTTATGGTAAAATATTGAATATATGTGTGTGGACTTTCATTTGAGGTTTCCTTATGACCATCTAGTCTTAGTTAATAACTATCTACTTCCTTGCTCTGAAGTCAGTGGGATTTTTTTTTACTGAGCTAGGGCTACAAGATTGGTCCTTACATTAGTACTGGAGATAGCCTCTATGTAGAAAATTTTCAACACAAATCTTTCTGTGTAGACAGATTTACATGCAGAAACAGGTATTAAAATATAATCTTTATGCTTCTGCACAACTTAAAAACTCTTCAGGAGGGAGTATTTTTTTTTTCTGCAAGGCTTGTAAACGCAAGCCAATAACTACGTTCAAGGATCTTACATGTACCTCTGGCGAAATGAACAGAAGTTATAATTTCTCATATGCAATAGCTCTGGATTTTTCCATATTTTTCCTTTATCTTGGTGGAAGGAGAAGATACATTTAAAATAAAAAAATCTTAGGTTATGAATGTAGATGTTCAAAAGCCAGGAAATGAAAAATGTCAAGTTCTCTAGTAACTTTAACTCAGCTATGTTCCACGGTTGTTGTGTTGTGGTGTTTGGTTTTCAACAACTGTTTATTTAGGAAGTTTTAAGAAGTTTGGAAATTATTACTATGCACTTTTTATTTAGAGTATGTGGGTGCTGGAGTATTTCAAAGAAAAGTTTCAAGAATTTTTTAACATGCGTAAAACACTGTATTTTTCCCTAGCAGAAATTCAGTTTGAGGCAGACATCTGCCATGGGAAATTTCAATCCAAATGGTTAAAGTCTGGCAAAGATATAAGCAACTGTAAAAATGAAGTTTTAATAATAGGCAGTGCTACCAGTCTCGTGTAAGTGTATGTGTCTATATATATATATATATATATATATATATATAGAGAGAGAGAGAGAGAGAGAGAGAGACAGTGTGATTATGTAGATTCCAAGGCCAGAAGGTACCATTATGCTCATCTAGTCTGATCTCCTATATAACACAGGCTATAGAACTTCTACAAAATAATTCCTAGAGCAGATCTTTTAGAAAAACATGCAATCTCTATTCTCAAGGGAGAATCCACCATGACCCTTGGTAAGTAGTCCGAATGGTTAATTACCCTCACTGTTGTAAATTTACATCGTATTTCCAATCTGAATTTGTCTAGCTTCAACTTCCAGCCATTGGATCTTGTTACACCTTTCTCTACTAGACTGAAGAGCCCATTATCAACTCTTTGTTCCCCGCGTAGGTTCTTATAGACTGTAATCAATTCACCCTTAACCACCTCTTTGTTAATCTAAATAGACTCAAGGAGCTCACACACTATACGATTTATGGATTTCCTCGTCCTCCATTCTCGTAGCTTTTCTCTGAACCCTCTCCAATTTATCAATGTCCTTCATAAATTGTGGATACCAGAACTGGCCACAGTATTCCAGCAGTGGTCACACCAATGCCAAATACAGACATAAAATAACCTCTCTACTTCTATCTGAGTTTCCCCTTTCTGTGCATCCAAGGATTGCATTAGCTCTTTTGGATGGTGCACTGGGAGTTCATGTTCAGCTGATTATCCACCCTTGCCTAAAAATCTTTTCCAGAGTCACCTCTTCCCAGGGTAGAGTCCACCATCCTGTAAGCATGGCCTATGTTCTTTGTTCCTAGATGTATACATTTATATTTAGCTGTATTAAAATGCATATTGTTTGCACCCAGCTTACCAAGTGATACAGATCGCTCTGTATCAGTCATCTGTCCTCTTTATTATTTACCACTCACCCAATTTTTTTTGGATCATCTGTAAATTTTGTCACTGATGATTTTATTTTTTCTTCCAGGTTATTGATAAAAAGGTTAAATAGCATAGGGCCAAGAATCAGTCCCTGCAGGATCCCTCTAGAAACACACCCATTCAATGATGATTCCTTGTTTACATTTTGAGACCTATCATTTTGCCAGCTTTTAATCCATTTAACATGTGACATGTTAACTTTATATCTTTCTTGGTTTTTTTAATTAAAATGTACCAAGTCAAATGCCTAACAGAAGTCTCACTGTATTGTGTCAACACTATCAACCAAACCGGTAACCTTATAAAAAAAGTTAATTATATTGACAGGATCTATTTTCCATAAAGCCATGTGGATTGGCATTAATTATATTACCCTCCTTTAATTCTTTATTAATTGAGTCCCATATCAGCCATTCCATTATCTTGCCTGGAAACTATGTCGGACTGACAGGCCTATAATTATCCAGATCATCCCATTTACCCCTTTTAAATACTGCAACAAACTTAGCTTTCTTCCAGTCTTCTAGAGCTGCCCCAGTGTTCCAAGACTTATTGAAAATTAACATTATGAGAGAAAGAGAATTAGCAGACTGATGTAACATTATTTGGAATGCTAATGGAAGATTGAAATTGGGTCAGACTTTCACAGGCTCCTTACAGAACAAATTTTAGAGGCTGTTGAGGAAAAAAAATTCTCATTAAATTTTGTCTAGAATGAGTATGTTAGCATACGACTCAGAAACGGCCTGTAAGCTATACCAGCACTTCTCTTAACCATCATCTTTTTGCCCTCCTCTATTGGTGGCAGTGTAGTGGCACTAAAATTCACAAGTGTAGCTGCCTGTGACTGGTTTAACAACCCCAACTTAGATAGCTGCTTCCCCACCAACCTGTAAGGGACTGTATGTGGTCTGGCCTAGCAGTCACAGCTGGGCTGGAGTCTACACATCAGGGACAGTAATCAGTAAGCAGGTGTCAGAGGAATCGCTAGAGCTGAGCTCAATAAGAAAGAGTCAGGGTCAAAGTCAGGCTGGGGTTGGAGACTGGAGATCAGAGGTAGTACCAGGCTGGAATCAGAAGGCAAGAATCAGGGTTACAGTCAGGCTGGAGTCAGAGACAGGAGATCAGAGGTAGTACAAGTCTAGATACAGGAGACGAGTAAAGGAGTCAGGCAGGGATTGGAGGTTGGAGATCAGGAGATGAGGTGAGGTCTGGACTCACGCAGGGCTGGATTACCCAATAGGCAGACTAAGCACGTGCTTAGGGAACCAGCAAAGCAGGGGGCACCAAAAAAAATGAGATTTTTTTTTTGAAAAAATTTGATATTTGATATTTCAAAAAAACCATCAAAGTAGTCATCATGGGAAAAATCAGAACTTTGTTAGACTTCCTTACGCTCCACTACACACTCTTCCCCCGTTTTTCTGTTGTCTTTTTATTACTTATCCTCACCTAAACCAGGGGGGCGTCCTACTAACGTAGATCGAAATAATGGGAGGAAATCAGATCCTGTCATGTATTGCAATAAATTTGTTTTATTGATATATTCTTCTGAGTTATACATACTTGATTCGTTTTTTTCTTTCATATATATACATATATATATATATACACACACACACACACACACACAAAAATAATGTACGTTGTGTCATTTTTTTTTTTAAGTTCAGATAACTGAGATAAGGGGCAGGATGAAACGTAACCAACTGAGTGGAGCACAGAAACGTAAACTGGTGGAAGAAAAGAAACAAAAAACTAGTGAAGTTTTCCAAAATCTTCCAAAGCTGACATTTTTCAAAGCGAATCCATCAGAAACAACATCTTCTCTCAGTAGCACAGACAGCATTTCAAAACCTGTAGGTGTTTCAGAGACTGACCTTTCTTCTGTTGATGAAACAAACACCATTCCACAACATGTGGATGTGTCAGAGACTGTAACTGATCATCCTGCTCCTGGTGGTAAAACAGACATTGTTCTAGAAGGTGTGGATGTGTCAGAGACTGAACCTGCTCATGCTGTAAATAATAGGAGAAAAGATCCTGCTATGTGGGTTGATTTCAGTACTGATGATGTAGCTTACTGGATAGATCGTGGACCAAATGACTGTCAACACCACACTGGGCCATTTGAGAAATCACGTCGGATTTTTACCAATGGCAAACAAACAAGATATTGTCCACAAAAAATATTTTTCGTCATGAAAGCGATTGGTGAGAAATACACTCAAGAATGGCTACTGTATTCACCATCAGCAGGGTCTGTGTACTGTTTTGTTTGCAAACTTTTTGCATATAAACCTTCAACATCCCAGTTTGCTGCAGATGGATTTAGTGACTGGCGGAATACTGTTTTAATTGAAGGACAAGAAAATAGCACTACTCACAGACACTCAATGTTGACATATTTAAATCAAAGACAGGGCTTTGGATTGACACAAAAATTGGAAGAACAAATTAGTGGGGAGTGTGAATACTGGCAACATGTCTTGCAGCGTGTTATAACTGTTATTCAAACATTAGCTGAACATGGTCTGGTTTCCGGGGATCAAATGATACATTTGGATCATTGCAGAATGGAAATTTCTTGGGATTGTTGGAGCTTGTGGCTCAGTTTGACCCATTTTTAGCAGGCCATATCTCAAAATATGGGAGTGCTGGCAAAGGTAACCCATCATACTTATCCAAGACAATATGTGATGAACTCATTCGTCTAATGAGTGACAAAGTTCATTTCAGCTATTGTGGATGAAATAAGTACTGCTGGATACTTCAGTTTATTTGTTGACTCTACACCTGATCTTTCACATATTGATCAGTTGAGTATTGTACTAAGATATGTGTCTCCCACAGATGGAAAACCAGTTGAACGATTTATAACATTCCTCAATTTGAAAAGCCACACTGGTGAAGAAATGGCAAATCAAGTACTGCATTATCTGTGCCAAGTTTGCAAAATAAATTTCTCAAAGTGCAGAGGTCAATCTTATGACAACGCTGCCAACATGTCAGGGCGTTATCAAGGAATGCAGAAGAAGCTTTTAGAACAGAACAAATATGCTATATTCATACCATATGCTGCACACTCTCTCAGTCTTGCTGGCCGCAGTGCTGTTGATTGTTGTCCGGTGGCAGTAAGTTTTTTCTCAACAGTCCAGTTACTTTACGTTTTACTCTGCCTCAACACACCGATGGGCAGTTCTTAAAACCTGTTTTGGCAATGATCATGTGTTGAAATCTCTTTCTAATACTCTCTGGGAGGCATGCAGTGGCAACAAGTGCAATTCTGGAGACCTACTCAAAGATTGTGGATGCATTAGAAAGTATAGCTGAAGACCAATCACAAAAGGGAGAAACTATACGAGAGGCAGAAAACATTGCAAACAAGATGCAAGAACAGGTGTTTGTATTCATGTTGACCATGTGGAATGAAATTTTACAACACTTTTACCACACAAGTCAAGCTCTCCAAGAAAAAGAATTGGATTTGAAAACATGTGCAGACCTCTGTCAATCATTAGCAGACCACTTACACGCTTTGAGGAATGATTTTGAAAGATTTGAAGACATATCAAAAGTTATCTTGCCTGATACTAACTACAAAGAAGCCCAGTCCCGCAAGCAACTCAGGAAGAAACAAGCAAATGATAGCAGTGCAACAGAAACAGCATTGAATCCTAGAGACAAATTTTGCGTATCTACTTACTACGCTATAATTGATACACTTGAAGCTCATATGAAGAAGAGAGGTGAAGTGTACAAAGAAGTATCACGTAGATTTTGTTTTCTAAATGATATGGACTTATCTGACTAACAATATTCCCAAGGTTCCCAGAAGCTAGTTGACTCATACCCTGTTGAGTTGAACATGAATCTCTTTGGAGAAGTACAGCAGTTCTGCTGTTATATGCGCTCAAAGTTTAATGAAACAGGAAAAATAAAATTCAGTCACATTGATCTTCATGACACAGTATTGAAAGACTGAATACAATGTGTATTTCCAAATGTAGAGATCGCACTACGTATTTTCCAACATTGATGATTACTAACTGCTCCGCAGAACACTCTTTTTTTCTCAGCTGAAAAGAATAAAAAACCCTCAGAGAACAACAGTGTGTTAGGACAGACTTTGATTCACTTTCCCTATTGTGTATGGAAGCGGACATGCTTCATCGAGTCAGCTTCGACGAACTTATCCAGAATTTTGCAATCAGATTTTGCAATCAGAAAATCTAGAAAGAAGCTATTTTAATTTCAGCATACATGTAAGTTTTTGTGTCATTTCAAAAAAATAAAATTTTATTTTACGGTATAGTATTGTTTTTATTTTGAATTACATATGGGGGGACACCATAATCTTTTCAGTGCTTAGGGCCTCTAAATGTCTTAATCTGGCCCTGGACTCACGGTTGACCCAAAGTCTCTGTCGTTGCCCAGACAACTTCCTGGGGCACACTCCAAGGTAAAATAGGGTGGTTAGCCAAACAGAGGGCCGCAGGGTACTGTCACTGTGGCAGTCTTGGGCAGGCCTTCCTGTGGCGCCTATTCTCCACAATGCTTCCTTGCTGTGGCTCTGCATGGCCTTCTGGTGGCACTGTGGGAACATCAGCCATCCCAGGCTGTGCAGACAGGGATTCTAGTCCTTGCATCCTTCCATAGCCATCAGCAGAGGAGCAACTCCCAACTTGGAGTTGCCACTGTGGGGGAATTGCAGGAGCTTTTGATACCAGAATCTGGGCTCTGGAGGAGCAGGTCTGAGGAGCTCTTGCTGATGCATCAGCTGGTTAGGAGTACCTGCTGCCTGCCTGCAGCTGGGAGGAGTGGCAGTTGCCACAAAAGGGAAGCTTATATCAGCACAAATCAGTGGAAGACCCTAGACCACAGCAAGGGACTCTAGAAAACCCCAGTTATAGACCTAAGTGAAGGACTCCAGACTGCAATCTTAGCACACCCCAGTGCATTGGAAAAGTAAAACGGCAAAACTCCAAATTTCCAATAAGTTATTGGACTGTCCTGGGGACAGATTTTTATTTCATAAAGTGGAGGAAGTAAACAAGGGGAAAGCCATTTTAGACTTGCTTCTGACCAAACAGGAGGGAATTGGTTGTGAATCTGAAGTTGGAAGGCAATTTTGGTGAACGTGATCAAGCAATGATAAGATTTCATGATGCTAAGGAAAAGAAGGAATGGGAGAAGCAGAATAATGACATGGTCTTCAAAAAAGCAGACTTTAACAGACTCTGAGAACTGGTAGGCAAGGTCCCCTGGGAAGAAAATCTAAGGGAAAATGAGTTCATTACAGCTGACAGTTTCTCAGGGACAATATTAAAGGTACAACTGCAAACTGTCCTGATATGAAGGAAATATAGGAAGAATAATGAGAGGCCAATGTGGCTGTAGTAGGAGCTCTTTAATTACCTGAAAATCAAAAAGGAATCCTATAAAAAGTGGAAATATGGAAGAATTGCTAAGGAGTTGTACAAAAGAATAGCCTAAGCATATAGGGACAAAATCAGAAAGGCTAAGGCACAAAATGAATTACACCTATCAAGAGACATAAAAGGCAATTGGAAGAGGTTCTATAGATATATTACAAGCAAGAGAAAGACAAAGGAAAGTGTAGGACCTCTACTTAGTGGGCAAGGAGAAGTAATAATGGTCGACATCAAGAAGGCTGAGGTGGTTAATGCCTGTTTTCTTCAGTTTTCACTAAAAAAGTTAATGGTGACCAGATACTTCATATATTTAATCTTAGTAACAAGGGGAAAGGAAAGGCGCGCAAGCTAAAATAGGGAAAGAACAGGCTAAAGAATATTTAGATAAGTTACGTGTATTCAAGATGGCATAGCCAGATGAAATTAATCCTAAACTATTTACAGACTGGAGAAGGCAAACATAGTAACTATTTTTTTAAAAGAAGTCTTTTACTTGTATCTGGGGTGTCTCAATGGGATCCCACACAGGATTCTGGAGAGTACAGGGGTCCTGTACTGCAGTCTAGAAGTATCACTTCAGGGCTTAGGGTCCTGCATGGAAAAACCAGAATCATAGACATGTAGGGCTGGAAGGGACATTGAGAGATCATGTCCAGCCTCTTGCGCTGAAGCTGAAACAAGTAAACCTAGACTATCCCTGACAGGTATTTGTTTCCACCCTGTTATTAAAAACCTCAGATGTTGGGGATTCCACAACCTCCCTTGGAAACCTATTCCAGTGCTTCACTATTCTTGTAGTTAGAAAGTTTTTCCTAATGTCTAACCTCAATCTCCCTTGCTGCAGATTAAGGCCATTACTCCTTGGCCTTCCTTCAGTGGACATGGAGAGCAATTAATCACAGTTCTTTTTATATCAGCCCTTAACATATTTGAAGACTGTTATTGGGTCCCCACTCTGTCTTCTTTTCTCAAGACAAAACATGCCCAGTTTTTTTAACCTTATCTCTTGGGTCACGTTTTCTAAACCTTTTATCATTTTTGTTGCTCTCCTCTGGACTCTCCAGTTTGTCCACATCTTTCTTAAAGTGTAGTGTCCAGAACTGGACACAGTACTCCGGCTGAAGCCTCATCGGTGCTAAGCAGAGCAGGACAATTACCTCCCATATCTTACAAATGACACTTCCGTTAATACAACCCAGAATGATATTAGCCTTTTTCTCAACTGCATCACATAGTTGAGTCATATTCCATTTTTGATCCACTATAACCTCCAAATCCTTTTCAGCACTACTACTACTACCTAGCCAGTTATTCACCATTTTGTGTGTTTGATTTTTTCCTTCCTAAGTGTAGTACTTTGAACTTATCTTTATTGAATTTTATCTTCGTGATTTCAGACCAATTCTTCAATTTGTCAAGGTCATTTTGAATTCTAATCCTGGACTTCAAAAGTGCTTGCAATATCTCCAACTTGGTGTCCTTTGTAAATTGTATAAGCATACTCTCCAGTCCATTATCCAAGACAGAAAATATTGAACAGTACTACACCCAGGACTGATCCGCTATCTACACACTTCCATCTACACACTATCTACACACTTCCAGTTTGACAGTGAAACACTGATAACTACTCTTTGAGTAGTTGAGTCTTTCAACCAGTTGTGCACTCACATTATACAAATTTCATCTAGACCACGTTTCCTTAGTTTGCTTACGAGAATGTCATGTACAACTGTGTTAAAAGCCTTACTAAAATCCAAGATATAGCACGTCTACTGCTTCCTACCTATCCATTAGGCCAGTAACTCTATAAAAGAAGGAAATTACATTGATTTGGCATGATTTGTTTTTTGACAAATCCATGCTGGCTATTCCTTATAACCCTGTTATCTCCTAGGTGCTTTTTAGTGAAGACTGAAGAAAATAGGCGTTGAACACCTCCGCCTTCTTGATGTCGACAGTTATTACTTCTTGCCCACTAAGTAGAGGACCTACACTTTTCTTGTAATGTATTTGTAGAATCTCTTCCTATTGCCTTTTATGTCCCTCGATAGGTGTAACTCATTTGTGCCTTAGCCTTTCTGATTTTGTCCCTACATTCTTGTGTTATTCTTTTGTACTCCTCCTTAGCAATTCTTCCATGCTTCCATTTTTTGAAGGATTCCTTTTTGATTTTCAGGTCATTAAAGAGCTCCTACTGGAACCCTGTTGGCCTCTTACTATTCTTCCTGTCTTTCCTTCTGTCACCATGCCTCAGTGGGTCACAACTGAGAATACCAAATTCAGGACACATGCCAAGAATTAGAATAACGATCAGTTTGGGGTGAGTCTGCCCTATCATTAGATTATACGAAGCAAGTAACAAAAGTATACTTCTATATCACCGCACTGGTTAACAAGAAGTCAAAAATGCAGTCGTCTTAGGCATTCCAGCCCTGGTTTCACCACCCAGACACTGGACTATGATGAGCAGTTACTGAAAACCAATTTAATCAAATATAGGGCTCTTCTAATCCCAAGATTATTCAATCCCACTTAGCCAGGTCAATATATAGCTCAGATCTTACCCAATAATCATGCTGAAGTAGATAAAAACTAAAAGCTTAATAAAGAAAAGAAGAAGAGACACAAATAATTGCAAAGTCCTTACATCAGGTTTATAGCAGTGATGGAATAGACTGCTGGCTTGTAAAGAATCTCTGACTTCCAAAAGATTGGAAGGTCCTCGGTCCATAGTTCAAAATGCTCCTTTTTCTTTGTAAATCCACAGTCCAGAGACTCAAGGCAAGAAAGAGGAAAAATGGAGATATCTCCGGGGTCTTTTATAGCCTTTGTCATGTGCCTGGAAATTTACTGTCTCAAACAAAGCTCGCAGCCAATGTTCCCTCTAATTTTTGACAGGCCGTGTGCACAAAAAATTTCTTCTGTGCAAATTGTTCTGCTTCTGTGCAAATTTTTGTGCGTGCGGTGTTTCGCCGTGTGTGTGGGGTTTAGGATCTGTGTGTGCGCACACACATGCACAGCTTAGAGGGAACAGTGCTCACAGCCCAGGTACATGGAAAATTGCTGGCTCAAGATGGAGTCCAGGGTCACATGAGCATATCACATGTCTTGATGTCTCACAGGGAGTAGCTATTGCCAATATTCTTGCTGAGGCATCCACAGGAAAAGGTACCTGGGAAGAATGAGTTTCTTCTATCAATACATAGCTGTCTGGCCTTAATGTAAATTTTACCCAGTGGTTGTTACCCGGAAATTAGGGCTGTCAAGCAATTAAAAAAAATAATCGCGTGACTAATAGCACTGTTAAACAATAATAGAATAACATTTATTTAAATATTTTTGTATGTTTTCTACATTTTCAAATATATTGATTTCAATTACAACAGAATACAGTTACAGAATACAAAGTGTACAGTGCTCACTTTACATTTATTTTGTATTATAAATATTTGCACAATAAAAAACAAAATAAATAGTATTTTTCAATTCACCTAATACAAGTACTGTAGTGCAATCTCTTTATCATGAAAGTTGAACTTACAAATATAGAATTATGTACAAAAAATAACTGCATTCAGCTTGGAAGCAGGTGGCTCCTCCTCCTCCACCACCTTTGGGGGTCTGCTCCTCAACTCCTGTAGCCTGTACAGCATGCTGGTTCTTCACGTTGGTGGACGAGGGACCTGGGTGGGGGATGGAGCACTGTTCACTGGCCAAGGTGGCCAGCAACCAGTCTCCTCCCCACAGAGCAGCCAGTTCTCCTTCCTCCTCTGGTGCCGCTGTAGCCATCTGTAATTGGCTAGCATTCTTTGTCTCCATGTGCATCCTGTGAATTAAACCGTCATGTTCCTGATGCTATGTAGATAAGCCACCTCCTTCGGAGTTCTCTCTTATGTGCTTTCTGAGGGACTCCAGCAAAACCACCTCTCACACCGGGTGGTTCCCCTTGCCTAAATTTCTTCATCAGGCACATGCAGGCTGCATTCACAGCAAGTCAAGACCAGGACCCGGGTAGAAGCCTCCAGGGTTAGGATGCCTGTGTGGCCTGGGCCCCCACAGGTGCAGGCAGAGGAAGAGTCAGCAATGGTGTTGGCAATGTGCTATTTTCCTCCCGTTGCAGGTTTTTTCCTTGTAGAGTACCTGAAAGTTAAGGAGGGGACGGGGGAACCCTATCTCTGTGCCTTCTTCTGCTGGTGAACTCAGCTGGCTAACTCCATTAGTCTCTCAGCTGCCTCTGTCTCACCAGCTATATGTCGCAATTAAATATGGGAGATAGGATCAATTTGTCTGTAGTAAAAATCTACAAACAGAACTGACTGTTAGGCCAGGCCTCTTGCATTTGGGTGTGACCCTGTTGTAATAAGTAGGATTGCATGATGGGTTTGCCTGTAGACAGTGGTGGTGGAGCTGGGCTCAGTGGCCCAGGGGGTCCCTTGTAGTCCTATGTCTTTATCTCCCTAAATCTCATGTTCCAGCACTTTAGGCAGTCACTTGTAGGGGTCAGGAAGGAAACATTTTCCTCCTGATGTATTTGGGGTGGGGGGGAGGGAGTTGTATCTCCTTCCTCTGAAGCATCAAAGATGGCCACAGGTTGAGATGGGACATCAGGCAGAGTTGACTGGTGCTCTGAGACAGTACAGAGAATTCACTTTTTTCTCATGCTTGGCTGGCTGGTTCTTGCTCATTGCCATTTTTGGGATCTGTAAGGAATTTTACCCCAGGTCAGATTGACAGTGACCCTGGCATGTTTTCACCTTCCTATGCAGCATGAGGTATGGCTCATTTGCTAGGATCATCTGAGCATCTCACTAAATCGGTTCCCTGCCACTGCCTCAGGAACTGGAGCACCTCGGTCCCTCCTTTTCAATGTCTGTGGCACACAATAGTTTTGTCTCCTGTGGGCTGTAATACTTTAGTCTAAGCCAGATCGCGGGGCTCAATAGAGGTAATTGGGTGTGGTTTAGCTCAGACTAGATGATCACGTGGTCTCTTCTGGCATTAAACTCTATGACTCTATTAAGAGTTTACTTTGGAGAACCACGCCCCTTAATGACCTCTGCTGTTCGTTGTTCTAGCTACAGGACCTCTTCATTGTGTACAGAGTTGTTCTGATGCTACTTTCAAACAGAGAAGGCCTTTAATCTTTGTCAGGATGGAGATACTGCAAATAGCAAGCTAAACAAATAGTGAGATTTAATTATAATATCAAATAGGCTGAGATAGAGTCCAGTTTCCTGGCTAGCAAGGGAGAATTAAGAATGTAGGCGTCATTCAAAGAAATTGAAATCCATTCAGTTCACTGCCTGTATAGTCAAGAGAGAGGGTATTAAAAAGGTAGTAGTCTAAACTTAACTGGTTGAGTTACATAAAACTGGTTTAGAGGCTGGGCTGTATGTGAGGGGGAACAAAATTGTGAGAGAGGATGCTTGGAGCCTTCTCTTCACTTGTGTCTCTGTGGCGTTGATAGATGCAATCTGGTCCTTGCATTCCGTGGACTGCATGGACGACACAAGCTGTACTAGTCTATGTAACATAGGCAGGATATGGAGGAGAAATGGCCTGCCTGCCTCTCCTCCACCTCCTCACTGGCCAGTGAAGCAGATCCTGTGCAAGGCAGAGTGTATTCCACGTGTCTGAAGAGTGGCACAGCCTAGAACTCTAGAAGCCATTGTGCCTGAGCTGAGTACAATGCATCTGGATGCTCCCAATAGGGAAGTATGCCTCTGCACCACCTGTAACACGGGTGTCTGCTTTTTAAGACACAATAATAACCAGTCATAATGGCACAGACAGAAGAAGACAGATTCTCGGAGGGTGCTCTTAGGAATACCAAAATGTGATGAGGAAATATGAAATTGGAAGAGGTCAAATAGAGGAAAATATTTCTGGGTGGATCATTTGGGGTGGGTGGGGTGTAGGAAGAGGCCTCCAAAGTGTGCATGTTTCTCCTATTTAATCTTCGAAAATGGGCTGCCAGTATTTCCCTTTTAAAATTGCAAATATTCTGATTCAGAGAGAGAGTTATGGGTTTTCAAGAAATTGAGTAAAATATATGTCCTTGGCCATATTAATATGTCCTTGGCCATATTAATAATGAGTTGCAAGACTGTTTTACTTTGTTTTGGGAAAAAGTGAGGAAAATCAAAACAGACTCAATAGGTGAGATCCTCAGCTAGTGTAAATTCACTGAAGCCAATAAAGCTACTCTATTTGACATCAGCTGAGGATCTGCCCCAATGTTTTTTCTGCCTATCTTGCAGAAAGAAGTTTGTGATAACCTTTCCTAGAGTGAAAATGACTTCTGAGCACATGAGGAATCTGAGCCAACTGGGGAACCAGAAGTAATAACATGACTTAAACCATGTGATGAATTCCAAGAAATCAGGGATAGAGCTCTAATGCACAGCAAAAATTTGCACTAAAATTCTTGAAGCACAGAAACCCTTAAATGTTAACAGAAGCTCCACAGATTGTAAAAGGCACAAATTTGTGAAATATCCACTGTAAAACTGAAAATAGTCCACAGTTCTAATATTCATTCTTTATTGTTGATCCATATGCATTTCCTATTCATTAATCAAAACTGACAATTATTTGTGCAGTTTTTTAAAAATTCTTTAAAGCAGAATAAATGGTGCATAAAAAGCATAAATGATGTCATTTTTAGCTGGCCACTAGATGGCAATCATATCTTACTGTTAAAACAAGGTCTAATATGTAGATGTAATACTGTTGGAAATTTTCACATGGTTCTAGCGAAAGCTTTGGTGCTTTTGATCACTAATAATAACTCTGCACTGATATTTATATTTAGTGACCTTGAGGAAACTAAATGCAAAAATAACAAAATACCTTCAAATCCTCTCATTTAGTTGATATAGCTTACTTAACCATTAGCCAAAATAAATGTTTACATGGCAATTTATGCATTTGTAAAGTAATTGATGGGGCAAATGGGCACTTTTCTTCTATTGTGACATTAGCATGTTGATAATAAAAGAAAAGGGGGGGGGGCTGAAAGACAAAAAGCCCTCCCCCCCCACCTTTAAATGTATTTGTGTGCTGAATAACACTGCTTTACCAAAGTGTATGTAATACTTGGCTCTTTTTTCACAATCAGCAGAGCCGTTCAAGAGCCCAAACTGTACTTACCAGCTGTCTTTTAGCTGAGCATAATCATCCCTAATATCCAGACATAATCCTACAATGTACATTTTATAAGTAACTACAATTACAAAACAAAAAAGCATCTCTTTAAATAAATATATAGGTTCTGGTTGGTTTATGTTAGTTTTACAACTAAAACAGCCCTATTTTTTTTTTGCAAGAGATCAGTATTATTGTACAAACAATAACTGGCATAGATGCTGTATTGTTTAAAATTCTTTATTAAATGTAAATAAATTGTCCATAATTAGATCATGTAACTAGTAGCAGTTAACATTCATATTTTTATCAAGTTATTGCATTTTTTTTATCACTAGCAATGCAGAAATGGATACAGAGAATGTCTGAGAAAATACACTGGTTGAGGGAGCAAGAGAGAGCATATCAAAATACAGCTGGAAACAGTGGGCCAAATTCTCTGTTGGAATAAAGTGATGCAACTCCATTTACCTCAAAAAAGCTTTGCCAGTAGAAAATTTAGCCCAATAATTTGATATGGGATCATAGCTGACATATCTTTCTTTCACAAGAGCTGCATAAGATGAAAGGAAATGTATATTTTTATGTAATTTAGTCTTATGTTTTACCAAGAATAAGTGAGAGGGTCTCTGTTTCAACCATGCTCCATGAAGATTAATCTGATTGTTGTCTGATGCAGTTCTACTTTTGCTTCTTGGTGAGCTGTTCAGAGCATACATGCAAAAGTGATTCATCTCTGCACTTCTTAGCTGAGATAACAACATTGCAAACCCTACTGTTAAGGTTAACCTGTGCACTGCATAAGGACAGCAGATGGAAATTCTGGTTTGCAGCCACTGCAAAAAAATAAAAACATGTTCCAAAGGGAAAAGGATCTTGTATCTCTGTGTTTGAACCTTTGATCTTCATTCACATCTGAAGGGAAGAGTAGACCTTTTGCTGAAGACACATGGCTTTGCATCTGTGAAAACACAGCTGTATATAACAAAACAAAACTGGTGAAAAATACAATGGTTTTGCTGTGTCAGTTTGGTTGCTAATGTTCAAATTCTTTACAAATATTGTCTTTTGATGGATCTTTCAGAAACTCTCTCTGACTTTACGCCATAGTTTACTGAAGTTTTATTCTGCAGAGTTTGAAGTTCATAGGAATGATTGAGATATCTGCTCTATAGCCTTTTTTAAAAGTGAGTTTTATAAAATAGTTTGGCACTTGGTCAAGAATAGTATTTTCCTAACCATGTCCTGAATAAGTTAAATGAAGAGTATGAAAACCTATGGCGGAAACTCAAATTGACAAAGTAGTCCTAAAAAAGCGAGCCTTGACTCAAGAAGAAATACCTTAAGCAGCAGCATTATTATTGTAGTTGTGAATGTATTATAATTGTTTAGTGTTGTCTTTCCTGAAGTATCTCAAAGCACTTTCCATTCATAGAAGTATATTCTTCAGTGTCTTTGTTCAAATCTCATTACATATAAGCACTGCAGCAGAACGGCTGGTAGGCATGTTTCTGTTGTCCCCTGTCTTCTCTAGCACATGCAGTGAAATGTGACCACGTTAGTCTCACCTTCAAACCAACTCTACTGGATGCATATTCATTTCATAATCCAGTTCAAAATTGTCCCTCTCTTATGAGTTTATCATGAGTCTCACAATTTTTTTTCTTAAAACCCGAGTAACTAGAATCAGGTTATTACATGAGAATCTCAACTTCGATTTTAAAAAAGAAAGAAACTAGCCCTCATGGCTGACGAGAAAAGCTTGAAAACATGAATTCCAAATGCTCAAAGATCAGAAGACAAATAAAAAGAACCCCAGCATTGTTATTTTTATAATCTCACGATTTTAACCCAATTTCATAATTTGGGGGGGGGCCCAACTCATGATGTTTGATCTTTTGAGGTTGGTAATATTGCTTCTTGTTCTTAAAACTCTTCCTGGGGTCACAACAACCTAATTCGGGAATCATAGGCCAGATTCTTGAAGGTATTTAGGTGCCTATAGGTGCAGATAGGCACTTCATGAGGCTGTCAAAAGCACCTAAGTAGGTTAGGATTGTTTTCAATGGGACTTAAGTGAGGAACCTGCTTAGACTCTGAAAATCTCACTAGGTGCCTATCTGCATCTTTAGACATCTAAAAACCTTCGAAAATCTGGCCTCCTGTCTCGAGTCTCCTCCATACTTTTTCAGTTCATCTAACATTTGTGTCTTTTTTGTCTCTCCATACAGTCTGGCTATTATTGGTGCAGGAATCTTTTCCTTTGCAGCTCTTACTGTCAGGAACATCCTTCTAGTGTCCCTCTGCCAAACTGACTCATCTGTTTTCAAATCTTACCTGAACAGCTATGTCCCCTTGCCCGTATCTGTTATTTTCTCTCTCCTGATATTACTTAATTCTTTAATTGTATTGTAAGGCATTTTGGAATACAGGTTGTCTAAAATACACAATATAAAATAAGCATGCTTGTGACCATGAGTTGCATTATCATCATCTATCTCTAGGATGAATATAAGGGATGAGGAATTCATTCCTTTATTAGTTCCTCTCTGCCTTGTGTTTTGTACTGGAAGGGTATACTGTTTATTGTCTCCACAAACAATGAAATTATCCCCGATAATGTCATGGCAAACCTGGTGGCTGAACTTTGTGACTTTGTCCTCACCCATAACTGTTTCACATTTGGGGACAATGTATACCTTCAAATCAGCGGCACTGCTATGGGTACCTGCATGGCCCCACAGTATGCCAACATTTTTATGGCTGACTTAGAACAACGCTTCCTCAGCTCTTGTCCCCTAATGCCCCTACTGTACTTGCGCTACATTGATGACATCTTCATCATCTGGACCCATGGAAAAGAAGCCCTTGAGGAATTCCACCATGATTTCAACAATTTCCATCCCACCATCAACCTCAGCGTGGACCAGTCCACACAAGAGATCCACTTCCTGGACACTATGGTGCTAATAAGCGATGGTCACATAAACACCACCCTATACCGGAAACCTACTGACCGCTATTCCTACCTACATGCCTCCAGCTTTCACCCTGACCACACCACACGATCCATCGTCTACAGCCAAGCTCTGCGATACAACCGCATTTGCTCCAACCCCTCAGACAGAGACAAACATCTACAAGATCTCTATCAAGCATTCTTACAACTACAATACCCACTTGCTGAAGTGAAGAAACAGATTGCAGAGCCAGAAGAGTACCCAGAAGTCACCTACTACAGGACAGGGCCAACAAAGAAAATAACAGAACACCACTAGCCATCACATTCAGCCCCCAACTAAAACCTCTCCAACGCATCATCAAGGATCTACAGCCTATCCTGAAGGACGACCCATCACTCTCACAGATCTTGGGAGACAGGCCAGTATGTGCTTACAGACAGCCCTCCAACCTGAAGCAAATACTCACTAGCAACCACAAACCTCACAACAGAACCACTAACCCAGGAACCTATCCTTGCAACAAAGCCAATTGCCAACTGTGTCCACATATCTATTCAGGGGACACCATCATAGGGCCTATTCACATCAGCCACACTATCAGAGGTTCATTCACCTGCACATCTACCAATGTGATATATGCCATCATGTGCCAGCAATGCCTCTCTGCCATGTACATTGGCCACACTGGACAGTCTCTACATAAAAGAATCAATGGACACAAATCAGACGTCAAGAATTATAACATTCAAAAACCAGTTGGAGAACACTTTAATCTCTTTCGTCACTCGATTACAGACCTAAAAGTTGCAATTCTTCAACAAAAAAACTTAAAAAAAAAGACTCCAACGAGAGACTGCTGAATTGGAATTAATTTGCAAACTGGATACAATTAACTTAGGCTTGAATAGAGACTGGGAGTGGATGGCTCATTACACAAAGTAAAACTATTTCCCCTTGTTCATTTCCCCGCCCCCCCGCCACTGTTCCTCACACGTTCTTGTCAACTGCTGGAAATGGCCCACCTTGATCATCACTACCAATGGTTTCCACCCCCACCCCCGCGCCCTGCTGCTGGTAATAGCTCACCTTACCTGATCACTCTCGTTACAGTGGGTATGGTAACACCCATTGTTTCATGTTCCCTGTGTATATAAATCTCCCCACTCTATTTTCCACTGAATGCATCCGATGAAGTGAGGCATAGCTCACGAAAGCTTATGCTCAAATAAATTTGTTAGTCTCTAAGGTGCCACAAGTCCTCCTTTTCTTTTGCGAATACAGACTAACACGGCTGCTACTCTGAAACCAATGAAAGAAAGGTTTGCAAAAAGAAAGTATGGCTGTTTTTGTGTTTAAAGCACATGGCATGCAGTCAGGAGATTAACATTTTATTCCTCACTCTGCCATAGACTTTCTGTGAGATCTTGGGTGAGTCACCAACTTCTCTGTGCATCCTGCATCTGTAAAATGGGGCTATTTCCCTACTTTTAAGGGGTGCTAAGGATAAATTAATTAATGTTTGCATAGTGCTTTGAAATTTTCAGATGGAAGATGATCGATTACTGCAGAATGTTATCCTGTGACTGAATAGATGCACCCCAGAATTCCATAATGCATACATGCCACAGGGTGGGGAATGCTAATTGAGAAAGCAAGAAGCCTGCCCACTGTAATTTTTTTGTCATAGATATTTTCCTTTTCTTCAGAGGGAACAAATTGGAAAGGGAGCTGCTGGTGTGCACACGCCTCCCTCACCATGCATTGCCTCCTAGTTTTCCTCAATAGTAATAACAGCTTCATTAGCAAGCTGACAAAAAGAATAATAGGATTTTAAAATAATAATAATAATTAATTAATAATACTGACAACAATGAGACAACAACTCTGTCTCTGTCTCTGCACCAAGCAGAAAGTTTCCTCTTTGAAGTGATTGCTTCCCTCCTCATTCCAGGAGGGAAGGGGAAAAAAAACAATTGTAAAGATCTAAAGCAACTGAAGAATGCTAAGCTGATGTCTTTCCTCTCTCTTGCTTTCCCCTCCCCCTAGGAACAGTGAGTTCGCCCTGCTGTTTAGAGGAGCTTACTGTAACATGGTAATCTTGCTTTGTGGCCAGTGGGTGGTGATATAGATAGAAAAACAAGTAAAGGGGGAAGAAATAAAGGGGTGCTGGGGTGAATATCAGGATGGGGACAACATCCTCTGTAAAGGCACAGCTGATGATTTTTAAAGAAACAAAAAACACAGCTGCATTTTGTTCCTGGAACAGTGGGTGTCACCACAGCCTCTGTTTTTAACGCCTTGAATCTATAATAGTAGAGTTGTAAGTCTATTAATTTTTCAGGTAAAATGAATCAAGATTTCCTTTTGATGTGGCAACTACTTAATTTTATATTCAGGGAGAAAAATTCTATCCTGCCCTCTGCCCCCCCTTCCATAGTTTAAAAAGAAATATTTCTGATATAGGTACCTAAACAACTTGCATATGGTGAGTCCCTTTAAAAACTAGACTCAGTTTAAGTTTTTAAACATTGTGATAATCCCGTTTTAGTTATATGAAAAATCACAAATGGTAAAAGCAAAATATACATCTTTTTAAATGCAGCCACTCTGGAAGTGTGTGTGTATTATCTCTAATAGAGGTAACAAATATTTCCATTCAACTATATATTTCTTCTGAATGACATCATCTCATAACATTAACTGGCTTTGACCATCAATTGAGGAGGCTATAAATGACTGTTCAGTCTTTTTTTCTATATATACTTTTGCCTATATCATTTTCCTTTAAGGTATATTGAACATATTGATTTATACAATCTCTTGCTAGTTCAGGAATATTTAACTGTTAGAATCAAGATATTTCCTCTTCTGTTTTTTAAAAAAAAAATTTATTCTTAACATCTTCCAAAATTATGGGATGGTCATGTTCCCATAGTGCCACTTTGCAGTGTATTCACAACAATTTGCAACTTTTGAAAGTAATTCAGAGTTTCTTCTGAACTTATTGAAATGCATAGATATGTTAAGCAGGAAAAAAAGTGTCTTCTGTTTCACTGCATATGCTAAAAGCACAGCTTGACTTTTTCCCCAGCATTTGTTAGTCACATCCTGTTGTCCATTGTTTTGTTGTTTGTTGGTGGTAGTGAATGCAATGTATTTAATGTTAAAGTGCCAGTGTTTCTATTTCTTATGATATCACAGAAATCACATAAGGCTTCTTAAAAATTACAGTATAAAATTGATTTTCATAATGAATACTAATTGCAAAAGTGAGTGCATAGAAGAAATCTGTAGGATTATACCAGCTAAGTAATTTTTGAAAATACGTCTGAGCGCTTTGCAATTGAATGCATAGACATTTACTGTATTTCACATAGTAGGTTACATGTACAGTACTTTTTTTCCTTTTTGTAAGCATTAAAAGAGTGACCACTGGCCACTATAGATGAATTATTTATTTTAAAAACATGATCTGAAGACCACAGGAAAGCTATTTATAACAGACCTATTTCCAGCACTGGAAAGGAGGAGGTGGTTACATTATTTTCAGATTATGAGCTTCTTAGGGAAACAGAAACAAATAGACTCCTTTAGAAAAAGGTGAACTGAATATATTGAGAAACTGTACTGGTTATCGTAGCATTAGTGTTCGAAAATCATTTTATTAAAAAGGATTCAGAGAACAAATTTATGATGTTGTTATGGCAACTGAAATACTTAGCTGAAATGTGCGTATCTAGAACATAGGATTGTAAAAAGCCAGTAAAACAAGAACCATCTTGTATTTGGGACAGATTGAACAGTGGTATCCAAATATGATTCCTCTTACATCTACCATTCAAGATTACTGCAGCAATCGCTATTTTTGCATGTCTTATCATGGTGATGCTCTAATGAAACTGGCTATAAGGAATTACAATGTTAACGTGTTAACTACCATTAAATGTAGTTTAGGGTTTGTTATTTTTTTTTTTTTTTTTTGCCATTTGATCTGTTGGACGGTGATGTTTCATTAGATATTGTATTTGCTTTTTTATAACACACAGCTTAATGTTATATTGCTATATTCTCACACTGTTAATGGTCCCTTTTGTCTGTTATATATCTCCTCCTTGCCTCCCTCAGGAATATCAGAACTGGTAGGAGGGGAAAATAGCAGAACACTCCCCTTAAACCTTTAAACTATTAAATTTTCACCCTCTTTTGAGAATATGATTACATTTTATTTTTGTTTATGAAGCCATAAAATGCACACTACATTTTCAGTCTCAAGTCTTTTAAAAACAGTGGCAGAAATATTTGTGACCAACATTTGTTGAATTCTACTGTAACATGCTTAAGAAACAAAAAGTCTTATACAACATCTGAAATGCATGAATTTGTCAAGTGTCAAATTTCAGTGGATTTGTAGGTTGTTGGTTTTGTTATTTTGTTCTTTGTTTTACAACTTCTTAAAAAAATTACATTAAAAAAAAGAGATGGGTGTTACATTAAACAATTTTATAGATGTTAATAATCCACTATGAAAAAAGACAAATGAAACTGCACTACTTGAAATCTCAAAAGTTTGCTATCACTTATTTATAAATTGTGCAATCCTTATTCAGTGGGAGTTATTTCTGAGTAAGTACAGACCCTGTATTTGCAAAAATTAAAATTTTTTCTTATTTAAAATATTTTCTGTAGTTGTGCATTGATAATTGTGCTTTAGATTTTCCCTGCAATTGCTCTGTTATTAAAATATTCTTGACATGAAAAACTGGGGGAGGAAGGGAAATCAAGGTTTTTAAGTAATATTAGTTTTTATTTGTTTAAAAAAACACCTCCCACCTGAGAATCTGGTCTTAATTACAATTACAAATTTAAAAAATTCTGAAAAATTAAATCTTATTTCCCTAATATTTTGAGCCTAAATTTTAGTATTCTAATACATAAAATTACATGACATAATTTAATTGGACATGAGAGTGTGATAAAAGAATTTCCGTTATGTGATGGATTAATTGTTTTCCTAATACTTTAAAGGCTGAGATCCAAACATTTTTCCATTCTATTGCAAAATTAACTGCAATAAATCTGTCAGACCCAATTATTCATTTAAAACATTCCACACTGATTAAATCTGCACATTTGTTTGTGTGTGTGCATGGGTGGGGGTGGGGGGGAAGAGAGAGGTGTGTGTGTGTGTGTAAGGGGAATTCCAGTTTTATTTTGTTTCCTTTTAAAAAATTATAGTAGTTGCAAACAAATTTGGTCTGGAAAAATATGTTTAGCTAAATATTCTAACATGATAAACGAGAGATGTTTAGACTCATGCATCTAAATCTCATGGATATTTTTTCATGTTTTAAGATTTAAGGAAAGGAAAGTTATAATATTTTGATGTGAGATGCTACCTGAATAGATCATATTTTACTTCTGGTGGGTCTTTCAATAGTTTGTTGATGTTTTTAAGGTCTCTAAACAAAGTCAGATGTGTTAACAGTCTTATTAACAATGTTAAAATGGAATTAACAGCTTGTGGATACTTCTAGAGCACAATAGCATGTCAGGCTTCTCTGTCCCCTTATAAATTGTACCCTGCTGGCTTTCCTTTGTTTCATGTCCAATCAGCAAACTAAAGTTTTGTTGAGACAGAAGGCAGTTCAAGTGTTTCTGCTCCATCTGAGGGGAGGAGCTAATGTGGAATTTATCATTAGACCAATCCAGGCACAGCTAGATAGAAGAATGATCCTCAAATTTGGAAGAAGGGCTTTCTTGACCTGCTTGGCTCTCTGACCTCTGGCTTGCCATTTTGTCAGTTTAAAAGGCTTTTCCTATGTTGTAGCTTACTTTTATGGTCCTTTCAGTGGAACAACAAAAGCTTTTGTTTATTTAAGATGTACTTTAGTTTAGATTTCTATTTATCTTTGTGACTTTTGTAATTCTGCTGTTTTGTAAAGATTTATCACTGAAATAGTATTGAATCTGACTTTATGTAGATAACTTTGATTAGAATTGTACAATTCATTTTAGACCACTTAGAAATATTTCTGAATTTAATTGCTTTTAATTTTTAAAAATAAGAAAATTGTCAGCTATTGTTAGACTTGAGTTTTCCATATTTAGATCTGGTGCTAGGGAAAAGACTTCTATTTTATTTTTGACTCTCTTGGATTTACTTCATGCAGTCCTTGCTGAACTCCCCAGAAATGCCATCTGTCAAAGAATGGCTGTTTATGTCTAAAACTAACTGTTCAATTAAATCTTAATTTTTGTTTGGTATGACTAGAGTAACCGTGGATTAATTCTCTTAGGAAATTTATTTTAAGTGGAGTGGTGTAACAAGTGAGGAAACTATTAAACATCTTGTATTAGCTATGATAATTATACTTTGCACTTCTATACCAGCTTCCATTCAATGATCTCAAAGCCCTTTACAATTCCTAACTGAGCCAAATAACACTCTGTGAGATAGAGAAGTATTATTATGCCCATTCTGTAGATAAGAAAACTGTCAGGCACAGAGATGTTGTAACTTGCCCACGGTCATACTGCAAGTCAGTGGCAGAGCTAGAATATACCACTAGAGTCCTGACACCCCATCTTATTCTCTAACCACGTAATCATATTTATTAGTGTAATAAATTATTTAACTGGATAGCAAATGTTGAAAATATTTATAAATGTGTTCAGTAACAGCATCGCATTAAGGAACTTTGTTGCTTTTTCTAGATAAAGTGCTGTGAATATTTTGCAAAATAAAACCTTCTTTCAAGAATGTTTAAAATTCTTGCCTGGCAAATGATACTTTTAACCTTCGTGTGTGTGTGTGTGCTTAAATTAAAGAAATATGACCATTCAACTGGATATGCTGTTGGTACATTATATAGAAGTAGCATTAATGCATAAAAACTTTTCCAAATATAAGCATATATAAAAATAAAACCATTATTGCTGTCAAATTCTAGAGGTAAGATTCGCATTAAGGCTAGCCATTATTAAAATAATCTTATTAACCTACACAAAATAGGTATGAGGTATTAACTAATTATTAGGAAAAAAATACTATCTTTAAGTAAGATTAAACAACTCTCTTCTACCTTGAGAGCTGCAAATATGTGCATTCATTGATTCTTCAATGTCTAACTTTTGCATGTAGAACTACAGTGTCTCATTTATTTATAAATAGCTTTGTGTTATGTACACATAGTTGTAATAATGTTTTTCAGTCATTGTCTTTGAAAGCTGGCTCTCCTGTAGGGTTATTTTCTGTGGCTCTGTGGCTATTGCACCACAGCAATAATGGCATGTAATGGCTTCCCACCTGCAGAATTCCCTGTGGACTAAAAACTTGCTAACAAACCTTAGCTTTTCATCATCCTGTGGCAGACACATTACCCATCTACAGAGTTTATTGTCATCATTTCAGCATGTCAATTGGATGGATGGATAGTTATGTGAAATTAGAGACATGCCAAATACTGTATGTCATGATACACAAAAAACTGTTAGAAATGGATGATGTGAGAGGGATTGCATTTGTCAGGACACTAAAAAGATTAAGAAATAGCATACTGCCCCCACCTCCATTGAGAAATACATCAGCATTTCATGTGGAGAACAGTAGGCTCTGACTGTGATTTCTGTTTTGGCTGTTGGTGATCATTATAACTTAGAATATTTCAGAACATCAGGACAAATTCAGGCCTTATTTGTTTTTGACACAGAGACATGAACATTAATACTCTAAAAGCAGCAGTATTTGAGAGTGCATTTTGATAGTCTGTGTGCTGACCAGCCTCTCTACCCAGAACAACTGCTTTGTCTGCGAAGGATCAGCGTAGCGTGAACTCTGTGGGTTTTGAAGTAACTTAAAACAGTTGTGCCCTGCTGAACTGCCCCTTTCCTTTTGTTCACATATGCAGATGAAGCTCCCTGACTTTGGACCATCATGTTCCCATGTGTCTCCTCTAACCATCAGGAAGAGAAGAGCCAGCCAAATGTTATTTGTTTGTTTTGTTTTAGGTAGAGGGATGTTTTACTTCTAATTTAAGAACCTTTTAAATATCATAAACTCCACTGTGCTTTGCAGTTTAATTGTGTTTTGTACTGTCAGCCTGAAAAGTGTCATGACCAGATAACACTGTGTGCACATTTATCTCCTCTACTGATCTAAATATAATTTAGACTCTTCTCTTCTCCACATACCCTCTCCATTTTGCAAGGTATAACTAGTGACACAAATAGGTAACTTCTACTGTTACACCAAACAGTTGGTTTCATGCCGTTCCTGTGTCCCCATACAGCCAGGCTATGTCCAGCAAGATGGCTTCATCTGCATTATATGTAGGGTTAAATACATTTACTTCTGTTTATTTATTTTTATTTCATCTTCTGAAATAGTTATGCACAAGCTTTTAAATGTTTTTCATAACTATGCTACATGTCTTTGTCTATATGGTAGAAGATAAGATTTTAAATCAAGAGTTTTTTTGTAAAATACAGACTAATGAAAGAAGCCTGTACACGATGTCCATGCATTTAGGGATCATCCTGACAGGTGCTGAACATCCTTAACTTCCACTGAAGTTCGAATTGTTGAGCATGTTCAGCCCCTAATATGACCAGGTCCTTAAAGAGATGTCTAATTAATAAGATTAAGTACAACTTGTTATTCCTTCAACTCATCAATACTATAACACTCAGGTTATTTTATATCAGTTTTATACAAGGAAAATGCAATATTTAATTCATATGTAACTATCCCTTAATAATGCAGGTGCTGGATTAAGAAGTGCTGTATTTTAGGTTATTTACGGGAATATTTCAATATTATGTAATGGACATATAAAACATAATAGAATATCCAGGTCATTTAACCTACTACAATGTAAAATGTGAATGTTATATACATATTTGTATTTTACAAAATGAAGTGGTATAATAGCTGTAGAATACTCTAAAATGGAACTAAAATGTCTCCTTCAGTTTAAGACTATAAAAGATGACAGACTAAGTAATTGAACAGGAGTACTTGTGGCACCTTAGAGACTAACAAATTTATTAGAGTATAAGCTTTCGTGAGCTACAGCTCACTTCATCGGATCCATAGAATGGAACATATAGTAAGATTATATATATATAATATATACACACACACATACACATATAAGTTGGAAGTTACCATACAAACTGAGAGAGGCTAATTAGTTAAGATGTGCTATTATCAGCAGGAGAAAAAAACTTTTGTAGTGATAATCAAGATGGCCCGTTTAGACAGTTGACAAGGTCAGCTACTCTGAAACCAGACTAAGTAATTGTGTGCAGTACTATTATGTATGATAAAAATGTGCATTGCGTGTTTGGTATGAATCTTCTGGTATTGAGAGGTGCATTGTTTCTGCTTATCTCTAATACACTTCTGCAGAGTGAATAGTTGCTAACTAGATCTCAAGTCCTTTTTTAAAATTGTTTTTTTTTTTTACTAATAAAGGGACAGTTGTAGTGAGAACCAGTAATGGGATTTAAACTTGTTAAGAGAATGTCTTGTGTTCATGAAAACTCTGTATTACAATAATACTTTGCATTTTTATTTTACTTTCCAGTGGAGGTCTCAAAGGATTTTACAAACATTAAGAGCTAGCTTTTGCCACCCTTACTCACATTAAACAAAACCTCAGTCTGCAAGCGGTCCCATTGATTTAAGTGGGAATACTTACACAGACATTACTATTTGGTGTGAGCGAAGGTGGCAAAAAAATATAAGTTAGGGCTCTGTCCTGCTCCCATTGCAACCAATGGAAATTTTTTAATTGATTCAAAAAATTCAGTATTGGGTCATTGAGCCTGATCATTTGAGCAGTTGAGAACCTGCTGCAAGGGGACTCAATGGCAGTTTAATGTGCTTTAACCATTATAATTATACAGGGTTACCATTGCTATTAGTTATTTACTGAAAAAAGAATTAAGAGGGTACTGAATTTCTTTTTTCCTTTTCCTTTCAGTTTCTTTTTAAGTTTTAAGAGTACAGAAGCCTATATTAAAGTTTACACTCTTGGTGAAGCATAGCATGGCCTATATAATTTAGCATCTGATAATGTTATATACAAAACTGTGAATAATATCATTAAATAATGTATTAATTTCTTGGAGAACACAAATAACCCCCTTTAATATTTGTAAAAGTTGCATGAGTGTATTGCAAGAAAACAAATCCCACAAGTTAAACCACAAAAGTTAAGAAATCGAAATGCACATTAGTACTTTAAAAACAAAACAGAACTGAATTATAAGAGCACATTAAATCCAAAAGAATATTAGGCCGTGATACCTTAAAAGGCTTACACAGATGCTTAACTTTACACACAATGAGGAGTCCCACTGAAGCTAAAGTTAAGCATGAGAGTAAGCACTACTTTCTGGAATGCCTTTATTTACTCTGTTTTAGCTAGCCATATTACGGAGCTATTGCAAACTAGAAAATGCTATCTAAAAGAATACTGTGCATTCACATTAGGCACTTTGAATGTTAAACTAAAAAATAATAATAATAACAAGAAACCCTAACATGCATTTTGGACCAATACCAAATTTAATTTTAAAAAATTACCAGTTGGCTTTGAATTTTGGGAAATTGGGAAAACCTCTTAAATAAGAAAGCGGGTTTATTTATTTATTTTTGCAGTCCTGTAACAGAAAAATGGCCAAACTGTTGGACTGATTCATTTTAGATAAAACAGATGGGATTCTCGGATCATGCACCGTTAAGCCTTTCTTTGGAATTGGCGCCACTGTGACCAGAGAGCCCAGATGGCGCTTAAATCTGTCATTTTTTAACAATCCTACGTTTTTGATTTTATACCCAAACACACTGAGCTATTTGTGATTAATTACTGTCCAGATATGCTTGTGCTACAGTAACTTACTTAGATACGCTTAAAATAATTTTATTTAGAGAAGCTAGCTAAATAAAGGCTAAGCAGGTGAAGAAGGACTCTCTGGAAGATATCTCAGCTAGAGGTGGAGTGTCAGAAACTTGGACCTTCAAATACTTACACTGCATTCTAGAACAATGGTGGGCTTTGCTAATGATTTCTATAAATAAAACAGAATTTTTTTAGGAGGTGCGTTTTGGTGCATGATAATATTTTGAAGCTTATGATGAAGGCTTTTGCCTACTGCCTTACAAGTTTAAATTTCACCAAGTCTTCCACTTGTAGAGATTAGATCACAGCAGAGAGACAAACTGGTTATTTGACAGGTATCAATGTTGCCTTTGAAGAATTTTTCTCTGTTTTATGTCTGGACAATAGTGATGTGTTTGACATGGTAGTGGACAATTAATTAGAGGTAGCAGAGCTGTCTGTCAGAGAGCCAGCTCTTACTTGATGAGCCTATTCCCGTGTGGTCTGGAAGGAGACCATTCAAACGTCATAAATCCTTGGGACAAGACATGGGTTCCTACTCATTCTTTAATTTTAAATTAATCATGCTTCTTATTGGAAGCTTTTAATTGTTTTATTCTGGAATTTGACCTCTACATGAATTGGCACACTCATAGTGGACTGATTTCTATCCCTGTCATTGTGGGGAAAAAGGGGAAGGAAGTGATGGCCCATGTTTTCTTTGGCTTTAATGTAGATATCAAAGTATGTGGTCAGTAGGCTTGAAATGCTGCTGCCCATATTAGCTAGACCAGTTCAGGTTAATTAGAAACAAATACTGTGAAGAGAATCACCTGAGGGGATATTATTTCTTTTCCTAAGTTAAACGACGTTTGATGCAGCTTTGGAATAATTGAATATAGAGAAAGTGTTTGACCAGATGAGTTGGAGCTTTCTCTTTTGAATCTGAAATCACTCTAGAATTTCAGGGCTCTCCTGCGCGTTGTGAAGAAATTGTACTGCACTTGTAACATGAGAATGGTAACGCCAATGGGTATATTTCTAATTCCTTTCCATGGTTAAGGGCACTCAGTAGTGTGATCTATATCACCCATGCTTTACACATTCATAATCCAGCTGTTAGCCCCACAAACAAAAACAGCCAGTAATGTTAAAGATACCACTGTATCCAAGCTCACTCAAAGGATATTGCTTTTCGCAGATGATATACTGTTGTTCCTAACTGAGGCTGAAATAACCTTACCTCATATGCGGCAGGAAGCCTAAGAATCTCTGGTGACACAGTAAATTTGAATCAATCTATGGTACTTTTTCATATAAAGTCTCTAAGGACGTGTTTGTCAATGAAGGTTTAAATTGTCTCTGAGGAAAATTAAACATTTTGGTACCTGCTGACTGTAGAGAATCTATTTTGAGTTAACATTCAATCAATGAAGCAATGCTGGGTACTTATTTGAATAGAGAAGTAGATCTCCCATTGGTTCTGTCAGGTTGCATTGCCACAGTTTAAATGAATATGTTCTTCAAAATTGTTATATCTCTTCCAGATGGTTCTGGGATGGGTTCCACTGGTGATGTACACTCACATGAATAGCTTGGTTACATGGTTTATTTGGAGTAAAAACAGTCAGGTTGGCCAAGGTGATTTGGAATTACCTGAGAAATGAGGTTTGGCATTCCTTAATTTTTAGTTGAATTTTATGGCTCCTTGGAATACTTTAAGGATTCTACCTAGGTTTGAATGGAAAGTTCCCACTAAATTTACACCCATTACCTTTATTTCCTTTTGGGGCCAATTGTAGGCATTTAACAAAATCCACTATTTTATTTCTTTCATGTAATCTGTATGGAACAGGATAGGGAAGTTAGGTGCTGATAGGCAAACAGTCAACAGAAACTGATAGGGAAAACCTCTTTTAAAATGGAAACTTACTGCTTTCATGACACAAACAAAATGTCAAGAGTGGGACAGTCAAACTCTACTGGCGGGGGGGTGTGTGTGGACGGGGACACGACATTCTGGAATTGTAAGACTAGTTCAGATTTTATGTTTCCATGTAGTCACATTTTCCATTGTTTAACATGAGTGAAAATCTTGCAGAAATCTCCAGTCATCACATACCATGGAATGGTGCATTGATATATTTTTTTCATTTCTTTAATAACCAAATTAATCTGTGTATATTGTTGCCTGTAGCAGTTTACGACTTCACTGAAGCAAGCTTTTATGTAGAGACAGAGCACAAGATCCAGAGATGGGTAATGCTCTGGTAAAACAGAATTGCTACTGGGGGGTCATTGACGGGGCTCTGAGTACTCCGAGTGATATATTTAGCACCATTTCAACTGTCCAGAATGAAACTTAAACCCATAATGATGATCTGTGCTAATATTTCTGGCACTGGGAATCTTCTAGGGCTTCTGAATGGCATCACTATAATTATAACAGCCATTTTGGTATAAAGTTTACCATATTGCACATCTCCAATGTAAAATTCCTAATGATCAGGTTGTTTGGATTCGGTTGGAGAATGGTGGGGGTTGAGAGGTGTGGATGTTTGTGTGTGAGAGAGAGAGAGATATCACTCCATAAATATTTGCTGGAGAAGTAGTAGCAGCCAGGAGATATGTTCAATGAAATGGAAATCTTCAGGGCCTCCTTAACTGTTGCAAATGGAAGAATGTTGAGAGTGAATACTTTAGATCTAACTTAAAAGACAAAAATCCCCACTCTGAAACATGAGACACATCAAAAGTTAATGTGAAGTAATTGTTTTCTGGACTTACGTGGTCCAGTGTAGTCTTAGAAGCAGTGATGAGTTACATGTTAGGTTAAATTTAACCTCACCTAAGCTCTAACTTTCCTTCCTAATTGTTATGCAACCTATGAGGTCTTACTTACAGCAATTATATTAACTTGTGTCAATAGGTTAACATTTGTTTTTGTTTTATGATTTAATGATAAGTTGGGAGAACATTGAATGGTTTCTGGTTTTTTAGGAGAATAGATTTATTGGCTTTCAGGAAAAAGGAGTCTGGATATTGTCTCTTTCATCACTCTGTGAAACTGATGTTTGTATCTAGTACATTATAATGCTGGACAAAATGAAAATTGTGTATTTATGAAATTTTTCCTTTTCCCAGTTTATACTATAATATGTACTACGAAGAAAGTGCACATAAAATATCAAACTTCAGTATCATGTTGCCGTGTGGAGATAATTTTTACGTTCAAGTTATAAACCTGAAATAGGAGTTCATAGTGGAAGAAATAATAGGCCCTTATCGTTAGTGCCACTGGCAGGCCTGTCTGTAATAAACAAACAGGGGGTACTTCATCTGTTTTAGGCTGTTGGAGTCCTGGTTAGAAATGGCAATTGGATGCTTTTTCCTCCTGATGAATTCTGTTTGGTAACAACTCAATTGGCATTTAATGATAAAGTCTCACAAGATGATGCTTAAATGAGTCAGAATGATACTGTTGTGGTTTATCACTTCATTCTGAACCTTAGAAGGCTCTCTGTTATTTCACTTTCTCTCTCATTCAAGGCTACCTAATTACATGAAACACCATTAAAATCACTTTAGCAACAACAAGAATCTGTATCTTCTAGATTCCCCTTAAACTTAATTAATAATCACAGCTTCTTAGACAATGGGGCCACAGTTTTACATCTCATTTGTTAACTACAGATACTGTACACCATATTAAAATTTGCATTTAGAAAACCAACACTTTTTTTTTTTGACTTTGCCATATACAGTGAAGCTTCTTAAGGTCCATTCGAAAGTTACCGTGGAATTCCTATCACTGCTGACTAGAGTCGGCAAATTGTACTATTATCTCTTGAATTTTCAACATACTTTAGGACAGTTTTACCTGTGAGCAAACTAGTGTGTTCAGCTAGACAGTTAACACTAGAGTGCTATCTCTTTGGTTTTTAGCATAGTTTTTTCTGGGGCTCTCAGCAATTAAATACCCTCAGCGGGCCTGGGCCAGTTGACTCGGACTGCAGGGCTGTAAAATTGTTGCATAGATGTTCAAGCTCGGGCTAGAGTCTGGGCTCTGGAACCCTGCAAGGGGGAGAAGGGTCCCAGACCCTGGGCTCCACCCTGAGCCGGATCATCTACACAGCAATTTTCAGCCCTGCAGCCTGAGCCCTGTGAGTCCGAGTCAGCTGACCCAGGCCTGCTATGGTGTGCTGTGGGTCTTTTATTCCAGTGTAGTTGTACCATCTGTGTACAATTCCTCCTAAACCTTCTCTTCAAGTGAAGAGGACCCATCTCCTATTCTGAGCCTTTTAAGACTTCAAACACTCAAGAGGTTAGCCTCTTAATCAGCTTTACTGCTGGCAAAATCCAGGTATTTGATATGACTGAACTTTACCAATGCATTGAATAAGTAACAGTTCAACCATTTTAAGTAGCCAAAAAAACAAACATAAAATAACAACAAAAAGCCTTTACCTTTAAATTTATATTGATAGGTTTCTTCCTCATTTTCTCCAACCTGGGTGGAATTTTTTAG